>NC_090437.1:1354489638-1355095391 GCF_031143425.1 Pleurodeles waltl | reverse complement strand
TGATTCATGTCAACCGCCTAAAACCCTACTATGACAGGGCTGATCTCACCCTGTTCATGGCAACAGATGAAGGACAGGAAGAAGAGAGTGACCCTCTCTCTGATCTCTTCTCCTCCACTGAAGAGGATGCTCTAGTGGAGGAAGCAGTGTTAGCAGATTGTCTGACTGCAGAACGGAAAGACAACTGCATAAATCTCCTTGAACAGTTTTCTGAACTCTTTTCAACTGTGCCTGGCACCACATCTTGGTGTGAACACACAATTGATACTGGAGACAGCATGCCTGTCAAAAGTCAAATCTATAGTGTAGGAGGCTGGACTGGCTTGTAGTGAGTACCAAGGGGTACTTGCACCTTGCACCAGGCCCGGTTATCCCTTATTAGTGTATAGGGTGTCTAGCAGCTTAGGCTGATAGATAATGGTAGCTTAGCAGAGCAGCTTAGGCTGAACTAGGAGACGTGTGAAGCTACTACAGTACCACTTAGTGTCATATGCACAATATCATAAGAAAACACAATACACAGTTATACTAAAAATAAAGGTACTTTATTTTTATGACAATATGCCAAAGTATCTCAGAGTGTACCCTCAGTGAGAGGATAGGAAATATACACAAGATATATATACACAATAGCAAAAATATGCAGTATAGTCAGAAAACAGTGCAAACAATGTATAGTTACAATAGGATGCAATGGGGAAACATAGGGATAGGGGCAACACAAACCATATACTCCAAAAGTGGAATGCGAACCACGAATGGACCCCAAACCTATGTGACCTTGTAGAGGGTCGCTGGGACTATTAGAAAATAGTGAGAGTTAGCAAAATAACCCTCCCCAAGACCCTGAAAAGTGAATGCAAAGTGCACTTAAGTTCCCCTAAGGACAAAGTAGTCGTGTTAGAGGAATAATGCAGGAAAGACACAAACCAGCAATGCAACAACTGTGGATTTCCAATCTAGGGTACCTGTGGAACAAGGGGACCAAGTCCAAAAGTCACAAGCAAGTCGTAGATGGGCAGATGCCCAGGAAATGCCAGCTGCGGGTGCAAAGAAGCTTCGACTGGACAGAAGAAGCTGAGGTTTCTGCAGGAACGAAAAGGGCTAGAGACTTCCCCTTTGGAGGAGGGATCCCGCTCGACTTGGAGAGTCGTGCAGAAGTGTTTTCCCGCCGGAAGGACGCCAACAAACCTTGCTACACGCAAATTGTGCGTTTGGCGTTTTTGGACGCTGCTGGGGCCCAGGAGGGACCAGGAGGTCGCAAATTGGACCTGAAGAGAGAGGGGACGTCGAGCAAGACAAAGAGCCCTCACTGAAGCAGGTAGCACCCAGAGAAGTGCCAGAAACAGGCACTACGAGGATGCGTGAAACAGTGCTCGCCGAAGTTGCACAAAGGAGTCCCACGTCGCCGGAGACCAACTTAGAAAGTCGTGCAATGCAGGTTAGAGTGCCGTGGACCCAGGCTTGGCTGTGCACAAAGGATTTCCGCCGGAAGTGCACAGGGGCCGGAGTAGCTGCAAAGTCGCGGTTCCCAGCAATGCAGCCCAGCGAGGTGAGGCAAGGACTTACCTCCACCAAACTTGGGCTGAAGAGTCACTGGACTGTGGGGGTCACTTGGACAGCGTCGCTGGATTCGAGGGACCTCGCTCGTCGTGCTGAGAGGAGACCCAAGGGACCGGTAATGCAGCTTTTTGGTGCCTGCGGTTGCAGGGGGAAGATTCCGTCGACCCACGGGAGATTTCTTCAGAGCTTCTGGTGCAGAGAGGAGGCAGGCTACCCCCACAGCATGCACAAGCAGGAAAACAGTCGAGAAGGCGGCAGGATCAGCGTTACAGAGTTGCAGTAGTCGTCTTTGCTACTATGTTGCAGGTTTGCAGGCTTCCTGCGCGGTCGTTTCCTTATCAGAAGGTGAAGAGGGAGATGCAGAGGAACTCGGCTGAGCTCATGCATTCGTTATCTAAAGTTTCCCCAGAGACAGAGACCCTAAATAGCCAGAAAAGAGGGTTTGTCTACCTAGGAGAGAGAAAAGGCTACTAACACCTGAAGGAGACTATCAGCAGGAGTCTCTGACGTCACCTGGTGGCACTGGCCACTCAGAGCAGTCCAGTGTGCCAGCAGAACCTCTGTTTCCAAGATGGCAGAGGTCTGGAGCACACTGGAGGAGCTCTGGACACCTCCCAGGGGAGGTGCAGGTCAGGGGAGTGGTCACTCCCCTTTCCTTTGTCCAGTTACGCGCCAGAGCAGGGGCTAAGGGGTCCCTGAACCGGTGTAGACTGGCTTATGCAGAATTGGGCACATCTGTGCCCAACAAAGCATTTCCAGAGGCTGGGGGAGGCTACTCCTCCCCTGCTTTCACACCATTTTCCAAAGGGAGAGGGTGTCACACCCTCTCTCAGAGGAAGTTCTTTGTTCTGCCATCCTGGGCCAGGCCTGGCTGGACCCCAGGAGGGCAGCTGCCTGTCTGAGGGGTTGGCAGCAGCAGCAGCTGCAGTGAAACCCCAGGAAGGGCAGTTTGGCAGTACCAGGGTCTGTGCTACAAACCACTGGGATCATGGGATTGTGCCAACTCTGCCAGGATGGCATAGAGGGGGCAATTCCATGATCATAGACATGTTACATGGCCATATTCGGAGTTACCATGGTGAAGCTACATATAGGTAGTGACCTATATGTAGTGCACGCGTGTAATGGTGTACCCGCACTCACAAAGTTCAGGGAATTGGCTCTGAACAATGTTGGGGCACCTTGGCTAGTGCCAGGGTGCCCTCACACTAAGTAACTTTGCACCTAACCTTTACCAGGTTAGACATATAGGTGACTTATAAGTTACTTAAGTGCAGTGAAAAATGGCTGTGAAATAACGTGGACGTTATTTCACTCAGGCTGCAGTGGCAGGCCTGTGTAAGAATTGTCAGAGCTCCCTATGGGTGGCAAAAGAAATGCTGCAGCCCATAGGGATCTCCTGGAACCCCAATACCCTGGGTACCTCAGTACCATATACTAGGGAATTATAAGGGTGTTCCAGTAAGCCAATGTAAATTGGTAAAAATGGTCACTAGCCTGTTAGTGACAATTTGGAAAGAAATGAGAGAGCATAACCACTGAGGTTCTGATTAGCAGAGCCTCAGTGAGACAGTTAGTCACTACACAGGTAACACATTCAGGCACACTTATGAGCACTGGGGCCCTGGGTTACCAGGGTCCCAGTGACACATACAACTAAAACAACATATATACAGTGAAAGATGGGGGTAACATGCCAGGCAAGATGGTACTTTCCTACACAACCCCCCCCCCAAATGAAGGACAATAAGACTAGCCATGACCTGATGAGTCTTCATTGTCTAAGTGGAAATATCTGGAGAGTCCATCTGCATTGGAGTGGCTACTCCCAGGTCTATGTTCCACTGTATAGTCCATTCCCTGTACGGATATGGACCACCTCAACAATTTAGGATTTTCACCTTTCATTTGTTTTAGCCAAAGTAGAGGTTTGTGGTCTGTCTGAACAATGAAGTGAGTGCCAAACAGGTATGGCCTCAACTTCTTCAGAGCCCAGACCACAGCAAAGGCCTCCCTCTCAATGGCAGACCAACGCTTTTCTCTAGGGGTCAACCTCCTACTAATAAAAGCAACAGGTTGATCCTGGCCCTCAGAATTAAGTTGTGATAGGACTGCCCCTACTCCTAATTCAGATGCATCAGTTTGGACATAGAATTTTTTAGAGTAACAAGGGCTTTTCAGGACAGGTGCAGAGCACATGGCCTGCTTCAGCTCCTCAAAAGCTTTCTGACAGTTTGCTGTCCATAATACCTTTTTAGGCATTTTCTTGGATGTGAGGTCATTAAGAGGGGCTGCAATGGAGCCATAGTTCTTAATGAACCTCCTGTAATACCCAGTGAGGCCTAGGAAGGCTCTCACCTGAGTCTGAGTGGTAGGGGGAACCCAATCAATAATAGTTTGGATTTTCCCCTGAAGTGGTGCAATCTGTTCCCCACCAACAAGGTGTCCCAGATAAACCACCTTACCCTGCCCTATCTGGCACTTTGAAGCCTTGATAGTGAGGCCTGCCTTTTGCAGGGCCTCCAAAACTTTCCATAGGTGGACCAGGTGATCATCCCAGCTGGAGCTAAAGACAGCTATATCGTCCAAATATGCTGCACTGAAAGCTTCCAGCCCTTGCAGGACTGTGTTCACCAACCTCTGAAAAGTGGCAGGTGCATTTTTCAAACCAAAAGGCATTACAGTAAACTGGTAATGTCCTCCAATGGTAGAAAATGCAGTCTTAGGTTTAGCATCTTCTGACAATTTGATCTGCCAATACCCTGCAGTCAAATCAAAAGTGCTTAGATACTTGGTAGATGCCAGTGTATCTATGAGCTCATCTGCCCTGGGTATAGGGGGAGCATCAGTTTTGGTTACCAAGTTGAGACCTCTATAGTCTACACAAAACCGCATTTCTTTCTTTCCATCTTTAGAATTGGGTTTTGGTACCAGTACCACAGGAGAAGCCCATGGACTGTCAGAGTGCTCAACCACTCCTAGTTCTAACATTTTCTGAACTTCTTGCTTTATGCAGTCCCTGACATGGTCAGGCTGCCTATAGATCTTACTTTTGACAGGTAAACTGTCTCCAGTATCTATAGTGTGCTCACACCAAGAAGTGGTGCCTGGCACAGTAGAGAAGAGTTCTGAAAATTGTCCTAGGAGATTTATGCAATTGTCTTTCTGCTCAGCAGTAAGACAATCAGCCAAAACTACACCTTCCACAAGAGCATCTTGATCTGTGGAAGAGAAGAGATCAGGTAGAGGATCACTGTCTTCTTCCTGTCCCTCATCTGTTGCCATGAGCAGGGTGAGATCAGCCCTGTCATAGTAGGGTTTCAGGCGGTTGACATGGAGCACCCTAAGGGAACTCCTGGCAGTGCCTAAGTCAACCAAGTAGGTGAATTCACCCTTCTTTTCAACAATTGTGTGGGGTCCACTCCATTTATCTTGGAGTGCTCTTGGGGCCACAGGCTCCAAGACCCACACTTTCTGCCCTGGTTGGTACTGAACCAAAACAGCCTTATGATCATGCCATTGCTTCTGGAGCTCTTGGCTGGCCTGAAGGTTTTTACTGGCCTTTTTCATGTACTCAGCCATCCTTGATCTGAGGCCAAGTACATAGTCCACAATATCCTGCTTAGGAGCTTTTAAAGGTTGTTCCCAACCCTCCTTTACAAGTGTGAGTGGACCCCTAACAGGGTGTCCAAAAAGAAGTTCAAAGGGGCTGAAGCCCACTCCTTTCTGGGGTACCTCCCTGTAGGCAAAAAGGAGGCATGGTAGAAGGATATCCCATCTCCTGCGGAGTTTTTCAGGGAGTCCCATAATCATGCCTTTGAGAGTTTTATTAAATCTCTCCACCAGTCCATTTGTTTGTGGATGATAGGGTGTTGTGAACTTGTACGTTACACCACACTCCTTCCACATGGCCTTTAAGTATGCAGACATGAAATTGCTTCCTCTGTCTGATACTACTTCCTTTGGGAAGCCCACCCTGGAAAATATTCCCAGGAGGGCCTTAGCCACTGCAGGAGCTGTAGTGGTCCTTAAAGGAATTGCTTCAGGGTATCTTGTGGCATGGTCCACTACCACCAAGATAAACCTATTGCCTGAAGCAGTAGGAGGGTCAAGGGGGCCAACTATGTCAACCCCTACCCTTTCAAAGGGAACCCCAACCACAGGCAGTGGGATAAGGGGTGCCTTTGGAGTGCCACCTGTCTTGCCACTGGCTTGACAGGTTTCACAGGACTTACAAAATTCCTTTGTGTCCTCAGACATCCTAGGCCAATGAAACAATAGAACCAATCTGTCCCAAGTTTTCATTTGACCCAGGTGCCCAGCTAGGGGAATGTCATGTGCCAGTGTTAGGAGGAACTTTCTGTACTCCTGAGGAATCACTAATCTCCTGGCAGCTCCAGGTTTAGGATCCCTATGCTCAGTGTACAAGAGGTTGTCCTCCCAGTAAACTCTGTGAGAGTCACTGACATCCCCATTAGCCTGTTTGACAGCTTGCTGTCTGAGACCCTCTAATGTGGGACAGGTTTGCTGTGCCACACTCAGCTCCTCTCTGGCAGGCCCCCCTTCACCCAAAAGCTCAGCAGTGTCTGCTTCCAGCTCCTCTGGTGTAGGTTCTGCACAGGGAGGGAATTCTTCTTCCTCAGAATTAGAATCCACTGTAGAGGGAGGGATAGTAGGAAGTGGTTTGCTTCTACTAGCCCTAGCTTTAGGGAGCACTTGGTCCATTGTTCCAGGATCCAAGCTTCCCTGTCCTTTTTGCTTTTTGGCCTGAGCCCTTGTCAAAGCAAAAATATGCCCTGGGATGCCCAGCATTGCTGCATGGGCCTCCAACTCCACATCTGACCAAGCTGATGTCTCCAAATCATTCCCTAATAGACAGTCTACAGGTAAATCTGAAGCTACCACAACTTTCTTTGGACCAGTCCCCCCCCCCCCAGTTGAGATTTACAACAGCCATGGGGTGGCTTTGTGTTATGTTGTGAGCATCGGTTACTTGGTACTGGTGTCCAAGTATGTGTTGTTCAGGGTGCACCAGTTTCTCAATCACCATTGTGACACTGGCACCTGTGTCCCTGTAGGCCTGGACCTCAACACCATTTATTAGGGTTAGTTGCTTGTACTTCTCCAAGTTATGGGGGCAAGCAACCAAAGTGGCTAAATCAATAGCCCCTTCAGAGACTAAAGTAGCCTCTGTGGTCTCCCTAATTAGACCAACCCCAACTAAATTACCAAAAGTGAGCCCAGCTACTCCCTTGGATTGGCTATTAGTAGGTTTGCTCCCACCCCCACTGCTATTAGTAGGGACACTAGGTGTAGCAGTAGGGGTTGTAGTGGTAGGAGCTGTGGTGCCTTTCTTTGGACAACTGGGATCTGTTGTCCAATGGCCTTTTATTTTACATAAATAGCACCATGGTTTCTTTTCCTTGTTCTGATTAAAGGAGGATTTGGACCCACCACCCCCACCAGAGTGTTTTTGTGGGCCTGATGAAGACTCATTTTTAGATTTGTCCCCACCCTTGTCAGAAGACTTACCATCCTTCTTTTTGTTGCCATCTTTGTCACCCCCTGTATGAACTTTTCTGTTCACTCTTGTTCTGACCCATTTGTCTGCCTTCTTTCCCAATTCTTGGGGAGAGGTCAGATCAGAGTCCACCAAGTACTGGTGCAACAAATCAGACACACAATTATTAAGAATATGCTCTCTCAGGATTAAGTTATACAGGCTGTCATAATCAGTAACTTTACTGCCATGTAACCACCCCTCCAAGGCCTTCACTGCCTGGTCAATGAAATCAACCCAGTCTTGTGAAGACTCCTTTTTGGTCTCTCTGAACTTTATCCTGTACTGTTCAGTGGTTAAGCCATAACCATCCAGGAGTGCATTCTTAAGAACTTGGAAATTATTGGCATCATTTTCTTTCACAGTAAGGAGCCTATCCCTACCTTTTCCACTAAATGATAGCCATAGGATAGCAGCCCACTGCCTTTGAGGGACATCCTGTACAACACAGGCCCTCTCAAGTGCAGCAAACCACTTGTTAATGTCATCCCCCTCCTTATAAGGGGGAACTATCTTGTGCAGATTCCTGGAATCATGCTCTTTTGCAGGATGACTATGGGGAATACTGCTGCTGCCACCATGGGTATCTAATCCCAACTTCTGTCTTTCCTTCTCTAATTCAAAAGACTGTCTATCCAAATCCAGCTGTTGCTTTTTAAGCTTCAGTCTGGTTTGTTCCACCCTCAACTTATTGAGTTCCCTCTCTAACATTCTGTCATCAGGGTTGGTGGGAGGGACATTTCTAGAAACAGAGCTATGATGGGAATGAACAGAAAGAGACCTGTCCCTTACAGAAGCCAACTTAACAGCTTGGTTTACAGAAACATTACTACCAGTATGGTGAGAGTAAATGCTTTTGCTATGATGTGAGACAACACTATTTCTTTGGCATGGCTCATCATCATTACCATCTATGCTAGATTGTCTAGTAATGGGCAGGCTAGGAAGTTTCTTTCCTGAATCTTTTCCTGGTGGAGTCCCTGAATCAGATTGGGAACTATTAGGTACTTTTTCAACAGATGGGCCACCTCTGGCCTTATCCTGTTCTCTAACCATGTTAATTAACAGTTCCAAGGCAGGATTCTTCCCTACACTCAAACCTCTCTCTATACAGAGACTCCTTGCTCTTTTCCAGCTAAGGTTGTCATATGCAAGTTTGGACAGATCAACACCTTGGCCTGTGCCAGACATTTTTTAGAGAGAGTTAAAGTGATAGAGAAAGAGACAAAAGTTTTCAGAACTTTTTGGAAAGACAGAAAAAAACTTTTTAAACTTTTAAGAACTTTTTGAAAGTTTAAGAGTACTTTTCAGCACTTAGAAAAGAGTGAAAAGAGGAAATGCAAAACTTTTTGGCTATGTGTATATACACTGACCTTGTTTTGTATATTTTTCTCTTATGAAAAGTACAATGACAAGAGTGGTAAGCAGTCTCAAGCACTTATCCCACCACTGCACAACCAATGTAGGAGGCTGGACTGGCTTGTAGTGAGTACCAAGGGGTACTTGCACCTTGCACCAGGCCCAGTTATCCCTTATTAGTGTATAGGGTGTCTAGCAGCTTAGGCTGATAGATAATGGTAGCTTAGCAGAGCAGCTTAGGCTGAACTAGGAGACGTGTGAAGCTACTACAGTACCACTTAGTGTCATATGCACAATATCATAAGAAAACACAATACACAGTTGTACTAAAAATAAAGGTACTTTATTTTTATGACAATATGCCAAAGTATCTCAGAGTGTACCCTCAGTGAGAGGATAGGAAATATACACAAGATATATATACACAATAGCAAAAATATGCAGTATAGTCTTAGAAAACAGTGCAAACAATGTATAGTTACAATAGGATGCAATGGGGAAACATAGGGATAGGGGCAACACAAACCATATACTCCAAAAGTGGAATGCGAACCACGAATGGACCCCAAACCTATGTGACCTTGTAGAGGGTCGCTGGGACTATTAGAAAATAGTGAGAGTTAGCAAAATAACCCTCCCCAAGACCCTGAAAAGTGAGTGCAAAGTGCACTAAAGTTCCCCTAAGGACAAAGTAGTCGTGTTAGAGGAATAATGCAGGAAAGACACAAACCAGCAATGCAACAACTGTGGATTTCCAATCTAGGGTACCTGTGGAACAAGGGGACCAAGTCCAAAAGTCACAAGCAAGTCGTAGATGGGCAGATGCCCAGGAAATGCCAGCTGCGGGTGCAAAGAAGCTTCGACTGGACAGAAGAAGCTGAGGTTTCTGCAGGAACGAAAAGGGCTAGAGACTTTCCCTTTGGTGGAGGGATCCCTCTCGCCTTGGAGAGTCGTGCAGAAGTGTTTTCCCGCCAGAAGGACGCCAACAAACCTTGCTACACGCAAATCGTGCGTTTGGCGTTTTTGGACGCTGCTGGGGCCCAGGAGGGACCAGGAGGTCGCAAATTGGACCTGAAGAGAGAGGGGACGTCGAGCAAGACAAAGAGCCCTCACTGTAGCAGGTAGCACCCGGAAAAGTGCCAGAAACAGGCACTACGAGGATGCGTGAAACGGTGCTCGCCGAAGTTGCACAAAGGAGTCCCACGTCGCCGGAGACCAACTTAGAAAGTCGTGCAATGCAGGTTAGAGTGCCGTGGACCCAGGCTTGGCTGTGCACAAAGGATTTCCGCCGGAAGTGCACAGGGGCCGGAGTAGCTGCAAAGTCGCGGTTCCCAGCAATGCAGCCCAGCGAGGTGAGGCAAGGACTTACCTCCACCAAACTTGGGCTGAAGAGTCACTGGACTGTGTGGGTCACTTGGACAGTGTCGCTGGATTCGAGGGACCTCGCTCGTCGTGCTGAGAGGAGACCCAAGGGACCGGTAATGCAGCTTTTTGGTGCCTGCGGTTGCAGGGGGAAGATTCCGTCGACCCACGGGAGATTTCTTCGGAGCTTCTGGTGCAGAGAGGAGGCAGGCTACCCCCACAGCATGCACAAGCAGGAAAACAGTCGAGAAGGCGGCAGGATCAGCGTTACAGAGTTGCAGTAGTCGTCTTTGCTACTATGTTGCAGGTTTGCAGGCTTCCAGCGCGGTCAGCGGTCGTTTCCTTATCAGAAGGTGAAGAGGGAGATGCAGAGGAACTCGGCTGAGCTCATGCATTCGTTATCTAAAGTTTCCCCAGAGACAGAGACCCTAAATAGCCAGAAAAGAGGGTTTGGCTACCTAGGAGAGAGGAAAGGCTACTAACACCTGAAGGAGCCTATCAGCAGGAGTCTCTGACGTCACCTGGTGGCACTGGCCACTCAGAGCAGTCCAGTGTGCCAGCAGCACCTCTGTTTCCAAGATGGCAGAGGTCTGGAGCACACTGGAGGAGCTCTGGACACCTCCCAGGGGAGGTGCAGGTCAGGGGAGTGGTCACTCCCCTTTCCTTTGTCCAGTTTCGCGCCAGAGCAGGGGCTAAGGGGTCCCTGAACCAGTGTAGACTGGCTTATGCAGAATTGGGCACATCTGTGCCCAACAAAGCATTTCCAGAGGCTGGGGGAGGCTACTCCTCCCCTGCCTTCACACCATTTTCCAAAGGGAGAGGGTGTCACACCCTCTCTCAGAGGAAGTTCTTTGTTCTGCCATCCTGGGCCAGGTCTGGCTGGACCCCAGGAGGGCAGCTGCCTGTCTGAGGGGTTGGCAGCAGCAGCAGCTGCAGTGAAACCCCAGGAAGGGCAGTTTGGCAGTACCAGGGTCTGTGCTACAGACCACTGGGATCATGGGATTGTGCCAACTCTGCCAGGATGGCATAGAGGGGGCAATTCCATGATCATAGACATGTTACATGGCCATATTCGGAGTTACCATGGTGAAGCTACATATAGGTAGTGACCTATATGTAGTGCACGCGTGTAATGGTGTCCCCGCACTCACAAAGTTCAGGGAATTGGCTCTGAACAATGTGGGGGCATCTTGGCTAGTGCCAGGGTGCCCTCACACTAAGTAACTTTGCACCTAACCTTTACCAGGTAAAGGTTAGACATATAGGTGACTTATAAGTTACTTAAGTGCAGTGAAAAATGGCTGTGAAATAACGTGGACGTTATTTCACTCAGGCTGCAGTGGCAGGCCTGTGTAAGAATTGTCAGAGCTCCCTATGGGTGGCAAAAGAAATGCTGCAGCCCATAGGGATCTCCTGGAACCCCAATACCCTGGGTACCTCAGTACCATATACTAGGGAATTATAAGGGTGTTCCAGTAAGCCAATGTATATTGGTAAAAATGGTCACTAGCCTGTTAGTGACAATTTGGAAAGAAATGAGAGAGCATAACCACTGAGGTTCTGATTAGCAGAGCCTCAGTGAGACAGTTAGTCACTACACAGGTAACACATTCAGGCACACTTATGAGCACTGGGGCCCTGGGTTACCAGGGTCCCAGTGACACATACAACTAAAACAACATATATACAGTGAAAAATGGGGGTAACATGCCAGGCAAGATGGTACTTTCCTACACATAGGCAGCCTGACCATGTCAGGGACAGCATAAAGCAAGAAGTTCAGAAAATGCTTGATCTGGGAGTGGTTGAACCTTCTGAAAGCCCATGGGTGAGTCCTGTGGTGCTTGTACCAAAGCCTCACTCAAAAGATGAAAAAAGGGAGATGAGGTTTTGTGTAGACTACAGAGGTCTCAACCAGGTACAAAAACTGATGCTCACCCTATACCCAGGGCAGATGAGCTCATAGATACACTGGCATCTGCCAAGTATCTAAGCACCTTTGATTTGACTGCAGGGTATTGGCAGATCAAATTAGCTGAGAATGGTAAACCTAAAACTGCATTTTCAACTATAGGAGGGTACTACCAATTTACAGTGATGCCCTTTGATTTGAAAAATGCACCTGCCACTTTTCAGAGGTTGGTGAGCACAGTCCTGCAAAGGTTGGAGGCTTGTAGTGCAGCATATCTTGATAATATAGCTGTCTTTAGCTCCAGCTGGGATGAGCACCTGGTCCACCTTTGGAAAGTTTTGGAGGCCCTGCAAAAGGCAGGCCTCACTATCAAGGCCTCAAAGTGCCAGATAGGCCAGGGAAAGGTGGTTTATCTGGGACACCTGGTAGGTGGAGAACAGATTGCACCACTTCAGGGGAAAATCCAGACAATCATGGATTGGGTTCCCCCTACAATACAGACCCAGGTGAGAGCCTTCCTAGGCCTCGCTGGGTATTACAGGAGATTCATTAAAAAGTATGGCTCCATAGCAGCCCCTCTTAATGATCTCACTAGTAAAAAGATGCCTAAAAAGATATTATGGACAGCTAGCTGTCAGAAAGCTTTTGAGGAGCTGTAACAGGCCATGTGCACTGCACCTGTCCTAAAAAGCCCATGTTACTCCAAGAAATTCATTGTTCAAACTGATGCATCTGAATTAGGGGTAGGGGCAGTCTTATCACAACTTAATTCTGAGGGTCAGGATCAACCAGTTGCTTTTATCAGCATAAGGTTGACCCCTAGAGAAAAGCGTTGGTCTGCCATAGAGAGGGAGGCCTTTGCTGTGGTCTGGGCACTGAAGAATTTGAGGCCATACCTGTTTGGCACTCACTTCATTGTTCAGACAGACCACAAACCTCTACTTTGGCTAAAACAAATGAAAGGTGAAAATCCTAAATTGTTGAGGTGGTCCATATCTCTACAGGGAATGGACTATACAGTGGAACATAGACCTGGGAGTACCCACTCCAATGCAGATGGACTCTCCAGATATTTCCACTGAGACAATGAAGACTCATCAGGTCATGGCTAGTCTTATTGTCCTTCGTTTGGAGGGGGGTTGTGTAGGAAAGTACCATCTTGCCTGGCATGTTACCCCCATATTTCACTGTATATATGTTGTTTTAGTCTATGTGTCACTGGGACCCTGCCAGGCAGGGCCCCAGTGCTCAGAAGTATGTGCCCTGTATGTGTTCCCTGTGTGTTGCCTAACTGTCTCACTGAGGCTCTGCTAACCAGAACCTCAGTGGTTATGCTCTCTCTGCTTTCCAAATTTGTCACTAACAGGCTAGTGACTAAATTTACCAATTCACATTGGCATACTGGTACACCCATATAATTCCCTAGTATATGGTACTGAGGTACCCAGGGTATTGGGGTTCCAGGAGATCCCTATGGGCTGCAGCATTTCTTTTGCCACCCATAGGGAGATCTGACTATTCTTACACAGGCCTGCCAGTGCAGCCTGAGTGAAATAACGTCCACGTTATTTCACAGCCATTTATCACTGCACTTAAGTAACTTATAAGTCACCTATATGTCTAACCTTCACCTGGTGAAGGTTAGGTGCAAAGTTACTTAGTGTGTGGGCACCCTGGCACTAGCCAAGGTGCCCCTACATTGTTTAGGGAAAATTCCCTGGACTTTGTGAGCGTGGGGACACCATTACACGTGTGCACTGGACATAGGTCACTACCTATGTACAGCGTCACAATGGTAACTCCGAACATGGCAATGTAACATGTCTAAGATCATGGAATTGTCACCCAATGCCATTCTGGCACTGGGGGGACAATTCCATGATCCCCCGGGTCTCTAGCACAGATCCCGGGTACTGCCAAACTGCCTTTCAGGGGTCTCCACTGCAGCTGCTGCTGCTGCCAACCCCTCAGACAGGTTTCTGCCCTCCTGGGGTCCAGGCAGCCCTGGCCCAGGAAGGCAGAACAGAGGATTTCCTCTGAGAGAGGGTGTAACACCCACTCCCTTTGGAAATAGGTGTGAAGGGCAGGGGAGGAGTAGCATCCCCCAGCCTCTGGAAATGATTTGATGGGCATAGATGGTGCCCATCTCTGCATAAGCCAGTCTACACCGGTTTAGGGATCCTGCAGCCCTGCTCTGGCACGAAACTGGACAAAGGAAAGGGGAGTGACCACTCCCCTGACCTGCACCTCCCAGGGGAGGTGCCCAGAGCTCCTCCACTGTGTCCCAGACCTCTGCCATCTTGGAAACAGAGGTGTCTGTGGCACACTGGACTGCTCTGAGTGGCCAGTGCCAGCAGGTGACGTCAGAGGCTCCTTCTGATAGGCTCTTACCTCTCTTGGTAGCCAATCCTCCTTCCTAGGTAGCCAAACCTCCTTTTCTGGCTATTTAGGGTCTCTGCTTTGGGGAATTCTTTAGATAACGAATGCAAGAGCTCACCAGAGTTCCTCTGCATCTCCCGCTTGACCTTCTACCAAAGGATCGACCGCTGACTGGTCAGGACTCCTGCAAAACCGCAAAAAAGTAGCAAGACGACTACTAGCAACCTTGTAACGCTTCATCCTGCCGGCGTTCTCAACTGTTTTCAGGTGGTGCATGCTCCGGGGGTAGCCTGCCTCCTTTCTGCACCAGGAGCTCTGAAGAAATCTACCGTGGGTCAACGGAATCTTCCCACTGCAACCGCAGGCAACAAAAGACTGCATCAACGGTCCTCTGGGTCCCCTCTCAGCACGACGAGCGTGGTCCCTGGAACTCAGCAACTCTGTCCAAGTGACTCCCACAGTTCAGTGACTCTTCAGTCCAAGTTTGGTGGAGGTAAGTCCTTGCCTCCCCACACTAGACTGCATTGCTGTGTACCGCTTGATTTGCAGCTGCTCCGGCTCCTGTGCACTCTTCCAGGATTTCCTTTGGGCGAAGCCAAGCATGGGTCCCTGACACTCTAACCTGCAGTGCATAACCTTCTGAGTTGTCCTCCGGTGTCGTGGGACTCCTTTTCGTGACTTCGGGTGGACTCTGGTTCACTTTTCTTCGAAGTGCCTTTTCCGGTACTTCTGCGGGTGCTGCCTGCTTCTGTGAGGGCTCCCTGACTTTCTGGGCACCCCCTCTGTCTCCTCATCCAAGTGGCGACATCCTGGTCCCTCCTGGGCCACAGCAGCATCCAAAAACCCTAACTATGACCCTTGCAGCTAGCAAGGCTTGTTTGCGGTCTTTCTGCGTGGGAATACATCTGCAAGCTTCTTCACGACGTGGGACATCCATCCTCCAAAGGAGAAGTTCCTAGTCCTCTTCGTTCTTGCAGAACACCAAGCTTCTTCCATCCAGTGGCAGCTTCCTTGCACCCTCAGCTAGCATTTCCTGGGCTCCTGCCCACTCTCGTCACTGTTGCGACTATTGGACTTGGTCCACTTATCTTACAGGTACTCAGGTCCGGAAATCCACTGTTGCATTGCTGGTGTTTGTTCTTCCTGCAGAATCCCCCTATCACGACTTCTGTGCTCTCTGGGGGTAGTAGGTGCACTTTACACCTACCTTTCAGGGTCTTGGGGTGGGCTATTTTTCTAACCCTCACTGTTTTCTTACAGTCCCAGCCACCCTCTACAAGCTCACATAGGTTTGGGGTCCATTCGTGGTTCGCATTCCACTTTTGGAGTATATGGTTTGTGTTGTCCCTATACCTATGTGCTCCTATTGCAATCTATTGTAACTTTACACTGTTTGCATTACTTCCTTCTGCTGTTACCTGCATAATTTTGGTTTGTGTACATATATCTTGTGTATATAACTTATCCTCATACTGAGGGTACTCACTGAGATACTTTTGGCATATTGTCATAAAAATAAAGTACCTTTATTTTTAGTATATCTGTGTATTGTGTTTTCTTATGATATTGTGCATATGAAACCAGTGGTATAGTAGGAGCTTTACATGTCTCCTAGTTCAGCCTAAGCTGCTTTGCCATAGCTACCTTCTATCAGCCTAAGCTGATAGAAACACCTCTTCTACACTTATAAGTGATAACTGGACCTGGCACAAGGTGTAAGTAACTCTGGTACCCACTACAAGCCAGGCCAGCCTCCTACAAACAAGACATGGAGTAGGTTGGTTAACCACTTTGACTGGCCAAGTATGTCCCCAAAAATCTTGTAAATGTCATCCCACACCTTGTATGGGGGAACCATTTTGTGCAAGTTTCTGGAATCAGTGATGTCCTCCCTAACCCCATAATTCCTGAAACCTCTGCTGCTGCCACCATGGGGTACTAACCCCAACCCCTGCTTTTCCCCTTCCACAGCCAAAGCTTCCCTATCTACGGCTAGCTGTTGCTGCTGCAGCCTCAGCCTGGCCTCCTCCAGTCTCTTCGGGGGTGTGGGTTCGAATCCCACCGCTGCCACCAATGTAGGAGGCTGGCCTCGTTTGTAGTGGGTACCTAAGGTACTTACACCTTACACCAGGTCTAGTTGTGAGAGGAGGCCTCATTTTGCATGGTTAGCCCCCACTTTTTGCCTGATGTTGATGTGTTCTAGAAGTTGGTAGTTCCCAGGGCTCCTGCTAAACAGGTTCTTTGGGCCAGAGCTCTTTCCCCAAATCTGTTGTGATGCTTGGCACAATTGGTTACATTCTTACATTCCCCTATAAGTCCCTAGTAAATGGGTACCCCAGTAACCAGGGCCAGAGATATTAAGAGTAGGCCCCTGGGGGCAGCAGCACTGATTGTACCACTCCCAAGGGCCCTGCACTCAGATGCACCCAGCACTGCCATTGCAGGCTGAGTGTACTGGGGCAAGCCTAAAAGGACAAACTGGACATGGCACACCCTCTGTGTGCCCTGTCCACCATGCACTGCATATGTTATGGGTAAGTCACCCCTCTAGCATGCCTTTCAGCCCTAAGGCAGGGTTCACCATACTATATGTGAGGGCATAAGGGCATGAGCAATATGCCCCCACTGTGTCCATGCCAAACCTAGGATATAGTGAGTGAAAAGAGCAGCCATTTAAATGTATGTACTGGGCACTGGTCAAACACGAGTTCCCCAGCTACATAATGGCCACTCTGCACCCTGGGTTGTTTGGTATCAAACAACTTAGAATATTAAATCCAAACTGATACCAGTACTGGATTTAACCCTAAATGTACCCAGGGGCCACCTTAGAGGTGCCCCCTGCAAAAGCTAACCCTAACTGGCAGAGTTGCTGGCTGGTTCCATCTAGCTGCAACTCCAGGCGGTCAATATACAAACCTAGGGGAGAGCCTTGGCTCTCTGGTTTGTAAGGCAATGCCCTTCCTGGGTTGAGGAGCTAACAGCCCCTCCCTCAGGAATGTGCAACACCCTGGTGGTGAGCTTTAAAGTACTACAGCCCCTGAAACTCGAGCCTCCAGGCCTGCTAGCAGCAGAGGGATTCCCCCCTTGCAAATTCCCACTTTGGCGGGAGCAGAGGTGGGGAACCAGGCAAAGGGTAGGAGGAGTAGCCTCACTGAGCATGTACCACCCATACGGGCTTGCATGCAAAGTGGACCCTCTGATTCAGTTTTCTCTTTCTTGAAATGGAGGACAACACCCAATAAGGTTTAGGGAAGTGACCCTTCCACAGGACGTGGTCACTGTAGTGGGTGTAGCCACCCCCTGGGTAAGTGCCCCATTGGACACTACAATGTTCCCCCTAAATCACCCATTAAATTCAGTATTTAGTGGGCTCCCCAGGACCATGATTTTAGATTTGAAAAAGGACCCCAAGAAGAAGAGAAGACCAGCACCAAAGAACCCGCCAGGATGAGAACAGAGGACCTGCTACACTAGAAGAGGCTCCAAGACCCCTGCTTGCTGCACCAGAGTCCCGACAATCGTAATTGCGGAGGAGCTGATCACTGGACCAAACCCAAGAAAACCAGGGGACCTCCAGGCTTCAAGGATCAACCCAGATCTCCCTCCTGAGTGGAGGCACCACTCAAGAAAAGCAAGAAAACTGCAAAGGACCAATAAACCAGTGAGGGTCACTTCACTGAATCGGCAATATCTCTGCGACCGGAAGTCACAGCTGGACCCGACACCACCGATGACCGACCGGAAGTGCCCCACAACTGTACCAAGTTTGGTGGTGCTGCGCCCTCTAGTGGCCGGGAAACAGCAATATCCTGGGTACTGGTCAGCTGACATCGGACAACCTGAAAACCAGCTCCTCCAGAGCTGAAAAACAATCAGGAGGAATCCCCAGTCGAGGGACTTCAGGAACACCCCGGACCTCCAACCAGAGCACCCCCATTGTCCTGTAAGCTGTCTTCAAAGAGACTCACCTCCAGCTAAAGTTGACTTTGTTGCGAACAGCATCCAAGACCTCCAAAACGCCCTGGGACATGCATCGCAGAATCTGCTGTGTGCCCAGGTTCCCAACCCCATGCAACCTCATCAGCCCAAAGAGACCCCTGGCACCAACTTTAAATCTGCAAACCAGCTCCTTTTCCAAGTAGCCCATCCAGGTGGCCCCGTGCCTGTGCCAAGAACTTTTCCATCGCTGCACCCGCCGGAACCAGGAGCTGCCCGGGGCTCTCCAGCTGGCACGAGGTGCCCACAGACTGTTGTGAGCACCCTGCAAAAGAAGAGACTGGTAACCCAACTGTGTGATTTTTCATGTATTTTTAAAAGTGACTGCCTACACACACCTATGGTGCATAATTACGCACAGAAAGACTAACTTTGCTAAAACTTTAAAAAGTCATAACTTAAAAAGTACTTAACGTATTCTAAAGATTTTGGTCAAAAAATCATATATAAGTCTGAAGTATTTTTCCAAATTCTGGTCTTGAGTTATTCATTGAGTGCGTGTGGTGCATAATTGGATTTGTGAGTACAGCAAATACTTAGCACATCTCCTGGATTAGCCTAAATGCTCGACCAGCTACCTTAAAAATTAGAGCATTAGGTGGTCTGATTTGTACTTGTGGTTGTTTAACCCTCTGCAGGGTGTACTTGGTTTTTACACTGCATAGAGGGCCAGACTTCAACATTTGGTATATCAGCAATGGAATAAAGATTGTCTTTGCTGATACCATTTTTACAATTGTGTTAACACTAGAATAACTCTCTAAATTGTCTTTTAGATAATTGTTTTTGATTTTTCTAATTGACTACGATGTTTTTTAAATTTCTAAAATATCTGTCAGGGCTCTGGTTAGGTCCGTACAACTTTTTGAGTTTTTAAAAGTCTTTGCTTTAGTTGGTTATACAAAAAGGGGAGTTCTAAATTCCAAAAAGGTCCCAACTTTAGTAAGATAAAAATGTTTGATTCAGAGTCCACAAACCAGGAGCTCAACCTGGAGCCTTATGAGGCATATAGCTATGATCAATTAAGGAACCTCTGCAGACTTTACAAACTTCAAAGTGAAAAAGCCCCAAAACAGAGAAACTTAGGTTTCTGGTGGCCCAGTATGAAAAAGATCATCCCCCAGCTGATGATGATGACTCTGAGGTGGATGAAGATCATGTGGAGAATGGAGATGAGGGTAGCTACTCTTCTCCCACAAGCTCCAAAGCACCCACAGATACAGACATGGAACTTGCCAGACTGGCCAAAAGACTGGCTTTAGAAAGTCATCTTTTGGAGATAGAACAGAAGAGAAAAGAGTTGGGCTTGTCACCTATCTCTGGTGGCAGCATACAAGTGTGGAAAGAAAAGGCTTTCAACATTAATCTCCCAAAATGACGGGGATGACATAGTGAAATGGTTTTCTGGCTTTGAAAGAGCCTGTATTGGGTGGCAAATTGAAAAGAAACACTGGGGCAAACTGATGTGGGAGTTATTCTCAGGAAAGTGCAGGAATAGGCTCCTGACACTGAATGAGGCAGATTCTAAATCCTCTGACCTCTTGAAGGGTACCCTAATTGAGGCCTTTGGATTTACAGCTGAAGAGTACAGGATAAAGTTGAGGATGGCTCGAAAATACCAGAACCAAACCTGGCTTGACTTTGTGGACTATTCAGTAAAAATGTTGGGAGGTTGGTTAGCTGGGAACAATTTACAAGATTATGATGGGCTGTATAATTTATTTATGAAAGAGCATCTGTGGAGTAATTGTTCCAATGATAGACTACATCAACATCTGGTAGACCTGGGTCCACTTTCCCCTCAAGAGTTGGGGAGGAAGGCAGGCCATTGGGTCAAAACAAGGGTTACCAAAACTACCACTAGTGGGGGAGACCAAAAGAAAGAGGCCAAAAAGCGCCCCCGCGACCACCAAGTGAAAGATAGGAACCAGAGTAAAAACAACAAAGAGTCTTCTCAAGGCCCCCATAAATCTTCACAGGAGGGTGGGCCCAGAGACTACTCACAATCCAGGGGAGGGTACAAAGAGAAACACTTTGACCCCAGCAGGCTTGGTGCACAGACTGTAAGACAAAAGGGCACCGAACTGGAGACTCAGGCTGTAAAAACAAAAAGAATGCCTTTCGTCAGGCTGCAGTAAATGTAGTTGCAAATATTCAGATGGGGTCAGAGGTGTGGCCTGACCATGTCAGTGTCCCCACAGAGGCAACATTAGTCACTGAGGGTGGGGTAGATTTATCCTGTGCTGCCTGGCCAAGTAATATGACCAAATACAGACAGCAACCCTGTGATTAATGGGTAGAAAATAGAAGCTCTGAGGGATACAGGGGCTAGCATCACTATGGTGCGTCAGTACCTGGTTCCCACAACTCCGTTCCTAGTAGGGAGGTCTTATCCTCTCACCAATGCTGACAATGAGACCAAGTTTCACCCCATGGCTATGGTAAACTTTGAATGGGGAGGAGTAGCAGGGCAGAAAGAAGTGGTTGTGTTCTCATCCATCCCTGTAGATTGCCTACTTGGTAATGATCTGGAGCACTCTCCCTGGGCTGAGGTAGAGCTGAAGACCCAATGCTTGGGATCCCTGAGTGGGCGTATGTCAAGACTAGGACACAGAGAAGGACTTTTGCCAGTCCTGTTAAGCCAGTGGCAAAGCAGGTGAGCACTTAAAGGTCCCTTTAATTCCACTGCCTGTGGTTGGGGTTCCCTTTGAGAGGGTAGGATTTGACATTGTTGGCCCCCTTGACGATCCAACAGCATCAGAACATAGATACATCCTAGTGGTAGTGGATCATGCCAGTAGGTATCATGAGGCTATTCCCCTTAGGACCATCACTACCCCTGCAGTGGCCAAAGCCCTTCTGAGTGTCTTTACCGGGGTGGGGTTCCCTAACGAGGTAGCATCAGACAGGGGATCAAACTTCATGTCTGCAACCTCAAAACATATGTGGCAGGAATGTGGAGTGACTTATAAGTTCACTAGCCCATACCATCCACAGACCAATGGTCTGGTAGAAAGGTTCAACCAGCCCCTAAAACGAATGATTGGAGGACCCCCTGAGAAACCCAGAAGGAGATGGGATGTCATACTTCCTTGCCTGCTGTTTGCCTACAGAGAAGTGCCACAAAAGGGAGTAGGTTTTTTACCCTTTGAACTTTTGTTTGGGCATCCTGTTAGGGAACCACTGAGTCTTGTAAGGGAAGGGTGGGAGAGACCGTTCAAAGAGCCAAAACAGGATATTGTAGACTATGTGCATGGCCTGCATTCCAGAATGGCTGAGTACATGGAGAAAGCCAGCAAAAATCTTCAGGCCAGCCGAGAGCTTCAAAAGCTTTGGTATGACCAAAAAGGTGCTATGGTGGAGTTCCAACCAGGGCACAAAGTTTGGGTGTTGGAGCATGTTGCTCCAATGGCCCTCCAGGACAAATGGTCTGGGCCCTATCCCATTCTTAAAAAGAAAAGGGAGGTCACTTATCTAGTGGACCTGGGCAGTTGCAAAAACCACAAAAGGATCATCCATGTCAACCACATAAAACCCTTATTTGACAGAGCTGATTTGATCATGCTCCTGGTCACAGATGAAGGACAGGAAGATGAGAGTGAACCTCTCCCTGATCCCCAAGATAGTTTTGTGGATGGAGTGATCTTGTCAGACACCCTCTCAAAACAACAGCAGACTGATTGCAGGAAAGTGCTAAACCAGTATGCTGGGTTTTTTTCTCTGACCCCTGGGAAGACAAACTGGTGTACTCATGATGTGGTGTTAAAACAACAATTTACAGACAGTCTGACCATGTCAGAGAAAGCATAGATGCTGAAGTCAAGAAAATGTTGGACGTGGGTGTCATTGAACCCTCAGAGAGCCCCTTGGCCAGCCCAGTAGTGTTAGTCCCCAAACCTCACTCCAAGGGTGACACGAAAGAAATTAGGTTTTGTGTGGACTACAGGGGCCTCAACTCAATACCCAAAAACTGATGCATACCCAATTCCAAGAGCTGATGAGCTCATAGACAGACAAGGGGCAGCCAAATATATGAGTGACTCAAAAATACACCTGCCACCTTCCAGAGGTTGGTGAACCAAGTCCTTACTGGGCTGGAAACCTTTAGTGCAGCTTACTTAGATGACATATGTAGGAGGCTGGCCTTGCTATAGTGGGTACCTGATGGTACTTACACCTTGTGCCAGATCCAGTTATCCCTTATTAGTAGATTAGTAGTGTTCTAGCATCTTAGGCTGATAGAGGTAGCTATAGCACAGCCTATTAGGCTGAACTAGGAGACATGCAAAACTCCTACTATACCACTTATATCATATACTGTAGGTACTATATCATAAGAAACACAATACTCAGGTTAATCAAAAATAAAGGTACTTTATTTTAGTGGCAATGTGCCAAAAATATCTCAGAGAATATAGTCCCTTAGGATGTAAGTAAAATACACAAAATATACACTCAAACCAAAATCAGGTAAGTAAAACAGTCAGAAAGTAGTGCAAACACTGTAGAATACTATAGGATGTAATAGGCCTAGGGGCAACAAAAACCATATGCTATGAAAGTGAAATGCGAACCAAATGGAACCCTAGACTAGTGTAGTGTGTAGAGGGTCGCTGGGAGTCTAAGAAAACAGGGTGTCCAAAATACTCCACCCAAGACCCTGGAAAGTAGGAGTAAAGTACTACTATTTCCCCGGAAACACACTAAACTCGTGATAGAGGATTTTGCAACAGACTGCAAAGCACTGAAGATGGATTCCTGGACCTAGGACCTGCACAGTAAGGGGACCAAGTCTAAGAGTCGTGAAAGTGTCCAGGGGGGGCAGGAGCCACTAAACCCCAGATGAAGGTGCAAAATGGCTGCCTCCGACAGAAGAAGCTGAAGATTCTGCAACAACGAAAGGCGCTAGGAACTTCTCATTTGTGCATAAGATGTCCCACGGAGAGTTGGAGGATGCAGAGCTGTTTCTTTCCCAAAGGACCGCAAACAATCCTTGCTAGCTGCAAGAGTCACAGTTGAAGAAAAAGAGTGCTGCTCGGGCCCAGAAAGGACCAGGATGTTGCCACTTGGGAGAGGAGACAGAGGGGGCCCTCACCAACGAACAGAGCCCATGCACATGAAGGTAGCACCAGCATAAGTCCTTGGACAAGAGTTCAAGAAGACTGAGCGTGGCAGTCATCTCAACAATGCAAAAGAGGGTCCCACGAAGCCGACGGTCAACTCAGGGAGTTGAGCAATGCAGGAAGGAGTGCTTGGGACCTGGGCTTGGCTGTGCACAAAGGATTCTTTGGAAAGGTGTACAGAAGACCTAGCAGCTGCAGTTCATGCGGTGAACAGGATTACTGTCTGGAGAGGGAAGGCAAGGTCTTACCTCCTCCAAATTTGGACAGTTGGACCACTGGACAGTCTGGATCACATTGGTCCACCACCTGTGTTCCAGGGACCACGCTCGTCAGGATTAAAGGGGTCCCAGAGTACCGGTGACGCTGAAGTTTGGTGCCTGCTGGATCAGGGGGAAGATTCCGTCAACCCACAGGAGATTTCTTGGTGGCTTCCAGTGCAGGATGAAGGCAGGCAGCCCCCAAAGCATGCACCACCAGTAAACAGGCGCTACAATGTTGCTGGTACTCTTCTTGCTACTTTGTTGCAGTTTTGCAGGCGTCCTGGAGCAGTCAGCGGTCGATCCTTGGCAGAAGTCGAAGAGAGAGGTGCAGAGGAACTCTGATGAATCCTTGCAGGTCGTTATCTGAGGAAAAGCCTACTGGAGAGACCCTAAATAGCCCACAGAGGAGGATTGGCCACCTAGTCAGGTAAGCACCTATCAGGAGGGCACTGGCCACTCAGAGGCCTCCAGAGTGCCCTCACACCTCTGGATCCAAGATGGCAGAGGTCTGGGACACACTGGAGGAGCTCTGGGCACCACCTCTGGGGTGGTGATGGACAGGGGAGTGGTCACTCCCCTTTCCTTTGTCCAGTTTTGCGCCAGAGCAGGGACTGGGGGTTCCCTAAACCGGTGTAGAGTGGCTTATGCAAAGAGGGCACCATCTGTGCCCTTCAATGCATTTATAGAGGCTGGGAGAGGCTACCCCTCCTCAGACTTTAACACCTATGTCTAAAGGTGGCTGCCCAGACCCCAGGAGGGCAGGACCCTGTCTGTGGGGTGGCAGCAGCGGAAGCTGCAGAGAAAGCCCCAGAGAGCTGATTTGGCAGTACCCGGGATCCATCGTTGAGCCCCGGGGATGCATGGGATTGGCACCCCAATACCAGATTTGGCATGGGTGGACAATTTTTATGATCTTAGACTTGTTACCTGGCCATATTCGGAGTTACCATTGTGAAACTACATATAGGTATTGACCTATATGTAGTACACACGTGTAATGGTGTCCCCGCACCCACAAAGTCTTGGGAAATTGCTTTGACCTATGTGGGGGCACCTTTGCTAGTGCAAGGGTTCCCTCACACTTAGTAACTTTGCACCTAACCTTCAGCAAGTGAGTGTTAGACATATAGTTGACTTATAAGTTACTTAAGTGCAGTGTAAAATGGCTGTGAAATAACGTGCATTATTTCACTCAGGCTACAGTGGCAGTCCTGTGTAAGATTATTCTGAGCTCCCTATGGGTGGCAAAAGAAATTCTGCAGCCCATAGGGATCTCCTGGAACCCCCTATACCCTGTGTACCTAGGTACCACATACTAGGGAATTATAATGGTGTTCCAGTGTGCCAATTAGAATTGGTAAAAATGGTCACTAGCCTATAGTGACAATTTTAAAGGCAGAGAGAGCATAAGCACTGAGGTTCTGTTTAGCAGAGCCTCAGTGACACAGTTAGGCTCTACGCAGGTGTACACATTCAGGCCACAAACTATGAGCACTGGGGTCCTGGCTAGCAGGGTCCCAGTGAGACATATAAAACACACTGACAAATAGGGTTTTCACTATGAGCACTGGGTCCCAGGATCCCAGTGAGACAGTAAAAACACACTGATATATACTCCCAAACAGGCCAAAAGTGTGGGTAACAATGCTAGAAAGAGGCTACCTTCTCACAACATAGCTGTCTATAGTTCCACCTGGCAGGATCACCTGATCCACCTGGGAAAGGTCCTTGAGCCTCTGCAAAACGTAGGCCTCACTATCAAGGCCAGCAAGTGCCAGATAAGGCGGTGAGACGTTGTGTACCTGGGCGACCTGGTTGGTGGAGGCCAAGTACAACCTCTACAACCCAAGATTCAGATTATTCTGGCTTGGGAAGCTCCTACAACCCAGACCCAATTCAGGGCATTCCTTGGCTTGACTGGATATTACAAGAGGTTTGTGAAGGATTATAGCACAATAGTTGCCCTCCTCACAGAATTTACCTCCAAGAAGATGCCGAGAAAAATCAACTTGACAGTGAGTTGTCAAGAGGCCTTTGACACTCTGAAGAAAACCATGTGCTCTCCTGCAGTACTTCAAGCACCAGACCACTTAAAGGGAATTCATAGTCCAGACAGATGCTTCAGAGTTGGGAATAGGAGCAGTTGGGCCATCGTAGTCCTTGGAAATGAATTGGAAATCCCCCAACTGTAGAGACTCTATGAGCTAAGTACTTTGACCAGGCTTTCATTTTAAACAAATGTGAATGTTTTTATGCTTTCCTCGTTATGTTTTCTACACCAGTTTTTGCACTGCAAAAGTACTTTAGCAATCATCACGGACCACCTCAGGAGAAACCATTGTTAAGTTCATCTGTGCATTGTTTTCATTAATTGACACCTATGCCTTTTACCTTCTGTGTTTGTATTTGCAATATCTTATTTTTATAAATATAAAGTGAATCTGACAGAACCATTACATGTGATATGATGTTTACAGCCCAGTTCAGAGGAACACAGCAGGTTATTCAGTTACAGCCTTTTTGTTTCATTCCCACAATGATCTCTTCTTTCTCACAGATTCCCAGCTCTCTCTGCTGTGACATCTGCCCTCCTGGGACCAGGAAAGCCATCCGGAAAGACCAACCAATCTGCTGCTATGACTGTGTGCCATGCTCAGATGGTGAAATGTCAAATCAGACAGGTATGTGACCTATATTATTTTAATTGCAAAAACAGGCTGACACCTGGCATCTGTGTGCTGTCCCAGAAGGGATGTTTGGAAAATGTTAAGGCCTGTTGAGGAGGGCTTAGCACTGGCATCCATACCTGAAATTCAACTGGGAGAAGGCTCTGTGTCTAAACCAGGTTTAAATACACATCTCTGATTATTTTGAAATAATCAGACCTTGTGATGAGTGATGAATAATGCAATAATTAGCATATGAATTATGTTGCACATTCACTGAATTCCACATTACTATCATATTAATACGCATACATGAATAATTGATGGACTTTCAAACTAGAAAAGAAAGAAGATGAAAAGGCAAAGGATACATCACTACTTGGATGACCTTGAACATATTTCAGAACCTCTGGAGTTAAGACAACTTGAAAAGGTTGCCAAACAGCCAATGCCAAGAATTAGCAACAGAATTTCCTATAGCTCCACAGATAACATCTGTTCCTCCAACTCTCTAACTCCTGAGGAAGTCGAAAGAAAACGTGGCCCTTCCCTTGTGGCAAACCACAGTGCGTGCTTGACCACAAAGGCATGGTTTAATTAACGTGGCTCATCAAGATGGCTGACCAAGTTCCTGCATGACCTGCAACTGTCACTGGAAGTCACAGAGGCCCAACTCATCACACTCCCTCAAGAGCACCACCTGCACTTACAGCAGTAGAAATTCAAGAGAACAGGACCTCAATATTGAACCAGAGGCTCTCCAATAAAGGTCAAGGCCTCTGTTAATGTGCTAGCAAATGTACCCACAAGCCCCACTGGGCTGCATACACAGAGGCCCTGACAGCTCAAACGCAGTAAGCCACTGGTTCTGTCCTAGCCCAGTAATGGCGGGGAACCACCAAACATACCCACACTGCTTCCATGGCGACCACCCCAACTCTGTCCATGGTGGTAGGTTACAGGCTGCTTCTTGGGCACAACCATAAGGTTCCAGAAGAGCTTACTGTACTATCATTACTCATGTTGTGTCCTGATGATGAAGGTCTAAATTTCCTATTGTTTCTACTTGGCACAGTTGGAGCTATATTAATTAGCGATGTACAGACCTGTATTTGTCCAATTACTTAATTATTTATATGTAGGAAGTATTTCTGGCTGGGCCATCTTGATATGGTTCATAGTGTACTGGAATGTGTAATTCTGCATTCCCTTTACACCAACACCTTGTGCAGAAGTTTGGCTTTGTAGCCTGAGCTCACTACCGGAGGTGAAGAACGGAGGCTTCAGAGTGACCCGCTTCTTCTTAACAGTGACATCAAGTGCCTTAATGGATTGGAAGAGGGCTCAGATAGTGCACCAGTAGGGAGGACTTAACTATCCCGTCACTGCTGACCCATGAAAGCCTGAAAAGAGAACTGCCCTGGAGAGGTGAATTAAGGCGAGTAGGCATAAATCTGTTAATATCCATCAATCATTAGTCAACTAAGGGAGTTCAAAGGCAAATTCTCTGATTGCAAATTTTGAGGCAGGAAGTGATATTCCCTGAACCTGTCCAGACCATGCCTGGGTTACTCTGACAATGATCACACTGCAATACACAGTCATAAAGTTTCTGTCTAAAACAATAAATTAATATTATAATTTATGCTTTTGGTTTCAGATGTGGACAGTTGCATAACATGTCCAGAAGACCAGTGGTCCAACGAGAACAAAGACGCTTGCATCCCACGAACCATCGAGTTCCTTTCTTACGATGATCCCTTCGGTGTGACTTTGGCTTCGATCAGTATCTCCTTCTCAGTAATCACTGCTGCAGTGCTGGTGATCTTTCTGAAACACAGGGACAGTGCGATTGTGAGAGCTAATAACCGGGATCTCACCTACATCCTCCTCGTGTCTCTCATGCTTTCCTTCCTCTGCTCCATGTTGTTTATTGGACGTCCTCAGAAGGTGACCTGCCTCCTCCGACAGGTTGCCTTTGGGATCATTTTTGCTGTTGCGGTTTCCTCAGTTCTGGCTAAAAGTATCACTGTTGTCATTGCTTTCAATGCTACGAAGCCCGGCAGTAGGTTACGGAGGTGGGTGGGCTCCAGGGTATCCTACAGCCTCATCCTACTCTGCACACTATGGGAAGTCATCATCTGTACCGTGTGGCTGATCCATTGGCCTCCGTTCCCAGACATTGACACAAAGAGTGAATCTGGGAAGATGATCCTGCTCTGTAACGAAGGCTCTGTTGCTGCCTTCTATTGTGTGGTCGTGTACGTTGGTCTTCTGGCTTTGTTGAGCTTTCTGGTGGCTTTTAAGGTGCGGAAGTTACCAGACAGTTTTAATGAGGCCCGAAACATCTCCTTCAGCATGCTGGTGTTATGCAGCGTCTGGGTCTCCTTCATCCCAGCCTACCTGATCACGAAGGGCAGGTACATGGTGGCCGTCGAGATCTTCGCTGTTCTTGCCTCTGGTTCTGGACTGTTGGGCTGTATATTCATTCCTAAGTGTTACATCATCTTACTGAGGCCAGAATTAAACACCAAAGAACAACTAATTAAAAAAAATAATCATCAAAACTAAAAAGCTATTGATAGTTCTGTGGACATCCACGCCATGTTGTATCACCTAAATCAAAAACTAGAGATCAGAAAGTGGCAAGTAGAAGAATATCACACTAGTCATTTATAATGTATCTTCAACGCTGCCCATTATGCTTCAACATCTTCAGAAATTCAGAGCATTCATCTATAAAATGTAATTAATCTAGAAAATTAAATATATGTCTACCTGTCTTTCTAATGTCATCAATGGCCATTTTTATAACATATATCTGTATATACAGAAGTCACTGTTAATAACCTCACTAAGATACATTCTATTAGTGAACTAAAACACACAAAGAGGGTCATTCTGACCCTGGCGGCCGGTGGCCGCCAGGGCCACCGACCACGGGAGCACCGCCGACAGGCTGGCGGTGCTCCAATGAGCATTCTGACCGCGGCGGTTCAGCCGCGGTCAGAAGCGGAAAGTCAGCGGTCTCCCGCTGACTTTCCGCTGCTCATTGGAACCCTCCATGGCTGCGGAGCGCGCTCCGCAGCCATGAGGATTCTGACCCCCCCTACCGCCATCCAGTTCATGGCGGGAAAGCCGCCATGAACAGGATGGCGGTAGGGGGGGTCGCGGGGCCCCTGGGGGCCCCTGCCGTGCCCATGCCAATGGCATGGGCACGGCAGGGGCCCCCGTAAGAGGGCCCCAAAATGTATTTCACTGTCTGCCTTGCAGACAGTGAAATACGCGACGGGTGCAGTAGCACCCGTCGCACCTTCCCACTCCGCCGGCTCGATTACGAGCCGGCATCCTCGTGGGAAGGTCGTTTTCCCCTGGGCTGGCGGGCGGTTTAACTGGAACCGCCCGCCAGCCCAGGGGAAAACTCGTAATACCCGCCGCGGTCTTTTGACCGCGGCGTGGTAATTTGGAGGGCGGGATCCTGGCGGGCGGCCTCCGCCGCCCGCCAGGGTCATAATGAGGCCCAAAGTGTTTAGAAGGAAGAGAGAGAAAGTAGAGCAAACATCACATCTCATGAATTTAGTTCTGCATGATCCACAACCACAGATCTGCATGAGCATGGATCTGTATGATTAAGGTTCTGCATAATCCTCCAAAACACATATCTGCATTACAGCGGATCTGCATGAACACTGATCAGCATGAACACAGATCTGCATGAACACGGATCAGCATTAATATGGATCTACATGAATACATATCTGCATAGTATGGATCTGAATGCACACAGATTTGCATGGGTCTGCATAGCATGGATCTGCATGACCTGCATGAACTCAGAACTGCATGACATGGATCTTTCTGCACATGGATCTGCAGGACCTGCATATACATGGATCTGCATGTCCATAGATCTGCATGAACACAGATTTGTATAGATCTGCATATCCATGGATCTGCATGAGCTGCATGAACATGGATCTGTCTCAACATGGATCTGCATGAACACAGATCTGCATAATCATGGATCTGCATGTTCTGCATGAGCATGGATCTGCATGATCTGCATGAACACGAATCTGTGTGACTACAAATCTGCATGGCTACGGATGTGCATGATCTGTATGAACACAGGTCTGCATGAACACAGATCTTCATGGACATAGATCTGCATGACCTGCATGGATATGCATGAACACAGATCTGCATGATCTGCTGAACACTGACTGTTTTTAGTCATTTGCCTTCAGTGAGTAAATAAGTGATCAAGACAGGTTGTATGGCAACAAAATGTAGCTCAAACTACGGTCCAAACAAGCTTTTGCTTTTGAAGGTATTGAACAACTGCTGTGATCAGATTCTGAAGGTTGTCAGAGTGAAAAATGTGGTGTATTTCACTCTTGATAAGAGCACATTTGTCCAAAGTATCTGTAACGAAAGGAACAAGCATTTGCTATGCAATGGGTCTTGCGTTTGCTCGAGTTAGAGCTATTAGCGTTGTAAACTCCTAACCAGACTTTTCTTGCCACATAAACTGATAATGAAAAGTAAAACAGTTTCACATATGTGAGCCGACGGCTGCCATGATCGTGAAGGAGACACAGAAAAGGAAACAGAAGTTCGCTTGCAGTGAAACGTAATGGCAAAAGTTCAATTATCCATGTAACCAGCAAAAGTAGAATTATCCATATAACAGGGTTGATGTCATGCAAAGCGCTCAACTACTGCCCAGCGAGATCGCGCTGCGTAGGAATTAAAAAGAAATAGTGCGGCAGACATTCGAAAAACACAGAGCCTCGTATGTTTTCCGTAGTTTACCTGTGCTGTAGAGGAGGGTTAAACACTGAAAAAGGCATGACGTATGCATGCCTTTTACTAATGAAATCAAGCGGATTTTAAAAGGCAAGCCCCCGAACCAACCAAACTGATGGGTGTGGTTAAAAGCCCACAGAGAGATTACAACAGGGACCAGAGGGCTTGCGCGCTCGACTCTCAAAAAAGGTTATTGCAAATGTAGAACAGTAATTTCAAAATAAAAAGTACAATGACACATGCATGTGCCATCATGCATGGGCAGGTATGCATTATGATGCTATAGCAGCTGCCACGTGATGACATATATATATGCATGTGCCAGCATGCATGGGCACGTATGCATTATGATAATATAGCAGCTGTCTCGTGATGACATATATATATGCATGTGCCAGCATGCATGGGCACGTGTGTATCATGATGCTATTGCAGCTGCCTCGTGATGACATACATATGTGCCATCATGCATGGGCAGGTATGCATTATGATGCTATTGCAGCTGCTGTGTGATGACCTATATATATGCATGCGCCATCATGCATGACCATGAATGCATTATGATGCTATGCAGCTGCCGCATGATGACATATATAGGTGCATGCGCCATCATACACGGGCACGCATGCATTATGGTGCTATGGCAGCTGCTGCGTGATGACCTACATATGTGCATGCACCATCATGCATGGGCAGGAATGCTTTATGATGCTATGCAGCTGTCGCATGATGGCATACATATGTGCATGTGCCATCATGCATGTGACAGCTGCCTCTTGATGACATATATATGTGCATAAGCACCATGCATGCAAGTGCGGACAGCATGATGGAGCAGCCATTTTGTGATTTTTAATTTACTGTTCCAAGATGGCAGACACCAACATTACAAAAGTAAATGAAAACATATCCATAAAAGTACTTGAAAAAAGGACAGAACAGCCCAGTACAAAATTGAAACTAATCAGCTCTTCCAAAAGATTATTTTTTAAACAACTAAACAGGGTGGGCCAGATGGTCTTAAACATTAAGAAAAGATGCTATAGGAAGCAATGCAATAGCTGCAGGGGGTGGTGGGAGAACATGGACATGGAGAACGAATGAAGGTGAATTTGAGGGAAAAAGCAACACAAGAAGGATAGCACAAGATACTACAGGCACTCCCACCGAGTGCTAGAATAAAAATAAGAACTAGTGAAAGGGCTCAATTTAGCCAAGCAGAACACAGTAAAGAGGACATGCTCCAGGGGCAGGACGAGTAAAGAATAATCAAGAAAGCAGACAAATAAGATTATAGAAGAAAGACATCCAGTGAGAAGCAACTGACCAAAAGCCTACTAAATGTCCCAACTGTATTTTATGAGCAAGAAGGGGTCTTCCACAGCCGAAGCTGTAGGTGAGACCTGAAAAGGATCTTACCAGAACCATTCACAGAAAGAGCAGGTCAATCAAACATTTTGTAGCCACATTGCAATGAACAAAATTATAGGTATTTTGTAGACCTATGAGATGAGGCCTACACCTCACAGGAGGGAGTAGAATACTAGAAGGCTGGCTGCCTGCTAGGGCCGAAGCTATCAATGGTTCAGCAGCAAGGGTGTAAAGCGCTCTCTGTACTCTAGTCACAAGCGTCTATTACTACCCAATGGGTGTCAGGAAATCCATAGTCCTTGCTTGCATTAGGGCCAAAGAACCCCTGCAACAGCACCACTGCCTGATAAAAAAGGCTAAGAGACTTGATGTATTCAGAAAGAGTAACAAATTACTTGTGAAAACAACACCTGCGCTGCTCTCTGAAGCAGTCTGAAACTGGCTGAACAGATTAGGCTCCTCCTGCGAGTCTGAAATATCTGCAGCTGATCATGTTTGTCCACAGTACCAACGTTAAACAGATTATGGATTAGCTAAAACTCCATAGTAAATTTATCTACAGCCTAAATGCAGCTGGTAAATCAACGTAAATATTGAACCATAAGCAAAAAACAAATAGTGGCAATGCCAGGTGGTCTAGCGGTGACTGCCATTCTCTTGGCTTTATCAAAGCTTGTTTTGTTTTGGTATAGTTTCTATAAAACATTGGTTGTTGGTTTAGGGGCTGCCAGGCCAAACAAAACAAACTGGTTAAAAACAAGCCTTCTTTGTAGTAAAAAGCACACATATCATAGTAGTTCCTGCCACTGAAGGGAAATACTTTGGGGCATATTTTTCAAAGAGCTGCACTACTCTTGAGCCACACAATGGGGTGCAAGACTGACACAACTTTTAAGTTAGATTTATCAAGCCACAAAAGGCCTTCTTGCGTGGCCTTGCCTGGCCTGATAAATCTAGAGTAGCGCAACACAGGAGGAATCGCTCCATTGCATTATTCTGCCCTGGGAAGGAGTTCCATGTGTGGAGCGTGTGTGTTCCCACACATCCACCCATGGATTTTGGTGCATTCCCAGATTTACCATTTCTGGTAGATCTGGGAATGGATCAAAGTCCTATGCCTCCCAGCTAAGCTTAAGGAGGAGAAATATCTTTATTTCTCCTTGTTACTCCATCTTTCTATGTGTGCTGCATTCTAAGGAAAGTGCCTCTGAGGATTTTGTTCTGTGCAGGAAGCTGTCCCTTCCTGCACAAAACGATCCTGTTTGCAATGCAGGCACCCTTGCACAATGGTGCAAGGGTGCTTGCAGCACATTGCGCACCAGTGCAAGGAAAAGAAACGAATGAATCATACAATGTTGAGTACAGCGCATTTCTGCTTTCCCTATCACACACCGCAGCAAGGTGCAAGGACAGAGGGGGTGCACAGCAACAGGGAGAGCCCATGCAGAAGCAGGCAGCACCCGCAGAAGTACTTCAACATGGGTTCAAGAAAACTGAGCACGGCGGTTGTCTCAACACTACAAAGGAGGGTCCCACGAAGCTGGAGGTCAACTCAGCAAGTTGAGCAATGCAGGATGGAGTGCTGGGGACCTGTTCTGTGCTGTGCATGAAGGATTCCTTGCAAAAGTGCACAGAAGCCTTAGCAGCTGCAGTTCACGCAATACACAGGAGTACTGTCTGGCCTGGGAGGCAAGGACTTACCTCCACCACATTTGTACAGATGGACCACTGGACTGTCGGGGTCACTTGGATCCAGCTCCTGTGTTCCAGGGACCACCCTTGTCACGATGAGAGGGGACCCAGAGGACCGGTGAAACAGAAATTTGGTGCCTGCGTTAGCAGGGGGAAGATTCCATCGACCAACGGGAGATTTCTTCTTGGCTTCCAGTGCAGGGTGAAGGCAGACAGCCCTCACAGCATGCACCACCAGGAAACAGTAGAGAAAGCCGGCAGGATGAGGAGCTACAATGTTGCTGGCAGTCTTCTTGCTACTTTGTTGCGGTTTTGCAGACATCATGGAGCAGTCAGCAGTCGATCCTTGGCAGAAGTCGAAGAGGGAATTGCAGAGGAACTCTGGTGAGCTCTTCCATTCGTTATCTGGTGAGATGCCCCCAGGAGAGACCCTAAATAGCCCTCAGAGGAGGATTGGCTAAAGAGAAAGGTAAGCACCTATCAGGAGGGGTCTCTGACATCACCTGCTGGCATTGGCCACTCAGAGGTGTCCATTGTGACCTCACACCTCTGCATCCAAGATGGCATAGGTCTGGGACACACTGGAGGATCTCTGGGCACCTCCCCTGGGAGGTGCAGGTCAGGGGAGAGGTCACTCCCATTTCCTTTGTCCAGTTTCGCGCCAGAACAGGGCTGGGGGATCCCTGAACCGGTGTAGACTGGCTTATGCAGAGATGGGCACCATCTGTGCCCATCAAAGCATTTCCAGAGGCTGGGGGAGGCTACTCCTCCCCAGCCCTGACACCTTTTTCCAAAAGGAGAGGGTGTAACACCCTCTCTCTGAGGAGGTCCTTTGTTCTGCCTTCCTGAGCCAAGCCTAGTTGGACCCCCAGGAGGGCAGAAACCTGTCTGAGGGGTTGGCAGCAGCAGCAGCTGCATTGAAACCCCGGGAGAGGTAGTTTGGCAGTACCCGGGTCTGTGCTAGAGACTCGGGGGATCATGGAATTGTCTCCCCAATGCCAGAATGGCATTGGGGTGACAATTCCATGATCTTAGACATGTTACATGGCCATGTTCGGAGTTACCATTGTGACGCTATACATAGGTAGTGACCTATGTGTAGTGCACTCGTGTAATGATGTCCCCTCACTCACAAAGTCCGGGGAATTTGCCCTGAACAATGTGGAGGCACCTTGGCTAGTGCCAGGGTGCCCACACACTAAGTAACTTTGCACCCAACCTTCACCAGGTGAAGGTTAGACATATAGGTGACATATAAGTTACTTAAGCGCAGTGGCAAATGGGTGTGAAATAACGTGGACGTTATTTCACTCAGGCTGCAGTGGCAGGTCTGTGTAACAATTGTCAGAGCTCCCTATGGGTGGCAAAAGAAATGCTGCAGCCCATAGGGATCTCCTGGAACCCCAATACCCTGGGTACCTCTGTACCATATACTAGGGAATTATAAGGGTGTTCCAGTATGCCAATGTGAATTGGTTAAATTGGTCACTAGCCTGTTAGTGACAATTTAGAAAGCAGAGAGAGCATAACCACTAAGGGTTCTGGTTAGCAGAGCCTCAGTGAGACAGTTAGTCATCACACAGGGAACACATACAGGGCACACTTATGAGCACTGGGGCCCTGGCTGGCAGGGTCCCAGTGACACATACACTAAAACAACATATATCCAGTGAAATATGGGGGTAACATGCCAGGCAAGATGGTACTTTCCTACACTAGCATGCAGTGACAATTTTAAAAGCAGAGAGAGCATAAACACTAAAGCTCTGGTTAGCAGAACCTCAGTGATACTGTTAGACACCACACAGGGAACACATATAGGTCACAAACCTATGAGCACTGGGGTCCTGGCTAGCAGGATCCCAGTGATACATGTCAAACACACTGACAACATAGGGTTTTCACTGTGAGCACTGGGCCCTGGCTAGCAGGATCCCAGTGAGACAGTAAAAACACCCTGACATATACTCACAAACAGGCCATTTTCCACCTTCATCCTGGGTTTAGTGGGCTCCTGCCCCCCCCGGACACTTTCACAACTCTTGGATTTGGTCACCTTCCTTTTCAGTTCCTCAGGTCCAGGAGTCAGTCTTCGGTGCTTTGCAGTCTGTTATGGTCTTTGCAAAATCCTCTATCACAAGTTTAGTGTGTTTCTGGGGAAATAGTAGTACTTTACTACTGCTTTCCAGGGTCTTGGGGTGGGGTATCTTGGACACCCTTATTGTTTTCTTACACTCCCAGCGACCCTCTACACACTACACTAGAGTAGGGGTCCATTCGTGGTTTGCATTCCACTTTCATAGTATATGGTTTTTGTTGCCCCTAGGCCTATTGCATCCTATTGTGTTCTACAATGTTTGCACTACTTTCTGACTGTTTTACTTACCCGATTTTGGTTTGTGTGTATAGTTTGTGTATTTTACTTACCTCCTAAGGGAGTATATCCTCTGAGATATTTTTGGCACATTGTCACTAAAACAAAGTACCTTTATTTTTTTTATTTTTGGTATTCCTGACTATTGTGTTTCTTATGATATAGTACCTATATGATATAAGTGGTATAGTAAGAACATTGCATGTCTCCTAGTTCAGCCTAAGCTGCTCTGCTATAGCTACCCCTATCAGCCTAAGCTGCTTGAACATTACTAATCTCCTTATAAGGGATAACTGGACCTGGCGCAAGGTGTAAGTACCATCAGGTACCCACTATAAGCCGGGCCAGCATCCTACGTTGGTGGTGCAGTAGTGGGATAAGTACTTGTAACTGCTTTACCATTTTGTCATTGGTGCTATTCATAAGAAAACCCATATCCTAAATACTTAAACAGTCTAACTCTTTTTCTAAAAACTTTCTAAAACGTTTTGAAAAGTTTGAAAAAGTTTTTCTCTTTTCTTTAAAAGTTTCTAGACTTTTTTCTCTCTATCCTAAACTCTTTGTTGCAACTATGTGTAGGAGGCTAGCCTGGCTTATAGTGGGTACCTTGTGGTACTTACACACTGTGCCAGGTCCAGTTACCCCTTATTAGTAGAATAGAGGTGTTTCGAGCAGCTTAGGCTGATAGAAGGTAGCTATGGCAAAGCTTAGGCTGAACTAGGAGACATGCAAAGCTCCTACTATAACACTTATATCATATAGCACAATATCATAAGAAAACACAATACTCAGAGTTACTAAAAATAAAGGTACTTTATTTTTATGACAATATTCCACAAGTATCTCAGTGAGTACCCTCAGTAAGAAGGTAAGTAATATACACAAGTTATATGTGCACAAACCCAAAACAGGTAAGTAATAGTAAGAAAACTAATACAAACAGTGTAGAATTACAAAAGTGTGTAATAGATGAACATAGGTCTAGGGGCAACACAAACCATATACTCCAAAAGTGGAATGCGAATCACGAATGGACCCAGACCTATGGGAGCTTGTAGAGGGTTGCTGGGACTGTAAGAAAACAGTCAGGGTGTCCAAGATACACCACCCTAAGACCCTGAAAAGTAGGAGTAAAGTTCCCTTACTACCCCAAAAGGACACAATAGTCGTGATAGGGGGATTCTGCAAGAACCACAAACACCAGCAAAGCACTGAAGATGGATTCCTGGACATGAGGACCTGCAAGGCAAGGGGACTAAGTCCAAGAGTCGCAATAGTGTCCAGCGGGGACAGGAGCCCAGGAAACCCCGGATGAAGGTGCAAGAAGGCTGCCTCTGGGTGGAAGAAGCCAATGATTCTGCAGCAACGAAAAGGGCTCGGAACTTCTCCTTTGGATGGAAGATGTCCCACAGTGTGCTGGATGTTGCAGAAGGGTTTCCACACAATACCGCAAACAAGCCTTGCTAGCTTCAGGGTAGCGGTGGAGGTTTGTGGGTGCTGCTGGGGACCAGGAAGGACCAGAATGTCGCCCCATCGGAGGAGGAGACAGGCGGGGCGCACAGCAGCTCAGAGAGCCCCCACAGAAGCAGGCAGCACCCACGGAAGTATCGGAGCAGGCACTTAGAAGATTTATGAACCGGAGCTGGCTCAGAGTCACAAAGGAGGGTCCCACGACGTCGGAGTCCAACTCAGAGGGTTGAGCACTGCAGGATGGAGTGCTGGGGACCCAGGCTAGGCTGTGCACAAAGGAATCCTTAGAGGAGTGCACAGAAGCTGGAGCAGCTGCAAATCATGCAGTACACAGGTTTGCAGTCTAGCATGGGGAGGCAAGGACTTACCTCCACCAAACTTGGACAAAAGGATCACTGGACTGTGGGAGTCACTTGGATAGAGTTCCTGTGTTCCAGGGACCACGCTCGTCAGGATGAGAGGGGACCCAGAGGACCGGTGATGCAGTCTTTTGGTGCCTGTATTAGCAGGGGGGAAGATTCCGTCAACCCACTGGAGATTTCTTCTTGGCTTCCAGTGCATGGTGAAGGCAGATGACCCCCAGAGAATGCACCACCAGGAAACAGTTGAGAAAGCCGGCAGGATGAGGCGCTACAATGTTGCTGGGAGACGTCTTGCTACTTTGATACAGTTTTGCAGGCGTCCTGGAGCAGTCAGCGGTCGATCCTTGGCAGAAGTCAAAGAGAGAAGTGCAGAGGGACTCTGGTGAGCTCTTGCATTCATTATCTGAAGAATACCCCAGAGGAAAGACCCTAAAGAGCCAGAAAAGGAGGTTTGGCTACCAAGGAAGGTGGATTGGCTACCAAGAGAGGTAAGAGTCTATCAGAGGGGGTCTCTGAGGTCACCTGCTGGCACTGGCCACTCAGAGCAGTCCAGTGTGCTCCCACACCTCTGAATCCAAGATGGCAGAGGTCTGAGACACACTGGAGGAGCTCTGGGCACCTCCCCTGGGAGGTACAGGTCAGGGGAGTGATCACTCCCCTTTCCTTTGTCCAGGTTCGCGCCAGAGCAGGGCTGGGGGATCCCTGAACCGGTGTACACTGGCTTATGCAGAGATGAGCACCATCTGTGCCCATCAAAGCATTTCCAGAGGCTGGGGGAGGCTACTCCTCCCCAGCCCTTCACACCTATTTCCAAAGGGAGAGGGTGTAACACCCTCTCTCAGAGGAAATCCTTTGTTCTGCCTTCCTGGGCCAGGGCTGCCTGGACCCCAGGAGGGCAAAATCATGTCTGAGGGGTTGGCAGCAGCAGCAGCTGCAGTGGAAACCCCGGAAAGGCAGTTTGGCAGCACCCGGGTTCTGTGCTAGAGACCCGGGGGATCATGGAATTGTCCCCCCCCCAATACCAGAATGGCCATGTTCGGAGTTACCATTGTGACGCTACACATAGGTAGTGACCTATGTGTAGTGCACATGTGTAATGGTGTCCCCGCACTCACAAAGTCCGGGGAATTTGCCCTGAACGATGTGGGGGCACCTTGGCTAGTGCCAGGGTGCCCACACACTAAGTAACTTGGCACCCAACCTTCACCAGGTGAAGGTTAGACATATAGGTGACATATAAGTTACTTAAGTGCAGTGGTAAATGGCTGTGATATAACGTGGACGTTATTTCACTCAGGCTGCACTGGCAGGCCTGTGTAAGAATTGTCAGAGCTCCCTATAGGTGGCAAAAGAAATGCTGCAGCCCATAGGGATCGCCTGGAACCCCAATACCTTGGGTACCTTAGTACCATATACTAGGGAATTATATTGGTGTACCAGTATGCCAATGTGAATTGGTAAATTTAGTCACTAACCTTTTAGTGACAAATTTGGAAAGCAGAGAGAGCAGAACCACTGAGGTTCTGATTAGCAGAGCCTCAGTGAGACAGTTAGGCATCACACAGGGAACACATACAGGGCACATACTTATGAGCACTGGGGCCCTGCCTGGCAGGGTCCCAGTGACACATAGGCTACAACAACATATATACAGTGAAATATGGGGGTAGCATGCCAGGCAAGATGGTACTTTCCTACACTTGGCTGCAGCATGTCCTGAGTTATGCCTTCCTTGTTATCCTTGGGTTCGCAATTGTCAAGTTCTTCAGGACATTGCACATCTGTGTCATCGCATGCCAACCACCTTCTCTGAAAACAATGGATATGAACCTCTCTTCTCTGGACAAAGACAAGGATATGAACCTCTCTGAAAGGACACCTTCTCTGAAGACAATGGATATGAACCTCTCTGCTCTGGACACCGTCTCTGAAGACAATGGCTATGAACCTCTCTGGCTTAGTCACCGTCTCTGAAGACAATGGATATGAACCTCTCTGCTCCAGACACCTTCTCAGAAGATAATGGATATGAACCTCTCTGCTCTGGACACCTTCTCTGAATAAATTGTGGCTATTGGTGACCAATTTACATTTGACTGCTGTCAAGAAGTAGGTTTGGACTGCTCTGGACACCGTCTCTGAAGACACTGGATATGAACCTCCCTCCTCCAGACACCTTCTCTGAAGACCATAGATATGAACCTCTCTGCTCTGGACACCGTCTCTGAAGACAATTGATATGAACCTCTCTGCTCCGGACACCTTCTCTGAAGACAATGTATATAAACCTCTCTGCTCTAGACACCATCTCTGAAGACAATGGATATGAACCGCTCTGCTCCGGACACCTTCACTGAATAAATTGTGGCTATTGGTGACCAATTTACATTTGACTGCTGTCAAGAAGTAGGTTTGGACTGATGTTGTTAGAATGGACTGTGTGTGACTTTTTATTTAAAATTGTTTCACTCAAGCCTCTACTTACTTTTCTTGGACTAAAATTCTTGACTATCCCTTAGAACTGTGCCCAAAAGAACAGTATTTTTCCTGTATCCTTAATCAATCAATCAAGGATTTATAGAGCACACTAATCTCCAGTTAGGGTCTCAAGGCGCTGGGGGGGGGAGCTATTGGTCGTAGAGCCATGCCTTGAGGCGTTTCCTGAATGTCAAGAGGTCTTGGGTCTGGTGAAGGTGGAGCGGTAGGATGTTCCAGGTCTTGGCGGCTAGGTGAGAGAAGGATCTTCCTCCGGCGGTGTTGTGGCGGATGTGGGGGATGGAGGCGAGGGCGAGGCTGGCGGAGCGAAGATTGTGGTGGGGGTGTGGAAGGTGAGTATGTCGTTGGGGTAGGCTGGGCCTGTGTCGTGGAGGGCCTTGTGTGCGTGGATGAGGAGTATGAAGGTGATCCTCTTTGATACTGGTAGCCAGTGAAGGTCTCTGAGGTGGGGGGAAATGTTGTTGCGGCGTGGGATGTCCAGAATGAGGCAGGCAGGAGTTTGGTTGTTATTCCTGCATATAGGGCGTTTCCGTAGTCCACTCGGCTGCTGACGAGGGCGTGGGTGACAGTTTTCCTGGTTTCGACAGGAATCCACTTGAAGATTTTGCAGAGCATGCGGAGAGTGTTGTAGCAGGAAGAGGAGATGGCATTGACCTGCTGAGTCATGCTGAGTGTGGAGTCCAAGATGAAACCTAGGTTGTGTGCGTGGGTGGTGGGTGAGGGCACGGTTCCTAGGGAGGTGTGCCACCAGGAGTCATTCCAAGCTGAGGGGTTGGTGCCAAAGATGAGGATTTCTGTCTTGTCTGTGTTTAACTTGAGGTGGCTTGATTCCATCCAGCTGGCGATGGCGTGAAGTCCGTTGTGGAGGTTGTTCTTTGCGGTTGTAGGGTCTTTCATGAGGGAGAGGATGAGCTGAGTGTCGTCTGCGTAGGAAACTGTGTTGATGTGGTGGGTTCGTGCAATGTTGGCGAGGGGGGCCATGTAAACATTGAAGAGCGTGGGGCTGAGCGAAGATCCTTGGGGGACACCACAGATGATTCTGGAGGCTTCTGACGGGAACGGTGGGAGGTGGACTCTCTGGGTTCTGCCTGAGAGAAATGACGAAATCCAGTCGAGTGCCTTGTCGCGGATTCCAGCGTTGTGGAGGCGTGTGCGGAGAGTGTGATGACATACCGTGTCGAAAGCTGCGGAGAGGTCCAGGAGGATGAGTGCTGCTGTTTCTCCTTCGTCGAGCATGGTCCTAATGTCATCTGTGGCAGCAATGAGTGCAGTCTTGGTGCTGTGGTTTCTGCGGAATCCGGATTGGGAGGTGTCGAGTACCTTGCTGTCATCCAGGAACTGGGATAGTTGGCTGTTTACAATTTTTTCGATGACCGTGGCTGGGAAGGGGAGGAGGGAGATCGGTCGGTGGTTCTTGGGGTCGTCTGGGTCTTCCTCTGGTTTCTTCAACAGGGCGTTGATTTCTGCATGCTTCCATCTTTCTGGGAAGATGGCTGACTCGAAGGAGCTGTTGATGGTTTTGCAGAGGTGGGGGGCGATGATGATGTTTGCCTTATTGAAGATATGGTGTGGGCAGGGGTCCGATGGTGATCCCGAGTGGATGGAGGCCATGGTGATGGCGGTGTCCTCTATGTTGACGGGGGTCCAGGTGTGGAGGAGGTGGGTGTTGCTTGGAGCGTTGGGTTCTTGGGTGTTTGTAGTCAGCTGGTGGTTTGAAGGTATTGTGGATTTCTTCTATCTTTCGACGGAAGTGGGTTGCCAGTGAGTTGCAGAACTCCTGTGATGGCGGGGATTCGTTGGAGCAGGTCCTGGGGGTGGAGAGCTCATTGATGATGCCGAAGAGCTCTTTACTGTTGGGAGCGTTGTCGTCGATGCGGTTTTTGAAGTGGGTCCTTTTGGTGGTGCGGATGAGTTGGTGATGTTTGCGTAGGGCATCCTTGAAAGCGATGTGGTTGGAGTTGGTAGGGTCAAGGTGCCAGATTTTTTCCATTCTGTGACATAGCCGTTTGGATTCCTGTAGTTCTGGTGTGAACCAGCTGGCCTTGATTCTGTGGGAGGTGTTTTTTTTTTTTTTGAGTGGTGCGAGGGGGTTGGCTCAATCTTCTATCCAGCGATGCAGGTTGGTGGTGGCTGTGTTGGGGTCTGAGGTCCCAGGGGGTGGGGCCCGTGTGAGAGTGGAGGTCAGTTGATCCGTTGATATTTTGCTCCAGTTGCGTCGGGGGGTTGTGTGCGGTGGTAGTGAGTGATTGGTTTCTGGTAGGAGAAGTGGATGCAGCAGTGGTCTGTCTAGCTGACTTTGGTGGTGTGGCTGAAAGAGACGTGGTTGCTGGCTGAGAAGATGGGGTAGAGTGTGTGGCCTGCGGAGTGGGTGTTTGAAGTGACGAGTTGGCGAGGTTGTCGATTAGGTTGGTGGTGTTGATATCGTTGTTATTTTCTAGGTGGAAGTTTAGGTCACCGAGGAGGATGTAGTCTGTTGAGGCGAGGGCTTGGGAGCTGATGGCTTCGGCGATGTCGCCGCAGAACTGCGGTCTGGGTCCAGGGGGTCTGTAGACCAGTGTTCCTCTGAGTGAGCTGTTGGCGTTGTTGTGGATTTTGAAGTGGAGGTGCTCGGCGGAGTTGATGGTGTCGTGGGGGTTGGTGGAGACTCTTATGGTTTTTTTGTGGACTATGGCGATTCCTCCTCCTGGTCTGTTGATTCGGTCTCTTCTGGTGATCTTGTAGTTTTCTGGTATGGCTATGGCTACGTCTGGTTCCGAGGCCGAATTCATCCAGGTTTCGGTAAGAAATGTGGCATCGGGCGAATATGTGGTCAGGATGTCCCAGAGTTCAATTGCATGTTTGTGGACAGAGCGGGTGTTAAGTAGGATGCATCTTAGGCAGTTGTCTGTTTTGATTTGGAGTTTGGAGTTTAGGTTGCAGGTGAAATTGCAGGCTTTGCAGGAGAAGGGTCCTAGGGTGCTCGTCGGTGTGGACTGGAAGCAGCTGGAGGAGCATCCTGGATTAAGGGCGTGGAGTTCGTTGGCAGTGTAAAGGTGTTCAGTGGCGCGGGAGACATGTTGGCCAGGGGGTCTGGCGCTGGGCGCGGTCTTGGCGCGGACGGGCGCAGACGGGCTTGCCTTTGGTGCCCCTTTGGCGTGCCAGGGGCGATTCCCTGCTGCGGACAGCATAAGAGGGGAGGTGGGAGGGAGTGGCAGCTGGGAGGAGAGAGGGAAACCTCCAATGGGAGTGCGGGGTGCCGGGGCAGCAGGAGTCTGGATCGGGAAGAGATCCGAGGAGGAGGGGGGCGGGGCCGCGGGGAAGGAGCACCACAAACCTTCCAGGGGAGGAGAAGCCAAGTAGCCCAAACAATCCCAAACAAGCCCAGACAAGCCCAAAACAATGGCAGCACTTACCGGAGCAGTGGTGAGGAGGAAGCGACCTGCCCTCAAGGATGCAGGGTCAGAGGTCGCTTCTAACCTCGTGCTGCGACCGGCCTAAAAGGGGAGGTGGGAGGGAGTGGCAGCTGGGAGGAGGGAGGGAAACCTCCAATGGGAGTGCAGGGGGTGGGGGCAGCAGTAGTCAGAAGCGGAAAGAGCTCAGAGGAGGAGGGAGGGGGGGCAGGGCCGTGGGGAAGCAGCGGCGCAAACCTTCCAGGGGAGGAGAAGCCAAGAAGCCCAAATAAGCCCAAACAAGCCCAAAACAATGGCAGCACTTACCGGAGCAGTGGTGAGGAGGAAGCGATCTGCCTGCAAGGATGCAGGGTCAGAGTTCTAACCTCACGCTGTGGCCGGCATAAGAGGGGAGGTGGGAGGGAGTGGCAGCTGTGAGGAGGGAATCCTCCAATGGGAGTGCGGGGGGCGGGGCTTACTCTGATACACCAGTGTTTTTAAAATAAACAATGCAACACCCAAAAAGTATGGCAATTACATTAGATAGACTGAACGTTTATTTCCTTTTTTCTTATTATTTCACATTGAACACTTTTCAAAATGTTTGCAAGAAATGTACTGTAGGAAGTTGGCTCTGTATGTATTATTTCAAAGTAAGAAATAGCATTCACAGAGTCCAAGGGTTCGCCTTAGAGGTAAGATAGTGGCAAAACGAGATAATTCTAATGCTCTATTTTGTGGTAGTGTGGTCCAGCAGTAGGCATATCAGAGGGTAGTGTTAAGCATTTGTTGTACACACACAGGCAATAAATGAGGGACACACACTCAAAGACAATTCCAGGCCAATTGGTTTTTATATAGAAAAATATATTTTCTTAGTTTATTTTAAGAACTACAGGTTCAAGATTCACAAACAATACTTTAAATGAAAGGAATTTCACTTAGGAACTTTTAGGAACTTTGAATTAGCAAAATAGCATATACAGTTTTCACACAAATGGCAAATAGCTATTTTAAAACTAGACACAGTGCAATTTTCAACAGTTCCTGGGGGAGGTAAGTGTTTGTTAGATTTGCAGGTAAGTAAACCACCTACAGGGTTCAAAGTTGGGTCCAAGGTAGCCCACCGTTGGGGGTTCAGGGCAACCTCAAAGTTACCACACCAGCAGCTCAGGGCCGGTCAGGTGCAGAGGTCAGAGTGGTACCCAAAACGCCTAGGCTTCAATGGAGAAGGGGGTGTCCCGGTTCCAGTCTGCCAGCAGGTAAGTACCCGCGTCTTCAGAAGGCAGACCAGGGGGGTTTTGTAGGGCACCGGGGGGGACACAAGTCAGCACAAAAAGTACACCCTCAGCTGCACGGGGGCGGCCGGGTGCAGTGTGCAAACAGGCGTCGGGTTCGCAATGGAGTTCAATGGGAGACCCAGGGGCCTCTTCAGCGATGCAGGCAGGCAAGGGGGGGGCTCCTCAGGGTAGCCACCACCTGGGCAAGGGAGAAGGCCACCTGGGGGTCGCTCCTGCACTGGAGGTCGGATCCTTCAGGTCCTGGGGGCTGCGGGTGCAGTGTCTTTACCAGGAGTTGGGTCTTTGAAGCAGGCAGCCGCGGTCAGCGGGAGCCTCGGGATTCCCTCTGCAGGCGTCACTGTGGGGGTCCAGGGGGGTCAACTATGGCTACTCACGGTCTCGCAGTCGCCGGGGAGTCCTCCCTGTAGTGTTTGTTCTCCACAAGTCGAGCCGGGGGCGTCGGGTGCAGAGTGCAAAGTCTCACGCTTCCAACGGGAAACGTGTGTTCTTTCAAAGTTGCTTCTTTGTTGCAAAGTTGCAGTCTTTGTGGAGCAGAGCCACTGTCCTCTGGAGTTCTTGGTCCTTTTAGATGCAGGGTAGTCCTCTGAGGCTTCAGAGGTCGCTGGACCTTGTGGAACGCGTCGCTGGAGCAGTTCTTTAGAAGTGGGGAGACAGGCTGGTAGAGCTGGGGCCAAAGCAGTTGGTGTCTCCGTCTTCTCTGCAGGTTTTTCATCTCAGCAGTCCTTCTTCGTCTTAGGTTGCAGGAATCTATCTTGCTGTGTTCTGGGAGCCCCTAAATACTCAATTTAGGGATGTGTTTAGGTCTGGGGGGTTAGTAGCCAATGGCTACTAGCCCTGAGGGTGGCTACACCCTCTTTTTGCCTCCTCCCTGAGGGGAGGGGGGAACATCCCTATCCCTGTTGGGGGAATCCTCCATCTGCAAGATGGAGGATTTCTAAAAGTCAGAGTCACCTCAGCTCAGGACACCTTAGGGGCTGTCCTGACTGGCAAGTGACTCCTCCTTGTTTTTCTCATTATCTCCTCCGGCCTTGCCGCCAAAAGTGGGGCCGGGGCCGGAGGGGGTGGGCAACTCCACTAGCTGGAGTGCCCTGGGGTGCTGTAACAAAGGGGGTGAGCCTTTGAGGCTCACCACCAGGTGTTACAGTTCCTGCAGGGGGAGGTGAGAAGCACCTCCACCCAGTACAGGCTTTGTTACTAGCCACAGAGTGACAATGGTACTCTCCCCATGTGGCCAGCAACATGTCTGGTGTGTGGCAGGCTGCTAAAACTAGTCAGCCCACACTGGTAGTCGGTTAAGGTTTCAGGGGGCATCTCTAAGATGCCCTCTGGGGTTTATTTTACAATAAAATGTACACTGGCATCAGTGTGCATTTATTGTGCTGAGAAGTTTGATACCAAACTTCACAGTTTTCAGTGTAGCCATTATGGTGCTGTGGAGTTCGTGCATGACAGACTCCCAGACCATATACTCTTATGGCTACCCTGCACTTACAATGTCTGAGGCTCATGCACTTATGCCCTCATCTATGGTATAGTGCACCCTGCCTTAGGGCTGTAAGGCCTGCTAGAGGGGTGACCTATCTATACCTATAGGCAGTGTGAGGTTGGCATGGCACCCTGAGGGGAGTGCCATGTCGACTTAGTCATTGTATCCCCACTAGTACCCACAAGGTTGCAAGCAATGTGTCTGTGCTGAGTGAGTGTAGGAGGCTGGACTGGCTTGTAGTGAGTACCAAGGGGTACTTGCACCTTGCACCAGGCCCAGTTATCCCTTATTAGTGTATAGGGTGTCTAGCAGCTTAGGCTGATAGATAATGGTAGCTTAGCAAAGCAGCTCAGGCTGAACTAGGAGACGTGTGAAGCAACTACAGTACCACCTAGTGTCATATGCACAATATCATAAGAAAACACAATACACAGTTATACTAAAAATAAAGGTACTTTATTTTTATGACAATATGCCAAAGTATCTTAGAGTGTACCCTCAGTGAGAGGATAGGAAATATACACAAGATATATATACACAATAGTAAAAATATGCAGTATAGTCTTAGAAAACAGTGCAAACAATGTATAGTTACCATAGGATGCAATGGGGAAACATAGGGATAGGGGCAACACAAACCATATACTCCAGAAGTGGAATGCGAACCACGAATGGACCCCAAACCTATGTGACCTTGTAGAGGGTCGCTGGGACTATTAGAAAATAGTGAGAGTTAGCAAAATAACCCTCCCCAAGACCCTGAAAAGTGAGTGCAAAGTGCACCAAAGTTCCCCTAAGGACAAAATAGTCGTGTTAGAGGGAGAATGCAAGGAAAACACAAATCAGCAATGCAACAACGATGGATTCCTGTCTGAAGGTACCTGTGGAGCAAGGGGACCAAGTCCAAAAGTCACAAGCAGCTCGGAGATGGGCAGATGCCCAAGAAATGCCAGCGGTTGGTGCAAAGAAGCTCTTACTAGGCTGAAGAACTGTGAATACTGCAGGAACGACAAGGGTTAGAGACTTCCCCTTTGGAGGATGGATCCCCCACGCCTTGGAGAGTCGTGCAGAAGTGTTTTCCCGCCGGATGGACGCCAACAAGCCTTGCTACACGCAAATCGTGCGTTTGGCGTTTTTGGACGCTGCTGGGGCCCAGGAGGGACCAGGAGGTCGCAAATTGGACCTGCAGAGAGAGGGGACGTCGAGCAAGACAAGGAGCCCTCACTGAAGCAGGTAGCACCCGGAGAAGTGCCAGAAACAGGCACTACGAGGATGCGTGAAACGGTGCTCGCCGAAGTTGCACAAAGGAGTCCCACGTCGCCGGAGACCAACTTAGAAAGTCGTGCAATGCAGGTTAGAGTGCCGTGGACCCAGGCTTGGCTGTGCACGAAGGATTTCCGCCGGAAGTGCACAGGGGCCGGAGAAGCTTGCAAAGTCGCGGTTCCCAGCAATGCAGCCCAGCGAGGTGAGGCAAGGACTTACCTCCACCAAACTTGGGCTGAAGAGTCACTGGACTGTGGGGGTCACTTGGACGGTGTCGCTGGATTCGAGGGACCTCGCTCGTCGTGCTGAGAGGAGACCCAAGGGACCGGAGATGCAGCTTTTTGGTGCCTGCGGTTGCAGGGGGAAGATTCCGTCGACCCACGGGAGATTTCTTCGGAGCTTCTGGTGCAGAGAGGAGGCAGACTACCCCCACAGCATGCACAAGCAGGAAAACAGTCGAGAAGGCGGCAGGATCAGCGTTACAGAGTTGCAGTAGTCGTCTTTGCTACTATGTTGCAGGTTTGCAGGCTTCCAGCGCAGTCAGCGGTCGATTCCTTATCAGAAGGTGAAGAGGGAGATGCAGAGGAACTCGGCTGAGCTCATGCATTCGTTATCTAAAGTTTCCCCAGAGACAGAGACCCTAAATAGCCGGAAAAGAGGGTTTGGCTACCTAGGAGAGAGGAAAGGCTACTAACACCTGAAGGAGCCTATCACAAGGAGTCTCTGACGTCACCTGGTGGCACTGGCCACTCAGAGCAGTCCAGTGTGCCAGCAGCACCTCTGTTTCCAAGATGGCAGAGGTCTGGAGCACACTGGAGGAGCTCTGGACACCTCCCAGGGGAGGTGCAGGTCAGGGGAGTGGTCACTCCCCTTTCCTTTGTCCAGTTTCGCGCCAGAGCAGGGGCTAAGGGGTCCCTGAACCGGTGTAGACTGGCTTATGCAGAATTGGGCACATCTGTGCCCAACAAAGCATTTCCAGAGGCTGGGGGAGGCTACTCCTCCCCTGCCTTCACACCATTTTCCAAAGGGAGAGGGTGTCACACCCTCTCTCAGAGGAAGTTCTTTGTTCTGCCATCCTGGGCCAGGCCTGGCTGGACCCCAGGAGGGCAGCTGCCTGTCTGAGGGGTTGGCAGCAGCAGCAGCTGCAGTGAAACCCCAGGAAGGGCAGTCTGGCAGTACCAGGGTCTGTGCTACAGACCACTGGGATCATGGAATTGTACCAACAATGCCAGGATGGCATAGAGGGGGCAATTCCATGATCATAGACATGTTACATGGCCATATTCGGAGTTACCATGGTGAAGCTACATATAGGTAGTGACCTATATGTAGTGCACGCGTGTAATGGTGTCCCCGCACTCACAAAGTTCAGTGAATTGGCTCTGAACAATGTGGGGGCACCTTGGCTAGTGCCAGGGTGCCCTCACACTAAGTAACTTTGCACCTAACCTTTACCAGGTAAAGGTTAGACATATAGGTGACTTATAAGTTACTTAAGTGCAGTGTAAAATGGCTGTGAAATAACGTGGACGTTATTTCACTCAGGCTGCAGTGGCAGGCCTGTGTAAGAATTGTCAGAGCTCCCTATGGGTGGCAAAAGAAATGCTGCAGCCCATAGGGATCTCCTGGAACCCCAATACCCTGGGTACCTCAGTACCATATACTAGGGAATTATAAGGGTGTTCCAGTAAGCCAATGTAAATTGGTAAAATTGGTCACTAGCCTGTTAGTGACAATTTGAAAGTAATGAGAGAGCATAACCACTGAGGTTCTGGTTAGCAGAGCCTCAGTGAGACAGTTAGGCACCACACAGGGAACTTATACATGCACACCTATGAGCACTGGGGCCCTGTGTGACAGGGTCCCAGTGACACATACATATAGGCCACAAACCTATGAGCACTGGGGTCCTGACCAGCAGGATCCCAGTGACACATAACAACCATACTGAAAACATAGTGTTTTCACTATGAGCACTGAGGCCTGGCTATCAGGCTCCCAGTGAAACAGTGAAAACAGTGACAAACACCCTGACATACACTCACAAACAGGCCAAAAGTGGGGGTAACAAGGCTAGAAAGAGGCTACCTTCTCACACAACCCCCCCCCAAACGAAGGACAATAAGGCTAACCTTGGCCAGTTGAGACTTTATTGTCTAAGTGGTGATAAGTAGAGAGTAGCTCTGCAATAGACTGGTTACTCCCTTTATCATCCACTATATGGTTACTTCCCTGTGGGGATGTAAACCACCCTGTTTGAAGTTTTTTAGCTAAGCAACAATGTGAAGATGTATTTTCAGAGTTTCTATCAGTAAGTTTTAGTTTAGAGCAGTGGGAATTGTCCACTGAACCTATTTGTAGTGATGGAAATGCCAGACAGGGATGCTGTCTCAGAAAAGCCATAGCTGGGCAAAAACTTTGTCCATCTGGCTGGAAGAGAGAACAGGGATGCTGTTTCTCTTGAGTTGGAGCAGGGCAGGGATGCTGTCCTATGAGCTCCACACTAGGGCAGGGATGCTGTCCTAAGTGTTGGGAGGTAGTGCAGGGTTTCTGCACTAAAGTTTCTCTGGGAGGGTTGGAGGGATGCTCCATGTTAACTAAAATGGTGCTGTTTTTCTCACCAATGTTAGTTATCCCACAGAGAGGTACTTCCACCTCAGGGAGTCCAGCTTTGCCAGCTGATGATTCCCTTGGAACAGGTGCCACCCCAGGAGAGGTTTCTCCCACCACAGGAATAGTATCCTGAATGGTAGGGTGGTTAGGGGATACTGTGAAACCCTTTTTCCCTGTTGATGGAGAGGGATCCTGAGTTTTCAGGCCTTCTCTCCTTTGCTTTTTCATTTCACTTGAAATGAGAGGGAACAATTCCTCAGGGATGCCCAGCATGGCTGCATGGGCATAAAACTCTACATCAGCCCAACCTGAGGCCTCTAGGTCATTACCTAAGAGACAATCTACAGGTAAGCTAGGTGATACCACCACCTGCTTAGGGCCAGTAACTCCACCCCAACTAAACTGAATTATAGCTAAGGGAAGAAACTTAGTGGAGTTATGGACATCAATAATCTTATACTGTTGTCCAATGATGTGTTGTTCAGGAGGCACTAGGTTTTCAGTCACCAAAGTGAAACTGGCACCTGTGTCCCTGTAGGCCAAGGCCTCAACACCATTTATTGAAACTGTCTGCCTGTACTTATCCATTGTAAGGGGACAAGCAGCCAGTGTGGCAAGGCCAATGCCACTAGGTGTGACAGAAACTGTCTTGGGACTGATTACATCAGTTTCCACTATGGACCCATAAGTGAACCCAACTACACCCTTTGCTTGACTGTTGCCAGCAGTCCCACCACTAGTACCACTACTGCTAGGGGCACTAGAGCTTGATGTATTAGTGGTGGTAGGCTCAGGGGGTTTACCTGGACAGGACTTATCCCCTGGCCTATGGCCTCTATTTTTACACACAAAGCACCAAGGCTTTTTAATGTGTGCAGGTTGGGAAGAAGAGGAAGAATTTGTTTTATCCCCACCCTCTGAAGAGTGTTTAAGATTTGAAGTGGGATCTTTGGTTTTACCCTTATCCCCATGCTTATCTTGAGATTTTTCACCATCTTTCTTCTTATTGCCATCTTTGTCACCCCCTGTATGAACTTTTCTGTTCACCCTTGTTCTGACCCATTTGTCTGCCTTCTTTCCCAATTCTTGGGGAGAGGTCAGATCAGAGTCTACCAGGTACTGGTGCAACAAATCAGACACACAATTATTAAGTATATGCTCTCTCAGGATTGTGTTATACAGGCTTTCATAATCAGTAACTTTACTGCCATGTAACCACCCCTCCAAGGCCTTCACTGCCTGGTCAATGAAATCAACCCAGTCTTGTGAAGACTCCTTTTTGGTATCTCTGAACTTGATCCTGTACTGTTCAGTGGTTAAGCCATAACCATCCAGGAGTGCATTCTTAAGAACTTGGAAATTGTTAGCATCATTTTCTTTTACAGTAAGGAGCCTATCCCTACCTTTTCCAGTAAATGATAGCCATAGGATAGCAGCCCACTGCTTTTGAGGGACATCCTGTACAGCACAGGCCCTCTCAAGTGCAGCAAACCACTTGTTAATGTCATCCCCCTCCTTGTAAGGGGGAACTATCTTATGCAGATTCCTGGAATCATGCTCTTTTGCAGGATGACTATGGGGAATACTGCTGCTGCCACCATGGGTATCTAAACCCATTTTCTGTCTTTCCCTCTCTATTTCTAAAGACTGTCTATCCAAATCCAGCTGTTGCTTCTTGAGCTTCAGTCTGGTTTGCTCCACTCTCAATCTATTGAGCTCCCTTTCCAACAATCTGTCATCAGGGTGGGTGGGAGGGACATTTCTAGATACAGAGGTATGATGGGAATGAACAGAAGGAGACCTGTCCCTTACAGAGGGCACCCTAACAGCTTGGCTACCAGTATAATGTGAGAGCACATCATCAGTATGATGTGATTCAACCTCTGTACCAACTATGCTAGACTGTCTAGTAATGGGCAGGCTGAGAATTTTCTTTCCTGAACCTTTTCCTGGGGGAGTCCCTGGATCAGATTGAGAACCATTAGCTACTTTTTCTACAGATTGGGCACTTATGGCCTTATCCTGTACTCTAAGCATATTAATTAACAGTTCTAAGGAAGGATTCTTCCCTACACTCAAACCTCTCTCTATGCAGAGACTCCTTGCTCCTTTCCAGCTAAGGTGATCATATGCAAGTTTGGACAGTTCAACTTTTTGGCCTGTGCCAGACATTTTTTAGAGAGAGTAAAAGTGATAGACAAAGAGAAAAAAAGTTTTCAGAACTTTTTGCAAAGACAGAAAAAAAACTTTTTAAACTTTTAAGAACTTTTTGAAAGTTTAGAAGTACTTTTCAGCACTTAGAAAAGAGTGAAAAGAGGAAATGCAAAACTTTTTGGCTATGTGTATATACACTGACCTTGTTTTGTATATTTTTCTCTTATGAAAAGTACAATGACAAGAGTGGTAAGTAGTCTCAAAGCACTTATCCCACCACTGCACAACCAATGTAGGAGGCTGGACTGGCTTGTAGTGAGTACCAAGGGGTACTTGCACCTTGCACCAGGCCCAGTTATCCCTTATTAGTGTATAGGGTGTCTAGCAGCTTAGGCTGATAGATAATGGTAGCTTAGCAAAGCAGCTCAGGCTGAACTAGGAGACGTGTGAAGCAACTACAGTACCACCTAGTGTCATATGCACAATATCATAAGAAAACACAATACACAGTTATACTAAAAATAAAGGTACTTTATTTTTATGACAATATGCCAAAGTATCTTAGAGTGTACCCTCAGTGAGAGGATAGGAAATATACACAAGATATATATACACAATAGTAAAAATATGCAGTATAGTCTTAGAAAACAGTGCAAACAATGTATAGTTACCATAGGATGCAATGGGGAAACATAGGGATAGGGGCAACACAAACCATATACTCCAGAAGTGGAATGCGAACCACGAATGGACCCCAAACCTATGTGACCTTGTAGAGGGTCGCTGGGACTATTAGAAAATAGTGAGAGTTAGCAAAATAACCCTCCCCAAGACCCTGAAAAGTGAGTGCAAAGTGCACCAAAGTTCCCCTAAGGACAAAATAGTCGTGTTAGAGGGAGAATGCAAGGAAAACACAAATCAGCAATGCAACAACGATGGATTCCTGTCTGAAGGTACCTGTGGAGCAAGGGGACCAAGTCCAAAAGTCACAAGCAGCTCGGAGATGGGCAGATGCCCAAGAAATGCCAGCGGTTGGTGCAAAGAAGCTCTTACTAGGCTGAAGAACTGTGAATACTGCAGGAACGACAAGGGTTAGAGACTTCCCCTTTGGAGGATGGATCCCCCACGCCTTGGAGAGTCGTGCAGAAGTGTTTTCCCGCCGGATGGACGCCAACAAGCCTTGCTACACGCAAATCGTGCGTTTGGCGTTTTTGGACGCTGCTGGGGCCCAGGAGGGACCAGGAGGTCGCAAATTGGACCTGCAGAGAGAGGGGACGTCGAGCAAGACAAGGAGCCCTCACTGAAGCAGGTAGCACCCGGAGAAGTGCCAGAAACAGGCACTACGAGGATGCGTGAAACGGTGCTCGCCGAAGTTGCACAAAGGAGTCCCACGTCGCCGGAGACCAACTTAGAAAGTCGTGCAATGCAGGTTAGAGTGCCGTGGACCCAGGCTTGGCTGTGCACGAAGGATTTCCGCCGGAAGTGCACAGGGGCCGGAGAAGCTTGCAAAGTCGCGGTTCCCAGCAATGCAGCCCCGCGAGGTGAGGCAAGGACTTACCTCCACCAAACTTGGGCTGAAGAGTCACTGGACTGTGGGGGTCACTTGGACGGTGTCGCTGGATTCGAGGGACCTCGCTCGTCGTGCTGAGAGGAGACCCAAGGGACCGGAGATGCAGCTTTTTGGTGCCTGCGGTTGCAGGGGGAAGATTCCGTCGACCCACGGGAGATTTCTTCGGAGCTTCTGGTGCAGAGAGGAGGCAGACTACCCCCACAGCATGCACAAGCAGGAAAACAGTCGAGAAGGCGGCAGGATCAGCGTTACAGAGTTGCAGTAGTCGTCTTTGCTACTATGTTGCAGGTTTGCAGGCTTCCAGCGCAGTCAGCGGTCGATTCCTTATCAGAAGGTGAAGAGGGAGATGCAGAGGAACTCGGCTGAGCTCATGCATTCGTTATCTAAAGTTTCCCCAGAGACAGAGACCCTAAATAGCCGGAAAAGAGGGTTTGGCTACCTAGGAGAGAGGAAAGGCTACTAACACCTGAAGGAGCCTATCACAAGGAGTCTCTGACGTCACCTGGTGGCACTGGCCACTCAGAGCAGTCCAGTGTGCCAGCAGCACCTCTGTTTCCAAGATGGCAGAGGTCTGGAGCACACTGGAGGAGCTCTGGACACCTCCCAGGGGAGGTGCAGGTCAGGGGAGTGGTCACTCCCCTTTCCTTTGTCCAGTTTCGCGCCAGAGCAGGGGCTAAGGGGTCCCTGAACCGGTGTAGACTGGCTTATGCAGAATTGGGCACATCTGTGCCCAACAAAGCATTTCCAGAGGCTGGGGGAGGCTACTCCTCCCCTGCCTTCACACCATTTTCCAAAGGGAGAGGGTGTCACACCCTCTCTCAGAGGAAGTTCTTTGTTCTGCCATCCTGGGCCAGGCCTGGCTGGACCCCAGGAGGGCAGCTGCCTGTCTGAGGGGTTGGCAGCAGCAGCAGCTGCAGTGAAACCCCAGGAAGGGCAGTCTGGCAGTACCAGGGTCTGTGCTACAGACCACTGGGATCATGGAATTGTACCAACAATGCCAGGATGGCATAGAGGGGGCAATTCCATGATCATAGACATGTTACATGGCCATATTCGGAGTTACCATGGTGAAGCTACATATAGGTAGTGACCTATATGTAGTGCACGCGTGTAATGGTGTCCCCGCACTCACAAAGTTCAGTGAATTGGCTCTGAACAATGTGGGGGCACCTTGGCTAGTGCCAGGGTGCCCTCACACTAAGTAACTTTGCACCTAACCTTTACCAGGTAAAGGTTAGACATATAGGTGACTTATAAGTTACTTAAGTGCAGTGTAAAATGGCTGTGAAATAACGTGGACGTTATTTCACTCAGGCTGCAGTGGCAGGCCTGTGTAAGAATTGTCAGAGCTCCCTATGGGTGGCAAAAGAAATGCTGCAGCCCATAGGGATCTCCTGGAACCCCAATACCCTGGGTACCTCAGTACCATATACTAGGGAATTATAAGGGTGTTCCAGTAAGCCAATGTAAATTGGTAAAATTGGTCACTAGCCTGTTAGTGACAATTTGAAAGTAATGAGAGAGCATAACCACTGAGGTTCTGGTTAGCAGAGCCTCAGTGAGACAGTTAGGCACCACACAGGGAACTTATACATGCACACCTATGAGCACTGGGGCCCTGTGTGACAGGGTCCCAGTGACACATACATATAGGCCACAAACCTATGAGCACTGGGGTCCTGACCAGCAGGATCCCAGTGACACATAACAACCATACTGAAAACATAGTGTTTTCACTATGAGCACTGAGGCCTGGCTATCAGGCTCCCAGTGAAACAGTGAAAACAGTGACAAACACCCTGACATACACTCACAAACAGGCCAAAAGTGGGGGTAACAAGGCTAGAAAGAGGCTACCTTCTCACAGTGAGGGGTCCCCAGGGTGGCATAAGACATGCTGCAGCCCTTAGAGAACTTCCGTGGCATCAGGGCCCTTGGTACCAGGGGTACCAGTTACAAGGGACTTACATGGATGCAAGGGTGTGCCAATTGTGGAAACAAAGGTACAGGTTAGCGAAAGAACACTGGTGCTGGGGCCTGGTTAGCAGGCCTCAGCACACTTTCAAATCATAACTTGGCATCAGCAAAGGCAAAAAGTCAGGGGGTAACCATGCCAAGGATGCATTTCCTCACACAACCCCCCCCCCAAACGAAAGAGGATGAGACTAACCTTTCCCAAGAGAGTCTTCATTTTCTAAGTGGAAGAACCTGGAAAGGCCATCTGCATTGGCATGGGCAGTCCCAGGTCTGTGTTCCACTATAAAGTCCATTCCTTGTAGGGAGATGGACCACCTCAACAGTTTTGGATTTTCACCTTTCATTTGCATTAGCCATCTGAGAGGTCTGTGGTCAGTCTGAACTACAAAGTGAGTACCAAAGAGGTATGGTCTCAGCTTCTTCAGGGACCAAACCACAGCAAAGGCCTCCCTCTCAATGGCACTCCAACGCTGTACCCTGGGGAGTAACTTCCTGCTAATGAAAGCAACAGGCTGGTCAAGGCCATCATCATTTGTTTGGGACAAAACTGCCCCTATCCCATGTTCAGAGGTATCATTCTGCACAATGAACTGCTTGGAGTAATCTGGAGCTTTGAGAACTGGTGCTGTGCACATTGCTTGTTTCAGGGTGTCAAAGGCCTGTTGGCATTCTACAGTCCAGTTTACCTTCTTGGGCATTTTCTTGGAGGTAAGTTCTGTGAGGGGTGTCACTATGGATCCATATCCCTTCACAAACCTCCTGTAGTACCCAGTCAAACCAAGGAATGCCCTGACTTGAGTCTGGGTTTTTGGAGCTGCCCAGTCCAGAATAGTCTGGATCGTGGGCTGGAGTGGCTGAACTTGGCCTCCACCTACAAGGTGTCCCAAGTAAACCACAGTTCCCTGCCCTATCTGGCATTTGGATGCCTTGATAGAGAGGCCTGCTGCTTGCAGAGCCTTCAAAACCTTCTTCAGGTGGACCAGGTGATCCTGCCAGCTGGAGCTAAAGACAGCAATATCGTCAAGATAAGCTGCACTAAAGGACTCCACGCCAGCAAGTACTTGATTCACCAACCTTTGGAAGGTGGCAGGGGCATTCTTTAAACCAAAGGGCATAACAGTAAACTGATAATGCCCATCAGGTGTGGAGAATGCTGTCTTTTCTTTTGCTCCTGGTGCCATTTTTATTTGCCAGTACCCTGCTGTCAAGTCAAAGGTACTTCAGTATCTGGCAGCACCTAGTTTGTCTATCAATTCATCTGCCATTGGAATGGGATGGGCATCTGTCTTGGTGACAGAATTAACTCCTCTGTAGTCCACACAAAACCTCATCTCTCTCTTCCCATCTTTGGTGTGAGGTTTGGGGACTAAGACCACTGGGCTAGCACAGGGGCTGTCAGAGTGCTCAATGACTCCCAATTCCAGCATCTTGTGGACTTCCACATTGATGCTTTCCTTAACTTGGTCAGACTGTCTGAAAATGTTGTTTTTGACAGGCATGCTGTCTCCTGTGTCCACATCATGGGTACACAGGTGTGTCTGACCAGGGGTTAGGGAAAAGAGCTCAGCAAACTGTTGCAGGACCTTCCTACAGTCAGATTGCTGTTGGCCAGAGAGGGTGTCTGAATAGATCACTCCATCAACTGAGCCATCTTTAGGGTCTGTGGAGAGGAGATCAGGGAGAGGTTCACTTTCAGCTTCCTGGTTCTCATCTGTTACCATCAACAGATTCACATCTGCCCTGTCATGGAAGAGTTTTAGGCGGTTCACATGGATCACCCTTTTGGGGGTCCTTCTAGGGCCTAGGTCTACCAGGTAGGTGACCTGACTCTTCCTTTCTAGCACTGGGTAAGGGCCACTCCATCTGTCCTGAAGTGCCCTGGAAGCCATAGGCTCCAGAACCCAGACTTTCTGCCCTGGCTGAAACTCAACCATAGCAGCATTTTAGTCATACCAAAACTTCTGGAGTTGTTGGCTGGCCTCAAGGTTTTTGCTTGCTTTTTTCATATACTCGGCCATCCTTGAACGTAGGCCTAGTACATAGTCCACTATATCTTGTTTAGGCTCATGAAGAGGTCTCTCCCAGCCTTCTTTCACAAGAGCTAGAGGTCCCCTTACAGGATGACCAAACAGAAGTTCAAAGGGGGAAAACCCTACTCCCTTCTGAGGCACCTTTCTGTAGGCGAAAAGCAGGCATGGCAGGAGGACATCTCATCTTGTTTTGAGTTTTTCAGGGAGCCCCGTGATCATGCCTTTCAATGTCTTGTTAAATCTTTCAACAAGAACATTCATTTGTGGATGGTATGGTGTGGTGAATTTGGAAGTCACCCCACACTCATTCCACATATGTTTCAGGTATGCTGACATAAAGTTGGTACCTCTGTCAGACACCACCTCCTTAGGAAATCCCACTCTGGTAAAAATACCAATGAGTGCTTTGGCTACTGCAGTGGCAGTAGTCGACCTAAGGGGAATTGCTTTAGGGTATCTAGTAGCATGATCCACTACTACTAGTATGTATTGGTTCCCTGAGGCTGTGGGAGGTTCAAGTGGACCCACTATGTCCACACCCACTCTTTCAAAGGGGACCCCCCACCACTGGAAGTGGAATGAGGGGGGCCTTTGGTTGTTCACCTGTCTTACTACTGGCTTGACAGGTGGCACAGGATACACAAAACTCCTTGACCTTCTGTTACATGTTGGGCCAATAGAAGTGGTTGACTAATCTCTCCCACGTCTTGGTCTGTCCCAAATGCCCAGCAAGAGGAATATCATGAGCTAAGGTCAGAATGAACTCCCTAAACTCCTGAGACACTACCACTCTCCTAGTGGCACCATGTTTGGGATCTCTTGCCTCAGTGAAAAGGAGTCCATCTTCCCAATAGACTCTATGTGTTCCTGTTATTTTTCCATTGGACTCTTCAGCAGCTTGCTGCCTAAGGCGTTCAAGAGAGGGACAAGGTTCTTGCCCCTAAACAACTGCTCCCTTGAGGGTCCCCCTGGGCCTAGGAGCTCAACCTGATAAGGTTCTAACTCAATGGGCTCAGTTCCCTCAGAGGGCAGAACTTCTTCCTGGGAAGAAAGGTTCTCTTTTTCTTGTTGTGTTGAAACTGGTTCCCCAGTTTTCTTTCCTTTTCTCTTGGAGGGTTGGGCCCTTTTTCCAGGCTCCAACACCACTTTTTCACCCTGAGCCTTGCACTGTGCCCTTGTCTTGACACACACCAGTTCAGGGATACCCAGCACGGCTGCATGGGTTTTGAGTTCTACCTCAGCCCATGCTGAGGACTCCAGGTAATTTCCAAGCAAACAGTCTACAGCAGTGGTTCCCAACCTTTGGATTTCTGTGGACCCCCACTTTAACATTAATGGAACCCAGGGACCCCCACTGAATCATCATGGGAATCCGGGGACCCCCGCCTGAGTCATTACTGGAAGCTGGGGACCTAATTTGTCAATATTTGTAATATTTTTTTATTTTCTAGGCTCTTGCAGACCCCCTGAGAAGGCTTCGCAGACCCCCAGGGGTCCCCGGACCACAGGTTGGAAACCACTGGTCTACAGGGATATTTGAGGAGACCACCACCTGTTTCAGGCCATTGACCCCTCACCACTCTAAAGTTACCATAGCCATGGGATGTACTTTAGTCTGATTGTCAGCGTTGGTGACTGGATAAGTTTGTCCAGCCAGGTATTGACCAGGGGAAACCAGTTTCTCTGTCACCATGGTGACACAGGCACCTGTATCCCTCAGGCCTTCTACACTTGTCCCATTAATTAGGAGTTGCTGCCTGTATTTTTGCATATTAGGGGGCCAGGCAGCCAGTGTGGCTAAATCCACCCCACCCTCAGAGACTAATGTAGCTTCAGTGTGGACCCTGATTTGCTCTGAGCACACTGTTGATCCCACTTGGAGACTGGCCATTCCAGTGTTAGCTGGAGTAGAGTTAGAAGTGGAACCTTTCTTGGGACAGGCCTTGTCTCCAGTTTGGTGTCCTTGCTGATTACAGCTACGACACCAGGCCTTTTTGGGATCAAAGTTTTTACCCTTGTACCCAAAACTGGATTGTGAAGAGGCTCTGGACCCTCCCTCTTGAGCAGGTTATTGGGGCCCTATAGAAGACTCTTTACTTTTTCCCTTGGATGTCTCAACACTCTTCCCCTGGGGAGTCTTTGTGACCCCTTTCTTTTGGTCACCCCCTGTGGAAGTCTTGGTCACCCTATTCTTGACCTAATGGTCCGCCTTCTTTCCCAATTCTTGGGGAGAAATCGGTCCTAGGTCTACCAGATGCTGATGCAGTTTATCATTGAAACAATTACTTAACAGGTGTTCTTTCACAAATAAATTGTACAGCCCATCATAATCATTTACACCACTGCCTTGAATCCAACCATCCAGTGTTTTCACTGAGTAGTCTACAAAATCGACCCAGGTCTGGCTCGAAGATATTTGAGCCCCCCTGAACCTAATTCTATATTCCTCAGTGGAGAATCCAAAGCCCTCAATCAGGGTAGCCTTCATGAGGTCATAGGATTCTGAATCTTTTCCAGACAGTGTGAGGAGTCTATCCCTACACTTTCCAGTGAACATTTCCCAAAGGTGAGCACCCCAGTGAGATCTGTTTACTTTTCTGGTTGCACAAGCCCTCTCAAAAGCTGTGAACCATTTGGTGATGTCATCACCATCTTCATATTTAGTTACAATCTCTTTTGGGATTTTCAACATGTCAGGAGAATCTCTGACCCTATTTATGTTGCTGCCACCATTGATGGGACCAAAACCCATATCTTGTCTTTCCCTTTCTATGGCTAGGAGCTGTCTCTCTAAAGCCAATCTTTTGACCATCCTGGCTAACAGGAGGTCATCTTCATTGAGGCTGTCCTCAATGCTTCCAGAGTTGCTGGACTCTCCTGTGAGAGAAGCAGCATCTCTGACTATCACATTTGGAGTCAGGGTTTGAGGGACCCTGTTCTCCCTAACTAGGAGTGGGGATGGGAGATCCTCCACTTCACTAGCTTACTCCTCTGGGAGGGCATCCTCAGAGGGGTTGTTTTTAGCAAACTCTGTCAAAAGCTCCTGGAGCTGTACTTTGGTAGGGTTTGAAACAGTTTTAATCTTTTTGGTTTTGCAGAGAGACCTTAACTCTGACATCATAAGATGCAGGTAAGGGGTGACGTTGAGTTCCATCACACTCTTTTCTGCATTAGACATTATGGTGGTCATTCTGACCCTGGCGGTCTTTGACCGCCAGGGCGGAGGACCGCGGGAGCACCGCCGACAGGCCGGCGGTGCTCCAATGGGGATTCCGACCGCGGCGGTAAAGCCGCGGTCGGACCGGCACCACTGGCGGGGTCCCGCCAGTGTACCGCGGCCCCATTGAATCCTCCGCGGCGGCGCAGCTTGCTGCACCGCCGCGGGGATTCCGACCCCCCCTACCGCCATCCAGATCCCGGCGGTCGGACCGCCGAGATCCGGATGGCGGTAGGGGGGGTCGCGGGGCCCCTGGGGGCCCCTGCAGTGCCCATGCCACTGGCATGGGCATTGCAGGGGCCCCCGTAAGAGGGCCCCTACATGTATTTCACTGTCTGCTGCGCAGACAGTGAAATACGTGACGGGTGCAACTGCACCCGTCGCACAGCTTCCACTCCGCCGGCTCGATTCCGAGCCGGCTTCATCGTGGAAGCCTCTTTCCCGCTGGGCTGGCTGGCGGTCTGAAGGCGACCGCCCGCCAGCCCAGCGGGAAAGTCAGAATTACCGCCGCGGTCTTTCGACCGCGGAACGGTAACCTGACGGCGGGACTTTGGCGGGCGGCCTCCGCCGCCCGCCAAGGTCAGAATGAGGGCCTATGTTTCTAAAAGTTGGAATACTTTTTAAGAATCTAAAACTATCTCTAGAACTTAATTCAAACTTTTACAAAACTTTTATACTCTAAAAGAAATGCTAACAGGGACTAACACAAGTCCCTAGCAGGACTTTTAAAAATTTTGAAAAATAGCTCAAATTTAAAAAATCAGTTTCTAATGACAATTTTTGGAATTTAGTCGTGTGATCAGGTATTGGTTGAGTAGTCCAGCAAATGCAAAGTCTTCTACCCTACCGCTGATCCACCAATGTAGGAAGTTGGCTCTGTATGTATTATTTCAAAGTAAGAAATAGCATGCACAGAGTCCAAAGGTTCCCCTTAGAGGTAAGATAGAGGCAAAAAGAGATAATTCTAATGCTCTATTTTGTGGTAGTGTGGTCGAGCAGTAGGCTTATCAGAGGGTAGTGTTAAGCATTTGTTGTACGCACACAGGCAATAAATGAGGAACACACACTCAAAGACAATTCCAGGCCAATAGGTTTTTATAGAGAAAAAATATCTTTTCATAGTTTGTTTTAAGAACCACAGGTTCAAGATTCACAAACAATACTTTAAATGAAAGGTATTTCACTTAGGAACTTTGAATTAGCAAAATAGCATATACAGTTTTCACAAAAATGGCAAATAGCTATTTTAAAACTAGACAGTGCAATTTTCAACAGTTCCTGGGGGAGGTAAGTGTTTGTTAGTTTTGCAGGTAAGTAAACCACCTACAGGGTTCAAAGTTGGGTCCAAGGTAGCCCACCGTTGGGGGTTGAGGGCAACCCCAAAGTTACCACACCAGCAGCTCAGGGCCGGTCAGGTGCAGAGGTCAAAGTGGTGCTCAAAACGCATAGGCTTCAATGGAGAAGGGGGTGCCCCGGTTCCAGTCTGCCAGCAGGTAAGTACCCGTGTCTTCGGAGGGCAGACCAGGGGGTTTTGTAGGGCACCGGGGGGGACACAAGTCAGCACAAAAAGTACACCCTCCGTGGCACGGGGGCGGCCGGGTGCAGTGTGCAAACAGGCATCGGGTTCGCAATGGAGTTAAATGGGACACCAAGGGGTCTCTTCAGCGATGCAGGTAGGCAAGGGGGGGCTCCTCGGGGTAGCCACCACCTGGGCAAGGGAGAGGGCCACCTGGGGGTCGCTCCTGCACTGGAGATCGGATCCTTCAGGTCCTGGGGGCTGCGGGTGCAGTGTCTTTACCAGGCGTTGGGTCTTTGAAGCAGGCAGTCAGGGTCAGGGGGAGCCTCGGGATTCCCTCTGCAGGCGTCGCTGTGAGGGCTCAGGGGGTTCAACTCTGGCTACTCACGGTCTCGCAGTCACCGGGGAGTCCCCCTGTAGTGTTTGTTCTCCACAAGTCGAGCCCAGGGCATCGGGTGCAGAGTGCAATGTCTCACGCTTCCGGCGGGAAACATGTGTTCGTTCAAAGTTTCTTCTTTGTTGCAAAGTTGCAGTCTTTGTGGAGCAGAGCCGCTGTCCTCAGGAGTTCTTGGTCCTTTTAGATGCAGGGTAGTCCTCTGAGGCTTCAGAGGTCGCTGGACCCTGTGGAACGCGTCGCTGGAGCAGTTCTTTAGAAGTGGGGAGACAGGCCGGTAGAGCTGGGGCCAAAGCAGTTGGTGTCTCCGTCTTCTCTACAGGTTTTTCAGCTCAGCAGTCCTTCTTCATCTTAGGTTGCAGGAATCTATCTTGCTGTGTTCTGGGAGCCCCTAAATACTCAATTTAGGGGTGTGTTTAGGTCTGGGGTGTTAGTAGCCAATGGCTACTAGCCCTGAGGGGGGCTACACCCTCTTTGTGCCTCCTCCCTGAGGGGAGGGGGACACATCCCTATCCCTATTGGGGGAATCCTCCATCTGCAAAATGTAGGATTTCTAAAAGTCAGAGTCACCTCAGCTCAGGGCACCTTAGGGGCTGTCCTGACTAGCCAGTGACTCCTCCTTGTTTTTCTCATTATCTCCTCCGGCCTTGCTGCCAAAAGTGGGGCTGTGGCCGGAGGGGGCGGGCAACTCCACTAGCTGGAGTGCTCTGGGGTGCTGTAACAAAGGGGGTGAGCCTTTGAGGCTCACCGCCAGGTGTTACAGTTCCTGCAGGGGGAGGTGAGAAGCACCTCCACCCAGTACAGGCTTTGTTACTAGCCACAGAGTGACAAAGGCACTTTCTCCATGTGGCCAGCAACATGTCTGTTGTGTGGCAGGCTGCTAAAACTAGTCAGCCCACACTGGTAGTCGGGTATGGTTTCAGGAGGCATCTCTAAAATGCCCTCTGGGGTGTATTTCACAATAAACTGTACACTGGCATCAGTATGCATTTATTATGCTGAGAAGTTTGATACCAAACTTCCCAGTTTTCAGTGTAGCCATTACGGTGCTGTGGAGCTCGTGCATGACAGACTCCCAGACCATATACTCTTATGGCTACCCTGCACTTACAATGTCTGAGGTTTTGCTTAGACACTGTAGGGGCATAGTGCTCATGCACTTATGCCCTCACCTATGGTATAGGGCACCCTGCCTTAGGGATGTAAGGCCTTCTAGAGGGGTGACTTATCTATGCCTATAGGCAGTGTGAGGTTGGCATGGCACCCTGAGGGGAGTGCCATGTCGACTTAGTCATTTTATCCCCACCAGCACACACAAGCTGGCAAGCAGTGTGTCTGTGCTGAGTGAGGGGTCCCCAGCGTGGCATAAGACATGCTGCAGCCCTTAGAGACCTTCCCTGGCATCAGGGCCCTTTGTACCAGGGGTACCAGTTACAAGGGACTTACCTGGATGCCAGGGTGTGCCAATTGTGGAAACAAAGGTACAGGTTAGCAAAAGAACACTGGTGCTGGGGCCTGGTTAGCAGGCCTCAGCACACTTTCAAATCATAACTTGGCATCAGCAAAGGCAAAAAGTCAGGGGGTAACCATGCCAAGGAGGCATTTCCTTACACACCATCAGAAATGTCACGTGTCATGTGTCACTGACCTTTGACCTCCGTGGCCACTGGATCACTCCCCACGCGTACAGCGACACTCAGCTGTCCCTGTGTCCTCCCCTCCCCGCCCTCACTGCTCCCTGCTGGCCATCCCTGGTGTCTAGTGGTAAGTGCCTTCTTGTAATCGCTGTGTGTGTTTACCTTGTCCTGAGCTGCCTGAGTTGCCTTGTCTTAGCCGTTTGTATTCTGTGTTCCGTGTTTTGCCTTGTCTTAGCTGTTTGTTATTCCGTGTTTTGCCTCGTCTTAGCTATTTGTAATTTCGTGTTTGCCCCGTCTTAGCTGTTTGTTATCCTGTGTTTTGCCTTGTCTTAGCTATTTCTTATTCTGTGTTTGCCTTGTCTTAGCTGTTTGTTATTCCGTGTTTTGCCTTGTCTTAGCTATTTGTTATTCTGTGTTTGCCTTGTCTTAGCTGTTTGTTATTCCGTGTTTTGCCTTGTCTTAGCTGTTTGTTTTTCCTTTTGCCGCCCCGTGTGAGCCCCTGCCCCCCCAGCTCCACTGCTCCCCACAGCCGTCTCCTTTTCCCGCTGCTGCGTCCCTTCGGCTCGCCCCCCTCGAGCCCCCATTCATCCACACCTCTCGCCTCCCAGCTGCTCCTCCCTCCCTCCTCAACTTTTTAATGGCGGTCGCTGCGCGCTGCGGAGATTGACCTTTGACCTCTGTGGCCACTGGATCATTCCCCATGCGTACAGCGACACCCAGCTGTCCCTGTGTCCTCCCCTCCCCGCCCTCGCTGCTCCCTGCTGCCTGCTGGCCATCCCTGGTGTCTAGTAGTAAGTGCCTTCTTGTAATCGCTGTGTGTGTTTACCTTGTCCTGAGCTGCCTGAGTTGCCTTGTCTTAGCCGTTTGTATTCCGTGGTCCGTGTTTTGCCTTGTCTAAGCTGTTTGTTATTCCGTGTTTTGCCTTGTCTTAGCTGATGGTTATTTCGTGTTTGCCTCATCTTAGCTATTTGTAATTCCGTGTTTGCCCTGTCTTAGCTGTTTGTTATTCCGTGTTTTGCCTTGTCTTAGCTATTTGTTATTCTGTGTTTGCCTTGTCTTAGCTGTTTGTTATTCCGTGTTTTGCCTTGTCTTAGCTATTTGTTATTCCGTGTTTGCCTTGTCTTAGCCATTTGTTATTCCGTGTTTTGCCTTGTCTTAGCTGTTTGTTTTTCCTTTCGCCGCCCCGTGTGAGCCCCTGCCCCCCCAGCTCCACTGCTCCCCACAGCCGTCTCCTTTTCCCGCTGCTGCGTCCCTTCGGCTCGCCCCCCTCGAGCCCCCATTCATCCACGCCTCTCGCCTCCCAGCTGCTCCTCCCTCCCTCCTCCCCTTTTTAATGGCAGTCGCTGCGCGCTGCTGAGATTGACCTTTGACGTCTGTGGCCACTGGATCATTCCCCATGCGTACAGCGACACCCAGCTGTCCCTGTGTCCTCCCCTCCCGCCCTCGCTGCTCCCTGCTGCCTGCTGGCCATCCCTGGTGTCTAGTAGTAAGTGCCTTCTTGTAATCGCTGTGTGTGTTTACCTTGTCCTGAGCTGCCTGAGTTGCCTTGTCTTAGCCGTTTGTATTCCGTGGTCCGTGTTTTGCCTTGTCTAAGCTGTTTGTTATTCCGTGTTTTGCCTTGTCTTAGCTGATGGTTATTCCGTGTTTGCCTCATCTTAGCTATTTGTAATTCCGTGTTTGCCCTGTCTTAGCTGTTTGTTATTCCGTGTTTTGCCTTGTCTTAGCTATTTGTTATTCTGTGTTTGCCTTGTCTTAGCTGTTTGTTATTCCGTGTTTTGCCTTGTCTTAGCTATTTGTTATTCCGTGTTTGCCTTGTCTTAGCCATTTGTTATTCCGTGTTTTGCCTTGTCTTAGCTGTTTGTTTTTCCTTTCGCCGCCCCGTGTGAGCCCCTGCCCCCCCAGCTCCACTGCTCCCCACAGCCGTCTCCTTTTCCCGCTGCTGCGTCCCTTCGGCTCGCCCCCCTCGAGCCCCCATTCATCCACACCTCTCGCCTCCCAGCTGCTCCTCCCCTTCTTAATGGCGGTCGCTGCGCGCTGCGGAGAGTGACCTTTGACCTCTGTGGCCACTGGATCATTCCCCATGCGTACAGCACCACCCAGCTGTCCCCGTGTCCTCCCCTCCCCACCCTCGCTGTTCCCTGCTGCCTGCTGGCCATCCCTGGTGTCTAGTGGTAAGTGCCTTCTTGTAATCGCTGTGTGTGTTTACCTTGTCCTGAGCTGCCTGAGTTGCCTTGTCTTAGCCGTTTGTATTCCGTGGTCCGTGTTTTGCCTTGTCTAAACTGTTTGTTATTCCGTGTTTTGCCTTGTCTTAGCTGATGGTTATTCCGTGTTTGCCTCGTCTTAGCTATTTGTAATTCCGTGTTTGCCCTGTCTTAGCTGTTTATTATTCCGTGTTTTGCCTTGTCTTAGCTATTTGTTATTCTGTGTTTGCCTTGTCTTAGCTGTTTGTTATTCCGTGTTTTGCCTTGTCTTGGCTATTTGTTATTCCGTGTTTGCCTTGTCTTAGCCATTTGTTATTCCGTGTTTTGCCTTGTCTTAGCTGTTTGTTTTTCCTTTCCCCGCCCCGTGTGACCCCCTGCTCGCCCCCCAGCGCCTCGGCTCCCCCGAGCCGTCTCCTTTTCCCACCGCTGCGTCCCTGCGGCCCCGCCCCCCTCGAGCCCCCATTTGTCCACGCCTCCCGCCTCCCAGCTGCTCCTCCCTCCCTCCTCAATCCTCCCCTTCTTAATGGCAGTCACTGCACGCTGTGGAGAGTGACCTTTGACCTCTGTGGCCACTGGATCACTCCCCACGCGTACAGCGACACCCAGCTGTCCCCGTGTCCTCCCCTCCCCGCCCTCGCTGCTCCCTACTCCCTGCTGTCCATCCCTGATGTCTAGTGGTAAGTGCCTTCTTGTAATCGCTGTGTGTGTTTACCTTGTCCTGAGCTGCCTGAGTTGCCTTGTCTTAGCTGTTTGTATTCCGTGTTCCGTGTTCCGTGTGCCTTGTCTTAGCTGTTTGTTATTCCGTGTTTTGCCTTGTCTTAGCTGTTTGTTATTCTGTGTTTGCCTCGTCTTAGCTATTTGTAATTCCGTGTTTGCCCCGTCTTAGCTGTTTGTTATTCCGTGTTTTGCCTTGTCTTAGTTGTTTGTTTTTCCTTTCGCCGCCTCGTGTGACCCCCTGCCCCCCCCAGCGCCTTGGCTCCCCCGAGCCGTCTTCTTTTCCCGCCGCTGCGTCCCTGCGGCCACGGCCCCCTCGAGCCCCCATTCGTCCACGCCTCCCACCTCCCAGCTGCTCCTCTCTCCCTCCTCCCCTTCTTAATGGCGGTCGCTGCGCGCTGCGGAGAGTGACCTTTGACCTCTGTGGCCACTGGATCACTCCCCACGCGTACAGCAACACCCAGCTGTCCCCGTGCCCTCCCCTCCCCGCCCTCGCTGCTCCCTGCTGGCCATCCCTGGTGTCTAGTGGTAAGTGCCTTCTTGTAATCGCTGTGTATGTTTACCTTGTCCTGAGCTGCCTGAGTTGCCTTGTCTTAGCCGTTTGTATTCTGTGTTCCGTGTTTTGCCTTGTCTTAGCTGTTTGTTATTCTGTGTTTTGCCTTGTCTTAGCTATTTGTTATTCCGTGTTTGCCTTGTCTTAGCTGTTTGTTTTTCCTTTCGCCGCCCCGTGTGACCCCCTCCCCCCCAGCGCCTCGGCTCCCAGAGCCGTCTCCTTTTCCCGCCGCTGCGTCCCTGCGGCCCCTCCCCCCTAGAGCTCCCATTCGTCCACGCCTCCCAGCTGCTCCTCCCTCCCTCCTCCCCTTCTTAATGGCGGTCGCTGCGAGCTGCGGAGAGTGACCTTTGACCTCTGTGGCCACTGGATCACTCCCCACGCGTACAGCGACACCCAGCTGTCCCCGTGTCCTCCCCGCCCTCGCTGCTCCCTGCTGGCCATCCCTGGTGTCTAGTGGTAAGTGCCTTCTTGTAATCACTGTGTGTGTTTACCTTGTCCTGAGCTGCCTGAGTTGCCTTGTCTTAGCCGTTTGTATTCCGTGTTCTGTGTTTTGCCTTGTCTTAGCTGTTTGTTATTCCGTGTTTTGCCTTGTCTTAGCTGTTTGTCATTCCGTGTTTGCCTCGTCTTAACTATTTGTAATTCCGTGTTTGCCCCGTCTTAGCTGTTTGTTATTCCATGTTTTGCCTTGTCTTAGCTCTTTGTGATTCCGTGCTTTGCCTTGTCTTAGCTGTTTGTTTTTCTTTTCACCGCCCCGTGTGACCCCCTGGCCCCCCCCAGGTGCCTCGGCTCCCCCGAGCCGTCTCCTTTTCCCGCTGCTGCGTCCCTGCGGCCCGCCCCCCTCGAGCCCCCATTCGTCCACGCCTCCCGCCTCCCAGCTGCTCCTCCCTCCCTCTTCCCCTTCTTAATGGCGTTCGCCCTTGCCCAGAACCCGCCTAACGACCCCACCGACCCAGACACCGCTGCCCACAACCTCAGACAGTGGATCAACGACTGCACCAACTCCCTCGCACCACTCAAGAAGACCACCAACAACCAAGCTGCCAAGAAAGCCACCTGGTTCACCGAAGAGCTCCAGACCTCCAAGCGCATCTGCCGGAAACTTAAGAATAAATGGCTCACCGAACACACACCTGACAGCCTCACGGCCCACAAAGACGCCACCCGCAGACACCACCAACTAATCAGACTAGCCAAAAGATCCTCCTTCAAAGACTGCCTAGATAACAACGCACATGACAGCAAAGAGCTCTTCAGCATCATGAAAGAACTCTCCAACCCCAGCGCCAACGTCAATGACATTCCACCCTCGCAAGAGCTCTGCGACTCTCTGGCCACCTTCTTCCACCAAAAAATCACCGACATCCACGACAGCTTCAACACCACAGCTGCCCCCACCACGCCAGACACCACCCCCGCTAACACCACCCGCTCCGAGCGCCTAACCTCCTGGGCCAACGTCAGCGACACCGGGACAAATTCATGAACTCCATCCACTCCGGATCACCGTCAGACCCATGCCCTCATCACGTGTACAACAAAGCAGACGCAGCCATTGCTCCCCAACTACGGAAGGTCATCAACATCTCCTTCGAAACAGCAACACTCCTGGAGAGCTGGAAACACGCCGAAATCAACGCCCTCCTGAAGAAGCCCAAAGCAGACCCCAAGGACCTCAAGAACTTCCGACCCACCTCCCTACTCCCGTTCCCTGCGAAGGTCATCGAGAAAATCGTCAATGCACAACTGACTCGCCACCTCGAAAACGACATCCTGGACCCCTCCCAGTCTGGCTTCCGAAAAAATCACAGCACCGAGACCGCGCTCCTCGCCGCCACAGACGACATCAGACGCCAAATGGACAATGGCGAAACATCAGCCCACATCCTCCTGGACCTATCAGCCGCCTTCGACACGGTATGCCATCACACTCTGAGAACCCGCCTCTTCGAAGCCGGAATACAAGAGAAAGCCCTCGAATGGACTACATCCTTCCTCTCCAACAGAACCCAGAAAGTCCGCCTCCCTCCCTTCCGCTCCAAAGCCACCAAAATCATCTGCGGCGTACCCCAGGGCTCATCCCTCAGCCCAACATTATTCAACATCTACATGGCACCCCTCACTCAAGTAGCCCACCAATACAACCTCAACATCATCTCCTACCCCGACGACACCCAGCTCATCCTCTCCCTCACCAAGGACCCGCAAACCGCCAAGCCCAACCTCCACGAGGGAATGCAGGCTGTTGCCCAATGGATGAGAAACAGCCGCCTGAAACTGAACTCGGACAAGACGGAGGTCCTCATCCTCGGACCCAACCCCTCCGCCTGGGACGACTCCTGGTGGCCAACATCTCTAGGAACCCCACCAACACCAACCGACCACGCACGCAATCTGGGCTTTATCCTCAACTCCTCCCTCTCCATGTCAAAACAGGTCAACGCAGTCTCCTCCTCCTGCTACAACACTCTCCGCATGCTCCGCAGGATCTACAAGTGGATCCCAACAGACACAAGAAAAACAGTGACACAGGCCCTCGTCAGCAGCAGGCTAGACTACGGCAAAGCACTCTACACAGGCATCCCGACAAAACACCTGCGGCACCTCAAACGCATCCAAAATGCCTCCGCCCGACTGATCCTCAACATACCCCGCCGCAACCACATCACACCCCACCTGAGAAACCTCCACTGGCTCCCCGTTGACAAGAGGATCACATTCAAGCTCCTCACCCACGCACACAAAGCACTCCACAACACCGGACCTGCTTACCTCAACAACAGACTCAGCTTCTACACCCCCACCTGACAGCTCCGATCCGCAGACCTCGCACTCGCCACCGTCCCCCGTATCCACCAAAAGAAATCCGGTGGCAGATCCTTCTCCTACCTCGCCGGCAAGACATGGAACACTCTCCCAACCAACCTGCGATGGACCTGGGACCTACTCGCCTTCAGAAGACTCCTCAAGACCTGGCTCTTCGACCAGTAGCAGCTAACCTCCCCCCTCCCCCCTCAGCGCCTTGAAACCCTAACGGGTATGTAGTGCGCTCTATAAATATATTGATTGATTGATTGATTGATTGATCGTATTACCAGTTGCATAGTTGGAAGGGAGCCGGGGGGGTGGCACACTCTTGAGATCCCCCATGCTAGAGGCTGCCTGAAGTGAGCAACAGGGACATCACAAACACACCTCTCTGCTGGATGGATGAATGTTGTCAGTCAATTTGTTTAGTTTGGTCCATTAAAACAAGCACATACAGTTTTAAAACAATATCACAAATATATACTATATAAATAACCAGAGTTAATAAATGTGTAATAATACTGACACAATCAGCAGGATCAGCCTTAATCATCATAGTAAGGTGCAGAATGCGACAAGCAGTTTGAAAGGTCAATGACACAAACAGTTGTAAGTGTAAGGAGAAGACCTACAACAGATGAAGACACAGCTTCTCCACAAATGTGGTAAGTACTTGTGTTGTGCAAACTGAAAAACCACAAACCATTGAGCATCAGGGCTTGGCCTGATGTAAGATCACAGGGACAATGATTCAAAGTTTTGGGGAGGGCACAGTTTTTGAATATGTAGTGATCAGTTTGTTTTTTGCCCATGAGCGCTGTATCATGAGCCTACAGGAGAACAAGAATAGTATTATTGCATAAACACAGATTGTCTATCCCTTGCATTCTCAGGGAACCCTCCCGTTCATTAGAATAAAGTGTACAAAGCAGAGGAGCCTAAACACAGCCCTGATGGACCCGCGCGGCCACTACATGTCAGTACATCTCCCCTCACTGAAATCTAGATCCGACTGTGAGGTTAGAGTGACACCCGCAGAAGAGTTGGTTACGTCTCTACCCCACACTCACATGTGGGAGAATCTTCCATTGCTTTGGCCTATTTACCTGGCCATAGGTAGAGTTTAGGTCGGTGAAATCTAGGTGCAGAGACCTTCCTGGGACTGACAGCAAATGGAGAGATGACCTAGCTCTGAATCTAGACTGTGCTTCACATGCAGAACTGTTTTCCCGGATCTAGGTTCATAATCGATTCATGATGATCCTGACCACAACCTTAACAAAGGAGTCAACCCAAGAAATGAGGCAGTAACAGAAGCGATCCCCTCTCCCCTTCTTATAAATCAGCACAATGATAGAAGGTGACTAGGAAGTTGGAGAGGTTGAATCGCTGGCATCATTTAGGTCACTGGTAACTGCGGTGGGTTAACAAATCAAATTTGTTCCTGAAGAGGTCCGTGCGGATGCTGTCTGGATCTGGTGGCTCGCAAGATGGACCAGCTTTAAAGGCCTCTGTAACCTCTTCAAGATTGACATCTAATCTGATGCCAGGAGTAGAAGTCCCCTTAAAATTATTAGCCGTCCTGCCTGGACTACATATATTGCTAATGTGAGCTAGCCACAAATCAAGCTGTTCAGGATGCACCAACACACTCTTCAATCTTTATAGATAAAACAAGGGTGTCCCAGGGATTTCCCTGACTTCCATCCTGAGGTTTTTAACTGCAGTTTTTTGGGCAGCCTTGAAATAAATGTCTTCCCACAGCAACATAGTGGGAACTAGATTGAACAAAATACTGTTTGAGATTTGAGAGATTCCATTTAGGCACCAACTCTAGCAGACATGTGCCTTGTCTCAGTTTTAAATAGATAAATAGAGTCTCAAATAAGTTTATAAAGTTTATCAAAAGGTGCAAACTCCCAAAAGCAACTGCCCACTTTGGCGTTACAATTCATTCGCAAAGATGCATAATGCATCCCCATCGCTGTCCTCAAAGGAGGCTGCCACCATCACAATAAGGTCAGATACTCTATCAGCAATGTTAGATCCAGAGGTAAATAAACTTGAAATATAAATTTACCTGGATTGCTACCTAGACCTGTAGCCTGTCAGAGAACTCACAATATGTTAATAATTGAGAGTTTTTTGGAGGGCAGTTTAATGTACATTTGTTGGGTTCCTGATTCGAATAGCCACAAGGACGGTCATAAAATATGTTAGTAGTGGTTATGGTAATGTTTTGTGACATCTTCTGTACAATCTAGGCAAGAATATACCCTTTCCTTACCCTGGCCTAGCACGTGAACCCACTTCTGTGTAGGTCATCACTGTTGGAAATTACCATCTTTTGCCTTGACTGTTTTTAATAGCATTAGAACTCCTGCTAACAACTGATAAAGTGTCTGTCTGTGCTCCCCCTTCCAATATAGTACCCTTCATTGGCCTATATATTTACCAAAGAGTCCTTGGTATATGGTACCACAGTGTACCCAGGTAATGTAAACGTCACAAGTGGACTGCTGTGCCATCCACTATAGGGACAATGTAAACATGACTGCAGACTTGCCACCAGTGGCCTTCGACTTGCCAAAATAACCCCTTTTGACTGACATCAATCCTTTTAACTATTAAAAAGTCACCCTTATGTAAGCCTTATATGCCTAAAAGGCCGGGTGCATGGCATTTATAAACAGGTAATGTAAAGGTTTAATGTTAAATATGACCTTACAGTGAAAACACCTCTAGAACAGTATTCACTGTTCCATAGGAAAGCATTGAAATTCAGTATTAAATTTAATGTTTTCCATCTCCACTAAGAATTCATATTTAGACCTTTAAAATATGTATTAAAAGCCTGAATCTGATTTTAATAAATATTTTATAACAGGTGCATTTAGAAACATTACCTGTTGTCTGCCTAAAGCCTCTAGAATCCCTTTTAACTGACCTTCCAACTGCTATCCAGGACCTAAATAGCTGCCCTGATGAGGTGTGAATTTCCTACTAGAGTTGAGGCCAAAGTATTGTGTGTGGGGGAGGTGTTGTTTATCTAGCAAGCTGACCATCTGGACTGTGCCCAGAAACTAACCTGAAAGTTGCTGGCCTACCATGTCAGAGGCAGATGTAGCTAAAACCTGGGCCTACCGCCTTCCTTTGTCCACCTAGTCCATGAGGAACCAGAACCAGTGGGGAGAAGTCGACCCCAGAACTGGTTTTTAGTGTCCAAAGAGAAGGGATTGCTCATTTTCCTGGCCACCCCTCTAGTGTGGACACAGGAGCTTTACACAGGGGAAGAAAGGTTCTGTCATGTTGGTTTTAGGCAGAGAAGAGCACTGTCGGATTGTTTAAAGTAATACACACAGTGAGTGCTGCAAACTTGGGTAGGGTCACTCATGGAGACTATTATCCGATTGGTTAGGGAGTGACCAGGAGTATCCCCTACACACAGGATACACACACACTCGTGCCTCCATCATGCACATTTTTTTTGTCAAAAATCTTGCTGCAAATATTACATTGATATAATCAATTATGTTATCAAAGATGTCATGAGTGCCGAAATTTGTAGGGTACTTAGCAGTGCATAGCAAGGGCAGGAGTTATAGTTACCTTAGGGCATGAGTTGTAGTTACTTGAGGTAACTCTAACTATAACTGGTGAATTTCTATGGTTTCTATGGTTTTGTACATTTAAAATGTGAGCCTAACTATAACCTCCCTGTACCCTTTGTTTTTTAAGTGAATCTCTATGTTTTTTTAAAATTCTACAATGTTTTTTTCAAAAATTGGACTGCTTATGTTTCATTTATACTTTTAATTATTGATGTTAGACAAGTTGTCATGTCTGCTGTAATATCTGGGGTAATAGCAGTGCATGGCATGGGCATAGGTTATAGTTATTATAGGGTGTAAAGTATAGTCACTTGTAAGAACTCTAACTACAACTGCTGAATTTCTATGGTTTCTACAAGTAAATTCAGGACCTAACCATAACGTCCCTGTAACATTTGTTTTTTTCATTGAATTTCTACTTTTTTTAACGTACAGAAATTTTCATTACTATATATTACTCCAACTACAATCGCACACAACTTTTGGCTGGACGCGGCAACAGTAGGCCACAGAGCCAGGCCTGCAGGCAGGCCGTGCAGGCAGCCCTAATGACCCAGCCCTGCAAGATACACAACCAAAACCTCTGGCCGTGCACAGCGTTAGTTTGACAAACCGTATAACCACCCAAACCTTTGGCCGTGCACAGGGAAGATTGGCTACAAGGCCTGGCCTGTGGCCAGTCACTGTGGCCAACCTCTATAGGAACCCAGCACGGCCTCCCTCCCCAGACTGATCTCGGCCCCAGGGACCCCATCCCCCAGAGCCCGGCCTGAGCATTTAATTTTTATTGAGAAGGGAGCTGCATGGCCACCCTCCCCAGACCAATCTCAGCCCCAGCGACCCCATTCCCGGAGGCCTGGCCTAAATGTTTTAGTTTTTTGAGGAGGGGGCCATGTGGCCCCCATTCTCAGTCTGATCTTGGCCCTGGGGACCCTATACCCTGGGCGTGGCCTAATTATTTATTCATCCCCTGGGCGTGGCCCCCTTCCCTAGGCCGATCTCAGCCCCCTGGACTCCTTTCCCTGGGGTGTGGCCTAATGATTATTATTTTTTTTATTTGGGGGAGAGGGGCTGCGCTGCCCCCCTCCCCGGGCCAATCTTAGCCCCAGAGACCCCTTCCCCAAGGCCTGGCCTACATTTTATTTTTTTTAGGGGCCCGGGCCATGCGACTATATGGGTGAGTGTGCGGTTACATCAGTTCCTGTATGGGAGAGTATGTGGATGCGTAAGTAGTTGTATTGGTGAGTGACTGTGCTTTTGAGGTGGTGTTTTGGTTGTGTGAGTATCTATGTGAGTAGCTCTACAGCTGAGTGAGTGGGTGTGTGCGTGTATGGGTGAGTGGGTGTGTAAGTGACTGTATCAGTGAATGAGTTGGTGACTCAATGAGTGTATCGTGAGTGAGTGGATGTATGAGTTGTATGCATAAGTAACTGGCTGAGTCAGTGGCTGTATGGGATACTGACTAGATGTATGACTAGCTGAGTAGGTGGGTATGTGAGTTTTTGTATGGGCGAGTGAGTGATTGAGCCAGTACCTACATAGAAGTATAACTCGATTTGTAAGTAGGAATATTGATTTGTAAGTGGATGCTTTGGCTGAGACAGTGGGGTTGTGATTGGCTCTAGAGAAGAGTGAGTGGTTGTGTGAGTGCTTGTGTGGGTGAGTGACTGGCTGTGTAAGTGACTCTAACAGTGAGTATATGGTTGAAAGAGTAGATGTATGAGTGCCTGTATCAATAAGTAAGTGGCTTTTTCACTAACTGTTTGGAATAGTGAGTGGATTTGAGAGTAGCTGTATCTGTGAACGAGTGGGCATGTAAATGGCTGCATGAGTGAATGAGTGGGTGTCCGTGGCTGCGTGGGTGTGTAAGTGGATATGGGAGTGGTTGTATGGGTGTATGACTGGGGAGGTGTCAGTGGTTGTCTGGGTCTGTAAGTGAGTATGTCAGAAGATGTATTGAGACTTGTCCTGAACCACCCAGCATCACCTCACACCTCAGGGCCTTCCACTGGCTCCCCACTCAGCAGAGATACCTCTTCAAGCTCCTCACGCATGCATACCAAGCCCTCCACAATGTCGAACCCATCTGCATCAACCGCCTATTTCTCCACCAACCAACCAGAGACCTCCTCTCAGCATCCCTCGCCCAGGCCCACATTCCCCACACCCTTGGCAAATGCTACGGAGGCGATTTCTTTTCCCACCTGGTGGCCAGATATAGGAACAACTTCCCCCTCCACCTGTGCACCTGCCCTTCCCTGAAGGATTTCAGAAAGCAGCTTAAAACTTGGCTTTTCGACTGCCAGCAACAGCCTGACGAGGCTAGCAACACCCCCTGAAGGCCTGGAGGCCCCTCAGTGTGACAAGCTTGAGGTCTTCAAGAATCACTGATTGAATGACTGATTGAACAGATGAGTGAGTGTCATATAGGTGAATGAGTGGATGTATCTGTGGATGTGTGAGTCAATGAATGGTTGTGTGCAAGTAGTTTTATGGGTGTGTGAATGGGTATGTAACTATTTATATACAAGTGTATGTGAGTGGTTCAGTGGATGATGTCATCAATGATATCATTTGAGATGCCATTTGAGGTGTCATCAGTGATGTCACTGACCATGTCATTAATGATGTAATATGTGAGGTCATAAGCAGTGCATTATGGGGGCGTAAGTTATAGTTTGCTCAGGTAACTATAACTGCTGAATTTCTCTAGTTTTGTATGAGTAAATTTAGAACCTAACTATAATGCCCCTGTAACCTATGGTTTTTTCAGTGCATTTCTACATTATTTTACATTTTATTTAGTAACTGTAACGTTCTTGTAGGTTTTTTTATTGGTGTTTTCAGTCTTTTCAGGATAGCTGGGACATGTGTATATTAATATTATCTTTAAGTATATATATATATATAAGTATATATCTTGTATTAATGTATAACTTCATGTATACATGAGTGACTGGTTGTATGAGAGGTGTACATATGAATTTATTGACTTCGTATCACAGTACACTATACTTAACTGTTCTGTGGCTCTATGTTTGAATGTATGAATTGCTAGTCTTGTGTATTTTATTTCAGATCAGTGTTGAATTATTATTATGTGCACTGCTTTACAGATAGCAGAGTTCAGATATACATGGGTATAACTAGTCTACAAGTGGACTCAACTCACTAAAAAACAGTAACTCAAGTTCTTTCTTCTATTTACTGCATAGTATGCGATATATCTGTATATAATACTCCTTATATGTAACTCTCTTCTACTAAAATAGAGATATGACTCTTATTAAATGGGTTTAGTAATTACTAGTATATCGGACAACAAATATCAACATAAATGTTCACCTCTGCTAGGCTAGAAACACAGTTGAATGAGTAAGTGTTTTAATCAGTAAGTAAGGAATAAGAGGTCTTCTCTTCATATGGCAGTAACTGTATGAGCTAGTAAGTATCTATGATACTGCAGGATACATAGCTTCTGTCTTTATCTAATGAGTATGAATAAATTAAATTTAGATATGTTTTGTTTATAAATATTATTATTAATATTTTGCTTAACATTTTCTGGCTTTTGGTCCAATCACATGATTGGACTGAAACTGAGGTTCCGGAACCACAGCTTTCGCAATTTTGTATAGGTTATTTTTAGTATATAGAGACGTCTATGTTTTATGTTGGAGTGAGGCTGCACCTATATGTAACTAGATATCATTTCTCGCATAGTTGTTTTATATGTAAATACGTGCTTTTACGTGTTATTGGGAACCGCTGATCCATGAAGGGAGGCGGATCCGCCTGATGATGACAGAGAAATGCCCTCATTTGATTGGTTGTTTGTGGACCATGTCCAGTATCAGTCGCAGCCGCTCCCTACAGTGTTCATTTCTGCTTTAAACTCTCTGGAGAGAACAGTGCTGTTTTCAGGAACTCTTCCTTTGGATGTTTTGCTTTTCAGCGCTTTTTCCACCAAGGATGGCTTCTAGTTTTTCAGCACCAGTATATCCAGACGATCCCGGCATGGAGGGAGAGGAAGTTGCATCTCCTGCAAAGAAAGAAAGTGAAGTGTGGATACACTTCACTATCAGCCCTGAAGAAAGAAAAAGTGACTGCTAAATATGCCACATGCAACATCTGCGGGAAGCAACTCTGACATGGGATTGCGAAGAAGTATTCCCATGGAACAAGTTCCATGTGGCAGCACCCGAAGACGATTAATGAGAGAGCACACAGCAGAATCCTTTGTGAGAGGGAAGGTTCTGCTGCTTCAACCAGTGGCGAGGGACAGTTTTCACTTTCAATAACTGTGTCGTCCATTTCTCCAAACCATGGAAACACAGTTACTTACTGGTCTAAATACCATATTTTACTAGCTGCAAAGTTGCCATCTGTGGCTGAATTTTTCCGTGCCATTGGCAACCACCATTGCTAGTTTTTCTTTTCTATCCTGAAACTTACTTTTCAAGTTTTTTCATGATTAAGCACATTGCTTTTTAGTTTGTTCATTTGCTCTTCTGTTTTAGGACCATTTAAAAAAAAAAAAAACACAAAAAGTAAAAAAAAAGGTTCTTGTTAAACCACTCCATTCTCTGAAAGAAGAGTTGTGTCTCTGTTTTTTCTATTAGTATATGTGTGTAGATCTGTAGTTTAGTATATGTTTGTGTGCCTCCATCTTTCACTGTGGGCATTTGTGTCTGTGTGGTTGTGTCAGTGAATACATCAGTGTGTCCCTAGGTGTGTCAGTGTGATCATCAGTGTGTCCATGGGTGAGTTAGTGTGTGGATCAATATCTCCATGGGTATGTTAGTGTATGCATGAGGGTATGTCTAGGTGTGTCAGTGTATGGATGAGTGTGAGCCTATGTGTATATGTGTATGCATCAGTGTGTGCTTGGTTGTAAAAGTGTACATATCAATGTGTGGCTCAGTGTAGTAGTGTATGCATCAAGGTTCCCCTAGGTGTGTTACTATATGCATCAGTGTGTGACTGGGTGTGTCAGTGTGTGAGTGAGTGTGCTAGCATATGTATCAGTGTCTGCCTGTGTGTGTGTGTGTGTCTGTAAGTGTATGCACGAGTATGTGCCTGGTTGTGCTGGTGTATGCATCATTGTGTGCCTGGCTGTGCTAGTTTAGGTATCATAGTGTGCCTTACTGTTTCACTGTATGAATTAGTGTCGGCCTGGATGTGTCAGTATATGTATCTGTCTGTCACAGGGTGTGTTAGTGTATGCATGAGTGTGTGCCTGGGTGTGTCAGTGCACAGATCAATGTGTGGCTCGGTGTGTCTGTATGCATGAGTGCATGCCAGAGTGTGTCAGTGTATGTCTCACTGTGTATCTAGCTGTGTCAGTGTATGCTTGAGTTACGCATGGGTATGTCAGTGTATGCATGAGTGTGTGCCTGGGTCTGTCAGTGTATATTTTAGTGTGTGACCCTGTTACATAGATAATTGCATAGCTGCAGATACCTTTGACTGAGAGCGAACTTCTGTTTCCTTTTGTGTGCTCCTTCACACTCATGCTTATGGCGTGGCACTTTAAATCGGCTCGCTTATGTAAAACTGTATTACTTTTCATTTTCATTTTTCCTAGTAGGGGCGGCAACCCCAATTTTGACAGGTGCACTGCACTAGTCTTGTGGGACGAGGGTTGCTCTCCTCTCATCCCATACCGAGTTCATCCCTTGTACCCACAGCTGCCCCACGCAGTTATATGGACATTATTTCCATCCTGGTGCTGACTCACTAGATCCCATCCTTTCAATGAGATGAGGTGTTTCAATGAGATGAGGTGTTTCAATGAGATGAGGTGTTTCAATGAGATGAGGTGTTTCAATGAGATGAGGTGTTTCAATGAGATGAGGTGTTTCAATGAGATGAGGTGTTTCAATGAGATGAGGTGTTTCCATGAGATGAGGTGTTTCAATGAGATGAGGTGTTTCCATGAGATGAGGTGTTTCAATGAGATGAGGTGTTTCAATGAGATGAGGTGTTTCAATGAGATGAGGTGTTTCAATGAGATGAGGTGTTTCAATGAGATGAGGTGTTTCAATGAGATGAGGTGTTTCCATGAGATGAGGTGTTTCAATGAGATGAGGTGTTTCAATGAGATGAGGTGTTTCAATGAGATGAGGTGTTTCAATGAGATGAGGTGTTTCCATGAGATGAGGTGTTTCAATGAGATGAGGTGTTTCAATGAGATGAGGTGTTTCCATGAGATGAGGTGTTTCAATGAGATGAGGTGTTTCAATGAGATGAGGTGTTTCAATGAGATGAGGTGTTTCAATGAGATGAGGTGTTTCCATGAGATGAGGTGTTTCCATGAGATGAGGTGTTTCAATGAGATGAGGTGTTTCAATGAGATGAGGTGTTTCAATGAGATGAGGTGTTTCAATGAGATGAGGTGTTTCAATGAGATGAGGTACTGCAGCTTCTCACAGATAGGAGGGCGCCCCTGTCCGCCAATGTCCTTGCTCGTGATCACATATTTTCTTAAACCTGCTCCCTGCCTCCTCACAGAGGTAGACTTTCTTCCATTGAGCTATTCCCGCCTTTTCTGATTTTTGACCCAGAGGGCCTAGCTCTGTTTCTCTTCAGGGAGGGGGTTACGGGGCACAACGGCCTTCTCTTTATAAACTTTGTCTGAGCCCCGAGCTCAGCCTTTCCCTTTTATAAGCCATGACCTCTGACCCCTTGACAGTATTGTCTGCTTGTCTCAGCCATGCCTTTGAACTCTCAGAACGCCACCCATGCCGGCTTGGTTAGTGCATTTCTCATTCCTGCAGTAACATGTTTCTGGAACATGAGCCACCCAGAGCAATAGAATGCAAAAAATACCTCCTTTGAATGACAAGCCATGCCAGCGTTGCCAAAGTAAATACTCAGTGCACACAGCGTGATACAAAAGCAACAACATCACATCCGACCTTTAGGACTAATCAGCAAAGTGTCTTTTACCACTAAAGAAGATTTTGAGTTGCAGGGAAGGGACTGGGGAGCTACCTGAAACCACCTCTCCCTGCTGCCAGTGACAGTGACCACACATCAGCGGATTCCCTCGCTAACACCCTCCGATTACTTACAGAATGTGGCAAACAGTAGGTTTCGTAGCGCAGGATCTCCCAGACCAGGACATCTTATTCTTATGAAGCAGCTAGCCTGAGTGAGATTCTAGGGGCCCTCTACCCCTTTTTTTCACAAGGATAATACTTTTTGGTTGCACGGCAAGCACATACACTCTCACACGCACACCCCATCCAATAAATAGAAGGTTTACTCCTCCCTACCGCTCCCTTCCCCACAACATCAGGCACTCCTTGGTTCCCTCTAATCCTCCTTTGGCTCCCATTACTTTCCCCATCAAATATGAATCAGATGTCATACTCTCCGTTCCCCAGTACTCAGACACATACGTAGGCCCTCATTACAACCCTGGCGGTCGGTGTTGTTAAAGCGGCGGTAATACCACCAACAGGCCAGGGGAAAAAAAAACTGGGATTACGACCGTGGCGGAAACCGCCAACATAGACAGCCACTTTAACACTCCGACCGCCACGGCGGTACAAACAAACAGTGTGGCGGTAACCGCCAACAGACAGGCGGAAGACAATGTAACGCCCACCCTATCAGAAGATGCCAATCCGCCACCTTTTCCGGGGTGGAACCAACACAAACAAAAACACGGTGGAAACAGGACTTGGAAGGGAAAATACTCACCTCTCCACACCCCATGAGGAACCAGGACACCATGGAGCCAGAACTCCACATACTCCCTGCGATGATCTTCCTGCTCTTCTATCAGGAGCACCAAAGACGGAGGCGACGACCACGGTGAGTACTGCACCTACAACACAGGGGAGGGGGGAGGGAAAAGAGAGTGACACACACATGCAACACGCAAAACCCCCACCCCCACCCTCACCCACAACAACATACACACAAATACATGATGCAACATTACATTTACACCCCACCCAACCCCCCTGGAAGAACGCAAGGACAAAAGGAAATGAGTTGAACAATTGTAATCATGAAAAATCCAGTAGTCAAAATTCGAAATTCAGTAGATACAATTATGTACACCAACTACACAAGTCCGGATAGTGCACCAATTATTGTCCGTGGACCACTTGGACCAAAATGCATGGGCGAGGACCACACATGATACCAGACTTCAAACGGAGAGAACACTGCAGGGGCATCAGATTGAAATGAAACAGGCACCTCAGGGGGAGGGGCGGCACCCCAGCCTGATGAATGCACGACGCCACTGCTCCACGAGGGGGATCCATGCCTACTGCTGTATCCTGGGGAGTGCAAAGCCACAGTCTCTCAAGTCTCTCCAGTGGGTGGTTTGCCCACTGCTTTATCCTGGGGAGTGCAAAGCCACAGTCTCTCAAGTCTCTCCAGTGGGTGGGTTGCCCACTGCTTTATCCTGGGGAGTGCAAAGCCACAGTCTCCCAGAGGATGTCAGTCTCCATGTGTTCTGGAGCCCAGAGTGCTTTATCCTGCCAAGGACTGAGGTAGAGGATGTGACACTCCACTGGTTCTGGAGAAGGCTTTGTGCCCAGAGTGCTTCATCCTGAAAAGGACTGAGGTAGTGGATGTGATACTCCACTGGTTCTGGAGGGGGCTTTGTGCCCAGAGTGCTTCATCCTGCAAAGGACTGAGGTAGTGGATGTGATACTCCACTGGTTCTGGAGGGGGCTTTGTGCCCAGAGTGCTTCATCCTGCCAAGGACGGAGGTAGTGGATGCCTTTCTCCACTGAAAGTGGTGCATCATGAAAGCTGCCCAGGTTCCTGGAACTGACCACCAGCCTCGGATGACTGACCATTGGGGATGGCAGCCATGTCTGCGGTTGCTTCTGGCTCAGGATGTTATGGGGCCGCTGGCGGTGCTTTCGGTGGTGTAAGTCGCGGCGGTGCTTGAGGTGGTGTCAGTCACGGCGGTGCTGGCGGCGGCCTCTGTGGCAGCGGTGCTGGCGGCGGCTTCTGTGGCAGCGGTGCTTGCGACAGGCTCTGTGGCATCGGTGCTGGCGGGTGGGCTCTGTGGTGGCGGTGATTGCACCGGGCTCTGTGGCATCGGTGCTGGCGGCGGGCTCTGTGGCGGCGGTGCTGGTGGCGGCCTCTGTGGCGGCGGTGCTGGTGACAGGATCAGTGACTGGGGTGATGGTGGCGGGCCCTGTGGCGGCGGTGCTGGTGGTGGGCTCAGTGACTGCGGTGCTGGTGGCGGGCTCAGTGACTGCGGTGCTGGTGGCGGCCTCAATGACAGCGGTGCTGGTGGCGGTGCAGGTGGCGTTGCAGGTGGCAGTGCTGGTGGTGGTCTTCTCCGCCGTACAGGTTGGCGTCGACGTGGACAGAAGGTGTGACACTGGTCCCACTGTCGGTACCACCATGCCCTCTCCTAACCTGCCTTTTATTTTATGGCCCTTTCCCACCTTGGATGGTGACGCAGCTGTCTTGCCACTATCCCCTTTCATTTTCCCTGAGCCCTTGGTAGCAGGTGTTTTCTGCTTGCCCTCCGGGATGTGGTCAACTTTTTAACTTTTGCAGGTGGTGGAATGTCCTTGCCCTCACTCCGTGGCACACTGGCAGCCCTGATGGTTGGCGCACTCCAATAGCTCGCAGTTGCTGGCACCACTGTGCCTGGTGATGTAGTGGCTGAGGTACTGGGTTGGGACCTGGAAAGCCTGGACCTAGGGGACGGACGGGGGTGGGGAGGTGTAGGGAAGAGGTCAATATTAGCCAGGAAAAGTTTTTTAGACACAATGGGACGGGTAGATGGAGGGGGTTCGGGAGTGGAGGAAGAGGGAGTGGTTGTAGGAGGTGTACGTTTGCTGAATTTGGGTGAAGGTGCATGGGCTGGAGGCTGTTGTGAGGTGGATGGTTGTTGGGTGGGTATATGCCTGCGTTTGTGTACTTTGGGAGGTGGGCTCACAGACACACTTGGAGAGAACACAGGGGATGTGTGAATGGTAGTGGGGGTGGTGAGTGCACGTGAGCGGTGTGTGGTGATGGGCCAGCTGGTGATGGAGGTAGTGGCTGCAGATGTAGTGCATGCAGGTGTGAGTGGAGACGAGACAGGGAGGGAGGAGGACGACGTGGAGTGCTTGGGATAGGCTGAGGTACTGGGGATTGTGTCTGGGTGGAGGAAGTTGGAGGGGGGAGGATGGACACAGGGACCATGGCTGCCATCAGTGCTGAGGCCAGAGCCTGAAATGCTCTCTGTTGGGCTGCCTGGCCAGAATGAATGCCCCCCAGGTATGCATTTGTTTGTTGCAAATGCCTCTCGACACCCTGGATGGCATTCACAATGGTAGATTGCCCAACAGTGAGGGATCTCAGGAGGTCAATATCCTCCTCAATGAGGGCTGCAGGGCTGACTGGGGCAGGGCCTGAGGTGCCTGGGGCGAAGGAGATGCCCACCCTCCTGGGCGAGCGGCCACGGGACACATGCTGAGGGGCTGCTGGGAGGGTGGTGCTGGTAGGGGGAGTGGCAGCTGTACCTGTTGATGTGGGGGGGCAAATAGGGGCCCGCCACTGCAAGGGAGCTCCCATCAGAGGAGGAGTCGCTGTCGCTGGTCTCTGCTCCTGTCCCCGCCGTGGAGCTCCCCTCACCCTCCATCCCACTGGTGGCTTCAGACTCCATTGTCTCGCCCTCCAGGGCCAAGTGGGATGCAGCTCCCTCCTGCTCCAATGCCACAGCTCCACCACCTGATGATGCTATTGCACGCAAGAACAGGGAGACCACAAAAAGGGGGTGGGGGGAGACAGAAGAAAGACATGTTCAGTGCATGCAATACCACTACCGTTGGCGGACACTACAGACACAGCAGCCCTCTGCACTACGCCATGCACTTATAGTTCCTAGATTATTCACAGGGCCATGGGGTACAAGGCCTATGCCCGGTTGCTGCACACATGGAAGTCACAGGAGCCTGACTAGGTGTAGATGGCTCTTACCATTGATGGGGCTGGGGTGCCACATAGCCTGCCTCACAAAGGGACCTTGCCTACAAAGCTCGCCCTGTCCTAGGGTAACTGTGAGAAGGTAGCCTCTTTCTAGCCTTGTTACCCCCACTTTTGGCCTGTTTGTGAGTGTATGTCAGGATGTTTGTCACTGTTTTCACTGTCTCACTGGGATCCTGATAGCCAGGCCTCAGTGCTCATAGTGAAAACACTATGTTTTCAGTATGGTTGTTATGTGTCACTGGGGTCCTGCTGGTCAGGACCCCAGTGCTCATAGGTTTGTGGCCTATATGTATGTGTCACTGGGACCCTGTCACACAGGGCCCCAGTGCTCATAGGTGTGCATGTATATGTTCCCTGTGTGGTGCCTAACTGTCTCACTGAGGCTCTGCTAACCAGAACCTCAGTGGTTATGCTCTCTCATTACTTTCAAATTGTCACTAACAGGCTAGTGACCAATTTTACCAATTTACATTGGCTTACTGGAACACCCTTATAATTCCCTAGTATATGGTACTGAGGTACCCAGGGTATTGGGGTTCCAGGAGATCCCTATGGGCTGCAGCATTTCTTTTGCCACCCATAGGGAGCTCTGACAATTCTTACACAGGCCTGCCACTGCAGCCTGAGTGAAATAACGTCCACGTTATTTCACAGCCATTTTACACTGCACTTAAGTAACTTATAAGTCACCTATATGTCTAACCTTTACCTGGTAAAGGTTAGGTGCAAAGTTACTTAGTGTGAGGGCACCCTGGCACTAGCCAAGGTGCCCCCACATTGTTCAGAGCCAATTCACTGAACTTTGTGAGTGCGGGGACACCATTACACGCGTGCACTACATATAGGTCACTACCTATATGTAGCTTCACCATGGTAACTCCGAATATGGCCATGTAACATGTCTATGATCATGGAATTGCCCCCTCTATGCCATCCTGGCATTGTTGGTACAATTCCATGATCCCAGTGGTCTGTAGCACAGACCCTGGTACTGCCAGACTGCCCTTCCTGGGGTTTCACTGCAGCTGCTGCCAACCCCTCAGACAGGCATCTGCCCTCCTGGGGTCCAGCCAGGCCTGGCCCAGGATGGCAGAACAAAGAACTTCCTCTGAGAGAGGGTGTGACACCCTCTCCCTTTGGAAAATGGTGTGAAGGCAGGGGAGGAGTAGCCTCCCCCAGCCTCTGGAAATGCTTTGTTGGGCACAGATGTGCCCAATTCTGCATAAGCCAGTCTACACCGGTTCAGGGGACCCCTTAGCCCTGCTCTGGCGCGAAACTGGACAAAGGAAAGGGGAGTGACCACTCCCCTGACCTGCACCTCCCCTGGGAGGTGTCCAGAGCTCCTCCAGTGTGCTCCAGACCTCTGCCATCTTGGAAACAGAGGTGCTGCTGGCACACTGGACTGCTCTGAGTGGCCAGTGCCACCAGGTGACGTCAGAGACTCCTTGTGATAGGCTCCTTCAGGTGTTGCTAGCCTATCCTCTCTCCTAGGTAGCCAAACCCTCTTTTCTGGCTATTTAGGGTCTCTGTCTCTGGGGAAACTTTAGATAACGAATGCAAGAGCTCATCCGAGTTCCTCTGCATCTCTCTCTTCACCTTCTGCCAAGGAATCGACTGCTGACCGCGCTGGAAGCCTTCAAACCTGCAACATAGTAGCAAAGACGACTACTGCAACTCTGTAACGCTGATCCTGCCGCCTTCTCGACTGTTTTCCTGGTGGTGCATGCTGTGGGGGTAGTCTGCCTCCTCTCTGCACTAGAAGCTCCGAAGAAATCTCCCGTGGGTCGACGGAATCTTCCCCCTACAACCGCAGGCACCAAAAAGCTGCATTACCGGTCCCTTGGGTCTCCTCTCAGCACGACGAGCGAGGTCCCTTGAATCCACATCTCTGTCCAAGTGATTCCCACAGTCCAGTGACTCTTCAGTCCAAGTTTGGTGGAGGTAAGTCCTTGCCTCACCTCGCTAGACTGCATTGCTGGGAACCGCGACTTTTGCAGCTACTCCGGCCCCTGTGCACTTCCGGTGGAAATCCTTTGTGCACAGCCAAGCCTGGGTCCACGGCACTCTAACCTGCATTGCACGACTTTCTAAGTTGGTCTCCGGCAACGTGGGACTCCATTGTGTAACTTCGGGTGACCACCGTTTCACGCATCCTTGTAGTGCCTGTTTCTGGCACTTCTCCGGGTGCTACCTGCTGCTAAGAGGGCTCCTTGTCTTGCTCGACGTCCCCTCTACCTCCTGGTCCAATTTGCGATCTCCTGGTCCTTCCTGGGTGCAGCAGCGTCCAAAAACGCTAACCGCACGATTTGCAGCTAGCAAGGCTTGTTGGCGTTCTTTCGGTGGGAAAACACTTCTGCGCGACTCTCCACGGCGAGACGGATTAGTCCACTGAAGGAGAAGTCTCTAGCCCTTTTCGTTCCTGCAGAAACCTCTGCTTCTTCTGTCCAGTAGAAGCTTCTTTGCATCCACAGCTGGCATTTCCTGGGCATATGCCCATCTCTGACTTGCTTGTGACTTTTGGACTTGGTCCCCTTGTTCCACAGGTACCCTAGATTGGAAATCCATCGTTGTTGCATTGTTGGTTTGTGTCTTTCCTGCATTATTCCTCTAACACGACTTCTTTGTCCTTAGGGGAACTTTAGTGCACTTTGCACTCACTTTTCAGGGTCTTGGGGAGGGTTATTTTTCTAACTCTCACTATTTTCTAATAGTCCCAGCGACCCTCTACAAGGTCACATAGGTTTGGGGGCCATTCGTGGTTCGCATTCCACTTTTGGAGTATATGGTTTGTGTTGCCCCTATCCCTATGTGTACCCATTGCATCCTATTGTAACTATACATTGTTTGCACTGTTTTCTAAGACTATACTGCATATTTTTGCTATTGTGTATATATATCTTGTGTATATTTCCTATCCTCTCACTGAGGGTACACTCTAAGATACTTTGGCATATTGTCATAAAAATAAAGTACCTTTATTTTTAGTATAACTGTGTATTGTGTTTTCTTATGATATTGTGCATATGACACTAAGTGGTACTGTAGTAGCTTCACACGTCTCCTAGTTCAGCCTAAGCTGTTCTGCTAAGCTACCATTATCTATCAGCCTAAGCTGCTAGACACCCTATACACTAATAAGGGATAACTGGGCCTGGTGCAAGGTGCAAGTACCCCTTGGTACTCACTACAAGCCAGTCCAGCCTCCTACACCAAGTGAGTGAACAGACAGAAAATGGCAGTCACGTCCGCGGCGGTGCGTACCCTCACTGCCAGCGTACATCGTCATTGGCTCCTGGGACCCATAGGGTCCAATGTTAACCAATGCAGGATTGCGCCGCGGTCTTCGACCGCCTACCGCGACGGTGGAGAACGCCAGCGCAGTTACCTCATATCCCCTAGTCCCACCTTACAGGTCAGGCAGCCGCCATTTCAGGTGGCCACATGGCATTAATAATAACTGCGTCACACCTATCTAGGCCTTGCATACACACAGTAACAGGCACATTGCGGATTAACAAATGTGTGCAATTGACATTTTGTAATACCTCAGTGTTGGCTGACTCTTTGATCGCTGTTCTCGTCCATAGGGCACGTCCGCTGGGGCAGGTGATGAGATGGCGGCATCCTCCGGTGTACAGATCGTTGGTGGACCTGTCGACAATGGAAGAGAGACACAAAATAGTCACCTACAGACTTGATCGTGCAACAATCCATGAACTGTGTGCCCAGTTGGAGCCAGACCTGATGTCAGCACTCCGCCTTCCCACAGGGATACCTCCTCTAGTGCAGGTCCTGGCAGTACTTAATTTCCGGGCAAGTGGGTCTTTTTCAAACTACAGTGGCCATTGCATCAGGGATGTCCCATCCAATGTTCTCAAACGTGTTGTCCAGAGTGTTGTCTGCCCTGTGGAGAATTTGCCTACAGTGAAAGGTGACTTCTATGTCCTGGGACATATCCCCAACATCATAGGTGCCATTGATGGGACACATGTGGCCTTGGACCCCCGCAGGAGTGAACAGGTGTACAGAAACCAGAACAGCTACCATTCTATGAATGTGCAGATGGTGTGTTTGGCCGACCAGTACATCTCCCATGTGGATGCCAAGTTTCCTGGCTCAGTGCATGACGCTTACATTCTGAGGAATAACAGCATCCCTTATGTGATGGGGAAACTCCAGAGGCACCGTGTGTGGCTAATTGGTGAGGACAAGGACCCTATACCCTGTGAATAGTTGTCTGGGTCTGGGGTTGTCCCTACGGGTTAGTGTGTGTCTAACAGTTGTCCCTCGACATTTGCAGGTGACTCTGGGTACCCCAACCTGTCATGGCTACTGTCCCCAGTGAGAAATCCCAGGACAAGGGCAGAGGAATGCTACATTGAGGCACATGGGAAAACTAGGAGGGTGATGGAACAGACCTTCGGCCTCCTGAAGGCCAGGTTCCGGTGCTTCCATATGACAGGTGGTTCTCTCTACTACTCACCAAAGAAGGTGTGCCAGATCATCGTGGCCTGCTGTGTGCTGCACAACCCGGCTTTGCGACAACAGGTGCCTTTTCTGCAGGAGGATGGTCCAGATGGAGGTCTTGTGGCAGCTGTGGAGCCTGTGGACAGTGAAGAAGAGGAGGCAGAAGAAGAGGATATCGACTACAGAAAAAACGTTATCCAGCAATACTTCCAGTGAGACACAGGTAATAAGATATCACTGCCTCACACATCTCATACAATTGTTTGATCTATCATAAGTGTAGGAAAGTACCATCTTGCCTGGCATGTTACCCCCATTTTTCACTGTACATATGTTGTTTTAGTTGTATGTGTCACTGGGACCCTGTTCATCAGGGCCCCAGTGCTCATAAGTGTGCCTGAATGTGTTACCTGTGTAGTGACTAACTGTCTCACTGAGGCTCTGCTAATCAGAACCTCAGTGGTTATGCTCTCTCATTTCTTTCAAATTGTCACTAACAGGCTAGTGACCAATTTTACCAATTTACATTGGCTTACTGGAACACCCTTATAATTCCCTAGTATATGGTACTGAGGTACCCAGGGTATTGGGGTTCCAGGAGATCCCTATGGGCTGCAGCATTTCTTTTGCCACACATAGGGAGCTCTGACAATTCTTACACAGGCCTGCCACTGCAGCCTGAGTGAAATAACGTCCACGTTATTTCACAGCCATTTTACACTGCACTTAAGTAACTTATAAGTCACCTATATGTCTAACCTTTACCTGGTAAAGGTTAGGTGCAAAGTTACTTAGTGTGAGGGCACCCTGGCACTAGCCAAGGTGCCCCCACATTGTTCAGGGCCAATTCCCCGGACTTTGTGAGTGCGGGGACACCATTACACGCGTGCACTACATATAGGTCACTACCTATATGTAGCTTCACAATGGTAACTCCGAATATGGCCATGTAACATGTCTATGATCATGGAATTGCCCCCTCTATGCCATCCTGGCATAGTTGGCACAATCCCATGATCCCAGTGGTCTGTAGCACAGACCCTGGTACTGCCAAACTGCCTTTCCTGGGGTTTCACTGCAACTGCTGCTGCTGCTAAACCCTCAGACAGGCATCTGCCCTCCTGGGGTCCAGCCAGGCCTGGCCCAGGATGGCAGAACAAAGAACTTCCTCTGAGAGAGGGTGTTACACCCTCTCCCTTTGGAAAATGGTGTGAAGGCAGGGGAGGAGTAGCCTCCCCCAGCCTCTGGAAATGCTTTCTTGGGCACTCATGTGCCCAATTCTGAATAAGCCAGTCTACACCGGTTCAGGGGACCCCTTAGCCCTGCACTGGCGCGAAACTGGACAAAGGAAAGAGGAGTGACCACTCCCCTGACCTGCACCTCCCCTGGGAGGTGTCCAGAGCCCCTCCAGTGTGCACCAGACCTCTGCCATCTTGGAAACAGAGGTGCTGCTGGCACACTGGACTGCTCTGAGTGGCCAGTGCCACCAGGTGACGTCAGAGACTCCTTCTGATAGGCTCCTTCAGGTGTTGCTAGCCTATCCTCTCTCCTAGGTAGCCAAACCCTATTTTCTGGCTATATAGGGTCTCTGTCTCTGGGGAAACTTTAGATAACGAATGCAAGAGCTCATCCGAGTTCCTCTGCATCTCTCTCTTCACCTTTTGCCAAGGAATCGACTGCTGACTGCGCTGGAAGCCTGCAAACCTGCAACATAGTAGCAAAGACGACTACTGCAACTCTGTAACGCTGATCCTGCTGCCTTCTCGACTGTTTTCCTGGTGGTGCATGCTGTGGGGGTAGTCTGCCTCCTCTCTGCACTAGAAGCTCTGAAGAAATCTCCCGTGGGTCGACGGAATCTTCCCCCTGCAACCGCAGGCACCAAAAAGCTGCATTACCGGTCCCTTGGGTCTCCTCTCAGCACAACGAGCGAGGTCCCTCGAATCCAGCAACTCTGTACAAGTGACTCCCACAGTCCAGTGACTCTTCAGACCAAGTTTGGTGGAGGTAAGTCCTTGCCTCACCCCGCTAGACTGCATTGCTGGGAACCACGACTTTTGCAGCTACTCCGGCCCCTGTGCACTTCCGGCGGAAATCCTTTGTGCACTGCCAAGCCTGGGTCCACGGCACTCTAACCTGCATTGCACGACTTCCTAAGTTGGTCTCCGGCGACGTGGGACTCCTTTGTGTAACTTTGGGGGAACACTGTTTCACGCATCCTTGTAGTGCCTGTTTCTGGCACTTCTCCGGGTGCTACCTGCTGGTAAGAGGGCTCCTTGTCTTGCTCGATGTCCCCTTTACCTCTTGGTCCAATTTGCGACCTCCTGGTCCCTCCTGGGCCACAGCAGCATCCAAAAACGTTAACCGCACGATTTGCAGCTAGCAAGGCTTGTTGGCGTTCTTTTGGTGGGAAAACACTTCTGCACGACTCTTCACTGCGAGTGGGATCCGTCCACCAAAGGGGAAGTCTCTAGCCCTTTTCGTTCCTGCAGAAACCTAAGCTTCTTCTGTCCAGTAGAAGCTTGTTTGCTCCCACAGCTGGCATTTCCTGGGCATATGCCCATCTCCGACTTGCTTGTGACTTTTGGACTTGGTCCCCTTGTTCCACAGGTACCCTAGATTAGAAATCCATCATTGTTGCATTGTTGGTTTGTGTCTTTCCTGCATTATTCCTCTAACACAACTTCTTTATCCTTAGGGGAACTTTAGTGCACTTTGCACTCACTATTCAGGGTCTTGGGGAGGGTTATTTTTCTAACTCTCACTATTTTCTAATAGTCCCAGCGACCCTTTACAAGGTCACATAGGTTTGGGGTCCATTCGTGGTTCGCATTCCACTTTTGGAGTATATGGTTTGTGTTGCCCCTATGTGTCCCCATTGCATCCTATTGTAACTATACATTGTTTGCACTGTTTTCTAAGACTATACTGCATATTTTTGCTATTGTGTATATATATCTTGTGTATATTTCCTATCCTCTCACTGAGGGTACACTCTGAGATACTTTGGCATATTGTCATAAAAATAAAGTACCTTTATTTTTAGTATAACTGTGTACTGTGTTTTCTTATGATATTGTGCATATGACACTAAGTGGTACTGTAGTAGCTTCACACGTCTCCTAGTTCAGCCTAAGCTGCTCTGCTAAGCTACCATTATATATCAGCCTAAGCTGCTAGACACCCTATACACTAATAAGGGATAACTGGGCCTGGTGCAAGGTGCAAGTACCCCTAGGTACTCACTACAAGCCAGTCCAGCCTCCTACATTGGTTGTGCAGCGGTGGGATAAGTGCTTTGAGACTACTTACCACTGTTGTCATTGTACTTTTCATAAGAGAAAAATATACAAAACAAGTTCAGTGTATATACACATAGCCAAAAACTTTTGCATTTCCTCTTTTCACTCTTTTCTAAGTGCTGAAAAGTACTTCTAAACTTTCAAAAAGTTCTTAAAAAGTTTACAAAGTTTTTTTTCTCTGTCTTTCTAAAAGCTCTGACAAACTTTTTATCTTTTGCTATCACTTTAACTCTCTCTAAAAATGTCTGGCACAGGCCAAAATGTTGATCTGTCCAAACTTGCATATGATCACCTTAGCTGGAAAGGAGCAAGGAGTCTCTGCATAGAGAGAGGTTTGAGTGTAGGGAAGAATCCTTCCTTGGAACTGTTACTTAACATGCTTAGAGAACAGGATAAGGCTAGAAGTGCCCCATCTGTAGAAAAAGTAGCTATTGGTTCCCAATCAGATCCAGGGACTCCCCCATGTAGGAAAGTACCATCTTGCCTGGCATGTTACCCCCATTTTTCACTGTATATATGTTGTTTTAGTTGTATGTGTCACTGGGACCCTGTTCACCAGGGCCCCAGTGCTCATAAGTGTGCCTGAATGTGTTACCTGTGTAGTGACTAACTGTCTCACTGAGGCTCTGCTAATCAGAACCTCAGTGGTTATGCTCTCTCATTTCTTTCAAATTGTCACTAACAGGCTAGTGACCAATTTTACCAATTTACATTGGCTTACTGTAACACCCTTATAATTCCCTATTATATGGTACTAAGGAACCCAGGGTATTTGGGTTCCAGGAGATCCCTATGGGCTGCAGCATTTCTTTTGCCACCCATAGGGAGCTCTGACAATTCTTACACAGGCCTGCCACTGCAGCCTGAGTGAAATAACGTCCACGTTATTTCACAGCCATTTTACACTGCACTTAAGTAACTTATAAGTCACCTATATGTCTAACCTTTACCTGGTAAAGGTTAGGTGCAAAGTTACTTAGTGTGAGGGCACCCTGGCACTAGCCAAGGTGCCCCCACATTGTTCAGGGCCAATTCCCCGGACTTTGTGAGTGCGGGGACACCATTACACGCGTGCACTACATATAGGTCATTACCTATATGTAGCTTCACAATGGTAACTCCGAATATGGCCATGTAACATGTCTATGATCATGGAATTGCCCCCTCTATGCCATCCTGGCATAGTTGGCACAATCCCATGATCCCAGTGGTCTGTAGCACAGACCCTGGTACTGCCAAACTGCCTTTCCTGGGGTTTCACTGCAGCTGCTGCTGCTGCCAACCCCTCAGACAGGTTTCTGCCCTCCTGGGGTCAAGCCAGGCTTGTCCCAGGATGGCAGAACAAAGGACTTCCTCTGAGAGAGGGTGTTACACCCTCTCCCTTTGGAAAATGGTGTGAAAGCAGGGGAGGAGTAGCCTCCCCCAGCCTCTGGAAATGCTTTCATGGGCACTTTTGGTGCCCATTTCTGCATAAGCCAGTCTACACCGGTTCAGGGACCCCTTAGCCCTGCTCTGGCGCGAAACTGGACAAAGGAAAGGGGAGTGACCACTCCCCTGACCTGCACCTCCCCTGGGAGGTGTCCAGAGCCCCTCCAGTGTGCTCCAGACCTCTGCCATCTTGGAAACAGAGGTGCTGCTGGCACACTGGACTGCTCTGAGTGGCCAGTGCCACCAGGTGACGTCAGAGACTCCTTCTGATAGGCTCCTTCAGGTGTTGCTAGCATATCCTCTCTCCTAGGTAGCCAAACCCTCTTTTCTGGCTATTTAGGGTCTCTGTCTCTGGGGAAATTTTAGATAACGAATGCAAGAGCTCATCCGAGTTCCTCTGCATCTCTCTCTTCACCTTCTGCCAAGGAATCGACTGCTGACCGCGCTGGAAGCCTGCAAAACTGCAACATAGTAGCAAAGACGAATACTGCAACTCTGTAACGCTGATCCTGCTGCCTTCCCGACTGTTTTCCTGGTGGGGCATGCTGTGGGGGTAGTCTGCCTCCTCTCTGCACTAGAAGCTCCGAAGAAATCTCCAGTGGGTCGACGGAATCTTCCCCCTGCAACAGCAGGCACCAAAAAGCTGCATTACCGGTCCCTTGGGTCTCCTCTCAGCACGACGAGCAAGGTCCCTCGAATCCAGCAACTGTGTCCAAGTAACCCCCAGAGTCCCGTGACTCTTCAGTCCAAGTTTGGTGGAGGTAAGTCCTTGCCTCCCCACGCCAGACTGCATTGCTGGGAACCACGACTTTTGCAGCTACTCCGGCCCCTGTGCATTTCCGGCGGAAATCCTTTGTGCACAGCCAAGCCTGGGTCCACAGCACTCTAACCTGCATTGCACGACTTTCTAAGTTGGTCTCCGGAGACGTGGGAGTCCTTTTTGCAACTTCGGGTGAGCACCGTTTTATGCATCCTTGTGGTGCCTGTTTCTGGCACTTCTCTGGGTGCTAACTGCTGCTGAGAGGGCTCCTTGTCTTGCTCTACGTCCCCTCTGTCTTCTGACGCAATTTGCGACATCCTGGTCCCTCCTGGGCCAAAGCAGCATCCAAAAATGCTTACAGCACGATTTGCAGCTAGCAAGGCTTGTTGGCAGTCTTTCGGCGGGAAAACACTTCTGCACGACTTTCCACGGCGTGATGGATACGTTTTCCAAAGGGAAAGTCTCTAGCCCTTGTCGTTCCTGCAGAAACCTTAGCTTCTCCTGTCCATTAGAAGCTTCTTTGCACCCACAGCTGGCATTTCCTGGGCATCTGCCCATCTCCGACTTGCTTGTGACTTTTGGACTTGGTCCCCTTGTTCCACAGGTACCCTCGACTGGAAATCCATCGTTGTTGCATTGCTGGTTTGTGTCTTTCCTGCAGTATTCCCTTATCACGACTTCTATGTCCTTTGGGGAACTTTAGTGCACTTTGCACTCACTTTTCAGGGTCTTGGGGTGGGCTATTTTTCTAACCCTCACTATTTTCTAATAGTCCCAGCAACCCTCTACAAGGTCACATAGGTTTGAGGTCCATTCGTGGTTCGCATTCCACTTTTGGAGTATATGGTTTGTGTTGCCCCTATCCCTATGTGTCACCATTGCATCCTATTGTAACTATACATTGTTTGCACTGTTTTCTAAGACTATACTGCATATTTTTGGTATTGTGTACATATATCTTGTGTATATTTCCTATCCTCTCACTGAGGGTACACTCTGAGATACTTTGGCATATTGTCATAAAAATAAAGTACCTTTATTTTGAGTATAACTGTGTATTGTGTTTTCTTATGATATTGTGCAAGTGACACTAGTGGCACTGTAGGAGCTTCACTCGTCTCCTAGTTCAGCCTAAGCTGCTCTGCTAAGCTACCATTATCTATCAGCCTATGCTGCTAGACACCCTACACACTAATAAGGGATAACTGGACCTGGTGCAAGGTGCAAGTACCCCTTGGTACTCACTACAAGCCAGTCCAGCCTTCTACATTGGTTGTGCAGCGGTGGGATAAGTGCTTTGAGACTACTTACCACTCTTGTCGCTGTACTTTTCATGAGAGAAAAATATACAAAACAAGTTCAGTGTGTGTACACATAACTAAAAAGTTTTGCATTTCCTCTTTTCACTCTTTTCTAAAGTGCTGAAAAGTACTTCTAAACTTTCAAAAAGTTCTAAAAAGTTAAAAAAGTTTTTTTTCTCTGTCTTTCTAAAAGCTCTGACAAACTTTTTTCTCTTTTTCTATCACTTTAACTCTCTCTAAAAATGTCTGGCACATGCCAAAATGTTGATCTGTCCAAAATTGCATATGATCACCTTAGCTGGAAAGGAGCAAGGAGTCTCTGCATAGAGAGAGGTTTGAGTGTAGGGAAGAATCCTTCCTTGGAATTGTTACTTAACATGCTTAGAGAACAAGATAAGGCTAAAAGTGTCCGACTCCTGAGGAATCACTAACCTCCTGGCAGTTCCAGGTTTAGGATCCCTTGCTTCAGTGTACAAGAGATTGTCCTCCCAGTAAACTCTGTGAGAGTCACTGACATCCCCATTAGCCTGTTTGACAGCTTGCTGTCTTAGACCCTCTAATGTGGGACAGGTTTGCTGTGCTACACTCAGCTCCTTCCTGGCAGGCCCCCCTTCACCCAAAAGCTCAGCAGTGTCTGCTTCCATCTCCTCTGGTGTAGGTTCTGCACAGGGGGGGAATTCTTCTTCCTCAGAAGTTGAATCCACTGTAGAGGGAGGGATAGTAGGAAGTGGTTTGCTTCTACTAGCCCTAGCTTTAGGGAGCACTTGGTCCATTGTTCCAGGATCCAAGCTTCCCTGTCCTTTTTGCTTTTTGGCCTGAGCCCTTGTCAAAGCAAAAATATGCCCTGGGATGCCCAGCATTGCTGCATGGGCTTCCAACTCCACATCTAAACAAGCTGATGTCTCCAAATCATTTCCTAGTAGACAGTCTACAGGTAAATCTGTGGCTACCACAACTTTCTTTGGACCAGTAACCCCCCCCCCCAGTTGAGATTAACAACAGCCATGGGGTGGCTAAGTGTGTTGTTGTGAGCATCGGTTACTTGGTACTGGTGACCAAGTAGGTGTTGTTCAGGGTGGACCAGTTTCTCTATGACCATAGTCACACTGGCTCCAGTGTCCCTGTAGCCCTGAACCTCAACACCATTTATTAGGGGTAGCTGCTTGTACTTATCCATATTAAGGGGACAAGCAACTAAGGTGGCTAAATCAATAGCCCCCTCAGAGACTAACACAGCCTCTGTGGCCTCCCTAACAAGGCCAACCCCAACTAAGTTACCAATAGTGAGCCCAACTACTCCCTTGGATTGGCTATTAGTAGGTTTGCTCCCACCACCACTGCTATTAGTAGGGACACTATTGGTAGCAGTAGGGGTTGTAGTGGTAGGAGGCTTGGTGCTTTTCTTTGGACAACTGGGATCTGTTGTCCAATGGCCTTTTACTTTACATAAATAGCACCATGGTTTCTTTTCTTTGTTTTGATTAAAGGAGGATTTGGACCCACCACCCCACCAGAGTGTTTTTGTGGGCCTGATGAAGACTAATTTTTAGATTTGTCCCCACCCTTGTCAGAAGACTTACCATCCTTCTTTTTGTTGCCATCTTTGTCACCCCCTGTGAGAACGTTTCTGTTCACCCTTGTTCTGACCCATTTGTCTGCCTTCTTTCCCAATTCTTGGGGAGAGGTCAGATCAGAGTCCACCAAGTACTGGTGCAACAAATCAGACACACAATTATTAAGAATATGCTCTCTCAGGATCAGGTTATACAGGCTGTCATAATCAGTAACTTTATTGCCATGTAACCACCCCTCCAAGGCCTTCACTGAATAGTCAATGAAATCAACCCAGTCTTGTGAAGACTCCTTTTTGGTCTCTCTGAACTTTATCCTGTATTGTTCAGTGGTTAAGCCATAACCATCCAGGAGTGCATTCTTAAGTACTGTAAAATTATTGGCATCACTTTCTTTCATAGTAAGGAGCCTATCCCTACCTTTTCCACTAAATGATAGCCATAGGATGTGAGAAAGTAGCCTCTTTCTAGCCTTGTTACCCCCACTTTGGGCCTGTTTGTGAGTGTATGTCAGGGTGTTTTCACTGTCTCACTGGTATCCTGCTTGCCAGGGCCCAGTGCTCATAGTGAAAACCCTATGTTTTCAGTATGTTTGTTATGTGTCACTGGGACCCTGCTAGTCAGGACCCCAGTGCTCATAAGTTTGTGACCTATAGGTATGTGTTCCCTGTGTGATGCCTAACTGTCTCACTGAGGCTCTGCTAACCAGAACCTCAGTGGTTATGCTCTCTCATTACTTTCAAATTGTCACTAACAGGCTAGTGACCAATTTTACCAATTTACATTGGCTTACTGGAACACCCTTATAATTCCCTAGTATATGGTACTGAGGTACCCAGGGTATTGGGGTTCCAGGAGATCCCTATGGGCTGCAGCATTTCTTTTGCCACCCATAGGGAGCTCTGACAATTCTTACACAGGCCTGCCACTGCAGCCTGAGTGAAATAACGTCCACGTTATTTCACAGCCATTTTACACTGCACTTAAGTAACTTATAAGTCACCTATATGTCTAACCTTTACCTGGTAAAGGTTGGGTGCTTTGTTACTTAGTGTGAGGGCACCCTGGCACTAGCCAAGGTGCCCCCACATTGTTCAGGGCCAATTCCCCGGAATTTGTGAGTGAGCGGACACCATTACACGCTGTGGTTCTAAAAATTCTGGACCCATGTAATTTACTTTGTCACAGCAGTACGATTTTAGTATCAAAAGACCGATAATGACTAGTACACAAAGCATGAACATTTTCGCTCAATTCCAGCAGCGCTTTCACCTCGAAATCGCCATTTTCGTCCTGCACTCGTGGCTCCCATGTTATACACGGCAGCCATTTTAAAAGTTGCCCTCACACAGGCTTATAATACAGTCGGATTTGATTCCAAGGACACGTACACCTTGATTGACTTTTCTCTGACCTGGGCAAGCTGGAACCATTGCCTCAGGCCAAACCTGTTTGGTCAGTCCCTCTCCCAGTGGCCGAATCAGATAGCATCAAGGCACACCATGCCATAAAATCCTTATTATCGCTAACACACCCTGCCTAATCTTGCTCACACCTGCACCTGCTCTTTTCTTCTTCTTACTTTACGAGGGGGAGGTGCCCGTTTTTATTGGGGGTCCACACTTATCTGATGTGAAATTCTAGGCCTTGCCGGGTAATTTATTATGGGTTGGATGATATGAAATATGAGGTTTCATCAAGACACTGTTTTTTCCTTTGTAGTGAAAACATGTGAATGACCAACCAAAATGTCAAGAATGTTTGACTGAAGCTTAAAAAACTGTATATAAGGAAACCTGATTTTGCATTGACAGACAGTCTCCTGAGAACATACAAACCGTGCTGTTGTACTTCTAGGACGCTTGTTACTTGGTTGCAGCCAATAAATTCGATCTTTGACTTCACCTAGAAGACTCTGAGTTTCTGTAGTCTGAATCAGGAAAGTACCCGAGGTCTTTGGGTGTACCCTGGCACCGCTGGGTTACCGGATCAGTACCGGTTCTGAAAAACCCAGTACCTCAGTTGGCGCCCAACGTGGGGCGATACCAGCTGTACCGGTCCAAGCCTGAGGTCTGTGAGGAGCTTTGTGTGAAAATTCTGGAGGAAGGCCGCCACTTCATCGACCCCTGCATGTCGACGTGGTCCGAAAGTCTTTGCTGCGAGGTTCCCCGCTTCCCGACGGCTACGAAGGACTGCTGCCCTGGCTATCGCCCTGATTTGGACCCTTGATGTTTGGTAGAGCGAAACGATAAGACGAGTCTTCTGGTGACGCCATCGATATTTTCAGTTAAGTATAAGTGGAGCGTCTCCCAGTCCTTAGTTGGACACTTGGTTTGGTCCTTAGTTGGACATTTGGTTTGGTATCCCTTCGGGATCACTTTGATTTGGAACTTGCAAGTACCAAAGCCGAAGGACTCGTGTATTCACGAGACTATCGTAAACGATAATCCTTTGAAGTTTGAAGCTAGACTAGTGAGCGAAGATGCCTGGTCTTAGCAGACTTGGAAATTTGTTTTGTCTTGGTTGTAAAAGGGACTCCCGGTTGGAGGACTCATGTCCGGTTCCTCCGATTGGAACTCCAACCTATGAACTATATGTGAAGCACGGAGTAGGCCCCATCACATATAATGAAGTATGGATCCGTTACACCAGAAAAGATGGTGTTTTAAAATGGCCCCAAAATGGTAGCTTTGACACAGAAATCTTAGATAACCTCGAAGTTAGACTTTTTAAGAAGAAAGCACGGCCGGCAATGTTGGATTCTTTCCGCTTATGGCGTAAGGAAGCCAAGCAAAAGGAAATTAAATTAGCTAAGAAAAATAAGAGAGAAAAAGGTATTTCGATTATGCAAGCTGCTATACAGTTTAAAGATAACGAAGTAGAACAGTTGAATGAGCAGTTGCATAGGCGACATAAAATGACAGTAGATAAATGCTATCCAGTTTTGCCGCCTCTTCAGCAAGATGCAGCAAAAGACTCTGAAAAAGATCCCCTAATGTCGCATTTGCTAAGTTCGCCACCACCCTATGCGCAGAATGCCACGGCACCTCCGCAACCTCTAGTTGCACAACCAGTGGTTGCATTGCCTCCTGCTCCTCCACAGCACCCACCAGCTATTCTTCAGTTGGTTCCTATTCCTCCGGTGCAGCCTCCTCAAGGGCCACCGGCTTTGACATCTACTCTGCCTTTACTTCCTACAACTTTGACTACTATAGCGACTACCACTCCTGGTATTGTTTCTGACACTGCTTCTGTCTCTGCCTTGTCTCATTCTGTTTCTCCTCCTGTTCATTTGTCAACCTCTCCCTCTATCCGTCAGAGAATGACAAACACTGTGACTAGTCTTTTATCCCCTCTCTTTGGGTCATTAGCTACGACCCCAGTTTCACAGCGTAAGCAATTGCGTAGCCAATTGCCTGATGGTATGGAGAAAGAGACACTGAATTATTTGGCGCATAAATGGGTTACTGAACCAGCGAGATATGAACTAGAGTCTGTTATGGATGTCTTCCATCAGTGGGAAGAACCGAAACAGGGATACGTTTTTGAAAAAATGTGTACTTTTCTTTCTGAGGATTTAGAGGAAAATGGTTTGGAGCCCAATCCGCCTAAGTTGTGTCGTGTACGGTTCGATTTTTCGACAGGTTTGATTGTGGGTTCAGATGTCGAGAAAGCAGTTGCGATGTTATTGTCGTTTAGGACTGAAGGTGTTTCCAGGTTATTGTTTAAATATGATTCTCCTGCTAAAAAGAAAGGGAAACAGTACCCCATGAGAGAAGTTCCCCCACAGTGGAGGGAAGGGGATCCAAATGCTAATCCACCTGTCCTGCCTCATTTCCAGCGTGTATGGGTACACGTTCCATGGAAGCGAGCTGAAGTTTTAGCCCTTAAGCAGACATTGCCTGATCCCCGTAAGAATCCTACAGGGTATTACAAGGAATTGTCACAGACTGCGGGGTCTTGCATTATGAATTTAGCTGACATAGACATGTTGTTTGGGAATGTTGTTCCACAGCCTTTATGGGGAAAGATTCGCCATACAGACCATGCTCAAGAGTTAGGTGACACATGGGCTAATATTGCTGCTGCAGATGCCCGACAAATTGGTGGTGCTAAACCTGAGCCTTTAGTGACAGAGCTTCCTGGTAGGATTATTGATTACATGAAAACTATAATGCCTGCGATGCGTGTAAACTGGGATAAATTGTCTGCATGTAAGCAAAAGAAAGAAGAAACGGTATCAGATTTCTTCACCAGGTTTGAAGAAACGTTTGTGGATCACAGTGGTCAAGATATGAGCACGGAAGGTGGTCAACGTTTGTTCGTCGATAAATTTGTGCATAATCTGCTTCCTGAGTTGTGTAAAAAGTTAAAAGACTCAGAAAGTTCTTGGGCAGTTTCCTCTTCAGCACAGATATTGGCTACTGCACAATACTACGAAAATAGAGATAAAGATGAGAGAGATAGATAGAGTAGAGAAGAAAACAAAAGATTTGAAAACGAAGGTTCTGTTACAACAAGCGTACCCGCCACGTGGTGGTCAGAATAGTGGTGCACAGAACAACTATCAAAATAACTATCAGCCCCAACCGTTTCAGAGAAACTAGCAAAGAGCCGAGTATGCTCAACCACGTATCCCAGTAGGTCCCAATCAGTGTTCATATTGTAAGGAAGAGGGTCATTTCAAGTATAGTTGCCCTGCTTTGCTACAGCGCGCAAATGGTACTTCTGGTTTAAGAGGTCGAGGTGTTCCACAAGCACCTAGAGGAAGAGGACGTGGATATGTTCCCCAGAGCGCGCGCCCATTCCTCCCTCAAAACTCAATGAACAGATTTGATCAACAGGTTAATGCATCTGGTAGGACGACTCAGTACTATACTGATGATTACTATACAGAGGGTGAGCATTTGGACAGTAATGATTGCTAGGACAGCCATAGACAAAGAGAGGGAGTTGTTTCAGTTCCAGTAGATCAGAGTGGGCCTTATGTTAAGGTGATTGCATCAGGTGTGTCAGAACCTTTTCTGTTGGATACTGGTGCTACCAAGAGTTCTATTATGCACTCAAAACTCCCTGGTGCACCTTTGTCTGGCGAAACAAATGTATCAGTAGGGTTTTCCGGCGCCCCAGTTAGAAATCCGATTTCTAACCCTATATCTCTTTCTGTTGGACCTTGTAAATTTGAAACACCCCTTATTTTGACGACAGGCTGTGGCGAGAACTTGTTAGGATTAGATTTGTTAAAGAGATTGTATGCGACATTGTATTGCTCTCCTTCTGGAGTGCAACTCACATTGGGTAAGAAAGTGGTTTCACCAATGTATTTGTCAAAGGACAGATTTCCACCAGAATTTTCGTCTCTTCCTAATACTCTTTGGGCTACTGGACCTAATGATGTAGGTCTTTTGGAAATTCAGCCATATGTGATAACATTAAAAGCTAATGTTAAAATGCCACGTATTCCCCAATACAAGATCTCTAGTGAAGGGGAAAAAGCGTTGTTGGCAATTATTCGTGATCTAATTGAGAAGGATGTAATTGAAGAGACAAGAGGCAACGTTTGCAATAGTCCTGTTTTGCCTGTCTTGAAGCATACTGACCCTACTCAGCCACCTGTTTATAGGTTTGTAATTGATCTTAGAGAGGTGAACAAAATAGTTGTGCCACAGTTTCCAGTCGTCCCCGATATCACTGCATTGTTGACAATGATTCCAGCTTCAGCCACTTGGTTTTCAGTAATAGACCTGAAAAATGCTTTCTTCAGCATCCCTATTGCAGAAGAGAGCAGGGACATTTTTGGCTTCAATTTGGGAGGACGAAGCTTCAGATTTAAGAGAGCTCCTCAAGGCTATTGTGAAAGTCCATCTATCTATAGTCAGGCTTTGAAAGCACAACTTGACACTCTTATGTTACCTGATGGCGCCACTCTCGTTCAATATGTCGATGATTTGCTAGTTGCCGCAGATACTAAGGAGATCTGCAAAGAAGCAACATTGTCATTATTGCGTCATTTGTCTGATTTACACCACAAAGTGTCCCTTTCAAAGTTACAGTATTGTCAAAAAGAAGTGACCTATTTAGGTCATCTCTTTTCGAAGGAGGGAAGGCAACTGACCCCAGAGAGAATCAGGGCTGTTGCAGCAATAAGTGTGCCAAGAACACAAAGAGAAGTGCGTGCTTTCTTGGGTATTACATCATATTGCAGACAATGGATACCTCATTTTTCGTTAATAGCCAAACCCTTGGTGGCATTAACTTGTAAAGATATACCAAATCCCGTCCCATGGTCTGAAGATTGTCAGAAAAGTTTTGTCGAATTACGTGATGCATTATGTTCAGCTCCTGTGTTGGGTACCCCCAACTACAGCAAGCCTTTTACATTGTATGTCCATGAGAAAGAAGGTTGTGCGTTAGCAGTTGTGACACAACAGTTTGGAGACAGGGAGCGTCCATGCGCCTATTTCTCTTCAACCTTAGACCCAGTAGCTAAGGCACTACCGAGCTGCTTAAGAGCGGCAGCTGCTGTTTCTATCCGCCAGTCTGCTGGTTTAGTGATGAATAACACATTAATCGTAATGGTTCCACATGCAGTGGACACGTTGTTAAACAGAACCAAGACACAGCATTTAACTAGTTCTCGATTGTCAGGTTACGAGTTGACATTGTTAGCAAGCCATGTATATATAAAAAGATGCACTACACTTAACCCAGCTACGTTATTGCCAATTGTGACGGAGTTAGATACTTCTGAACAACATGATTGTCTCCATAGAACAGAAGAAGAAACGAAAGGGAGAATAGACCTTCTGGACACTCCCATTGCAAAGAGTGATGGTACTTTGTGGGTCGATGGTTCATGCTTTAAGCTCCCGAATGGTGACACGACTGCGGCGTATGCTGTGACAACTTTGGGTACGATTGTTGAAGCTGCACGTATCCCACATAATTCAGCCCAAGCAGCTGAGTTAATAGCCCTAACAATAGCATGTACAGTATCAAAAGGAATGAAAGTGACTATCTATACTGATAGCCAATATGCGTTTGGTGTGGCCCATAGTTTTGGGCGTTTGTGGAAGGAACGTGGGTTCCTGACCTCGCATGGAACTAAAATACAGCATGGTCAGTTGGTAAATGAGCTCCTTGATTCACTTACTTTACCATTGCAAGTTGCGATTGTGAAGTGTAGCGCACATAAAAAGGTGACTGATGATGTTGGTCGTGGGAATGCATTTGCTGACGAGGTCGCAAAAGAAACGGCAAGGAATGTGATGAGCCGAATGTATGTCACGGGCCCTGCAAGATGGATTGGTGATGTTGGAATGTGTGAAGACACGATAGAAAGCGTGAAATCGATTCAAGCTGAAGCCACAGAGAGAGAATTGAGTGTGTGGAGAGAAAGTACGGGTAAATTGGATGCGAATGGTTGTTGGGTCGAGTTGTCAGAACATCAAAGATGGTTGCTACCCGATGCGTATGTGCTTGCAGTAGTTACAATGGCTCATGGAATGGCTCACATCAGTGTGAAAGGGATTTGTAAGTTGTTGGCCCTAGTATGGCAAAATGCAGGAATTCCCAGGTGCGCAGAAAATATGGTTAGAAATTGCATGGTATGCCTGAAACACAACCCTGGTAGAGGAACCCCAACTCCAGCTGGTCATTTTGCACCTCCTACGTATCCGCTTGAGGCTTTGCAGCTAGATTTCATCCACATGGAGAGGTGCAACAACTTAAAATACGCACTCGTTGTTGTTTGTGCCTTTTCAAGATGGGTGGAAGCCTATCCCCTAAAAGACAATACTGCGCTATCCACAGCCAAAGCCCTTGTGAAAGAGTTCTTCCCTAGATTCGGAATGCCGAGAATGATCTGGAGTGACAATGGAAGTGAATTTGTGGGTCAAGTGATGAAGAAAGTATGCGAAGGGCTAGGCATAAACCAAAAGTTTCACGCTGCAAATCACCCCCGATCAGCTGGATTAGTGGAGTGCTATAATGGCACTCTAAAGCTAAAATTGGCCAAGATACAAGCGAGCTCTGGTCTCAAATGGCCTGACGCTCTACCCTTAGCACTCCTATCAACCAGAATGACTGTGCATTCGCGAGTGGAACTTAGTCCTTATGATATAATCTTCGGCCGCCCGGCCAATATATGGGGAGTGCCTAGGCCCAAGAAGTTCAGCGAGATAGAGCATCCTGTCTTGCTTGACTATCTGTATGAATTGACAGCTAAATTGCGTGTCTTACATCAACAGGTCCACGACACCCTGCCTCCGGTCTCTGAATCTCCAGGTCATCCCATTGAGCCTGGATCCTGGGTTTTAATAAAGAACTTTCAGCGAACCAAAAACGAGCAGCCCAGGTGGACCGGACCGCACCTCGTTCTTCTCTCCACAAGATCAGCTGTTCGAGTAGAAGGGAAGAAACACTGGATCCATGGGACCCATTGCAAAAGGGTACCCCTACCTCTGCCATATGACCGGTGGGTCCAGGAAGGTGTCGCCGACTCAGAGACTGAAACCGTGCCACGTTTTCTGCCTTTCAGGGATGCACGAATAAAAGGAACACTCACTGAGAAAGAAAGTGATGACATTTTACAATCAGCAGTATCACCGTCAGTTCGATTGGACACTACAGAACCTGAACTCCTTTTTCAGGACCACACGATACCTGGGACTAACCGTTATAATCTACGACCAAGAATAAAGGACAAATAAAATAGTTTACTTTTCTTCTCTTTAGCAAAGTTCTCCAATATGGAAAATTATTTTTGAATGACTTTTTGCTTTTTGTATTTTTTGAACCTCCATCCGGGTTCAGCTGTAGGATCGTGGCTGAAAAGACTTAGGGGGGTAGCCTGTGGACACAAGGTCTACAGGTCTGGTTTGTTCTAGGGCGGCCTGGAACATTCAGAACACTCCTAAGTGAAGTAAACCAACCGCCACGAACGGCAACGGTTAGAGGATGGAATCTTTCCAAAATGGAGAACATGTTGAAAGACTGAGTTTCAAGAAGAGAATATGTGAAACGATAACCAGGAAACGTTTTTTTCTGCTGTGCATTTTTATGTTATTTAGTATACTTATTTTTTTTATAGGGTATATTTTATTCTGTTTTAATGTGATATTGGCACCCACTACCTCGTCTGCACCTCCTCCTTCCACTGTTTCCCCACATTCTTTTCAACTCCTCCCTAAACATGAATCTGCTAGGAGACTAGAGTTCATTAATAACTCCTTCATCCAGCTTTTGCACCAACACCAACTAGTGATAAATACAACTAAGTGTTGGGTGTGTGGCCTTATGCCTCACACAGCAGATAAAGGTATCCCTTATCTGATCCTGCCTTTCAGCCACAATGGTTCCGTGTGGGCATACAGAACGATATTCATCTATGCACACTACCCCCTACGTTTTGCGGAAGACAACCCTAAGAAAAATGCTTTAGTTAAAGGTATCATAGACATGATGAAGGACAATATCTTCTACGAGACTATCCCCAGAGATGAGACAATGGCATATATAGGATGGAACATGACCGGATATGAAGCCACAATGAGTGAGAAACAGCAAGCTAAGATATCTTCCCTGATTTGGGTTGTACCCCATCAGGGTCACCTGTGTCTGCAAGGTACTGGCAAGAATCCCAGAGCTCAGCTAGGGGAAAGCGTCTGCACTGAGACATATGTCTTCGCATCTCAGACCTCCCCTCCGCTCTTGGCAGCTAAGGGTACCTATTTCATCTGCCATGATAGAGCCTTTACATGGTTGCCCCCTGACATTTCGGGCACATGCTTCGTTTCGTTCCTGTTGCCCCCTACCTACACAGCAGCGGCAGATTACCACAAGACAAGGATAGTTAGAGGCGTCTTCAGTGAAGAAGACACCGCAGGACAAGAATTTGGGGACTTCGTAAAGGGTTTTCTGCCGTTCTGGGGACAAATAGGTAACAGCAGGAGTATAAGGCAATTGATAAGAGTGGTTGAATCCACCGTGGCTGAAACCGCTGGTGCCCTTGGTAACTTGACTGCTGAGCTCCAGTCGGATCGTCTTATGACCCTTCAGAACAGGGTCGCATTAGATGTCATACTTGCAGACCGGGGTGGAGTATGTACATTGATCCAGTCGAGCTGCTGTGTTTTTGTCCCAGATAACGCTCCAACAGTATACCAGGCCCTCTCCAAACTGCATAGAATTTCCGAATCTATTCATTTAGATAAAGGAGATTGGTCATTAATGGGATGGCTCTGGGAACTGATATCAGCATGGGGATGGAAGATTCTGATGGTCATTGGGATGATCTTGGCCATTCTTTTCCTGTTCTGTCTATGCGTGCAGTGTGCTCCTGCGATATGTGGTTTCTGTGTTACATCATGCATAAGGAAACCTGCACCAAGAGACGAGCTAAATACTAGGATGATGTTACAGCAACATGTCAACGACTTTAGAAACATAGACCTGGACTCAGATTAGCATGAGAATAGGATTATTGCCTATGTAAGGGCAAAAGGAGGGTTTGTGGTTCTAAAAATTCTGGACCCATGTAATTTACTTTGTCACAGCAGTACGATTTTAGTATCAAAAGACCGATAATGACTAGTACACTAAGCATGAACATTTTCGCTCAATTCCAGCAGCGCTTTCACCTCGAAATCGCCATTTTCGTCCTGCACTCGTGGCTCCCATGTTATACACGGCAGCCATTTTAAAAGTTGCCCTCACATAGGCTTATAATACAGTCGGATTTGATTCCAAGGACACGTACACCTTGATTGACTTTTCTCTGACCTGGGCAAGCTGGAACCATTGCCTCAGGCCAAACCTGTTTGGTCAGTCCCTCTCCCAGTGGCCGAATCAGATAGCATCAAGGCACACCATGCCATAAAACCCTTATTATCGCTAACACACCCTGCCTAATCTTGCTCACACCTGCACCTGCTCTTTTCTTCTTCTTACTTTACGAGGGGGAGGTGCCCGTTTTTATTGGGGGTCCACACTTATCTGATGTGAAATTCTAGGCCTTGCCGGGTAATTTATTATGGGTTGGATGACATGAAATATGAGGTTTCATCATGACACTGTTTTTTCCTTTGTAGTGAAAACATGTGAATGACCAACCAAAATGTCAAGAATGTTTGCCTGAAGCTTAAAAAACTGTATATAAGGAAACCTGATTTTGCATTGACAGACAGTCTCCTGAGAACATACAAACCGTGCTGTTGTACTTCTAGGACGCTTGTTACTTGGTTGCAGCCAATAAATTCGATCTTTGACTTCACCTAGAAGACTCTGAGTTTCTGTAGTCTGAATCAGGAAAGTACCTGAGGTCTTTGGGTGTACCCTGGCACCGCTGGGTTACCGGATCAGTACCGGTTCTGAAAAACCCAGTACCTCAACGCGTGCACTACACATAGGTCACTACCTATGTGTAGCTTCACAATGGTAAATTCGAATATGGCCATGTAACATGTCTAAGATCATGGAATTGCCCCACCAATGCCATCCTGGTATTGGGGGGACAATCCCATGATTCCCCGGGTCTCTAGCACAGACCGGGGTACTGCCAAACTGCCTTTTCAGGGGTTTCACTGCAGCTGCTGCTGCTGCCAACCCCTCAGACAGGTTTCTGCTCTCCTGGGGTCCAGCCAGGCTTGGCCCAGGAAGGCAGAACAAAGGACTTCCTCAGAGAGAGGGTGTTACACCCTCTCCCTTTGGAAAAAGGTGTTAAGGCAGGGGAGGAGTAGCCTCCCCCAGCCTCTGGAAATGCTTTCATGGGCACAGATGGTGCCCATTTCTGCATAAGCCAGTCTACACCGGTTCAGGGACCCCTCAGCCCTTCTCTGGCGCGAAACTGGACAAAGGAAAGGGGAGTGACCACTCCCCTGACCTGCACATCCCATGGGAGGTGCCCAGAGCTCCTCCAGTGTGCTCCAGACCGCTGCCATCTTGGAAACAGAGGTGCTGCTGGCACACTGGACTGCTCTGAGTGGCCAGGGCCAGCAGGTGATGTCAGAGACTCCTTCTGATAGGCTCCTTCAGGTGTTGCTAGCCTATCCTCTCTCCTAAGTAGCCAAACCCTCTTTTCTGGCTATTTAGGGTCTCTGCTTTGGGGAATTCCTTAGATAACGAATGCAAGAGCTCATCAGAGTTCCTCTGCATCTCTCTCTTCACCTTCTGCCAAGGAATCGACTGCTGACCGCGCTGGAAGCCTGCAAAACTGCAACAAAGTAGCAAAGACGACTACTGCGACACTGTAACGCTGATCCAGCCGCCTTCTCGACTGTTTTCCTGGTGGTGCATGCTGTGGGGGTAGTCTGCCTCCTCTCTGCACTAGAAGCTCCGAAGAAATCTCCCGCGGGTCGACGGAATCTTCCCCCTGCAACCGCAGGCACCAAAGAACTGCATCACCGGTCCTCTGGGTCTCCTCTCAGCACAATGAGCGAGGTCCCTTGAACTCAGCAACTCTCTCCAAGTGACTCCAACAGTCCAGTGACTCTTCAGTCCAAGTTTGGTGGAGGTAAGTCCTTGCCTCCCCACGCCAGACTGCATTGCTGGGAACTGCGTGTTTTGCAGCTACTCCGGCTCCTGTGCACTTTTCCAGGATTTCCTTTGTGCACAGCCAAACCTGGGTCCACGGCACTCTAACCTGCATTGCACGACCTCCTAAGTTGTCCTCCGGCGGCGTGGGACTCTCTTGTGCAACTTCGGGTGAGCACCATTTCACTCCACTTTGTAGTGCCTGTTCTGGCACTTCTGCGGGTGCTGCCTGCTTCTGAGAGGGCTCCTTGTCTTGCTGGATGCCTCCTCTGTACCCTCACGCAATTGGCGACATCCTGGTCCCTCCTGGGCCACAGCAGCATCCAAAAACCCTAATCGCAATCTTTGCAGCTAGCAAGGCTTGTTTGTGGTCTTTCTGTAGGAAAACACTTCTGCACGACTCTTCACGACGTGGGACATCCATCCTCCAAAGGGGAAGTTTCTAGCCCTTGTCGATCTTGCAGAATCCTCAGGTTCTACCATCCGATGGCAGCTTCTTTGCACCCACAGCTGGCATTTCCTGGACATCTGCCCACTCCCGACTTGATCGTGACTTTTGGACTTGGTCCCCTTGTTCCACAGGTACTCTCGTCTGGAAATCCATTGTTTTTGCATTGCTGGTGTTGGTCTTTCCTGCAGAATTCCCCTATCACGACTTCTGTGCTCTTTGGGGAACATAGGTGCACTTTGCACCCACTTTTCAGGGTCTTGGGGTGGGCTATTTTTCTAACCCTCACTGTTTTCTTACAGTCCCAGCGACCCTCTACAAGCTCACGTAGGTTTGGGGTCCATTCGTGGTTCGCATTCCACTTTTGGATTATATGGTTTGTGTTGCCCCTATCCCTATGTGTCCCCACTACATCCTATTGTAACTATACATTGTTTGCACTGTTTTCTAAGACTATACTGCATATTTTTGGTATTGTGTACATATATCTTGTGTATATTTGCTATCCTCATACTGAGGGTACTCACTGAGATACTTTGGCATATTGTCATAAAAATAAAGTACCTTTATTTTTAGTATATCTGTGTATCGTGTTTTCTCATGATATTGTGCAAGTGACACTAGTGGTACTGTAGGAGCTTCACTCGTCTCCTAGTTCAGCCTAAGCTGCTCTGCTAAGCTACCATTATCTGTCAGCCTAAGCTGCTAGACACCCTATACACTAATAAGGGATACCTGGGCCTGGTGCAAGGTGTAAGTACCCCTTGGTACTCACTACAAGCCAGTCCAGCCTCCTACACCACCTCACAATTCAAGGTCGCGGATCTCAAGAAGAGAAATCTTATTTGTTAGAAGTGGGGTCTCTGGTTGGCAGTCAGTTTGCACTCGTTCCAAGCAGAGAGCCTCACTCTAGTCAGGGTAAGGGAGATACACAGCTCAGATAACCCCTGCTCTCCCCCTTGGTAGCTTTGGCATAAGCAGTCAGACTTATCTCAGAGGCAATGTCTAAAATATTTGTACCAACACACACAGTAACATAGTGAAAAGAACCACAAAAGACCTCCACACCAGTTTAGAAAAATATCCAATATTTATCTAAATCAAACAAGACAAAACAACAAAAATCCAAAGTACACAAGCAAAGATATTAATTTTTTTAAGTAAAAAGAGTCTTAATCCATAGAAATCAATGGATGTGTTGTTTTAGCACAAAGTACCTGGAATGCATCAAAAATAAAGCCACATAGACAAGCGTGCATTGGAAAAGCAAGCAATGTGTCAATTCCTTACTCGCAAGTGAGTCCATGATTCTTTCCTCGCAGGGAAAAGATGTATCGATTTCTGAACATACAGCCTCGGTCTATGTGGTGATTTCTGCAGGTTTTGACGCACAATAGTGATAAATCTGCAGTGAGCTGCCGATGCATCTATTTTACTAGAGATGAGTCAATTGTTGAGCCGGGGTGCAGGCGTTGTGTCGATTATTCTGCGGCTCGGCTCCAGTGTGTGTATTTTTACTCTGGGTGTACGAACGTCTCCTTCCAGGAGCCCAGGGACTCGATGTGGCACGAATTGGCAAGTCAGGGGATCTCAGCCAGAGAGCCCAGGTGCTAGCAGATGATGTTTTTGATGTTTTGATGTCCCTGAGACATATTAACAGGAGGGTAGCTCAGTCCAAGTCCTTTGAGAAACTACACACAGCAAAGTCCAGTCTTTGTCCTCTTTAAGGCAGAAGCAGCAACTGCAGGCCAACCAAGCAAAGTACACACAGCAAAGGGGCAGTACTCCTCCTACAGCTCTTCAGCTCTTCTCTTTGGAAAAGGTTCCCCTTGATCCAGAAGTGTTCTAAAAGTTCAGGGTTTTGGGTCCACTACTTATACTCATTTCTGCCTTTGAAGTAGGCACACTTCAAAGTACCGTCTCTGTTGTTCACTAGATCCTACATTGCCCAGGCCAGGCCCCAGACACACATCAGTGGGATGGAGACTGCATTATGTGAGGACAGGCACAGCCCTTTCAGGTGCAGGTGTCAGCTCCTCCCTCCCCACTCTATCCAAGGAGACTCATCAGGATATGAAGGACACTGCTAAGCTCCCTTTGTGTCACCGTCTAGAGGGAATTCACAAACAGCCAAACTGTCAGTCTGACCCAGTCTTGGATTCCACAAGCAGACAGAGGCATAGAATGGTTATGCAAGAAAATGCCCACTTTCTGAAAGTGGCATTTTCAAACTGAGAATCTAAAAAACGATACCAAAACATGTTTTTTTATTGTGTGAGTTCAGAGACCCAAACTTCTCATCTATATGTGTTCCCAATGAGAAACTGTACTTAAAAGACATTTAAAGGCAGTCTCCATGTTAACCCATGGGAGAAATAGGTCTTGCGAAAGTGAAAACAGATTTGGCAGTGTTTCACTATCGGGACATGTACAACACACCAGTACATCTCCTACCTCTGAAATACACTGCACCCTGCCCATGGGGCTATCTAGGGCCTACCTTAGGGGTGACTTTCATGTCGTAAAAGGGAATGTTTTGGCCCCGCAAGTGAGTAGACTTGCCAGGTTGAATTGGCAGTGCACGATTGCACACATAGACATTGCAGTGGAAGGTCTGAGACATGTTTACAGGGCTACTCATGTGGGTGGCTCAATCAGTGCTGCAGGCCCACTAGTAGCATTTGGCCCTGGACACCTCTAGTGTACTTTACTAGGGACTTACTAGTAAATCAAATCTACCAATCAGGGATGACCAATCATATTCACAATTAATACACTTGCACTGTGCACTTTAGCACTGGTCAGCAGTGGTAAAGTGCCCAGAGCACCAAAAAACAGCAAAAACGAAGTCCATCACAGTACAAAATACAGGAAAAAGAGGCAAAAAGACAGGGAAAACCACGCCAAGGATGCCAGGTCTACCATTATTGTATACATTTATTAGAGTTGAAAGCAGTTCATCTTTCTCTTAAATCTTTTATATCACTGCTCTCTTCTCAGTACAGGAGGATGACATTCTCCTGTACCCTAAATGAATCGACCATTGTTATGACAATAGAAGCAAAAATGTTTCCACTTAAGATCATAACATGATCATGTGGATGGTCGCCATGATTCCTTTAAAATGTCCATACAGTCTTCGGGAAGGTTGAGATGTCATAACGGAATTATTTCTGGAGCCATGCAGCCAAATTCAAGAATTGGATCATTGGATGTAGAATTTTACCCAGCAGCCTAGATAGGAGATATGGCCTGAGTGGAAGGCGCCGGTGACAAACTATGGATAACTGGAGGAGATTTGTGCACCACAACTGTTTCAGCCAACTAGTGCAATGAGAATCATTTTGATGTTCGATATCCGTAACTTTTGAATCACCTGTGGAATGATTGGTATTGTAGGAAAGGCTTAGACAAATGGAGTTGATCAGTTGATCAAAAGGGCATTGCCCAGAGACTATGGTTCTGGTGCCCTGAATGCATAGTCTCTGCATTTGTTATTGTAAACCTTTCCAAATAAATCTCATGTTGGAGACCCAACTGTCTGAACCTGGTGTTTACCACTTCGTCGTTGACAGTCTACTCATGGTTTACTTTCTGGAAACAACTGTGACAGTCTGCTTCTACATTCTGGATTCCCTTAATGTGGAAAGCTATAATTGATAATCCTCTTGCTAATGCCCAGTGCCACATAGTCTGAGCTTGAAGTGATAATTGTTTTTTATCTTGGTCCACCTTGACTGCTTAGATAGTACATTGTGGTGGTACTGTCTGAAATGAAATCCACATGATCATGTTATACCTTTAAGTGGAAATGTTTTTATATACATAGGCCTGATAGGCTCTTACCTTGTTAGGTGGCCAATCCTCCTCTGAGGGCTGTTTAGGGTCTCTCCTGTGGGTTTCTCTTCAGATAACGAATGCAAGAGCTCACCAGTGTTCCTCTGCACTTTTCTCTTCGACTTCTGCCAAGGATCGACCACTGACTGCTCCAGGACGCCTGCAAAATCACAACCAAGAAGCAAGAAGACTACCAGCAACATTGTAGCGCCTAATCCTGCCGGCTTTGTCGACTGTTTCCTGGTGGTGCATGCTCTGAGGGCTGTCTGCCTTCACCCTACACTGGAAGCCAAGAAGAAATTTCCCGTGGGTCGACGGAATCTTCCCCCTGCCAATGCAGGCACCAAACTCCTGCATCACCTGTCCTCTGGGTCCCCAAGTGACTCCGACAGTCCAGTGGTCCTTCTGTCCAAATTTGGTGGAGGTAAGTCCTTGCATCCCCACGCCAGACAGTAATCCTGTGTACTGCGTGAACTGCAGCTGCTAGGGCTTCTGTGCACATTTGCAAGACTTCTTTCATGCGCAGCACAGCCCAGGTCCCCAGTACTCCGTCCTGCATTGCCCAACTCGCTGAGTTGGACTCCGATTTTGTGGAACCCTCTTTTGTTGTGCTGAGACGACTGCTGTGCTCAGATTTTCTGAATGCCTGTTCAGGTGCTTCTGCGGGTGTTGTCTGCTTCTGCACGGGCTCTCTCTTTTGCTGAGCGCCCCCTCTGTCTCCTCCTCCAAGGGGTGACATCCTGGTCCTTCCTGGGCCCTGGCAGCACCCAAAATCCTCTACTGCGACTCTTGCAGCTAGCAAGGCTTGTTTGCAGTCTTTATCCGTGGGAACAACTCTCCACCCTCCAGCACGCCCTGGGACATCTCCTGACCAAAGGAGAAGGTCCTGGCACCCTCCGTTGTTGCAGAATCTTTGGCTTCTTCCACCCAGAGGCAGCCCTTTGGCACCTTCATCTGGGGTTTAGTGGGCTCCTGCCCCCCCCCCCCGGACACTTGCGTGCCTCTTGGACTTGGCCCCCTTCCTTTGCAGGTCCTCAGGTCCAGGAATCCATCTTCAGTGCTTTGCAGTCAGTTGTTGTCCTTGCAGAATCCCCCATCTCAACTTTACTGTCTTTCTGTGGTAGTAGGGTAAGTTTACTCCTACTTTTCAGGGTCTTTGGGTGGGGTATCTTGGACAACCTTAGTGTTTTCTTCCACTCCAAGAGACCCTCTACACACTACACTAGGGGTCCATCCGTGGTTTGCATTCCACTTTTGGAGTATATGGTTTTTATTGCCCCTAGGCCTATTGTCTCCTTTTGCATTCTATTGTGTTCAACAGTGTTTGCACTACTTTTCTAAGTGTTTTACTTACCTGATTTTGGTTTGTGTGTATATTTTGTGTATATTACTTACCTCCTAAGGGAGTATATCCTCTGAGATACTTTTGGCATATTGTCACTAAAATAAAGTACGTTTATTTTTAGTAACTCTGAGTATTGTGTTTCTTATGATATAGTGCTATATGATATAGGTGGTATAGTAGGAGCTTTGCATGTCTTCTAGTTCAGCCTAAGCTGCTCTGCTATAGCTACCTCTATCAGCCTAAGCTGCTAGAACACTACTAATCTATTAATAAGGGATAACTGGACCTGGCACAAGGTGTAAGTACCACAAGGTACCCACTATAAGCCAGACCAGCCTCCCACACCCCTCTGCAGGGACCCCAGTCCACACCTCCTGCCCAAGACAATCAGGGACCTGGGGTCAGTGGCAGTAGGCACACGGTTCAGGGGACAGAGGCACAGGCCAACAGGGAAACTGGGAGGACTACTGTGCACCAGGGGGAGGACAGGACCAGGGAACCGACTCTCCAGGAGGCACTTGCATAGATCCTGGGAGCCTATCAACATTCCCAGGACACAATGGGCAGATCCTGGACAATGTGCAGGAGAACATGTGGCTGCAGTAGGGACAGTACCAGGGGATCAGGGAGGACTTGCAGGCCATCAACAACACCCTGATCTCCATAGCAGGAGTGCTAGCAGACATGGCCAATATGATAAGGGAGGCAGTCACACAACAGCGGGCCCCTGCCACTGCCCAGACATCTGAACAGCCTTCTACCTCCGCTGCCGCTAGTGGCCAGGAAGCCCTGCCACAGGACTCACAGGCCACCATCACCCCTCCTGCAGAAGGTGAACCACCCCACAAACTTTCCCTGTGATCCAGACAGAAGCCAGAGACACTTGCCAAGACCCCTGCCAGGAAATGAGACTCCTGATTGTCACCCTTGTGTCTCACTCTGTCACCCTGTCCACCTTGAACTGCCATTGCTCCCCTTCCTTTGTCTCCTTGGACAATGCACCTGTACTACAAACAGACTGGAACAATACCCTAGACTTTCCTCCATTATCACCTCATCCCATTGCACTTGCCCCTCTATATTTTAACACTTCAGTAAACACCCTTGGGAAAATAAGACGTTTGTAGTATGTCATGTATATCAATTATGTATTCATTGAAACAGGTACAAACATTGCAAGTCAACTATACAGAAAAAGAGCATAGATCAATGACCTGCAGCTGACTGCAGTGATAACACCAGGAGTATTTGTAAGGTCAACAATATCTGCAAAATGTATTGGCAGAGGGAACAGTAAGTGGGCATAGAAGTGGGAAATATCAGCATGCCAGTGTAGGAGGCTGGACTGGCTTGTAGTGAGTACCAAGGGGTACTTGCACCTTGCACCAGGCCCAGTTATCCCTTATTAGTGTATAGGGTGTCTAGCAGCTTAGGCTGATAGATAATGGTAGCTTAGCAGAGCAGCTTAGGCTGAACTAGGAGACGTGTGAAGCTACTACAGTACCACTTAGTGTCATATGCACAATATCATAAGAAAACACAATACACAGTTATACTAAAAATAAAGGTACTTTATTTTTATGACAATATGCCAAAGTATCTTAGAGTGTACCCTCAGTGAGAGGATAGGAAATATACACAAGATATATATACACAATAGCAAAAATATGCAGTATAGTCTTAGAAAACAGTGCAAACAATGTATAGTTACAATAGGATGCAATGGGGAAACATAGGGATAGGGGCAACACAAACCATATACTCCAAAAGTGGAATGCGAACCACGAATGGACCCCAAACCTATGTGACCTTGTAGAGGGTCGCTGGGACTATTAGAAAATAGTGAGAGTTAGCAAAATAACCCTCCCCAAGACCCTGAAAAGTGAGTGCAAAGTGCACTAAAGTTCCCCTAAGGACAAAGAAGTCGTGTTAGAGGAATAATGCAGGAAAGACACAAACTAGCAATGCAACAACTGTGGATTTCCAATCTAGGGTACCTGTGGAACAAGGGGACCAAGTCCAAAAGTCACAAGCAAGTCGGAGATGGGCAGATGCCCAGGAAATGCCAGCTGCGGGTGCAAAGAAGCTTCTACTGGACAGAAGAAGCTGAGGTTTCTGCAGGAACGAAAAGGGCTAGAGACTTTCCCTTTGGTGGAAGGATCCCGCTAGCCTTGGAGAGTCGTGCAGAAGTGTTTTCCGCCGAAAAGATGCCAACAAGCCTTGCTAGTTGCAAATCGTGCGTTTGGCGTTTTTGGATGCTGCCGGGGCCCAGGAGGGACCAGGAGGTAGAAAATTGGACCTGAAGAGAGAGGGGACGTCGAGCCAGACAAAGAGCCCTCACTGAAGCAGGTAGCACCCAGAGAAGTGCTAGAAACAGGCACTACGAGGATGTGTGAAACGGTGCTCGCCGAAGTTACACAAAGGAATCCCACGTCGCCGGAGACCAACTTAGAAAGTCGTGCAATGCAGGTTAGAGTGCCGTGGACCCAGGCTTGGCTGTGCACAAAGGATTTCCGCCGGAAGTGCACAGGGGCCGGAGTAGCTGCAAAGTCGCGGTTTCCAGCAATGCAGCCCAGCGAGGTGAGGCAAGGACTTACCTCCACCAAACTTGGACTGAAGAGTCACTGGACTGTGGGGGTCACTTGGACAGAGTCGCTGGATTCGAGGGACCTCGCTCGTTGTGCTGAGAGGAGACCCAAGGGACCAGTAATGCAGCTTTTTGGTGCCTGCGGTTGCAGGGGGAAGATTCTGTCGACCCACGGGAGATTTCTTCGGAGCTTCTGGTGCAGAGAGGAGGCAGGCTACCCCCACAGCATGCACAAGCAGGAAAACAGTCGAGAAGGCGGCAGGATCAGCGTTACAGAGTTGCAGTAGTCGTCTTTGCTACTATGTTGCAGGTTTGCAGGCTTCCAGCGCGGTCAGCAGTCGTTTCCTTATCAGAAGGTGAAGAGAGAGATGCAGAGGAACTCGGATGAGCTCTTGCATTCGTTATCTAAAGTTTCCCCAGAGACAGAGACCCTAAATAGCCAGAAAAGAGGGTTTGGCTACTTAGGAGAGAGGATAGGCTACTAACACCTGAAGGAGCCTATCAGCAGGAGTCTCTGACGTCACCTGGTGGCACTGGCCACTCAGAGCAGTCCAGTGTGCCAGCAGCACCTCTGTTTCCAAGATGGCAGAGGTCTGGAGCACACTGGAGGAGCTCTGGACACCTCCCGGGGGAGGTGCAGGTCAGGGGAGTGGTCACTCCCCTTTCCTTTGTCCAGTTTCGCGCCAGAGCAGGGGCTAAGGGGTCCCTGAACCGGTGTAGACTGGCTTATGCAGAATTGGGCACATCTGTGCCCAAGAAAGCATTTCCAGAGGCTGGGGGAGGCTACTCCTCCCCTGCCTTCACACCATTTTCCAAAGGGAGAGGGTGTCACACCCTCTCTCAGAGGAAGTTCTTTGTTCTGCCATCCTGGGCCAGGCCTGGCTGGACCCCAGGAGGGCAGATGCCTGTCTGAGGGGTTGGCAGCAGCAGCAGCTGCAGTGAAACCCCAGGAAGGGCAGTTTGGCAGTACCAGGGTCTGTGCTACAGACCACTGGGATCATGGGATTGTGCCAACTATGCCAGGATGGCATAGAGGGGGCAATTCCATGATCATAGACATGTTACATGGCTATATTCGGAGTTACCATTGTGAAGCTACATATAGGTAGTGACCTATATGTAGTGCACGCGTGTAATGGTGTCCCTGCACTCACAAAGTTCAGGGAATTGGCTCTGAACAATGTGGGGGCACCTTGGCTAGTGCCAGGGTGCCCTCACACTAAGTAACTTTGCACCTAACCTTTACCAGGTAAAGGTTAGACATATAGGTGACTTATAAGTTACTTAAGTGCAGTGTAAAATGGCTGTGAAATAACGTGGACGTTATTTCACTCAGGCTGCAGTGGCAGGCCTGTGTAAGAATTGTCAGAGCTCCCTATGGGTGGCAAAAGAAATGCTGCAGCCCATAGGGATCTCCTGGAACCCCAATACCCTGGGTACCTCAGTACCATATACTAGGGAATTATAAGGGTGTTCCAGTAAGCCAATGTAAATTGGTAAAATTGGTCACTAGCCTGTTAGTGACAATTTGAAAGTAATGAGAGAGCATAACCACTGAGGTTCTGGTTAGCAGAGCCTCAGTGAGACAGTTAGGCACCACACAGGGAACATATACATGCACACCTATGAGCACTGGGGCCCTGTGTGACAGGGTCCCAGTGACACATACATATAGGCCACAAACCTATGAGCACTGGGGTCCTGACCAGCAGGATCCCAGTGACACATAACAACCATACTGAAAATATAGTGTTTTCACTATGGGCACTGAGGCCTGGCTATCAGGATCCCAGTGAGACAGTGAAAACAGTGACAAACACTCTGACATACACTCACAAACAGGCCAAAAGTGGGGGTAACAAGGCTAGAAAGAGGCTACCTTCTCACACAACCCACCCCCAAACGAAGGACAATAAGGCTAACCTTGGCCAGTTGAGACTTTATTGTCTAAGTGGTGATAAGTAGAGAGTAGCTCTGCAATAGACTGGTTACTCCCTTTATCATCCACTATATGGTTACTTCCCTGTGGGGATGTAAACCACCCTGTTTGAAGTTTTTTAGCTAAGCAACAATGTGAAGATGTATTTTCAGAGTTTCTATCAGTAAGTTTTAGTTTAGAGCAGTGGGAATTGTCAACTGAACCTATTTGTAGTGATGGAAATGCCAGACAGGTATGCTGTCTCAGAAAAGCCATAGCTGGGCAAAAACTTTGTCCATCTGGCTGGAAGAGAGAACAGGGATGCTGTTTCTCTTGAGTTGGAGCAGGGCAGGGATGCTGTCCTATGAGCTCCACACTAGGGCAGGGATGCTGTCCTAAGTGTTGTGAGGTAGTGCAGGGTTTTTGCACTAAAGTTTCTCTGGGAGGGTTGGAGGGATGCTCCATGTTAACTAAAATGGTGCTCTTTTTCTCACCAATGTTAGTTATCCCACAGAGAGGTACTTCCACCTCAGGGAGTCCAGCTTTGCCAGCTGATGATTCCCTTGGAACAGGTGCCACCCCAGGAGAGGTTTCTCCCACCACAGGAATAGTATCCTGAATGGTAGGGTGGTTAGGGGATACTGTGATACCCTTTTTACCTGTTGATGGAGAGGGATCCTGAGTTTTCAGGCCTTCTCTCCTTTGCTTTTTCATTTCAGTTGAAATGAGAGGGAACAATTCCTCAGGGATGCCCAGCATGGCTGCATGGGCATAAAACTCTACATCAGCCCAACCTGAGGCCTCTAGGTCATTACCTAAGAGATAGTCTACAGGTAAGCTAGGTGATACCACCACCTGCTTAGGGCCAGTAACTCCACCCCAACTAAACTGAATTATAGCTAAGGGAAGAAACTTAGTGGAGTTATGGACATCAATAATCTTATACTGTTGTCCAATGATGTGTTGTTCAGGAGGCACTAGGTTTTCAGTCACCAAAGTGAAACTGGCACCTGTGTCCCTGTAGGCCAAGGCCTCAACACCATTTATTGAAACTGTCTGCCTGTACTTATCCATTGCAAGGGGACAAGCAGCCAGTGTGGCAAGGCCAATGCCACTAGGTGTGACAGAAACTGTCTTGGGACTGATTACATCAGTTTCCACTATGGACCCATAAGTGAACCCAACTACACCCTTTGCTTGACTGTTGCCAGCAGTCCCACCACTAGTACCACTACTGCTAGGGGCACTAGAGCTTGATGTATTAGTGGTGGTAGGCTCAGGGGGTTTACCTGGACAGGACTTATCCCCTGGCCTATGGCCTCTATTTTTACACACAAAGCACCAAGGCTTTTTAATGTGTGCAGGTTGGGAAGAAGAGGAAAAATTTCTTTTATCCCCACCCTCTGAAGAGTGTTTAAGATTTGAAGTGGGATTTTTGGTTTTACCCTTATCCCCATGCTTATCTTGAGATTTTTCACCATCTTTCTTCTTATTGCCATCTTTGTCACCCCCTGTATGAACTTTTCTGTTCACCCTTGTTCTGACCCATTTGTCTGCCTTCTTTCCCAATTCTTGGGGAGAGGTCAGATCAGAGTCTACCAGGTACTGGTGCAACAAATCAGACACACAATTATTAAGTATATGCTCTCTCAGGATTGTGTTATACAGGCTTTCATAATCAGTAACTTTACTGCCATGTAACCACCCCTCCAAGGCCTTCACTGAATGGTCAATGAAATCAACCCAGTCTTGTGAAGACTCCTTTTTGGTCTCTCTGAACTTTATCCTGTACTGTTCAGTGGTTAAGCCATAACCATCCAGGAGTGCATTCTTAAGAACTTGGAAATTATTAGCATCATTTTCTTTCACAGTAAGGAGCCTATCCCTACCTTTTCCACTAAATGATAGCCATAGGATAGCAGCCCACTGCCTTTGAGGGACATCCTGTACAACACAGGCCCTCTCAAGTGCAGCAAACCACTTGTTAATGTCATCCCCCTCCTTATAAGGGGGAACTATCTTGTGCAGATTCCTGGAATCATGCTCTTTTGCAGGATGACTATGGGGAATACTGCTGCTGCCACCATGGGTATCTAAACCCAACTTCTGTCTTTCCTTCTCTAATTCAAAAGACTGTCTATCCAAATCCAGCTGTTGCTTTTTAAGCTTCAGTCTGGTTTGTTCCACCCTCAACTTATTGAGTTCCCTCTCTAACATTCTGTCATCAGGGTTGGTGGGAGGGACATTTCTAGAAACAGAGCTATGATGGGAATGAACAGAAGGAGACCTGTCCCTTACAGAAGCCACCCGAACAGCTTGGTTTACAGAAACATTACTACCAGTATGGTGAGAATATATGCTTTTGCTATGATGTGAGACAACACTATTTCTCTGGTGTGGCTCATCATCATTACCATCTATGCTAGATTGTCTAGTAATGGGCAGGCTAGGAAGTTTCTTTCCTGAATCTTTTCCTGGGGGAGTCCCTGAATCAGATTGGGAACTATTAGGTACTTTTTCAACAGATGGGGCACCTATGGCCTTATCCTGTTCTCTAAGCATGTTAAGTAACAGTTCCAAGGAAGGATTCTTCCCTACACTCAAACCTCTCTCTATACAGAGACTCCTTGCTCTTTTCCAGCTAAGGTTGTCATATGCAAGTTTGGACAGATCAACACTTTGGCCTGTGCCAGACATTTATAGAGAGAGTTAAAGTGATAGAAAAAGAGAAAAAAAGTTTTCAGAACTTTTTGGAAAGACAGAAAAAACTTTTTAAACTTTTAAGAACTTTTTGAAAGTTTAGAGGTACTTTTCAGCACTTAGAAAAGAGTGAAAAGAGGAAATGCAAAACTTTTTGGCTATGTGTATATACACTGACCTTGTTTTGTATATTTTTCTCTTATGAAAAGTACAATGACAAGAGTGGTAAGTAGTCTCAAGCACTTATCCCACCACTGCACAACCAATGTAGGAGGCTGGACTGGCTTGTAGTGAGTACCAAGGGGTACTTGCACCTTGCACCAGGCCCAGTTATCCCTTATTAGTGTATAGGGTGTCTAGCAGCTTAGGCTGATAGATAATGGTAGCTTAGCAGAGCAGCTTAGGCTGAACTAGGAGACGTGTGAAGCTACTACAGTACCACTTAGTGTCATATGCACAATATCATAAGAAAACACAATACACAGTTATACTAAAAATAAAGGTACTTTATTTTTATGACAATATGCCAAAGTATCTTAGAGTGTACTCTCAGTGAGAGGATAGGAAATATACACAAGATATATATACACAATAGCAAAAATATGCAGTATAGACTTAGAAAACAGTGCAAACAATGTATAGTTACAATAGGATGCAATGGGGAAACATAGGGATAGGGGCAACACAAACCATGTACTCCAAAAGTGGAATGCGAACCACGAATGGACCCCAAACCTATGTGACCTTGTAGAGGGTCGCTGGGACTATTAGAAAATAGTGAGAGTTAGCAAAATAACCCTCCCCAAGACCGTGAAAAGTGAGTGCAAAGTGCACTAAAGTTCCCCTAAGGACAAAGAAGTCGTGTTAGAGGAATAATGCAGGAAAGACACAAACCAGCAATGCAACAACTGTGGATTTCCAATCTAGGGTACCTGTGGAACAAGGGGACCAAGTCCAAAAGTCACAAGCAAGTCGGAGATGGGAAGATGCCCAGGAAATGCCAGCTGCGGGTGCAAAGAAGCTTCTACTGGACAGAAAAAGCTGAGTTTTCTGTAGGAACAAAAAGGGCTAGAGACTTCCCCTTTGGTGGTCGTATCCGTCTCGCCTTGGAGAGTCGTGCAAAAGTGTTTTTCCGCCGAAAGGACGCCAACAAGCCTTGGTAGTTGCAAATCGTGTGTTTGGCGTTTTTGGACGCTGCCGGGGCCCAGGAGGGACCAGGAGGTAGCAAATTGGACCTGAAGAGAGAGGGGACATCGAGCAAGACAAAGAGCCCTCACTGAAGCAGGTAGCACCCGGAAAAGTGCCAGAAACAGGCACTACGAGGATGCGTGAAACAGTGCTCGCCGAAGTTGCACAAAGGAGTCCCACGTCGCCAGAGACCAACTTAGAAAGTCGTGCAATGCAGGTTAGAGTGCCGTGGACCCAGGCTTGGCTGTGCACAAAGGATTTCCGCCGGAAGTGCACAGGGGCCGGAGTAGCTGCAAAGTCGCGGTTCCCAGCAATGCAGCCCAGCGAGGTGAGGCAAGGACTTACCTCCACCAAACTTGGACTGAAGAGTCACTGGACTGTGGGGGTCACTTGGACAGAGTCGCTGGATTCGAGGGACCTCGCTCGTCGTGCTGAGAGGAGACCCAAGGGACCGGTAATGCAGCTTTTTGGTGCCTGCGGTTGCAGGGGGAAGATTCCGTCGACCCACGGGAGATTTCTTCGGAGCTTCTGGTGCAGAGAGGAGGCAGGCTACCCCCACAGCATGCACAAGCAGGAAAACAGTCGAGAAGGCGGCAGGATCAGCGTTACAGAGTTGCAGTAGTCGTCTTTGCTACTATGTTGCAGGTTTGCAGGCTTCCAGCGCGGTCAGCAGTCGTTTCCTTATCAGAAGGTGAAGAGAGAGATGCAGAGGAACTCGGATGAGCTCTTGCATTCGTTATCTAAAGTTTCCCCAGAGACAGAGACCCTAAATAGCCAGAAAAGAGGGTTTGGCTACTTAGGAGAGAGGATAGGCTACTAACACCTGAAGGAGCCTATCAGCAGGAGTCTCTGACGTCACCTGGTGGCACTGGCCACTCAGAGCAGTCCAGTGTGCCAGCAGCACCTCTGTTTCCAAGATGGCAGAGGTCTGGAGCACACTGGAGGAGCTCTGGACACCTCCCGGGGGAGGTGCAGGTCAGGGGAGTGGTCACTCCCCTTTCCTTTGTCCAGTTTCGCGCCAGAGCAGGGGCTAAGGGGTCCCTGAACCGGTGTAGACTGGCTTATGCAGAATTGGGCACATCTTTGCCCAAGAAAGCATTTCCAGAGGCTGGGGGAGGCTACTCCTCCCCTGCCTTCACACCATTTTCCAAAGGGAGAGGGTGTCACACCCTCTCTCAGAGGAAGTTCTTTGTTCTGCCATCCTGGGCCAGGCCTGGCTGGACCCCAGGAGGGCAGATGCCTGTCTGAGGGGTTGGCAGCAGCAGCAGCTGCAGTGAAACCCCAGGAAGGGCAGTTTGGCAGTACCAGGGTCTGTGCTACAGACCACTGGGATCATGGGATTGTGCCAACTATGCCAGGATAGCATAGAGGGGGCAATTCCATGATCATAGACATGTTACATGGCCATATTCGGAGTTACCATTGTGAAGCTACATATAGGTAGTGACCTATATGTAGTGCACGCGTGTAATGGTGTCCCCGCACTCACAAAGTTCAGGGAATTGGCTCTGAACAATGTGGGGGCACCTTGGCTAGTGCCAGGGTGCCCTCACACTAAGTAACTTTGCACCTAACCTTTACCAGGTAAAGGTTAGACATATAGGTGACTTATAAGTTACTTAAGTGCAGTGTAAAATGGCTGTGAAATAACGTGGACGTTATTTCACTCAGGCTGCAGTGGCAGGCCTGTGTAAGAATTGTCAGAGCTCCCTATGGGTGGCAAAAGAAATGCTGCAGCCCATAGGGATCTCCTGGAACCCCAATACCCTGGGTACCTCAGTACCATATACTAGGGAATTATAAGGGTGTTCCAGTAAGCCAATGTAAATTGGTAAAATTGGTCACTAGCCTGTTAGTGACAATTTGAAAGTAATGAGAGAGCATAACCACTGAGGTTCTGGTTAGCAGAGCCTCAGTGAGACAGTTAGGCACCACACAGGGAACATATACATGCACACCTATGAGCACTGGGGCCCTGTGTGACAGGGTCCCAGTGACACATACATATAGGCCACAAACCTATGAGCACTGGGGTCCTGACCAGCAGGATCCCAGTGACACATAACAACCATACTGAAAATATAGTGTTTTCACTATGGGCACTGAGGCCTGGCTATCAGGATCCCAGTGAGACAGTGAAAACAGTGACAAACACTCTGACATACACTCACAAACAGGCCAAAAGTGGGGGTAACAAGGCTAGAAAGAGGCTACCTTCTCACAGCCAGTGCCACAGAAATTCAAACAAATGTAATTGAAATGTGAAGTAACACTGTCCTACTTGTGTGTCATTGGATGTATTGTCTGATCACAGATGTTCAGTTGTCCTCATCCTCATTCTCTGCCTCCTCATCCTCACTGTCTACAGGGTGCACTGCTGGCACAGGGGCATCTCCAGCCTCCACCTCCTGCAGGAATGGGACACGGCGTCTGAGGGCCTGGTTATGCAACATGCAGCATGCCACCACTATCTGGTAGACCTTCTTGGGTGAGTAGCACAGGGATCCACCTGTCAGATGGAGGCACAGGAATCTGGCCTTCAGGAGGCCAAAGGTCCTTTCAATTATCCTCTTGTTTTGCCCATGGGCCTCATTATAACGTTCTTCTGCCCTTGTCCTAGCATTCCTCACAGGGGTCAGCAGCCATGATAGGTTGGGGTAACCAGTCACCTGAAATGTTGAGGGACAACATTTAGCCACACACTATCCATATGACCCACACCATACGCCAACATCTACTGGGTGGGAACCAGGGCTCACCTATTAGCCACACCCTGTGCCTCTGTAGTTGGGCCATCACATTTGGGATGCTGCTATTCCTCAGGACAACGGCATCATGATTTGACCCAGGATACTTAGCATTGACATGGAGATGTACTGGTCCGCAAGGCACATCATCTGTACATTCACAGAGTGGAAACTCTTCCGATTTCTGAACACCTGTTCATTTTGCCGGGGGGACAAATGCAATATGTGTTCCATCAATCGCCCCAATTATGTTGGGATATGTCCCATTGCATAGAACTCAACCTTCACTGTGGCCAAATCTTCAACCTGGGGGAAAACAATGTAGCTGCACATGTGTTTGATCAGAGCAGAAAACACTCTTGTCAGCACGTTTGAGAACATTGGCTGTGACATTCCTGCTACCAAGCCCACTGTCACTTGGAAAGAACCAGTTGCCAGGAAATGGAGCACTGATAGAACTTGCACAAGAGTGGGGATCCCAATGGGGTGACAGATAGCAGATATCAGGTCAGGCTCCAATTGGGCACACAGCTCTGTGATTGTGGCCCTGTCCAGTCTATAGGTGAGGATAATGCGCCTGTCCTCCAGTGTTGCCACGTCCACCAGGGGTCTGTACGCGGAGGCATCCATCTCCTATTCATCCACAGCGGTAGGAATCTAAGGGACAAAAGAGTGAGGAGCTGGTCACAAACTGAACAATGGAGCAACAACAGAACTTTGCATCCTGTTAACTTGTAATGGGTCAATGTGATTTGTCCTGTATGTCCTAATATCACCAGTGTCGCAGCAATTTTCCAGGCCCTGCCCCCCCCCCCCCCCGAAATGGCATCCGCTTGTCCTGTGTGGAGGGACAGGTGGAAGTGAGGTAATTCCGCTGACGTTGTGCGCTGTTGTGGGAAGCGGTCGGGAACCGCCGTGCAACTCCTCATTGGTTATAATTAGGCCCTATGGGTTACAGTGGCCAATCGTGATCTATGCCGGCGCTAACGGTATGCACCGCTGCGGATGTGACCGTCATTTTCTGTCTGATTCCTCACTTGCTACCTGACCTTCCACAGGAGAGGACCAACACTGCATGTGCTGCTGTGGCCTGTGTCTGAAACCTACCATGGCTGGTGTGACCGGGGAAAGGGCCCCAGCCTTCACATCGGAGGAGTTGGAGAGACTGGTGGATGGTGTCCTACCCCAGTACGGACTGCTACATGGGCCTCCAGACCAACAGGTGGGTTCACTGTGGGCATGATGCATATGGCATGAATGGATGGAGTGGTGTGTGTGAAGGACTCGTGTAAAGGGTGTGGGTGGATGTCCTCAGGGCAGCATACAGATTGTGTGCTGGGCCATGTGCATGTAAATGGTGATTGAAACAGGTATGGTGGGCCATATGTTTTACAGGCAGGACTGTTTTCTAAATCTATTTTCCTGTGTGTATTGCCTCTGCAGGTCAGCGTTCATCAGAAGAAGAGTATATGGCATGCCATTGCCAAGGAGGTGCGGACCCTGGGGGTCTATGGCAGGCGGAGCACCCACTATCGGAAACGGTGGGAGGACCTGGGATGCTGGGCACGGAAGACGGCGGAGGTCCAGTTGAGGATGGCCTCCCAATGAGAAAGGGGTGTCCGTCGAACCCTGACCTCCCTAATGGTCCGCATACTGGCAGTGGCCCATCCTGAGCTGGACGGGCGCTTGAGGGCATCACAGCAGCCACAAGGGGGTGAGTACAGTGCCTATCCTTACAACTTTTTGAGGGTAGGGTGGTATCCGGGCGGTGGATGTCTGTCAGTGGGTGCCCCTAGGCCAGGCCTGGCATAGCAGCGTAGGTCCTCTGGTGGCTAGGCTTCTGAAGGGATAATACTGCCTATCTAGCATGTAAGCATCCACTACTGGTCAGGACTGCATGGGTGCCAGGTGTGCTGCATTTGACGGTGTGTACCCCTCCCCATGCTTTGGCCGCTAACTATTTCTCTGGTAGTGCTATGGCATAGTGCATAGACCTGTTCCCTGGGTATGAGGGTGCTGTGTATGCCAACGGTGGTGTTGGTGCAGCCATTGACCCAGTGTATCTCTTGTCTCTTCCCCCCCTTTTTTTTGTTTTCCTGTCCTTATGTGCATTAGCATCATCTGGCGGAGAATCTGAGGCACTGGCGGAGGAGAGAGCTGCATCCCACAGGACCCAGGAGGCAGAGTCCTCCGATGCTGAGGGCACCAGTGGGATGGAGGGCGAGGGGAGCACCATGGCGGAGACTGGAGGGTACAGTTCTGACACAGATACCGTCTCCGATGGAAGCTCCCTGGTGGTGGGGAACACTTCTGTGACCACCCCAGCTACAGGTACATCTGCCACCCCTGTACCAGCACCGCCCTCCCAGCAGCCCCTCAGCGAGTTGCCCGTGCCCACTCACCCAGGAGGGTGGGCATCTCCTTTGCCCTAGGCCTCAGGCCCTGCCCCAGTTAGCCCTGCTGCCCTGAGTGAGGAGGCTATTGACCTCCTGAGATCCACCTCTGTAGGGCAATTAACCATTGTGAATGCCATCCAGAGGCTGGCAGCCCAGATACAACAATCTAATTCATTCCTGGAGGGCATTCACACTGGACTGGCGGCCCAACAGAGATCGATTCAGGCTCTGGCCTCCTTTCTAATGGCAGCCATTGTCCCTGTCTCTACCCTCCTGTAGGAGGCTGGACTGGCTTGTAGTGAGTACCAAGGGGTACTTACACCTTGCACCAGGCCCAGTTATCCCTTATTAGTTTATAGGGTGTCTAGCAGCTTAGGCTGATAGATAATGGTAGCTTACCAGAGCAGCTTAGGCTGAACTAGGAGACAAGTGAAGCTCCTACAGTACCACTTAGTGTCATATGCACAATATCATAAGAAAACACAATACACAGTTATACTAAAAATAAAGGTACTTTATTTTTATGACAATATACCAAAGTATCTTAGAATGTAACCTCTGTGAGAGGATAGGAAATATACACAAGATATATATACACAATAGCAAAAATATGCAGTATAGTCTTAGAAAACAGTGCAAACAATGTATAGTTACAACAGGATGCAATGGGGAAAAATAGGGATAGGGGCAGCACAAACCATATACTCCAAAAGTGGAATGCGAACCAAGAATGGACCCCAAACCTATGTGACCTTGTAGAGGGTCGCTGGGACTATTAGAAAATAGTGAGAGTTAGAAAAATAACCCTCCCCAAGACCCTGAAAAGTGAGTGCAAAGTGCACTAAAGTTCCCCTAAGGACAAAGAAGTCGTGTTAGAAGAATAATGCAGGAAAGACACAAACCAACAATGCAACAACGCTGGATTTCCAATCTGGGGTACCTGTGGAACAAGCGGACCAAGTCCAAAAGTCACAAGCAAGTCGGAGATGGGCAGATGCCCAGGAAATGCCAGCTGCGGGTGCAAAGAAGCTTCTACTGGACAGAAGAAGCTGTGGTTTCTGCAGGAACGCAAAGGGCTAGAGACTTCCCCTTTGGGGGACGGATTCCTCTTGCCCTGTAAAGTCGTGCAGAAGTGTTTTCCCGCCGAAAGAACACCAACAAGCCTTGCTAGCTGCAAATCATGCGGTTAAAGTTTTTGGATGCTGCTGTGGCCCAGGAGGGACCAGGAGGTCGCAAATTGGACCAGGAGGTAGAGGGGACGTCGAGCAAGACAGGGAGCCCTCTTAGCAGCAGGTAGCAACCGGAGAAGTGCCAGAAACAGGCACTACAAGGATGCGTGAAATGGTGCTCACCCGAAGTCGCACAAAGAAGTCCCACGTCGCTGGAGAACAACTTAGGAGGTTGTGCAATGCAGCTTAGAGTGCCGTGGACCCAGGCTGGACTGTGCACAAAGGATTTCCGCCGGAAGTGTACGGAGGCCGGAGTAGCTGCAAAAGTCACGATTCCCAGCAATGCAGTCTAGCGAGGTGAGACAAGGACTTACCTCCACCAAACTTAGACTGAAGAGTCACTGGACTGTGGGGGTCACTTGGACAGAGTTGCTGGATTCGAGGGACCTCGCTCGTCGTGCTGAGAGGAGACCCAAGGGACCGGTAATGCAGCTTTTTGGTGCCTGCGGTTGCAGGGGGAAGATTCCGTGGACCCATGGGAGATTTCTTCGGAGCTTCTAGTGCAGAGAGGAGGCAGACTACCCCCACAGCATGCACCACCAGGAAAACAGTCGAGAAGGCGGCAGGATCAGCGTTACAGAGTTGCAGTAGTCGTCTTTGCTACTATGTTGCAGGTTTGCAGGCTTCCAGCGCGGTCAGCAGTCGATTCCTTGGCAGAAGGTGAAGAGAGAGATGCAGAGGAACTCGGATGAGCTCTTGCATTCGTTATCTAAAGTTTCCCCAGAGACAGAGACCCTAGATAGCCCGAAAAGAGGGTTTGGCTACTTAGGAGAGAGGATAGGCTAGCAACACCTGAAGGAGCCTATCAGAAGGAGTCTCTGACGTCCCCTGGTGGCACTGGCCACTCAGAGCAGTCCAGTGTGCCAGCAGCACCTCTGTTTCCAAGATGGCAGAGGTCTGGAGCACACTGGAGGAGCTCTGGACACCTCCCAGGGGTGGTGCAGGTCAGGGGAGTGGTCACTCCCCTTTCCTTTGTCCAGTTTCGCGCCAGAACAGGGCTAAGGGGTCCCCTGAACTGGTGTAGACTGGCTTATGCAGAATTGTGCACATCTGTGCCCAAGAAAGCATTTCCAGAGGCTTGGGGAGGCTACTCCTCCCCTGCCTTCACACCATTATCCAAAGGGAGAGGGTGTAACACACTCTCTCAGATGAAGTCCTTTGTTCTGCCATCCTGGGCCAGGCCTGGCTGGACCCCAGGAGGGCAGAAGCCTGTCTGAGGGGTTGGCAGCAGCAGCAGCTGCAGTGAAACCCCAGGAAAGGCAGTTTGGCAGTACCAGGGTCTGTGCTACAGACCACTGGGATCATGGGATTGTGCCAAATATGCCAGGATGGCATAGAGGGGGCAATTCCATGATCATAGACATGTTACATGGCCATATTCGGAGTTACCATTGTGAAGCTACATATAGGTAGTGACCTATATGTAGTGCACGCGTGTAATGGTGTCCCCGCACTCACAAAGTCCGGGGAATTGGCCCTGAACAATGTGGGGGCACCTTGGCTAGTGCCAGGGTGCCCTCACACTAAGTAACTTTGCACCTAACCTTTTACCAGGTAAAGGTTAGACATATAGGTGACTTATAAGTTACTTAAGTGCAGTGTAAAATGGCTGTGAAATAACGTGGACGTTATTTCACTCAGGCTGCAGTGGCAGGCCTGTGTAAGAATTGTCAGAGCTCCTACAATGGGTGGCAAAAGAAATGCTGCAGCCCATAGGGATCTCCTGGAACCCCAATACCCTGGGTACCTTAGTACCATATACTAGGGAATTATAAGGGTGTTCCAGTAAGCCAATGTAAATTGGTAAAATTGGTCACTAGCCTGTTAGTGACAATTTGAGAGAAGCGAGAGAGCATAACCACTGAGGTTCTGGTTAGCAGAGCCTCAGTGAGACAGTTAGGCACCACACAGGGAACACATACATATAGGCCACAACCTTATGAGCACTGGGGTCCTGACTAGCAGGGTCCCAGTGACACATAACAAACATACTGAAAACATAGGGTTTTCACTATGAGCACTGGTCCCTGGCTAGCAGGATCCCAGTGAGACAGTGAAAACACCCTGACATACACTCACAAACAGGCCAAAAGTGGGGGTAACAAGGCTAGAAAGAGGCTACTTTCTCACACAACCCCCCCCCCCCCCAAACGAAGGACAATAAGGCTAACCTTGGCCAGTTGAGACTTTATTGTCTAAGTGGTGATAAGTAGAGAGTAGCTCTGCAATAGACTGGTTACTCCCTTTATCATCCACTATATGGTTACTTCCCTGTGGGGATGTAAACCACCCTGTTTGAAGTTTTTTAGCTAAGCAACAATGTGAAGATGTATTTTCAGAGTTTCTATCAGTAAGTTTTAGTTTAGAGCAGTGGGAATTGTCCACTGAACCTATTTTTAGTGATGGAAATGCCAGACAGGGATGCTGTCTCAGAAAAGCCATAGCTGGGCAAAAACTTTGTCCATATGGCTGGAAGAGAGAACAGGGATGCTGTTTCTCTTGAGTTGGAGCAGGGCAGGGAAGCTGTCCTATGAGCTCCACACTAGGGCAGGGATGCTGTCCTAAGTGTTGTGAGGCAGTGCAGGGTTTCTGCACTAAAGTTTCTCTGGGAGGGTTGGAGGGATGCTCCATGTTAACTAAAATGGTGCTCTTTTTCTCACCAATGTTAGTTATCCCACAGAGAGGTACTTCTACCTCAGGGAGTCCAGCTTTGCCAGATGATGATTCCCTTGGAACAGGTGCCACCCCAGGAGAGGTTTCTCCCACCACAGGAATGGTATCCTGAATGGTAGGGTGGTTAGGGGATACTGTGATACCCTTTTTACCTGTTGATGGAGAGGGATCCTGAGTTTTCAGGCCTTCTCTCCTTTGCTTTTTCATTTCAGTAGAAATGAGAGGGAACAATTCCTCTGGGATGCCCAGCATGGCTGCATGGGCATAAAACTCTACATCAGCCCAACCTGAGGCCTCTAGGTCATTACCTAAGAGACAGTCTACAGGTAAGCTAGGTGATACCACCACCTGCTTAGGGCCAGTAACTCCACCCCAACTAAACTGAATTATAGCTAAGGGAAGAAACTTAGTGGAGTTATGGACATCAATAATCGTATACTGTTGTCCAATGATGTGTTGATCAGGGTGCACTAGGTTTTCAGTCACCAAAGTGATACTGGCACCTGTGTCCCTGTAGGCCAAGGCCTCAACACCATTTATTGAAACTGTCTGCCTGTACTTATCCATTGTAAGGGGACAAGCAGCCAGTGTGGCAAGGCCAATGCCACTAGGTGTGACAGAAACTGTCTTGGGACTGACTACCCCAGTTTCTACTATGGACCCATAATTGAACCCAACTACACCCTTAACTTGACTGTTGCCAGCAGTCCCACCACTAGTACCACTACTGCTAGGGGCACTAGAGCTTGATGTATTAGTGGTGGTAGGCTCAGGGGGTTTACCTGGACAGGACGTATCCCCTGGCCTATGGCCTCTGTTTTTACACACAAAGCACCAAGGCTTTTTAAATTGTTTAGGTTGGGAAGAAGAGGAATAATTTTTTTTATCCCCACCCCCTGAAGAGTGTTTAAGATTTGAAGTGGGTTCTTTGGTTTTACCCTTATCCCCATGCTTATCTTGAGATTTTTCACCATCTTTCTTCTTGTTCTTCTCTTTGTCACCCCCTGTATGAACTTTTCTGTTCACCCTTGTTCTGACCCATTTGTCTGCCTTCTTTCCCAATTCTTGGGGAAAGGTCAGATCAGAGTCCACCAAGTACTGGTGCAACAAATCAGACACACAATTATGAAGAATATGCTCTCTCAGGATCAAGTTATACAGGCTGTCATAATCAGTAACTTTACTGCCATGTAACCACCCCTCCAAGGCCTTCACTGAATGGTCAATGAAATCAACCCAGTCTTGTGAAGACTCCTTTATGGTCTCTCTGAACTTTATCCTGTACTGTTCAGTGGTTAAGCCATAACCATCCAGGAGTGCATTCTTAAGAACTGTAAAATTATTGGCATCACTTTCTTTCACAGTAAGGAGCCTATCCCTACCTTTTCCACTAAATGATAGCCATAGGATAGCAGCCCACTGCCTTTGAGGGACATCCTGTACAACACAGGCCCTCTCAAGTGCAGCAAACCACTTGTTAATGTCATCCCCCTCCTTATAAGGGGAAACTATCTTATGCAGATTCCTGGAATCATGCTCTTTTGCAGGATGACTATGGGGAATACTGCTGCTGCCACCATGGGTTTCAAAACCCAACTTCTGTCTTTCCTTCTCTAGTTCTAATGACTGTCTATCCAAATCCAGCTGTTGCTTTTTAAGCTTCAGTCTGGTTTGTTCCACCCTCAACTTATTGAGTTCCCTTTCTAACAATCTGTCATCAGGGTTGGTGGGAGGGACATTTCTAGATACAGAGGTATGATGGTAATGAACAGAAGGAGACTTGTCCCTTACAGAGGGCACCCTAACAGCTTGGCTGACAGTGTAATGTGAGAGCACATCATCTGTATGATGTGACTCCACCTCAGTACCAACTATGCTAGACTGCCTTGTAATGGGAAGGCTAAGAAGTTTCTTTCCTGAACCTTTTCCTGGGGGAGTCCCTGGATCAGATTGGGAACCATTAGCTACTTTTTCAACAGATGGGGCACTTTTAGCCTTATCTTGTTCTCTAAGTATGTTAAGTAACAATTCCAAGGAAGGATTCTTCCCTACACTCAAACCTCTCTCTACACAGAGACTCCTTGCTCCTTTCCAGCTAAGGTGGTCATATGCAAGTTTGGACAGATCAACATTTTGACCTGTGCCAGACATTTTTAGAGAGAGTTAAAGTGAAAGAAAAAGAGAAAAAAGTTTTCAGAACTTTTAGAAAGACAGAAAAAAACTTTTTAAACTTTTTAGAACTTTTTAGAAAGTTTAGAAGTACTTTTCAGCACTTAGAAAAGAGTGAAAAGAGGAAATGCTAAACTTTTTGGTTATGTGTATATACACTGAACTTGTTTTGTATATTTTTCTCTTATGAAAAGTACAATGACAAGAGTGGTAAGTAGTCTCAAAGCACTTATCCCACCACTGCACAACCAATGTAGGAGGCTGGACTGGCTTGTAGTGACTACCAAGGGGTACTTGCACCTTGCACCAGGCCCAGTTATCCCTTATTAGTGTATAGGGTGTCTAGCAGCTTAGGCTGATAGATAATGGTAGCTTAGCAGAGCAGCTTAGGCTGAACTAGGAGACGAGTGAAGCTCCTACAGTACCACTTAGTGTCATATGCACAATATCATAAGAAAACACAATACACAGTTATACTAAAAATAAAGGTACTTTATTTTTATGACAATATGCCAAAGTATCTTAGAGTGTACCCTCAGTGAGAGGATAGGAAATATACACAAGATATATATACACAATAGCAAAAATATGCAGTATAGTCTTAGAAAACAGTGCAAACAATGTATAGTTACAATAGGATGCAATGGGGAAACATAGGGATAGGGGCAACACAAACCATATACTCCAAAAGTAGAATGCGAACCACGAATGGACCCCAAACCTATGTGACCTTGTAGAGGGTCGCTGGGACTATTAGAAAATAGTGAGAGTTAGAAAAATAACCCTCCCCAAGACCCTGAAAAGTGAGTGCAAAGTGCACAAAAGTTCCCCTAAGGACAAAGAAGTTGTGTTAGAAGAATAATGCAGGAAAGACACAAACCAACAAATGCAACAACGCTGGATTTCCAATCTGGGGTACCTGTGGAACAAGGGGACCAAATCTAAAAGTCACAAGCAAGTCGGAGATGGGCAGATGCCCAGGAAATGCCAGCTGCGGGTGCAAAGAAGCTTCTACTGGACAGAAGAAGCTGCGGTTTATGCAGGAACGCAAAGGGCTAGAGACTTCCCCTTTGGAGGACGGATCCCATTCGCAATGTAGAGTCGTGCAGAAGTGTTTTCCCGCCGAAGGAATGCCAACAAGCCTTGCTAGCTGCAAATCGTTTAGTTAGCGTTTTTGGATGCTGCTGTGGCCCAGGAGGGACCAGGAGGTCGCAAATTGGAACAGGTGGTAGAGGGGACGTCGAGCAAGACAAGGAGCCCTCTTAGCAGCAGGTAGCACCCGGAGAAGTGCCAGAAACAGGCATTACGAGGATGCGTGAAACGGTGCTCACCCGAAGTCGCACAAAGAAGTCCCACGTCGCCGGAGAACAACTTACGAGGTCGTGCAATGCAGGTTAGAGTGCCGTGGACCCAGGCTGGACTGTGCACAAAGGATTTCCGCCGGAAGTGCACGGAGGCCGGAGTAGCTGCAAAAGTCGTGGTTCCCAGCAATGCAGTCTAGCGAGGTGAGGCAAGGACTTACCTCCACCAAACTTGGACTGAAGAGTCACTGGACTGTGGGGGTCACTTGGACAGAGTTGCTGGATTCGAGGGACCTCGCTCGTCGTGCTGAGAGGAGACCCAAGGGACCGGTAATGCAGCTTTTTGGTGCCTGCGGTTGCAGGGGGAAGATTCCGTCGACCCACGGGAGATTTCTTCGGAGCTTCTAGTGCAGAGAGGAGGCAGACTACCCTCACAGCATGCACCACCAGGAAAACTGTCGAGAAGGCGGCAGGATCAGCGTTACAGAGTTGCAGTAGTCGTCTTTGCTACTATGTTGCAGGTTTGCAGGCTTCCAGCGCGGTCAGCAGTCGATTCCTTGGCAGAAGGTGAAGAGAGAGATGCAGAGGAACTCGGATGAGCTCTTGCATTCGTTATCTAAAGTTTCCCCAGAGACAGAGACCCTAAATAGCCCGAAAAGAGGGTTTGGCTACTTAGGAGAGAGGATAGGCTAGCAACACCTGAAGGAGCCTATCAGAAGGAGTCTCTGACGTCACCTGGTGGCACTGGCCACTCAGAGCAGTCCAGTGTGCCAGCAGCACCTCTGTTTCCAAGATGGCAGAGGTCTGGAGCACACTGGAGGAGCTCTGGACACCTCCCAGGGGAGGTGCAGGTCAGGGGAGTGGTCACTCCCCTTTCCTTTGTCCAGTTTCGCGCCAGAGCAGGGCTAAGGGGTCCCCTGAACCGGTGTAGACTGGCTTATGCAGAATTGGGCACATCTGTGCCCAAGAAAGCATTTCCAGAGGCTGGGGGAGGCTACTCCTCCCCTGCCTTCAAACCATTTTCCAAAGGGAGAGGGTGTAACACCCTCTCTCAGAGGAAGTCCTTTGTTCTGCCATCCTGGGCCAGGCCTGGCTGGACCCCAGGAGGGCAGAAGCCTGTCTGAGGGGTTGGCAGCAGCAGCAGCTGCAGTGAAACCCCAGGAAAGGCAGTTTGTCAGTACCAGGGTGTGAGAAAGTAGCCTCTTTCTAGCCTTGTTACCCCCACTTTTGGCCTGTTTGTGAGTGTATGTCAGGGTGTTTTCACTGTCTCACTGGGATCCTGCCAGCCAGGGCCCAGTGCTCATAGTGAAAACCCTATGTTTTCCGTATGTTTGATATGTGTCACTGGGACCCTGCTAGTCAGGACCCCAGTGCTCATAAGTTTGTGGCCTATATGTATGTGTTCCCTGTGTGGTGCCTAACTGTCTCACTGAGGCTCTGCTAATCAGAACCTCAGTGGTTATGCTCTCTCATTTCTTTCCAAATTGTCACTAACAGGCTAGTGACCAATTTTACCAATTTACATTGGCTTACTGGAACACCCTTGTAATTCCCTAGTATATGGTACTGAGGTACCCAGGGTATTGGGGTTCCAGGAGATCCCTATGGGCTGCAGCATTTCTTTTGCCACCCATAGGGAGCTCTGACAATTCTTACACAGGCCTGCCACTGCAGCCTGAGTGAAATAACGTCCACGTTATTTCACAGCCATTTTACACTGCACTTAAGTAACTTATAAGTCACCTATATGTCTAACCTTTACCTGGTAAAGGTTAGGTGCAAAGTTACTTAGTGTGAGGGCACCCTGGCACTAGCCAAGGTGCCCCCACATTGTTCAGAGCCAATTCCCTGAACTTTGTGAGTGCGGGGACACCATTACACACGTGCACTACATATAGGTCACTACCTATATGTAGCTTCACAATGGTAACTCCGAATATGGCCATGTAACATGTCTATGATCATGGAATTGCCCCCTCTATGCCATCCTGGCATAGTTGGCACAATCCCATGATCCCAGTGGTCTGCAGCACAGACCCTGGTACTGCCAAACTGCCCTTCCTGGGGTTTCACTGCAGCTGCTGCTGCTGCCAACCCCTCAGACAGGCATCTGCCCTCCTGGGGTCCAGCCAGGTCTGGCCCAGGATGGCAGAACAAAGAACTTCCTCTGAGAGAGGGTGTGACACCCTCTCCCTTTGGAAAATGATGTGAAGGCAGGGGAGGAGTAGCCTCCCCCAGCCTCTGGAAATGCTTTGTTGGGCACAGATGTGCCCAATTCTGCATAAGCCAGTCTACACCGGTTCAGGGGACCCCTTAGCCCTGCTTTGGCGCGAAACTGGACAAAGGAAAGGGGAGTGACCACTCCCCTGACCTGCACCTCCCCTGGGAGGTGTCCAGAGCTCCTCCAGTGTGCTCCAGACCTCTGCCATCTTGGAAACAGAGGTGCTGCTGGCACACTGGACTGCTCTGAGTGGCCAGTGACACCAGGTGACGTCAGAGACTCCTTGTGATAGGCTCCTTCAGGTGTTGCTAGCCTATCCTCTCTCCTAAGTAGCCAAACCCTCTTTTCTGGCTATTTAGGGTCTCTGTCTCTGGGGAAACTTTAGATAACGAATGCAAGAGCTCAGCCGAGTTCCTCTGCATCTCTCTCTTCACCTTCTGCCAAGGAATCGACTGCTGACCGCGCTGGAAGCCTGCAAAACTGCAACATAGTAGCAAAGACGACTACTGCAACTCTGTAACGCTGATCCTGCTGCCTTCTTGACTGTTTTCCTGGTGGGGCATGCTGCGGGGGTAGTCTGCCTCCTCTCTGCACTAGAAGCTCCGAAGAAATCTCCCGTGGGTCGACGGAATCTTCACCCTGCAACCGCAGGCACCAAAAAGCTGCCTTACCGGTCCCTTGGGTCTCCTCTCAGCACGACGAGCGAGGTCCCTCGAATCCAGCAACTCTGTCAAAGTGGCTCCCACAGTCCAGTGACTCTTCAGTCCAAGTTTGGTGGAGGTAAGTCCTTGCCTCCCCTCGCTAGACTGCATTGCTGGGAACCGCGACTTTTGCAGCTACTCCGGCCTCCGTGCACTTCCGGCGGAAATCCTTTGTGCACAGTCCAGCCTTGGTCCACGGCACTCTAACCTGCATTGCACGACCTCCTAAGTTGTTCTCCGGCGACGTGGGACTTCTTTGTGCGACTTCGGGTGAGCACCGTTTCACGCATCCTCGTAGTGCCTGTTTCTGGCACTTCTCCGGGTGCTACCTGCTGCTAAGAGGGCTCCTTGTCTTGCACGACGTCCCCTCTACCTTCTGGTCCAATTTGCGACCTCCTGGTCCCTCTTGGACCACAGCAGCATCCAAAAACACTAACCGCACCATTTGCAGCTAGCAAGGCTTGTTGGCATTCTTATGGCGGGAAAACACTTCTGCACGACTCTACAAGGCGAGAGGTATCCGTCCTTCAAAGGGGAAGTCTCTAGCCCTTTTTGTTCCTGCAGAAACTTCAGCTTCTTCTGTCCAGTAGAAGCTTCTTTGCACCCGCAGCTGGCATTTCCTGGGCATCTGCCCATCTCCGACTTGCTTGTGACTTTTGGACTTGGTCCCCTTGTTCCACAGGTACCCTAGATTGGAAATCCACAGTTGTTGCATTGTTGGTTTGTGTCTTTCCTGCATTATTCCTCTAACACGACTTCTTTGTCCTTAGGGGAACTTTAGTGCACTTTGCACTCACTTTTCAGGGTCTTGGGGAGGGTTATTTTTCTGACTCTCACTATTTTCTAATAGTCCCAGCGACCCTCTACAAGGTCACATAGGTTTGGGGTCCATTCGTGGTTCGCATTCCACTTTTGGAGTATATGGTTTGTGTTGCCCCTATCCCTATGTTTCCCCATTGCATCCTATTGTAACTTTACATTGTTTGCACTGTTTTCTAAGACTATACTGCATATTTTTGCTATTGTGTATATATATCTTGTGTATATTTCCTATCCTCTAACTGAGGGTACACTCTAAGATACTTTGGCATATTGTCATAAAAATAAAGTACCTTTATTTTTAGTATAACTGTGTATTGTGTTTTCTTATGATATTGAGCATATGACACTGAGTGGTACTGTAGTAGCTTCACACGTCTCCTAGTTCAGCCTAAGCTGCTCTGCTAAGCTACCATTATCTATCAGCCTAAGCTGCTAGACACCCTATACACTAATAAGGGATAACTGGGCCTGGTGCAAGGTGCAAGTACCCCTTGGTACTCACTACAAGCCAGTCCAGCCTCCTACATTGGTTGTGCAGCGGTGGGATAAGTGCTTTGAGACTGCTTACCACTCTTGTCATTGTACTTTTCATAAGAGAAAAATATACAAAACAAGGTCAGTGTATATACACATAGCCAAAAAGTTTTGCATTTGCTCTTTTCACTCTTTTCTAAGTGCTGAAAAGTGCTTCTAACTTTCTAAAAAGTTCTAAAAAGTTTTAAAAGTTTTTTTCTCTGTCTTTCTAAAAGCTCTGACAAACTTTTTTCTCTTTTTCTATCACTTTAACTCTCTCTAAAAATGTCTGGCACATGCCAAAATGTTGATCTGTCCAAACTTGCATATGATCACCTTAGCTGGAAAGGAGCAAGGAGTCTCTGCATAGAGAGAGGTTTGAGTGTAGGGAAGAATCCTTCCTTGGAATTGTTACTTAACATGCTTAGAGAACAGGATAAGGCTAGAAGTGCCCCATCTGTTGAAAAAGTAGCTAATGGTTCCCAATCTGATCCAGGGACTCCCCCAGGAAAAGATTCAGGAAAGAAACTTCCTAGCCTGCCCATTACTAGACAGTCTAGCATAGTTGGTAATGATGTTGAGTCACACCATACAAATAGTGTTGTCTCACATCATAGCAAAAGCATTTATTCTCACCACAGTGGTACTGATGTTTCTGTTAGCCAAGCTGTTAGGGTGGCTTCTGTAAGGGACAGGTCTCCTTCTGTTCATTCCCATCATACCTCTGTATCTAGGAATGTCCCTCCCACCAACCCTGATGACAGAATGTTAGAGAGGGAACTCAATAAGTTGAGGGTGGAACAAACCAGACTGAAGCTTAAAAAGCAACAGCTGGATTTGGATAGACAGTCTTTTGAATTAGAGAAGGAAAGACAGAAGTTGGGTTTAGAAACCCATGGTGGCAGCAGCAGTATTCCCCATAGTCATCCTGCAAAAGAGCATGATTCCAGGAATCTGCACAAGATAGTTCCCCCTTATAAGGAGGGGGATGACATTAACAAGTGGTTTGCTGCACTTGAGAGGGCCTGTGTTGTACAGGATGTCCCTCAAAGGCAGTGGGATGCTATCCTATGGCTATCATTTAGTGGAAAAGGTAGGGATAGGCTCCTTACTGTGAAAGAAAGTGATGCCAATAATTTTACAGTTCTTAAGAATGCACTCCTGGATGGTTATGGCTTAACCACTGAACAATACAGGATAAAGTTCAGAGAGACCAAAAAGGAGTCTTCACAAGACTGGGTTGATTTCATTGACCATTCAGTGAAGGCCTTGGAGGGGTGGTTACATGGCAGTAAAGTTACTGATTATGACAGCCTGTATAACTTGATCCTGAGAGAGCATATTCTTAATAATTGTGTGTCTGATTTGTTGCACCAGTACTTGGTGGACTCTGATCTGACCTCTCCCCAAGAATTGGGAAAGAAGGCAGACAAATGGGTCAGAACAAGGGTGAACAGAAAAGTTCATACAGGGGGTGACAAAGATGGCAATAAGAAGAAAGATGGTGAAAAATCTCAAGATAAGCATGGGGATAAGGGTAAAACCAAAGATCCCACTTCAAATCTTAAACACTCTTCAGAGGGTGGGGATAAAACTAATTCTTCCTCTTCTTCTCAACCTGCACACATTAAAAAGCCTTGGTGCTTTGTGTGTAAAAATAGAGGCCATAGGCCAGGGGATAAGTCCTGTCCAGGTAAACCCCCTGAGCCTACCACCATTAATACATCAAGCTCTAGTGCCCCTAGCAGTAGTGGTACTAGTGGTGGGACTGCTGGCAACAGTCAAGCAAAGGGTGTAGTTGGGTTCACTTATGGGTCCATCATAGAAACTGGGGTAGTCAGTCCCAAGACAGTTTCTGTCACACCTAGTGGCATTGGCCTTGCCACACTGGCTGCTTGTCCCCTTACAATGGATAAGTACAGGCAGACAGTTTCAATAAATGGTGTTGAGGCCTTGGCCTACAGGGACACAGGTGCCAGTATCACTTTGGTGACTGAAAACCTAGTGCACCCTGATCAACACATCATTAGACAACAGTATAAGATTATTGATGTCCATAACTCCACTAAGTTTCTCCCCTTAGCTATAATTCAGTTTAGTTGGGGTGGAGTTACTGGCCCTAAGCAGGTGGTGGTATCACCTAGCTTACCTGTAGACTGTCTCTTAGGTAATGACCTAGAGGCCTCAGGTTGGGCTGATGTAGAGTTTTATGCCCATGCAGCCATGCTGGGCATCCCAGAGGAATTGTTCCCTCTCATTTCTACTGAAATGAAAAAGCAAAGGAGAGAAGGACTGAAAACTCAGGATCCCTCTCCATCAACAGGTAAAAAGGGTATCACAGTATCCCCTAACCACCCTACCATTCAGGATACCATTCCTGTGGTGGGAGAAACCTCTCCTGGGGGGGCACCTGTTCCAAGGGAATCATCAGCTGGCAAAGCTGGACTCCCTGAGGTAGAAGTACCTCTCTGTGGGATAACTAACATTGGTGACAAAAAGAGCACCATTTTAGTTAACATGGAGCATCCCTCCAACCCTCCCAGAGAAACTTTAGTGCAGAAACTCTGCACTGCCTCACAACACTTAGGACAGCATCCCTGCCCTTGTGTGGAGCTCATAGGACAGCATCCCTGCCCTGCTCCAACTCAAGAGAAACAGCATCCCTGTTCTCTCTTCCAGCCATATGGACAAAGTTTTTGCCCAGCTATGGCTTTACTGAGACTGCATCCCTGTCTGGCATTTCCATCATTACAAATAGGTTCAGTGGATAATTCCCACTGCTCTAAACTAAAACTTACTGATAGAAACTCTGAAAATACATCTTCACATTGTTGCTTAGCTAAAAAACTTCAAACAGGGTGGTTTACATCCCCACAGGGAAGTAACCATATAGTGGATGATAAAGGGAGTAACCAGTCTATTGCAGAGCTACTCTCTACTTATCACCACTTAGACAATAAAGTCTCAACTGGCCAAGGTTAGCCTTATTGTCCTTTGTTTGGGGGGGGGGTTGTGTGAGAAAGTAGCCTCTTTCTAGCCTTTTTACCCCCACTTTTGGCCTGTTTGTGAGTGTATGTCAGGGTGTTTTCACTGTCTCACTGGGATCCTGCCAGCCAGGGCCCAGTGCTCATAGTGAAAACCCTATGTTTTCAGTATGTTTGTTATGTGTCACTGTGACCCTGCTAGTCAGGACCCCAGTGCTCATAAGTTTGTGGCCTATATGTATGTGTTCCCTGTGTGGTGCCTAACTGTCTCACTGAGGCTCTGCTAATCAGAACCTCAGTGGTTATGCTCTCTCATTTCTTTCCAAATTGTCACTAACAGGCTAGTGACCAATTTTACCAATTTACATTGGCTTACTGGAACACCCTTGTAATTCCCTAGTATATGGTACTGAGGTACCCAGGGTATTGGGGTTCCAGGAGATCCCTATGGGCTGCAGCATTTCTTTTGCCACCCATAGGGAGCTCTGACAATTCTTACACAGGCCTGCCACTGCAGCCTGAGTGAAATAACGTCCACGTTATTTCACAGCCATTTTACACTGCACTTAAGTAACTTATAAGTCACCTATATGTCTAACCTTTACCTGGTAAAGGTTAGGTGCAAAGTTACTTAGTGTGAGGGCACCCTGGCACTAGCCAAGGTGCCCCCACATTGTTCAGAGCCAATTCCCTGAACTTTGTGAGTGCGGGGACACCATTACACGCGTGCACTACATATAGGTCACTACCTATATGTAGCTTCACAATGGTAACTCCGAATATGGCCATGTAACATGTCTAGATTGTCAGAGCTCCCTATGGGTGGCAACAGAAATGCTGCAGCCCATAGGGATCTCCTGGAACCCCAATACCCTGGGTACCTCAGTACCATATACTAGGGAATTACAAGGGTGTTCCAGTAAGCCAATGTAAATTGGTAAAATTGGTCACTAGCCTGTTAGTGACAATTTGGAAAGAAATGAGAGAGCATAACCACTGAGGTTCTGATTAGCAGAGCCTCAGTGAGACAGTTAGGCACCACACAGGGAACACATACATATAGGCCACAAACTTATGAGCACTGGGGTCCTGACTAGCAGGGTCCCAGTGACACATAACAAACATACTGAAAACATAGGGTTTTCAGTATGAGCACTGGTCCCTGGCTAGCAGGATCCCAGTGAGACAGTGAAAACACCCTGACATACACTCACAAACAGGCCAAAAGTGGGGGTCGCTCTCTAGTCTAGCGCAAAGCATCCTTCGACGCCCCCTAGAGGAGGCAGCCAACATCCGAGCGCCTTCCGAGTACCGCGCAGCTTCTACATATAGCATGCGTGCATGGCTTGCATGGTGTAATCATCCACTTGCTGCAGAACAACTAGTTTAGGTTAGAAAATTACGGCTCATCGGGATTCTCTCCACTGGAAATGAAATAAGTATAGATGTGTAGCATCCCTGTACCCTACTGGACAAACAGATTTTGAAAAGTTTATACCAAATGCGAAGGGACGAGCCTTGAGAAAGTCCCTTTAGGGACGAAACACGTGTCGGCTGAATTTGGTTCGGATTCTGCAGCGAACTGTTTCGCATTGGATACTAAGAAACTGCATTGCTTCAAGTCAGGCTGAATTTGGTTCGGATTCTGCAGCGAACTGTTTCGCATTGGATACTAAGAAACTGCATTGCTTCAAGTCAACATATGGGATAACATACACCCTTGTCACGGACTTTTTGGACTTGGGTGTCTTTTGACTTTTAAGTCTCTGGAGTTCAATGATATGGACTTTCTAGACGAGTTGTGTCAAATTTGTGATATTTATTTCTTTAATTTTCTGTTGTTATTTTGAATTATTAGTTTTATTTGTATAGGTGTGTTTCTATTTGTATTAAATGTGAATTTCAAATAGTGTAGCCAATATGTAGAACTTATTATATATTTGAACTGTACCATGGTAGTCTATTGAAGTTTAAATAGAACCAAAGGACTCAGGGTTTCAATCATTATTGGAAGTAAATCAATAATAGTGTGCTCCATTCTTCCTTCTGATTACAAAAGTGGGGGTAACAAGGCTAGAAAGAGGCTACTTTCTCACACCTCCTCCCTCTAACTTCCACTTCCTAGTCCCATTCTCCTCAACCCCAACCCATCCCAAGCACACAGCCAGACAAGCATGCACACAAGACAACACCCAAAAGAGTCACAGGCAAACACAAGCACCACACTTCATCACTCAGGCACTCACACAAACACCATCCAGTTGCAGACACACCAACATCCACTATTTCCACTGTCTCCCCCTCCTTCTCCGCCACCACCTCCCACCCAGTTCCATCCACACTCACACCTGCATGCACTACATCATCATTCACTACCAGCATCATCACCACACCAAGTAGAACACACACCTCACTGGCAGACACCTCTCCCACTGTGTCTGTCCCCCCTCCTACAGTACACAAACGCAAGCACTCTGACAGCTAATAGCCATCCACCTCACAACAGCATACAGGGTATGCACCTGCACCCAGAAGCAGCAGACTGACACCTCCAACAACCACTCCCTCATCCTCCACTCCCATTCTTTCTCCCTCTTCCCGCCCCAATGTCCCTAAAAAACTGTTCCTATCCGCCATTGACCTCTTTCCTACCCCTCCCCCCATCTTGCATGTATGGGCAGGGTATGAAGAACCAAGCAAGCATCTCAGCCACACAGTCCACGGGCCCAGTTGTCACCACACCCACTCGTGGTGGAAAGGGATCCATACCACATGTCCTCAAGGTGAAGGAGCCTGCACCAGGCAGCCTCAAGGGAAAGGAGCCTGCCCCAGCTGCCAAGACCAAGGAGCCTGCACTAGCAGACAGGAAGACCAAGGGGCCTGGGGCAGAAACTGTGACAGAGACCCCACCACCAACCATGGTTGTGCAGCTGGCCGAGATTGCAGGGGATGGGAAGGAGACTCCCCCCACCAGCAGCACCACCACCACTGTGCAGCTATCCGAGATTACAGGGGATGGGCAGGAGCCTCCCCCCACCTGCAGCAGGGGATAGGCAGGAGCCTCCACCATCAGCAGCACCACCACTACTGTGCAGCCGTCTGAGGTTGCAGGGGTTGGGCTGGAGCCTCCCCTACCAGTGGTACCACCACCACTGTGCAGCTGTCCAAGGTTGCAGGGGATGGGCGGGAGCCTCCCCCCACCAGCAGTACCACCACCACTGTGCAGCCGTCCGAGGTTGCAGGGGATGGACAGGAACCTCCCCCCACCAGCAGCACCACCACCACTGTGCAGTCGTCACCACCGGCGGATGGTACGTAATCCAGCCTCCATGGACTGCTGTGCAGCCTGCCCCTTCCAAAGCCAGTGGGTAAGACACCCACTTGAGAGACTGTGGCCTTGCACGCCCCAGGATCAAGCACAGGGCATGTTACCCCCTCCAGAACCAGTGGGGAAGACACCCACCTGAGAGACTGAGGCCCATCACTCCCCAGGATCAAGCACAGGGACCCCAGTGCTCATAGTTTGTGGCCTAATGTGTATGCCTGTGTAGTGCCTAACTGTGTCACTGAGGCTCTGCTAACAAGAACCTCAGTGCTTATGCTCTCTCTGCTTTTAAATTTGTCACTGTAGGCCAGTGACTTAATTTACCAATTTCAATTGGCACATTGGACCCCCCATATAAGTCCCTAATATATGGTACCTACGTACCCACGGCATTGGGGTTCCAGGAGATCCATATGGGCTGCAGCATGTCTTTTGCCTCCCATAGGGAGCTCAGACAAACCCTTACACAGGGCTGCCACTGCAGCCTGCGTGAAATAGTGCACACTGCACTTAAGTAACTTATAAGTCACCTATATGTCTAACCTTAATTTATTGAAGGCTAGGTGCAAAGTTACTAAGTGTGAGGGCAACGTTGCATTAGCAAAGGTGCCCCCACATAGTTCAGGGCCACTTCCCGGTACTTTGTGAGTGCGGGACACCATTAGACGTGTGCACTACATATAGGTCAATACCTATATGTAGCTTCACAATGGTAACTCTGAATATGGCCATGTAAGGTGTCTAAGATCATGGAATTGTCCCCCCATTCCAAATCTGGTATTGCGGAGACAATTCCATGCATCCTGGGGGCTCCACTATGGACCCCCAGTACTGCCAAACCAACTCTCTGGGGTTTTCTCTGCAGCTACAGCTGCTGCCACCCCACAGACAGGGTTCTGCCCTCCTGGGGTATGGGTAACCCAGTCCCAGGAAGGCAGAAAAAAGCATTTCCTCTGAGAGCAGGGTGTTACACCCTCTCCCTTTGGAAATAGGTACCTCACTTGCGTGGGTAGGCCTACTGCTCGCGACAGGAAACACAAAATGGACACATCACATTTTTACATTGAAATCTGACATGTTTTTTGGAAAGGGCCTAGCTGTGGATTTTGGCCTCTAGATCAGCGGCACCTAGAGAAACCTAGCAAACCTGCACATTTTTTAAAACTAGACACCTAGGGGAATCCAAGATGGGGTGACGTGTGGGGCTCTGACCAGGTTCTGTTACCCAGAATCCTTTGCAAACCTCAAAATTTGGCCAACAAAAACACTTTTTCCTCTCATTTCGATGACAGAAAGTTCTGGAATCTGAGAGGAGCCACAAATTTCCTTCCACCCAGCGTTCCCCCAAGTCTCCCGATAACAATGGTACCTCACTTGTGTGGGTAGGCCTAGCGCCCGCGAATGGAAATGCCCCAAAACACAACGTGGACCCATCACATTTTCACTTAGAAAACAGAGGTGTTTTTTGCAAAGTGCCTACCTGTGGATTTTGGCCTCTAGCTCAGCCGGCACCTAGGGAAACATACCAAACGTATGCATTTTTTTAAAACTAGAGACCTAGGAGAATCCAAGATGGGGTGACTTGTGGGGCTCTCACCAGGTTCTGTTACCCAGAATCCTTTACAAACCTCAAAATGTGCTTAAAGAAACACTTTTTCCTCACATTTCGGTGACTGAAGGTTAAGGAATCTGAGAGGAGCCACAAATTTCCTCCCACCCAGCGTTCCCCCAAGTCTCCCGATAAAAATGATACCTCACTTGTGTGGGTAGGCCTAGTGCCCATGACAGGAAAAGGCCAAAAACTTGTAGAGATTGAGGGGATAGCACAGCGAGTTGATAAGCACATATTCTTCTTTTATACATCTTTAGGATGACTCTGCTTTGGGGACCCACACAAGTGAGGTGTCACTTTATTTGTGAGACTGAGGGGAACACTTGGGAGCAGGAATTTTGTGCTGGAGCGGTGATCCTACTAAGAAAAGTCAGGAAAATATGTTTTTTTAAGCAAATTTTGATGTTTGCTGAGGAGTCTGGGTAAGAAAATGTTGGGGGATCCACGCAAGCCACACCTCCCTGGACTCCTTGGGGTGTCTAGTTTTAAAAGATGTCTGGGTTTGGTAGGTTTATCTAGATTAAGGCCACACCCAGGCCCAAAAACATAGGTGCTCCATCCCCCCCAAACACAGGTAGTTTTGCAAGATATCATTTTGATGGGCCCACGTACGTCTGTGATGTGCCAAACACTAAAATTGTGAAAAGAAACGCACTTAGGTTATGTGCAAAAGACCCCTCACCCACCAACCAAATTGGTGGCATGCTTCATCATCGGGGGCACACCTGAGACACCTAGCGTGTCACAAGTGTGCTGTGACGCCTGATTACAGCGGAGCAGGTTTTGTCATTTGTACCACACATACTGGTTGGATTTGGCACGAGGGTGAGTGATGGTTTAGTAGATCAAATTTTATCAACAAGAGATTTCACAAAAGTGAAATGCACTGTTAATAACTGAAAGGCCAAAAAACTGAACCAATGACTCACAGCTCGTGAGCTGTAAAGCTGTGTCAAGGCACCAACCGTTTTACATTCCATTCACACACCTTTCATACATGACATGCACAAGACCATTCACGCCGCCTGCCACGGGCCCAGCACATTACAACACTCGCATTGACAGACAGCGCCACTCAAGGGCCCATCACTTACATACGCCCACATGCCTGATACAGCAGTCACACTAGCTGATGGGAGTGTGTGGACTGACGTTTGGCTTGCACCGCCAGCCAGGTGCCACCCCACCCACACCGCCAGCCAAGCGCCACCCCACGCACACTGCCAGCCAAGCGCCACCCCACGCACACCGCCATCACTTTTTTGTGTTTATAAACAACAAAGAAACCACTAACTAATTATATAATAAGTACAAAACTACAAACACAAAAGCTCTAACTAAATACATGACAGTAATGCCAACCGTGAACCTGAACATATGAAATTATAAAATAGGCAGTTTACGCTCACGGTATTTCCCAACACTTTTTTTGGGTGGTAACTTCTAAAACAGCCGGCAACACACAGCCCAGGCTTTGAAGGGCAATTGGGACAGTACATCTGGCTCTCCCTCCGGATACCTCTTCGGGCACATACTCTGCATTTCTTAGTGGGCAAGTCATTTTTGGGAGTGGGAGGAATGTGATCTGGAAAGTGGCAAACTTTCAATCTAGCCACATCCTCCACCACTGCTACTCTAGGAACTCTTGCCTGTTCCACCACAATAAGGCTCTCTATCACCGACTCCTGAAATTTAACACAATAAAAGCATTAAAAGTTGCCAAATGAAATAAATGTAGGGTCAACTCTTTATACCACATGTAAGACTTACGAAGAGCAGTGTAAGGTTCCAGCATCTGATCTACTCCATCAACACCACCCATGTGCTTATTGTAGTCCAAAATGCACGCAGGTTTGCGCACTTCAGCAACCTGACCCCAAACAGTCACAGGGGAAGTACTCTCATCATGGATGGTAGATAGCATGTACACATCCCTCCTGTCTGAAAATTTCAGAGCTAGCAGCTCTGCAAGGCACTGCACTGTTCCCTCTCAAGATTTTTACAGACAAGCTCCCTTGGATAGCCTTTCCGGTTAGAACGGATTGTGCCACAAGCAACAGTGCCCACTCTAAACACCTTCTTGAACAACTGCACTCCACAAATGGTGACCTTTGTTAAACAGTCGTCTACCAAGTTCCCACACAATTTTTTCGCTAACTCCAAAAGTGGTCGGAAACCAGGAGGATCAATAGTGGAATCCCTACCAGTGTAGACCCGGAAATTATACACATATCCTGTACTGCTTTCTGACAGCATATACAATTTAATCCCATACCATGCCCTCTTACTAGAAATGTACTACTTAAAAAACTAAACGCCCCTTGAAAAGGACCAAAGATTCATCCACACTTATCTCTTTGCCTGGAACATAGACCTCTGAAAACCTATCTACAAAATGATCAAGGACAGGCCTAATCTTAAAAAGACGGTCACAATCAGGGTGATCTCATGGCAAGGCTAAAGCATTGTCTACAAAATGCAGCATACGAAGAAGAAGCAAATAGCGATTACGTGTCATTGTTGCATGAAATATAGCCATTGCCATCAAGGGACTAGTAGTCCAATAAGTAGTAAGTGATGGCTTCCTTATCAACCCCATCAAAAAAGTCAAACCTAAGAACTTTTTCATCTCTTCCAGATATGTGGGAACCCACTGAGTAGCTCTAGACTGAGGCCTAAGTCTGGCAGCGTTGTCCCTCAAATATTGCTCCGCATACAAATTAGTCTGCTCCACAATCTTTTCCAAAAATACATCGTCCATACCAAGTGAAAGAAATGGACAGGCAAAAAGTTTTCCGTATTGACTCAACACCCTGGGAGACCAGTAAAGTAAATGCAGGTAACTGTGGCTGCTCCATGTTTGGGGCAATCCAGGTGTCAGGTCTTCTAATGGGAAACCCTTCAGCCCCAGGCTTCTGCACTCTTGGCACATCAATGTCCTCCTCTAAAACAGGCCCTTCATCTGCACTGAGAGTGGCTTCCTCATCAGAAGAATCCTCTCGGACAGAAAACTCACTGCCAGAATCTCTCACTTCCTCCTTTGCCTCAGATGCAGAGTCAGTCTCGTAATCATGGTCTGAAGACGACTCAAAAAGCATGCCAACAACCTGCTGAGCGGTCACTCTGCGGCTAGCCATGATCCTCACTAACAACAAAGGGATTGTCAACAACAACCAGCACTAAAATAAGTAATAAACAAAGTGTAGCTTTATCTCAAAGAGTTATGTACTAACAAACTATACCACTCACTTGCCTGAAAAAGCTACTCACCAGCAACTACTCTGCACAGACACAGCAATCACCAATCATATCCCACTAAAAAGAAAAAAGAAAATTAGACATATGACAACACAAACATCATTGTGCTCAAATCTAAGGACAATTTCAGGCACAATACTGCATTTAGTACACCACCTACAAACATGTCATTCATGCATGTCAACAATACTCTTTTGGAGTAAATTGCTTTTACTTACCTAAAACATGCAACTATGCAAACCGCGGGACAACTAGTGCCAACACCACAACGATCCACAGCAAAGGAAGCAAGAGCTTTGAACTAAAACAAAAAGAAGAAATAAACTGTTATAATCACAAATACAAATACTTCGCCAGTTGACAAATACCCCACCACCGAGAACTTAGAAATTGTCCCTGTTGCCTAAGGGGCTTCTGCCCCCCCTTGGGGGCAGATGGGCCTAAAACAAATAGGCCTATCTGCCCCCAAGGGGGGCAGAAATGGCCAACAGTTCTGTACCCTTTTTGGGGAGGCGACCCTTGCCCAAGGGGGCAAAAAGGGGCACCCCCAGCACAAAAAAACTAAGTGGAGCAAAAAGAAAATTCCCTCATTTCTTGGGGGCAGATAGGCCTAAAAGAAATAGCCCGATCTGCCCCCAAGGGGACCAGAAACGGCCACCAGTAATGTGCCCCACTTTGGGGCGCGACGCTTGCCAAAGGGGCCGCCACCCCCACACAAAACACACACACACACAAGATCCCTGGTGCCTAAGTGGATTCTGGCCCCCTAGGGGACAGATGGGCCTAAAAAAATTGCCGGATCTGCCTCCAAGGGGGGCTGAAATGGCCAACAGCTCTGCGCCCCCTTTAGGGGGTGCCCTTGCCAAAGGGGGCACCCCCAGCACAAAACAAAAAAAGGGAAACAAAAAAATAAATCCCTGGCATATTGGTAGTTTCTGCCCCTCTTGGGGGCAGATGGGCCTGGAAAAATAGGCCCATCTGCCCCCAAGGGGGGCAGAAATGACCAATACTAATTTCCCCCCTTTGGGGGGCGACCCTTGCCCAAGGGGTGCCCCCAAACTCACAACACACACACACATATCACACAATCCCTGGCGCCTAGTGGGGTTCGACCCCCCCGGTGGCCAGATCGCCCAAAAACATAGGTAAAATACAATCCCTGGTAGTCTAGTGGTTTTCGACCCCCCCGGGGGCAGTACGGCCTTAAAAAATGGCCTATATGCCCCCAGGGGGGGGCCGAAATAGGATTATTGATTGCCCCCAGGGCAGCTTGTCTAAGGGGTCACTGCCCAAAAACATGGGTAAATAACAATCCCTGGTAGTCTAATGGTTTTTGACCCCCCCCCTGTGGGCAGATCGGCTGAAAAAACGGCGGATCTGCCCCCGGGGGGGGCAAAATAGGATTATTTATTGCCCCCCAGGGGAGCGACCCAAAATAAAACCAAAACAAAATCCCTGGTGCCTAGTGGGGATTCCTGGTCCACGATCGCGGGCCCTTTCCTTTCCTCCTGTGCCTGTTTCCACTGAAAACAGGCACAGGAGGAAAGGAAAAACTCTTTCCTTTCCCCGTGTCTGTTTTCCCCCCTCAAAGCCCCCCAGGAGAAGAACTTATCTAAAAGGACATCCTCTCTCCCCTCGCGCTGGAAGCAAATGGCTTCCAGCGCGTCCTCGGCAGCTTCTGATGACGTTGGCGCGCTGTGAGCGCGCCGACGTCATCAGATTGCTGAAGGGGGTGTTGGGGAGGAAGGGATTCCCCTTCCATCCTTGACTTGGGGTGTGGGGGGGAGGCCCATGGGGGGAGCGCTGGCGCTCCCCCGGTGGGCCAGGTGCAGGACGAGCTGGTCTCGTCCAGGGCACATGAGCACCGTGTGCCTGGACGAGACCAGCTCGTCTCGGGCACCGAGGGGGTTGAAAGACTCTTCATAGCAGTTATAATCTCCTAGTAATTCCAATTCACTGTGCCAAGGTTTAAACAGTTTAAGAGGAGCTAAATAGAAAAATTATCTTTTCCTAGGAGTTTGACAGGTAAGTTTTCAATGGTTAATTACATTTTGTTTTTTCATGTTTGACTAAACATCCATCACATCTTGAACGGCATGCTTTCTGTGAGAAAACTGGGCAGATTGCAGAGGCCCCTATTTTTCACTTTTTGCTGGTGTTTCCCTGACTCTGATGGTGCCCTGGGTACTGCTAACCAGTCCCAGGATCTGTGCTCTATGTAAAATGAGTATGCAAATTAGGCTAATTATAATTAGCTATGCCAACCTACCTATAAGTCCCTAGTATATGGTAGGGCATGCAGGTTTAGGGACCCCAGCACATATAGGTGCACTGCTGAGGAGCCCAGTGTCATTTTAAAGACATGCCTGCCTTGCTGGCTGCTTTGAAATTAAAGTTACATGCGAATTCAACTTTGGAATTGAAAGTACTTCCAAAGTCTTAAACGACCTTATTTTTACATATAAGTCACCTCTAAGGTGTGCCCTAGGTGTCCCCACAGTTGGGTGCAGTGTAACTATAAGCAGAGACCTTACAAAATATGTTTTATAAGCCCTAGTGAGGAAAAATAGCCATATTTGTTTTCCCTCATTATATTGAATAGGCTCCCTAGGCTAAAATGGGGAGACTTTATTTTAATTAATAAAGTCTCCAAAGGGAGCTAGATATGGCAAGTTTGGTCTCAAACTGATTGTTATAATGAATGCAACAACTTGTCATTGCTGGATTTAATAGAACTAGTTCAGGGAAGGAGTTTTAGAATTCTTCCTAAAATTTACCAGTTTCAGTTGTAGTGCCCTTCTCTGATTAGCCAGTCTCTGGCAGCCTGGACAGGCTGTCTTGATGAGGTGTGAAGTGTCCTGGGCTGAACACAAAGGAAGTGCAAAGGGGGAGGAGATCTGCCTCAGCAGATTGTGAAGCAGGATAGGGGGGAAGAGCAGCCAAACTGGTCTTCAAAGGAGGGAAGGACATTTGGAGCAGCTCAGGACCTCTCCCATTTCCTGCAAACCCAGAAACCAGATGCCCTCTTGATTATATTAGGAGAGGGGTGAGTTAAGGGGTTTTAGCCACAACAGTGGGTGGGCTCAGCCAGCCCTAACCTCCAAAATTCAGTTTCAGCCATGTTGGATTTTTAAAGAATGTTGCTCCCTGGGATTGATTTCTGCCACACTTCCCAGGAAGTGGTAATTTGAGGGCGTACTGGCCTGCCTGTGACTGGACAGTTGCTCCCCTCCCGCCTTTTCACCCAAGGAACAAGGATACATTTGGCACCAACACGTCAGATTCCTGCTGAAAGAAGATACTGGAGAAGAAAGACCGTTGGCCTGCACCTGGACCCTGCATTCACAAGGACTGCACACTTTGGGCTTCAACAAGAAAATGACTTTGCCTTACTCCATGAGTGGAACCCTGTAAGCTACAGGTATAAATGAGCTGTCCATAGTCTCCTGCATCAAAACCTGCAAGAACAGTCAAGCTGACCAGCGTCCTGTGGCCATTTGAGGATTCTGACCAGGTGCATTCTGGGAATTGTAGTCCCAAGGAACAACTCGGAGCTTCTGGGACCTTGGATCAAGTTGTGGACACTTCAAGGACTCGAAAAGGACTCTGGAAGAAGATCCAGACATTTGCAGCAACTGTTGTAATCGGCTCCCTAAGTTGAAGAGGTGCATTGTGGGAGTTGTAGTCCCAGACCCAAAGAGGCAAACCATAGCCTCTGAACCCTTGGCTGGTGTTGTGGACCACTTGCCTGTATCAAGAAACACTTTTGAAAGTAAGTGTAACAGTGTTACATCGTGGGTGGCCTGAACTCTGGACTTTATTCTTGTCCAGTGTGATTTTTTTTAACCCTTTGGGCGCTATTAGCTTCTAAGCACTAGAAGTACCTTTAATATTTAAAGATTCATATCCCGAGTTCCCTACATTGGATTTTTGTTGTTTTGGTGTAATTTTAAAAATAAAGATATAATCTATTTTTATAAATTGGTGTTGGATTTGTATTGTGTTTTGTGTTTTACTTATTTACTGTTTTGTGATTTTTAAATGTTTGGCACACCTGTCTCCTAAGTTAAGCCTTGTCACTCGTTGCCAAGCTACCAAGGGTTGAGCGGGATTCATTTATTGAGAACTGACTGGGCCTAGTGGGGGTTAATAGCCTATTACTTAGTTCAGGTACTTACCTGCCCTTGCCAATAATCCACTTTCCTTCTTCCATGTTTTCAGTAACATTACTTTTAAATTTGCATTTTAAAAGGCAGTTGTCTTCTAGATGGGTACTTCTTTTTGGATAGTTTGTATCCAACAAATTCAATTTCACAAGATCTGTACTCTCGGGCTCTACCTCTGCCAGGAACTGAGGCGGTCATTATGAACATGGCGGTGTAGCCTGGGTAAAACCACCAGCCGGCATGGCGGGCCACACCACCACATAATGTACCCCATGAGGTCCGCCATCGGCAGCCCTCACTCAACACCAGCCTGCCTCTGTCAGACAGCCTGGGTGCGGTCGGAAACATTATCCGACAGGCTAGCGGTGCTGCCCCTCGGGTAATGTTTCCACAGCCACCAGACTTTCTCTGGTGGGTTTCCCCGCTTGGGAAAGGCTGGCAGAAGGGGTGCACCGGGGCACCCCTGGGGGCCCCTGCACTGCACATGCACTTGGCATGAGCAGTGCAGGGGCCCCGGTGCAGTGCCCCATCGCGCAGGTCACTGCCCGATTTTCGGGCAGTGATCTGCGCGACGGGTGCAGCTGCACCCACCGCACAGAGGCATTGGCGGCAGCTCCATGTGGAGCCGCCGTCAATGTCCCGTCCAGGCCTTCCTGTGTGCTGGCGGTCGGAAACAATGTTTCTGCCCGCCGGCCCACAGGAATGTTCCTAATACGCCCGGTGGGGATCAGGGGGCGCTGGCGATCAGTGTTTTGACCGCCAGCATGAACACGGCGGTTTTTACCACCATGTTCATGATGAGGGCCTGAATTTCAAGGAAATGTATGCTCTAGCTGGTGTTTTGTGATCCTCTAAGGTCTGATAGCAGTACTTTTATATAACGTGGTGACTGAAAAAGGCAAAGCGTTCCTCTACATATAAATAAGCAGCAAATTCTTGCCACTTGTCTCTGTTTTCTCTTTCAGTTTTAGAAATTACATCTACATTTCTTGTTTGACTTTTATAGTGAGTATGTCAACAGCAAATACAGACATTCTGGATGCACAGGACCTACTGTATTAAACGTTATAATCTCTTGTTGAAAATTGTCAGTAGCATGATTTTTCTACATCCTTGCTTGATTTCAAATTTTTCTTTTCATGCACATTCTAATGCAAACTTTGTAATTTTTTGCAAACAAATTAAAGAAATTTTTTGTTTTTCTTACCAGTAGTTCCTTTGTCTTTTCCTATTGTGTCCACATAGTCACTGTTTTGTTTTCCTCTTGCAAGTTGATAATGTTTTCCTCTCTTTTTTATGTCTTTCAAGGTTTTTTTGGCATCATACATGTATGTTTTTAATACAAACGGATATCTGGAAAATATAAAAAAATACATTAACATCATTACATTTTCTTGGAATACTGTCCACCAATACATAATAAGCATTGAATTATTTTAGAAACAGAGAAATCACTATCTAGTGCACATGTTTTCCTTTTGATGTTTAATCCACACTATGGCATCCTGTGCTATTATTGCTGTCACAGTAAAAATCATACCTTCACTATATGCATTACTATATCATTGAATATCTCACTTTAGTAGAAGGTGCATCCATACGCCCTCTGTAAAACAACATATATAGAGGCAAACACAGCTGAAGATACCAATATCCTTTCTATTTCTCACTGTGACCACCCTTTATTTTTTATCATTAAGGCTATTACTTTTCAAAATATATTCATTAATTAGTCTCCATCTCTCTCTCAATCTATTACTGTAAACCTAAAGATATGACTGCTTGCACAACGGGTTATCTGATTATATTACAGTTGGACTCCGTATCTACATACATTTCATAGTTTGGGCAACACTCTCTGCACACCATCTGATGGCCTATGGTACATTCACATCTCTCATGCACATACAAATAAAGAAACACCTTTGAAAAGATTTCCCATATACATAAATAACCTTTATTAAATATAAGCACTCATCCATGCAATTTTAGGCAAATACGTCTATTATTATACATTTAAATTATACTTGGAATTTCTGTTTGTCTCTATATCGTGTCGTATACACATTGCTCTCTTTTGTAAGTATTTACTAATTATATTTATGCACATATCTGAAATTATACTTACAGACATATATATACTCCTCTTTACATATCTCTTAAATGTTAGCTTCTGATAGTTAAATTACTCTCACAATATTTTTCTGTACTCTTTTCTTTCTATAATTATAAAACCTCAGCATAAGAATAGTAGGGTACTCTCACACCCAGGGAACCTTAATGGTAACCTACTGAACTTTGCTTTCACTGGTGCTGTGTTGCTTAACAAATCAGAAGGTGTGTTTCATAATAATCTTCTATTACCCAAGATCTGAATGGTTAACATCTGTTAACCTCTTGTTTAACGCCCAACATGCCATACAATACTACTGAACTTGCAAATCCTTTGCTGCCCCTCTTGCAAAACCGCAACCTATTCACAACTCCAGACAAGAGTACAAATGTTTAATAACAAATCCCTAGCTATATTTTTCTATTCAGTATAACTCACCCTAATTGAAATATCCTATTCTAACGTATAACCTGCAAAATACATTTCATATTAAAGTATTCCTCTGCCCTTCAATCCAGTCTCCCACCCCCCATTGTCTTTTGCTTCAGCTGCCATAACAACCTTGCCTGCAGCACTCCATTGTACTAGCAGTTTAAAAGGCCACAGCACTGTCTGCAAGGAGCATGCTAGCTTTCAATGTGTCCTGCAGCAGGCGTGGTTGATTATTTGAAAGTCTGAGCTTATTCAGGATGCCATAATTATTTTTCTACAAAACACCACCCAATCATAGATGCAGTACCTGCATGCTGTAAATTACAAACTACTTTTATATATCCATATATTTTAATTATCCAATGAATATTCTGCTTTTCTAAAACCTACTGCTTCCCTCCATATTAACCATCTCACATTTTGAAAACTCCTTCAGTCAACTGCAGCCTTCTCTTCAGTGCTCCCGCTTCGACGATTCAAAATGCTAGGATGTGGATTGTAGGCCACAGCTATGTTTTTAATGGACAAGTGAATGTGCTAGGAACAGTGGCATTAAAAGGGACCTGGGTTTGCCTAATGTGGACATCACTTGGGTTGGGTAGAGGAGTTAAAGTGGCATCCATTGCTTCCATCGGTTCAAAGCATTAGAGATTGCCACCACCTCACCTCGTGATTGTGCGCTGTGGTGGTCACTGGAGTAGGACTGGAAATCCTAATGAAAGATACCTTTAGTCAATTAATGACACTTTACCACCACACAATGTTTACGTTGTCAAATATATTGCAGAGACAAAAAATGGAACAGGTCAACAACATTTTGTCCACAGATTGACAAAGCTTTGAAACCTGTTAACAAAACTGTTTCAGCATATCTCAAAGAGCATAACGTAAGACAATAATCTATGTTTTGACATGCCAACAATATATAGAAAAGATGGTGTTCACTTCACAAACGAAGGCAACAGAGTACTTCTGAATAGCTTCAAACTCTGCATCCTCTCTTATCTCCATCAATCATATACAGACAAATAACACAAAGGCTCTTCTTAGAGCTATCCCACTATCTAAACTCTAATTACTTAAAAACCTAGTTCACATTTTTTGGGAGAAATTTTTGAGTTGTGACTCCATCACAGCTTTATCCTGGCACCGCGACTGTCGTGACTCAAGATCACTTAAACCTTTTGTAGGTGTAGAAGGAATCCCTGAGACATCGTTCAAAACCCCCATGGGGTTAGAATACATGTACTCTGACCCTTGTTTATCTATCACACCCATTTTCATCCCCCAGGACCATGACGATCTTTAGAAAATGGTGACCACAACCCTGAAAACACAATATAGGCAACCAATTACACAATGTTCAAGTAAACTGTTCTCTCTCAGAGTAGGTCTGACAGTGACTTCATAAGTGTATGAGTGTTTGTATGACATTATGACTGTCTGCATCTGAAAGTTTTACCATTACTGTACGGGTGAGTCTGTGAGTGGGTGCATAAGTGTCCGAGTGGGTCTCTGAATGGGTGCATGACTGTCTGAGTGGGTCTGTGAATGGGTGCATGAGTGTCTGGATCTGTGAGTGGGTGCATGAGTGTCTGAGAGTGTCCCTAGGTGGGTGCATGAGTGTCTGAGTGGGTATGTGAATGGGTGCATGAGTGTCTGAATAGGTCTGTGAATGGGTACATGAGGGTGTGAATGGGTCCGTGAGTGGGTGCATGAGTGTCTAAATGGGTCTGTAAACAGGTGCATGCATGTCTGAATGGATCTGTGAATGTGACCATGAGTGTCTGAGTGGGTCTCTTAGTGGGGGCATGAGTGTCCAAGTGGGTCTGTGAATGGGTGCATGAATGCCTGAGAAGGTCTGTGAGTGGGTGCATAAGTGTTTGACTGTGTCTCTGGGAGGGTGCATGATTGGGTGGGTTTGTGAATGGGTACATAAGTGTCTGAATGGGTCTGTGAATGGGTGCACAAGTGTCTGAATAAGTCTGTCAGTGGGAGCATGAGTGACTGAATAAGTGTAGCAGTGGGTTCACGAGTGTCTAAGTGGGTCTGTGAATGGGTGCATGAGTGTCTGGATCTGTGAATGGGTGCATGTGTGTATAGGTGGGTCTGTGGGTTGGTGCATGAGTGTCTGAGTTTGCCTCTGGGTGGGTACATGTGTGTCTGAGTGGGTCTCTGAATAGGTGCATGAGAGTCTTAATAGGTCTGTGAAAGGGTGCAAGTGTGTCCAAATGGGTCTGTGAATGGGTGCATGACTGTCTGAATGGGTCTGTAAATGGGTGCATAAGTGTCCGAATGGGTCTGTGAGTGGGTGCATGACTGTATGAATGGGTGCATGAGTGTCTGAATAGGTCTGTGAGTGGGTGCATAAGTGTCTAAATGGGTCTGTAAATAGGTGTATGAGTGTCTGAATGGATCTGTGAGTGTGAGCATGACCCTGAGTGGGGGCATGAGTTTCCGAGTAGGTCTGTGAATGGGTGCCTGAGTGTCTGAATTGGTCTGTGAGTGGGAGTATAAGTGTCTGAATGTGTCTCTAGGTGGGTGCATGAGAGTCTGCCTGGGTTTGTGAATGGGTGTATGAGTGTAGGAGGCTGGCCTGGCTTGTAGTGGGTACCAAGGGGTACTTACACTTTGTACCAGGTCCAGTTGTCCCTTATTAGTGTAGAAGAGGTGTCTAGCAGCTTAGGCTGATAGAAAAGGGTAGCTTAGCAGAGCAGCTTAGGCTGAACTAGGAGATGTGTGAAGCTCCTACTATACCACTGGTGTCATATGCACAATATCATAAGAAAACATAATAACCAGATACACTAAAAATAAAGGTACTTTATTTTTATGACAATATGCCAAAGTATCTCAGTGAGTACCCTCAGTATGAGGATAGCAAATATACACAAGATATATGTACACAATACCAAAAATATGCAGTAATAGCAATAGAAAACAGTGCAAGCAATGTATAGTCACAATAGATTGCAATGAGAGCACATAGGTATAGGGGCAACACAAACCATATACTCCAAAAGTGGAATGCGAATAACGTATGGACCCCAAACCTATGTGAACTTGTAGAGGGTCGCTGGGTTAGTAAGAAAACCACCCCAAGACCCTCAAAAGTGGGTGCAAAGTGCACCTAAGTTCCCCAGAGAGCACAGAAGTCGTGATAGGGGAATTCTGCAAGGAAGACCAACACCAGCAATGCAACAACAATGGATTTCCAGACGAGAGTACCTGTGGAACAAGGGGACCAAGTCCAAGAGTCACGATCAAGTCGGGAGTGGGCAGATGCCCAGGAAATACCAGCTGTGGGTGCAAAGAAGCTGCCACTGGATGGTAGAAGCTATGGATTCTGCAAGAACGAAGAGGGCTAGAAACTTCCCCTTTGGAGGATGCATGTCCCACGTCGTGAAGAAGCTTGCATAGGTGTTTCCGTGCAGAAAGACCGCAAACAAGCCTTGCTAGATGCAAGGGTCGCGTTTAGGGTTTTTGGATGCTGCTGTGGCCCAGGAGGGACCAGGATGTCGGCAATTGCGTGAGGAGACAGATGGGGCGTCCAGCAAGACAAGGAGCCCACTCAGAAGCAAGCAGCACCCGCAGAAGTGCCAGAACAGGCACTACGAAGAAGAGTGAACCAGAGCTCACCCGAAGTCACAAAAGAAGGATCCACGACGCCGGAGGACAACTCAGGAGGTCGTGCACTGCAGGTTAGAGTGTCGGGACCCAGGCTTGGCTGTGCACAAAGGAAATCCTGGAAGAGTGCACAGGAGCCAGAGCAGCTGCAAATCACGCGGTACCCAGAAATGCAGTCTAGCGTGGGGAGGCAAGGACTTGCCTCCACCAAACTTGGACTGAAGAGTCACTGGACTGCGGGGGTCGCTTGGCCAGAGTTGCTGAGTTCCAGGGACCACGCTCGTAGTGCTGAGAGGGGACCCAGAGGACCGGTGAAGCAGTTCTTTGGTGCTTGCGGTTGCAGGGGAGGATTCCGTCGACCCACGGGAGATTTCTTTGGAGCTTCTAGTGCAGAGAGGAGGCAGACTACCCCCACAGCATGCACCACCAGGAAAACAGTCGAGAAGGCGGCAGGATCAGCGATACAAGGTTGCAGTAGTCGTCTTTGCTAATTTGTTGCGGTTTTGCAGGCTTCCAGCGCAGTCAGCGGTCGATTACTTGGCTGAAGGTGAAGAGAGAGATGCAGAGGAACTCTGATGAGCTCTTGCATTCGTTATCTCAAGAATTCCCCAAAGCAGAGACCCTAAATAGCCAGAAAAGGAGGTTTGGCTACTTAGGAAGGAGGATAGGCTAGCAACACAGGTAAGAGCCTATCAGAAGGAGTCTCTGACGTCACCTTCTGGCCCTGGCCACTCAGAGCAGTCCAGTGTGCGAGCAGCACCTCTGTTTCCAAGATGGCAGAGGTCTGGAGCCCACTGGAGGAGCTCTGGGCACCTCCCAGGGGAGGTGCAGGTCAGGGGAGTGGTCACTCCCCTTTCCTTTGTCCAGTTTCGCGCCAGAGCAGGGCTAAGGGGATCCCTGAACCGGTGTAGACTGGCTTATGCAGAGATGGGCACCATCTGTGCCTATCAAAGCATTTCCAGAGACTGGGGGAGGCTACTCCTCCCCAGCCCTGACACCTTTTTCCAAAGGGAGAGGGTGTCACACCCTCTCTCTGAGGAAGTCCTTTGTTCTGCCTTCCTGGGCCGAGCCTGGCTGGACCCCAGGAGGGCAGAAACCTGTCTGAGGGGTTGGCAGCAGCAGCAGCTGCAGTGAAACCCCTGGAAAGGTAGTTTGGCAGTACCCGGGTCTGTGCTACAGACCCGTGGGATCATGGGATTGTGCCAACAATGCCAGGATGGCTTTGAGGGGGCAATTCCATGATCATAGACATGTTACATGGCCATATTCGGAGTTACCATTGTGAAGCTACACATAGGTAGTGACCTATGTGTAGTGCACGCGTGTAATGGTGTCCCCGCACTCACAAAGTCCGGGGAATTGGCCCTGAACAATGTGGGGGCACCTTGGCTAGTGCCAGGGTGCCCACACACTAAGTAACTTAGCACCCAACCTTTACCAGGTAAAGGTTAGACATATAGGTTACTTATAAGTTACTTAAGTGCAGTGATAAATGGCTGTGAAATAACGTGGACATTATTTCCCTCAGGCTGCAGTGGCAGGCCTTTGTAAGAATTGTCAGAGCTCCCTATGGGTGGCAAAAGAAATGCTGCAGCCCATAGGGATCTCCTGAAACCCCAATACCCTGGGTACCTCAGTACCATATACTAGGGAATTATAAGGGCGTTCCAGTATGCCAATGTGAATTGGTGAAATTGGTCACTAGCCTGTTAGTGACAATTTGTAAAGAGAGAGCATAACCACTGAGGTTCTGGTTAGCAGAGCCTCAGTGAGACAGTTAGGCATCACACAGGGAACACATACATATAGGTCACAAACTTATGAGCACTGGGTTCCTGGCTAGCAGGGTCCCAGTGACACATAAGAAACATACTGAAAACATAGGGTTTTCACTATGAGCACTGGGCCCTGGCTGGCAGGATCCCAGTGAGACAGTGAAAACACCCTGACATACACTCACAAACAGGCCTAAAGTGGGGGTAACAAGGCTAGAAAGAGGCTACTTTCTCACACTCTTTTATTATTTTCATTTAGCGCATTTCATGTTTTTTTCAAAGTTTTACATGCGCACTAGGCATAGTTGCTCTACCCCAAACTCAGCAGTTATAACTAATACAACGTATGCTCTCCCTTAAATACTTCACATTTTAAAAATATACATTTTTGCACAATTTACTGAATTTTATATATATATAGCGCCAAGTACTCAAAAAGATATTGCAACCTTTCAGATAAGTATACATTACGTTACAGAAGAACAGTTTATTTAGGGTTGGCAAGGGTAGTTTAAATAATTAGCAGAAAATGAAAGGATATTTACACCACGTGAAAATTTGCATCTGGTTTCCTAAACTCAAAGTCGGTAGCTGTAATTGTTCCAAACGTTTCAGAACAAACAACTAAAACAAAACATTCTCCACAGACTAGCATGTACAAAATTGGTAGCAACCAACAGTGTCATAACATTTCATGCTATTTTTATTAGTAGGCTTTTAAACTTGCTCATATTGTAAATATAAACTGAGCTTCACATGCATGACAAACTTATAAAAAAAGGTTTTGGTTTGAAAATGTACTGTAGGTAAAAAGCATTAGCTATCTGTTAATATAAATAGCACACTGGGTATTTTTACATAACTAGACGCAGACACTTCCAGTATTCAAACAATACTTGTCAATTCAACAAGTTCTAATTAACAGGTATGTGAATATTAACATACTAACCATAATTGCATTTAAAAACAGAGGATGTTAATCCTCCAACATTAAAAATGTAACCTACCTCCACAGCTTGAAAGTACACAGTTGTAACAGTAAACACTCTTCCCAGCGCTTTCCCTCCAAAGCTGCTGGACGCCCTATAGCCCCTTCTTTCTTTTATTTAATTAAACACTCTTCTAAGCGCTTCAAACGCTTAGTCTCTTTCCTACTGCCTCTTTCCCTCCAAAGCTGCTATAACCATTGTAGCGCCTTCTTTCTTTTCTTTTATTAAACACTCTTCCAAGTCCTTCAAAATATCACTTGCTCAGTTTCCTACTGCCTCTTTTTTTTTCAAAATCTTAAGCTCACTTATAGCCTTCTTTCTCTGGTTTCATTAGACACTCTTCAAAGCGCTTCAAACCAGCGCTTCCTCCATTTCCTACTGTCTCTTTCCCTCTCAAACTCTTAAGGCCACTATACCGCCTTATTTCTTATCTCAATAAACACTCATCCCAACACTTCACACTAGCGCTTACTCCATTTCCTACTGCCTCTTTCCCTACAAAGCTGCTGCATCCCTACAGCCCCTTCTCTCTCTTATTTCATTAAACACTCTTAAGTGCTTCACAACAGCCCTTTCTCCATTTCCTACAGCCTCTTTCCCTCTAAAGCTACTTACCTCCTATAGTCCGTTCTTTCTCTTATTTCATTAAACACTCTTCCAAGCGCTTCAAAACAGCAATCCCTCCATTTCCTACTGCTTTTTTCCCTCCAAAAATGCTGTGCCCACCATAAACCCTTCTTTCTCTTACTGCATTAAACACTCTTCCAAGCACTTCAAACTAGCGCTTCCTCCGTTTCCTACTGCCTCTTTCCTTTAAAACTTCTTCAGTCCACTATACCGCCTTCTTTCTCTTATTTCATTTAAAAATCTCCAAACTCTTAGTCCGTTTCCTACTGCCTCTTTGCTTCTAAAAATACTAAACACGCTATAGCGCCTTCTGTCTCTTCTTTCATTAAACACTCTTCCAAATGATTCAAACAAGCACATGCTCCATTTCCAACTGCCTCTTTCCCCTAAAGATGCTTTAATCAATCAATCAATAATTTGTTAAGTGCGCTTCTCACCCGGTAGGGTCTCAAGGCGCTGGGGGCGGAAGCATTTTAACCCAACACACAGCACCTCCAGTCATTATACCACTTGCTCTCCTCGCTCTATTTTCAAACTTTAATAATCACCCAGCATTGCTTTACATTACACACACTTGTTCTTCTTCCAGTACTCCACACTTGTTTTGCTTCTTTCTTCTTCCCCTGTCAACAGTTACATTTCTTCTTATAATTGCAAGTTTTTATTTTCCTACAATCACAAACATCACAAAACAAACACCATTTTGTTCTAGGACTTACTCATTATTCTTTTCATTCCAACTTCTAATTCAACAGCATAACATTTGATTTAACTTATTTTTTAATACAACTGTACCAAATCAAACTTCTATAAAACTATAAAAGTTCTGCTATTTCTTTTAACTATATTAAACTTACAAGTTAATTTGTTTTCTTTTATTTATACCTAAGGATAGCAAATTCAAAAATTCTAAAAAACAAATAGCAAGCTGAATAAATTACTTAAACTCATGCAATGCAGAGTATGTGTGTTACATGTAGGTTGGAATCACTGCAAGGCTGATACAGTATTTAGGGCCAGATGTAGGAAGGAATGGTTTTGTGACTCGCAAATTGCGAGTTGGAGCGACTCGCAATATGCGAGTCGAAAAACCATATGCAGAATGGTGTCCCTGACACCATCGGCGAATCGCAAAGGGGTCACAAAGACCCACCTCATTAATATTAATGAGGTGGGTCGCAATTTGCGACCCTCTTGCGATTCCTTGTTCTCACAAGGATGGTGGCCTGCTGGAGACAGCAGACCACCATGCCTGTGACTGCTTTTTTAATAAAGCTGTTTTTTTTTTTTTTTTGGTATTGCAGCCCATTTTCCTTAAAGGAAAACGAGTTGCAATACACTCGGGAAAATGAAACCATTTGGTTTCATTTTTTCAGAGTGGACCACTGCCTGCTCTGAAAAAATATTTTTGGCGCCATTGACAAAGGGGAAGGGGTCCCATGGGGACCCCTTCCCTTTTGCGAATTAGTTAGCCCCCACTTCACATGGGTGCTAACTGCGAATTGATTTGCGACCGCTTTCGCGCTCACGAAGCAATTCTGCATCGCGGTGCGAATTGTAAATAGGAAGGGGACACCCCTTCTTATTTGCGAGTCGCATTCCTATTCAGCGAGTCAGTACCGACTCGCAAAATGGGAATGTGCATCGCGATGCCCGTTTTGCAAGGCGCAAACTACAAATTTCGCAGTTTGCGCCATGCAAAACGGTTCCTACATCTGGCTCTAAATCTCACTATCAATAAATTAGCAGCATTTAAAAGTTAAAAGTGCATATTTAATTTTAAAAAAACTTGCTTTAATCAGCACACAGGCATATACACTTTAATTAGTTTCAAGCATTACAATACAATTTTTATATATAGCATTTTCTAGTTGTCTTGCATATATATATATATATATACATATATATACACACATACAAAATTGAAGAGAGAACTCAATGTAGTTCCAAAGTTTAGGTGGAGAGCAGCTCAAGTAAGGAGCACCCTGCAACACCAGTGGCACTCTAGATTTGCTTTTTGTTTAACAAAATCTTTAAGCATAGGTTTGACAGTGTCATCCTTGATAAGCTGTAGCATGAAAAATGACAAAACTCATTCAACATTCAAGCATAGTATAACAGTTTTGGACTGGTAAACTACCATCCAAGCCAACCTAGAATGAGTAAAAGTGTTTTGTTTTCATTAGAGCTCTTCAGATGGGTTTAGCTTTGTCCAGACACAAAGGAACACCCATTATAAGTCAAAACAAAGCCCTTTCAGAGTTAAAGTGACACACAAATTATGCAAAAAAAGAGAGAACTATAACTGGTTGCCAAGTTTAAGTGGAAAGCAGCTCCAGTAAGGAGCACCCTGTTTAAATAGCAACGTTTTTAAGCATATGATTAGCACAGTGTTATACACAAAGCTAGGTAGGGACAAAGGTAGTCATTATGAACAAGGCAGTAATGACAGCCACGCCGGCTGAACACAGGAGTGAACTGGCTGCAAAGCAGCCAGTTCACTACCACCCACCGCCAGGCCAGAATCAATCGCCGGGCCGACGGTAGGCACATTCGACCCTGCGGTGGAGGCCGGACCGGCAGTGGGATTATGATCCCATTTCTACCAGGAATTTCCTGGTGGGATACCCCACCTGGTAATCCCTGGCGGAACGCATATGGGTGACAAGGATTCACATTTCTGTCACCTGTATGTGACAAGCCAGGCCTGCCCCTAGAACCGCCCCCACCCTTAAATCTCCATGTACGCCTCGCAGGTCCCCCCTCACCATCCCCCAGCCATCCCCCCTACATACAGGTCCCTCAATCCCCCACATCCTCATACACCCATACACCTACATGCACACACGCATTCCCACACACAGACACACATCCCCCCTTCACAAACTCACAAACACCCCGATGCACTCACATACACACACACACCCCTTCCCTCTCGGGCAGCACTTACCTGTTCCGTTGCGCTGCTCCGGGAGGAAACGGACTCCTTGGATGCTGATCCGTCGGCATCACCGCTCCTCCATACACCGCCACACCTACAACTGCATCACTATAGGTGTGGCAGTGTATGGACTGATGTGGCGGTGAGGGTGGAGAAGCATCCACTCCCACCACCGAAAGCCAGCATGGCGGGCCTCACTGCCACCAATGTTAGTGAGCCTCCATGCGTCTGGAATATGGCGGGACGCCTGCCACCGCCACTGGTGGTCTTCTGTCAACCATCAGCATGGTCAGCGGCAGTGCAACCTGCCATGCTCATAATGAGGGCCAATGTCTTTTGCCATTTGTACAAGAAAATCTTTAAGCATTGATTCGATACAGTGTCATCCTCACAAAGATGCAAAATTACAAAAGCCATTCACCACTCCAGGGTCAGTATTACGGCTTTGGACTGGTAAAATACCATCCAAGACAACCTATAATAAGTAAGAGCAACACCTGATGCATTTTCTGCTCTCTGTAGAGCTCCTCAGAGGGGTTTAGCTTTCTCCAGAACCTAGGAAGCAGCCAGCAACCACCCCACTCCATCCAAAATGACCCCAATACCATTTAACACAATACCATCCCATCAACCCCACATCAACCCAATCCACTTCACTCTAATTTACACCAACACATTCTACCCAACTCCAATTCTAAACTATCTAACTCAATCACAAACAATCTATTTCAGTCAAATCTAGCACACTTTAATCTACCACATTCAAATCCAAAACAATCAAACCAACTCTAATCTACCCTACTCAAATCCACCCAAATCAAATACAAAACAATCTACAAGACTCCAACCTACCCCACGCCAATCCAATGAAACCAAACATAATTCAATCTATCTCACTTAAATACAAGACAACCTATTCCATTGCAATCCATTTCAACAAGCCACCGTCAAATTTAAACCACCCCATTATTTACTATTTTTATACCAAATAACCTACACCACTCAAACCTAACAAACTCAAATATACCCCACTAAAATAACAAACACAATAAAATAAAATCGACCCAACTCAAATCGAAAACACCTCATACAACCCCAATCCAAACCATAACATCCTACTTCACAACACTCCAATACACAACACTAATACCAAATCCACTTCACATAAACACAATCGAATACACATCATTACAACCCAGTCAAATCTACCTGAATCAAAACACTACATCACAACACAATCCACAAAAATCCAATCCAATATACCCCATTACACTTTACTCCATTCCACCCCACTACAATATAATCCACACCGCTTCAATACAACCAACCCAACTTCAGTCATACAAAACTGCTCCAATAAACTCATAATACTCAATCATAACCAAACCCACTCTTAAAAACTTAATCCAACTAGAATACAGTCCACTTTAATCCACTCAAAACTACTCCACAATAATAACCCAACTCCAAATATAGCCACACAACTCGATAGCAGCTCAATATTTCCAATTCCATCCACACCATTCTTTAAAAATCAATCTACACCCCTCCAATCAAATCCACCCCACTCCATTATACCACAATCCAGTCCAATATACCACAAACCAATACAAACAACTACACCCTATTCCAATACAATTCACAACACCACTATCCAATCTTACACAATATAATGCACTACGCTCAATTAAAAAAATCACAATCCAATCAATCCGTCTACTCCAATCCACCTCACTCAACTACAACTCCAATACCCCTGCTCCTTTCTACCCCACTCCACTATACCACATTCCACTCTACCCAACTCCATAAAATCCAAATCACTCAAATACAACCCAATACAATCCACTACAAACCAATTCTAAGCAAACCACAACGTTCCAATCTCACCATCCCAATATATTCAACTCCGCCCCAAACAAAACGATCCCAGACCAACTCAAACCAATCAACTACACCTCAACCTCATTACTCCAATACAACAACCCATACAATCCAAAATAATCCACGTCACCATAATCCACACCACAATCCTACAACTCATCCCATTTCAATCCACCTAACTCACATACAATATACACCACACCCTTATAATACACTCCACTAGAACAAATCCAATACAATACAATACAATACACCAGATTTTATTCAAATCAACCCCACTACCTCCATCCACTCTATCCCACTCCACCCAATTCTACTACACTCTACAATGCTTTCTCACACTATTTCAAACCCACTAGCATCACCAAAGTGTCACTTGTCATATTTCTTCAGTAGCGCTAAGCACTGCTCATATTTACAACAACGTCTAACACCACTTTTTATTAGCCTTACACCTCCTTCAAAATATAACCCCCAATGCATTTTGCTACATCATAAATATGAGCAATACATATTTGAGTAGTCGTTCCACCGCAACTCACATTGCTTAAAGCTACCTCAAATTTACAAGTTTTCATACACCTAAAGCAGCTACAAAAACTAACACCCCACCAAAGGTGGCATTGGCATAGCAAAACAATAAACCATGCTTTTATTCTTCCTCCTTGTTTTTTCCTTTTTCTATATATGCTGCATTCTGCAGCACAAATACATACAACAAAATGCCATTTGTCATTGTTTATATGCATTAAAAGACACCTTTGTGCACATAAACAACCTATCCCCTCACCGCAAACACCCTTGCACTATCATACAAGAATGCCTACATTACCACTAAAAAGCTTAATTCAGCACCAGTGAAACAGGAAACGCAAGGATGCGCCGTATTCCTCTAAATACGGCATACCTCTACATTTCTAAAGTAGCGCTGCACTGCTATTTTTCATGCAGCACCGTGCTGCGCCACTTTAACATAAATCTAAAGCTAAATCCTACTGCACTCTACTCAAATCAACAACACTCTTATCCTCCTACTGCACACTACAACATTTAAAAAAATCCATTCCACAACACTAAACTTCTTCACTCCACAACAATAACCTTTAACTAAACTCAACAATAGCCTCACTACAATAAAACATATCAAAAGGAAATTAAAAATTCTTAATTATACCAAACCTACTACCACTCAAATCCAAACCACTACAATCTACCCCATTCCAAAACAAAACAATCATATACACTCCAACAAACCCTACTACAATATACATCAATACAATTCAAAATAATCTAAACCACTCCAATCTAACCCATTGCATAGAGAATAACATACCTTACGTCAATCTATCCCACTAACATACAAAACAACCTACCCACTACAATATTTTTCATACAACCACACCCCATCTAACCCACTCCGAAATAACCCACTTCAAACTTAAACTACCTCCCCACTCCAACCTACCCCAGAACAATATCAAACAACTAATTTCAATACAAAACATTCCACACTACTCCAATACAATATACATCATCTCACCCCAATAAAAAACACTACATTCCCTATTCATCCCACTCTACACACCCCACTGAAATTCTCACCATCTATTCAAACACAATCTACACTAAGTACTCAACTCCACTACAATCAAAACAATCTACCCAAATCATATTCTAAACAATATACCCCCACTCCAAACACAATACCCTACTTCATGACAAATACATTAAATGCACTCCAATTCAAAGCAATCAACATCAGTTCAATCTACCACACTAAAATGCAAAACAATTTCCATCACTCAAATACAGAAAAATACCACACTCAAATACACACCACAACCATCTACCCAACTTCAATCCTAATCAATCTATCACACTCCTATACACAACACTCTAAGTTACAACACTCCAAAAGAGAAACAAATAGCTCAACTCCACTCTACACCATTTCAAACAAAAAATACTCTACCCCAATTTAGTTTAAGCCACTACAATCCAAATTGTTACATCCTCCTCAAATACAATACACTACACTCCAATCCACCAGATTGCATCCAAATTACACCAATCCAAATAACACCACTACCATCCAATCAACCCCACATAAACCCAATCAACCCATATACAATCTACCACACTCCAATTCAAAACTATCTATGCACTCCAATAAAAAAACAATATATCTCAATCAACTCTAACCCACTTCAATCTATCACATTCAAATAACAAAATAACTATATGTAGGAGGCTGGACTGGCTTGTAGTGAGTACCAAGGGGTACTTGCACCTTGCACCAGGCCCAGTTATCCCTTATTAGTGTATAGGGTGTCTAGCAGCATAGGCTGATAGATAATGGTAGCTTAGCAGAGCAGCTTAGGCTGAACTAGGAGACGAGTGAAGCTCCTACAGTACCACTTAGTGTCATATGCACAATATCATAAGAAAACACAATACACAGTTATACTAAAAATAAAGGTACTTTATTTTTATGACAATATGCCAAAGTATCTCAGAGTGTACCCTCAGTGAGAGGATAGGAAATATACACAAGATATATATACACAATAGCAAAAATATGCAGTATAGTCTTAGAAAACAGTGCAAACAATGTATAGTTACAATAGGATGCAATGGGGAAACATAGGGATAGGGGCAACACAAACCATATACTCCAAAAGTGGAATGCGAACCACGAATGGACCCCAAACCTATGTGACCTTGTAGAGGGTCGCTGGGACTATTAGAAAATAGTGAGAGTTAGAAAAATAACCATCCCCAAGACCCTGAAAAGTGAGTGCAAAGTGCACTAAAGTTCCCCTAAGGATAAAGAAGTCGTGTTAGAGGAATAATGCAGGAAAGACACAAACCAACAATGCAACAATGCTGGATTTCCAATCTGGGGTACCTGTGGAACAAGGGGACCAAGTCCAAAAGTCACAAGCAAGTCGGAGATGGGCAGATGCCCAGGAAATGCCAGCTGCGGGTGCAAAGAAGCTTCGACTGGACAGAAGAAGCTGAGGTTTCTGCAGGAACGAAAGGGGCTAGAGACTTCCCCTTTGGAGGACGGATCCGGCTCGCCTTGTAGAGTCGTGCAGAAGTGTTTTCCCGCCGGAAGAACGCCAACAAGCCTTGCTAGCTGCAAATCGTGCGGTTAGCGTTTTTGGACGCTGCTGTAGCCCAGGAGGGACCAGGAGGTCGCAAATTGGACCAGGAAGTAGAGGCGATGTCGAGTAAGACAAGGAGTCCTCTTAGCAGCAGGTAGCACCTGGAGAAGTGCCAGAAACAGGCACAACAAGGATGCGTGAAACGGTGCTCACCCGAAGTTACACAAAGGAGTCCCACGTCGCCGGAGACCAACTTAGAAAGTCGTGCAATGCAGGTTTTAGTGCCGTGGACCCAGGCTTGGCTGTGCACAAAGGATTTCCGCCGGAAGTGCACAGGGGCCGGAGTAGCTGCAAAAGTCACGGTTCCCAGCAATGCAGACTAGCGAGGTGAGGCAAGGACTTACCTCCACCAAACTTGGACTGAAGAGTCACTGGACTGTGGGAGCAACTTGGACAGAGTTGCTGGATTCGAGGGACCTCGCTCGTCGTGCTGAGAGGAGGACCAAGGGACCAGTAATGCAGCTTTTTGGTGCCTGCGGTTATAGGGGGTAGATTCAGTCGACCCACGGGAGATTTCTTCGGAGCTTCTAGTGCAGAGAGGAGGCAGACTACCCCCACAGCATGCACCACCAGGAAAACAGTCGAGAAGGCGTCAGGATCAGCGTTACAAAGTTGCAGTAGTCGTCTTTGCTACTATGTTGCAGGTTTGCAGGCTTCCAGCGCGGTCAGCAGTCGATTCCTTGGCAGAAGGTGAAGAGAGAGATGCAGAGGAACTCGGATGAGCTCTTGCATTCGTTATCTAAAGTTTCCCCAGAGACAGAGACCCTAAATAGCCAGAAAAGAGGGTTTGGCTACCTAGGAGAGAGGATAGGCTAGCAACACCTGAAGGAGCCTATCAGAAGGAGTCTCTGACGTCACCTGGTGGCACTGGCCACTCAGAGCAGTCCAGTGGGCCAGCAGCACCTCTGTTTCCAAGATGGCAGAGGTCTGGAGCACACTGGAGGAGCTCTGGACACCTCCCAGGGGAGGTGCAGGTCAGGGGAGTGGTCACTCCCCTTTCCTTTGTCCAGTTTCGCGCCAGAGCAGGGCTAAGTGGTCCCCTGAACCGGTGTAGACTGGCTTATTCAGAATTGGGCACATCAGTGCCCAAGAAAGCATTTCCAGAGGCTGGGGGAGGCTACTCCTCCCCTGCCTTCACACCATTTTCCAAAGTGAGAGGGTGTAACACCCTCTCTCAGAGGAAGTCCTTTGTTCTGCCATCCTGGGCCAGGCCTGGCTGGACCCCAGGAGGGCAGATGCCTGTCTGAGGGGTTGGCAGCAGCAGCAGCTGCAGTGAAACCCCAGGAAAGGCAGTTTGGCAGTACCAGGGTCTGTGCTACAGACCAGTGGGATCATGGGATTGTGCCAACTATGCCAGGATGGCATAGAGGGGGCAATTCCATGATCATAGACATGTTACATGGCAATATTCGGAGTTACCATTGTGAAGCTACATATAGGTAGTGACCTATATGTAGTGCACGCGTGTAATGGTGTCCCCGCACTCACAAAGTCCGGGGAATTGGCCCTGAACAATGTGGGGGCACCTTGGCTGGTGCCAGGGTGCCCTCACACTAAGTAACTTTGCACCTAACCTTTACCAGGTAAAGGTTAGACATATAGGTGACTTATAAGTTACTTAAGTGCAGTGTAAAATGGCTGTGAAATAACGTGGACGTTATTCCACTCAGGCTGCAGTGGCAGGCCTGTGTAAGAATTGTCAGAGCTCCCTATGGGTGGCAAAAATAATGCTGCAGCCCATAGGGATCTCCTGGAACCCCAATACCCTGGGTACCTCAGTACCATATACTAGGGAATTATAAGGGTGTTCCAGTAAGCCAATGTAAATTGGTAAAAGTGGTCACTAGCCTGTTAGTGACAATTTGAAAGAAATAAGAGAGCATAACCACTGAGGTTCTGGTTAGCAGAGCCTCAGTGAGACAGTTAGGCATCACACAGGGAACACATACCTATAGGTCACAAACTTATGAGCACTGGGGTCCTGACTAGCAGGGTCCCAGTGACACATAACAAACATACTGAAAACATAGGGTTTTCACTATGAGCACTGGGCCCTGGGTAGCAGGATACCAGTGAGACAGTGAAAACACCCTGACATACATTCACAAACAGGCCAAAAGTGGGGGTAACAAGGCCAGAAAGAGGCTACTTTCTCACACAACCCCCCCCCAAACGAAGGACAATAAGGCTAACCTAGGCCAGTTGAGACTTTATTGTCTAAGTGGTGATAAGTAGAGAGTAGCTCTGCAATAGACTGGTTACTCCCTTTATCATCCACTATATGGTTACTTCCCTGTGGGGATGTAAACCACCCTGTTTGAAGTTTTCTAGCTAACCAACAATGTGAAGATGTATTTTCAGAGTTTCTATCAGTAAGTTTTAGTTTAGAGCAGTGGGAATTGTCCACTGAACCTATTTGTAGTGATGGAAATGCCAGACAGGGATGCTGTCTCATAAAAGCCATAGCTGGGCAAAAACTTTGTCCATATGGCTGGAAGAGAGAACAGGGATGCTGTTTCTCTTGAGTAGGAGCAGGGCAGGGATGCTGTCCTATGAGCTCCACACTAGGGCAGGGATGCTGTCCTAAGTGTTGTGAGGCAGTGCAGGGTTTCTGCACTAAAGTTTCTCTGGGAGGGTTGGAGGGATGCTCCATGTTAACTAAAATGGTGCTCTTTTTCTCACCAATGTTAGTTATCCCACAGAGAGGTACTTCCACCTCAGGGAGTACAGTTTTGCCAACTGATGATTCCCTTGGAACAGGTGCCACCCCAGGAGAGGTTTCTCCCACCACAGGAATGGTATCCTGAATGGTAGGGTGGTTAGGGGATACTGTGATACCCTTTTTACCTGTTGATGGAGAGGGATCCTGAGTTTTCAGGCCTTCTCTCCTTTGCTTTTTCATTTCAGTAGAAATGAGAGGCAACAATTCCTCTGGGATGCCCAGCATGGCTGCATGGGCATAAAACTCTACATCAGCCCAACCTGAGGCCTCTAGGTCATTACCTAAGAGACAGTCTACAGGTAAGCTAGGTGATACCACCACCTGCTTAGGGCCAGTAACTCCACCCCAACTAAACTGAATTATAGCTAAGGGAAGAAACTTAGTGGAGTTATGGACATCAATAATCTTATACTGTTGTCCAATGATGTGTTGATCAGGGTGCACTAGGTTTTCAGTCACCAAAGTGATACTGGCACCTGTGTCCCTGTAGGCCAAGGCCTCAACACCATTTATTGAAACTGTCTGCCTGTACTTATCCATTGTAAGGGGACAAGCAGCCAGTGTGGCAAGGCCAATGCCACTAGGTGTGACAGAAACTGTCTTGGGATTGACTACCCCAGTTTCTACTATGGACCCATAAGTGAACCCAACTACACCCTTAACTTGACTGTTGCCCGCAGTCCCACCACTAGTACCACTACTGCTAGGGGCACTAGAGCTTGATGTATTAGTGGTGGTAGGCTCAGGGGGTTTACTTGGACAGGACTTATCCCCTGGCCTATGGCCTCTGTTTTTACACACAAAGCACCAAGGCTTTTTAAATTGTTTAGGTTGGGAAGAAGAGGAATAATTTTTTTTATCCCCACCCCCTGAAGAGTGTTTAAGATTTGAAGTGGGTTCTTTGGTTTTACCCTTATCCCCATGCTTATCTTGAGATTTTTCACCATCTTTCTTCTTGTTCTTCTCTTTGTCACCCCCTGTATGAACTTTTCTGTTCACCCTTGTTCTGACCCATTTGTCTGCCTTCTTTCCCAATTCTTGGGGAAAGGTCAGATCAGAGTCCACCAAGTACTGGTGCAACAAATCAGACACACAATTATGAAGAATATGCTCTCTCAGGATCAAGTTATACAGGCTGTCATAATCAGTAACTTTACTGCCATGTAACCACCCCTCCAAGGCCTTCACTGAATGGTCAATGAAATCAACCCAGTCTTGAGAAGACTCCTTTTTGGTCTATCTGAACTTTATCCTGTATTGTTCAGTGGTTAAGCCATAACCATCCAGGAGTGCATTCTTAAGAACTTTGTAATCATTAGCTTCATTTTCTTTCACAGTAAGGAGCCTATCCCTACCTTTTCCACTAAATGATAGCCATAGGATAGCAGCCCACTGCCTTTGAGGGACATCCTGTACAGCACAGGCCCTCTCAAGTGCAGCAAACCACTTGTTAATGTCATCCCCCTCCTTATAAGGGGGAACTATCTTATGCAGATTCCTGGAATCATGCTCTTTTGCAGGATGACTATGGGGAATACTGCTGCTGCCACCATGGGTTTCTAAACCCAGTTTCTGTCTCTCCTTCTCTACTTCTAAAGTCTGTCTATCCAAATCCAGCTGTTGCTTCTTGAGCTTCAGTCTGGTTTGTTCCACTCTCAATCCATTGAGCTCCCTTTCTAACAATCTGTCATCAGGGTGGGTGGGAGGGACATGCCTTGAAACAGAAGTATGGTGAGAATGGACAGAAGGAGACCTGTCCCTTACAGAGGGCACCCTAACAGCTTGGTTCACAGAAACATCAGTACCACTGTGGTGAGAATAAATGCTTTTGCTATGATGTGAGACAACACTATTTGTATGGTGTGACCCAACATCATTACCAACTATGCTAGACTGTCTAGTAATGGGCAGGCTAGGAAGTTTCTTTCCTGAATCTTTTCCTGGGGGAGTCCCTGGATCAGATTGGGAACCATTAGCTACTTTTTCAACAGATGGGGCACTTCTTGCCTTATCTTGTTCTCTAAGCATGTTAAGTAACAATTCCAAGGAAGGATTCTTCCCTACACTCAAACCTCTCTCTATGCAGAGACTCCTTGCTCCTTTCCAGCTAAGGTGATCATATGCAAGTTTGGACAGATCAACATTTTGGCCTGTGCCAGACATTTTTAGAGAGAGTTAAAGTGATAGAAAAAGTGAAAAAAGTTTGTCAGAGCTTTTAGAAAGACAGAGAAAAAAAACTTTTTAAACTTTTTAGAACTTTTTAGGAAGTTAGAAGTACTTTTCAGCACTTAGAAAAGAGTGAAAAGAGGAAATGCAAAACTTTTTGGCAATGTGTATATACACTGAACTTGTTTTGTATATTTTTCTCTTATGAAAAGTACAATGACAAGAGTGGTAAGTAGTCTCAAAGCACTTATGCCACCGCTGCACAACCAATGTAGGAGGCTGGACTGGCTTGTAGTGAGTACCAAGGGGTACTTGCACCTTGCACCAGGCCCAGTTATCCCTTATTAGTGTATAGGGTGTCTAGCAGCATAGGCTGATAGATAATGGTAGCTTAGAAGAGCAGCTTAGGCTGAACTAGGAGACGAGTGAAGCTCCTACAGTACCACTTAGTGTCATATGCACAATATCATAAGAAAACACAATACACAGTTATACTAAAAATAAAGGTACTTTATTTTTATGACAATATGCCAAAGTATCTCAGAGTGTACCCTCAGTGAGAGGATAGGAAATATACACAAGATATATATACACAATAGCAAAAATATGCAGTATAGTCTTAGAAAACAGTGCAAACAATGTATAGTTACAATAGGATGCAATGGGGAAACATAGGGATAGGGGCAACACAAACCATATACTCCAAAAGTGGAATGCGAACCACGAATGGACCCCAAACCTATGTGACCTTGTAGAGGGTCGCTGGGACTATTAGAAAATAGTGAGAGTTAGAAAAATAACCCTCCCCAAGACCCTGAAAAGTGAGTGCAAAGTGCACTAAAGTTCCCCTAAGGATAAAGAAGTCGTGTTAGAGGAATAATGCAGGAAAGACACAAACCAACAATGCAACAATGCTGGATTTCCAATCTGGGGTACCTGTGGAACAAGGGGACCAAGTCCAAAAGTCACAAGCAAGTCGGAGATGGGCAGATGCCCAGGAAATGCCAGCTGCGGGTGCAAAGAAGCTTCTACTGCACAGAAGAAGCTGCAGTTTCTGCAGGAACGCAAAGGGCTAGAGACTTTCCCTTGGGAGGACGGATTCCTCTCGCCTTATAGAGTCGTGCAGAAGTGTTTTCCCGCCGGAAGAACGCCAACAAGCCTTGCTAGCTGCAAATCATGCCATTAGCGTTTTTGGACGCTGCTGTGGGCCAGGAGGGACCAGGAGGTCGCAAATTGGACCAGGAGATAGAGGGGACGTCGAGCAAGACAAGGAGTCCTCTTATCAGCAGGTAGCACCCGGAGAAGTGCCAGAAACAGGTACTACGAGGATGCATGAAATGGTGCTCACCCGAAGTTACACAAAGGAGTCCCACGTCACCGGAGACCAACTTAGAAAGTCGTGCAATGCAGGTTAGAGTGCCGTGGACCCAGGCTTGGCTGTGCACAAAGGATTTCCGCCGGAAGTGCACAGGGGCCGGAGTAGCTGCAAAAGTCGCGGTTCCCAGCAATGCAGTCTAGCGAGGTGAGGCAAGGACTTACCTCCACCAAACTTGGCCTGAAGAGTCACTGGACTGTGTGAGTCACTTGGACAGAGTTGTTGGATTCGAGGGACCTCGCTCGTTGTGCTGAGAGGAGACCCAAGGGACCGGTAATGCAGCTTTTTGGTGCCTGCGGTTGCAGGGGGAAGATTCCGTCGACCCACGGGAGATTTCTTCGGAGCTTCTAGTGCAGAGAGGAGGCAGACTACCCCCACAGCATGCACCACCAGGAAAACAGTCGAGAAGGCGGCAGGATCAGCGTTACAGAGTTGCAGTAGTCGTCTTTGCTATTATGTTGCAGGTTTGCAGACTTCCAGCGCGGTCAGCAGTCGATTCCTTGGCAGAAGGTGAAGAGAGAGATGCAGAGGAACTCGGATGAGCTCTTGCATTCGTTATCTAAAGTTTCCCCAGAGACAGAGACCCTAAATAGCCAGAAAAGAGGGTTTGGATACCTAGGAGAGAGGATAGGCTAGCAACACCTGAAGGAGCCTATCAGAAGGAGTCTCTGACGTCACCTGGTGGCACTGGCCACTCAGAGCAGTCCAGTGTGCCAGCAGCACCTCTGTTTCCAAGATGGCAGAGGTCTGGAGCAAACTGGAGGAGCTCTGGACACCTCCCAGGGGAGGTGCAGGTCAGGGGAGTGGTCACTCCCCTTTCCTTTGTCCAGTTTCGCGCCAGAGCAGGGCTAAGGGGTCCCCTGAACCGGTGTAGACTGGCTTATGCAGAATTGGGCACATCTGTGCCCAAGTAAGCATTTCCAGAGGCTGGGGGAGGCTACTCCTCCCCTGCCTTCACACCATTTTCCAAAGGGAGAGGGTGTAACACCCTCTCTCAGAGGAAGTCCTTTGTTCTGCCATCCTGGGCCAGGCCTGGCTGGACCCCAGGAGGGCAGATGCCTGTCTGAGGGGTTGGCAGCAGCAGCAGCTGCAGTGAAACCCCAGGAAAGGCAGTTTGGCAGTAATAGGGTCTGTGCTAAAGACCAGTGGGATCATGGGATTGTGCCAACTATGCCAGGATGGCATAGAGGGGGCAATTCCATGATCATAGACATGTTACATGGCCATATTCGGAGTTACCATTGTGAAGCTACATATAGGTAGTGACCTATATGTAGTGCACGCGTGTAATGGTGTCCCCGCACTCACAAAGTCCGGGGAATTGGCCCTGAACAATGTGGGGGCACCTTGGCTAGTGCCAGGGTGCCCTCACACTAAGTAACTTTGCACCTAACCTTTACCAGGTAAAGGTTAGACATATAGGTGACTTATAAGTTACTTAAGTGCAGTGTAAAATGGCTGTGAAATAACGTGGACGTTATTTCACTCAGGCTGCAGTGGCAGGCCTGTGTAAGAATTGTCAGAGCTCCCTATGGGTGGCAAAAGAAATGCTGCAGCCCATAGGGATCTCCTGGAACCCCAATACCCTGGGTACCTCAGTACCATATACTAGGGAATTATAAGGGTGTTCCAGTAAGCCAATGTAAATTGGTAAAATTGGTCACTAGCCTGTTAGTGACAATTTGAAAGAAATGAGAAAGCATAACCACTGAGGTTCTGGTTAGCAGAGCCTCAGTGAGACAATTAGGCATCATACAGGGAACACATACCTATAGGTCACAAACTTATGAGCACTGGGGTCCTGACTGTGAGAAGGTAGCCTCTTTCTAGCCTTGTTACCCCCACTTTTGGCCTGTTTGTGAGTGTATGTCAGGATGTTTGTCACTGTTTTCACTGTCTCACTGGGATCCTGATGGCTAGGCCCCAGTGCTCATAGTGAAAACACTATGTTTTCAGTATGTTTGTTATGTGTCACTGGGATCCTGCTGGTCAGGACCCCAGTGCTCATAGGTTTGTGGCCTATATGTATGTGTCACTGGGACCCTGTCACACAGGGCCCCAGTGCTCATAGGTGTGCATGTATATGTTCCCTGTGTGGTGCCTAACTGTCTCACTGAGGCTCTGCTAACCAGAACCTCAGTGGTTATGCTCTCTCATTACTTTCAAATTGTCACTAACAGGCTAGTGACCAATTTTACCAATTTACATTGGCTTACTGGAACACCCTTATAATTCCCTAGTATATGGTACTGAGGTACCCAGGGTATTGGGGTTCCAGGAGATCCCTATGGGCTGCAGCATTTCTTTTGCCACCCATAGGGAGCTCTGACAATTCTTACACAGGCCTGCCACTGCAGCCTGAGTGAAATAACGTCCACGTTATTTCACAGCCATTTTACACTGCACTTAAGTAACTTATAAGTCACCTATATGTCTAACCTTTACCTGGTAAAGGTTAGGTGCAAAGTTACTTAGTGTGAGGGCACCCTGGCACTAGCCAAGGTGCCCCCACATTGTTCAGAGCCAATTCACTGAACTTTGTGAGTGCGGGGACACCATTACACGCGTGCACTACATATAGGTCACTACCTATATGTAGCTTCACCATGGTAACTCCGAATATGGCCATGTAACATGTCTATGATCATGGAATTGCCCCCTCTATGCCATCCTGGCATTGTTGGTACAATTCCATGATCCCAGTGGTCTGTAGCACAGACCCTGGTACTGCCAAACTGCCCTTCCTGGGGTTTCACTGCAGCTGCTGCTGCTGCCAACCCCTCAGACAGGCAGCTGCCCTCCTGGGGTCCAGCCAGGCCTGGCCCAGGATGGCAGAACAAAGAACTTCCTCTGAGAGAGGGTGTGACACCCTCTCCCTTTGGAAAATGGTGTGAAGGCAGGGGAGGAGTAGCCTCCCCCAGCCTCTGGAAATGCTTTGTTGGGCACAGATGTGCCCAATTCTGCATAAGCCAGTCTACACCGGTTCAGGGACCCCTTAGCCCCTGCTCTGGCGCGAAACTGGACAAAGGAAAGGGGAGTGACCACTCCCCTGACCTGCACCTCCCCTGGGAGGTGTCCAGAGCTCCTCCAGTGTGCTCCAGACCTCTGCCATCTTGGAAACAGAGGTGCTGCTGGCACACTGGACTGCTCTGAGTGGCCAGTGCCACCAGGTGACGTCAGAGACTCCTGCTGATAGGCTCCTTCAGGTGTTAGTAGCCTTTCCTCTCTCCTAGGTAGCCAAACACTCCTTTCTGGCTATTTAGGGTCTCTGTCTCTGGGGAAACTTTAGATAACGAATGCATGAGCTCAGCCGAGTTCCTCTGCATCTCTCTCTTCACCTTCTGATAAGGAAACGACCGCTGACCGCGCTGGAAGCCTGCAAACCTGCAACATAGTAGCAAAGACGACTACTGCAACTCTGTAACGCTGATCCTGCCGCCTTCTCGACTGTTTTCCTGCTTATGCATGCTGTGGGGGTAGCCTGCCTCCTCTCTGCACCAGAAGCTCCGAAGAAATCTCCCGTGGGTCGACGGAATCTTCCCCCTGCAACCGCAGGCACCAAAAAGCTGCATTACCGGTCCCTTGGGTCTCCTCTCAGCACGACGAGCGAGGTCCCTCGAATCCAGCGACGCTGTCCAAGTGTCCCACACAGTCCAGTGACTCTTCAGCCCAAGTTTGGTGGAGGTAAGTCCTTGCCTCACCTCGCTGGGCTGCATTGCTGGGAACCGCGACTTTGCAGCTACTCCGGCCCCTGTGCACTTCCGGCGGAAATCCTTTGTGCACAGCCAAGCCTGGGTCCACGGCACTCTAACCTGCATTGCACGACTTTCTAAGTTGGTCTCCGGCGACGTGGGACTCCTTTGTGCAACTTCGGCGAGCACCGTTTCACGCATCCTTGTAGTGCCTGTTTCTGGCACTTCTCTGGGTGCTACTTGCTTCAGTGAGGGCTCTTTGTCTTGCTCGACGTCCCCTCTCTCCGCAGGTCCAATTTGCGACCTCCTGGTCCCTCCTGGGCCCCAGCAGCGTCCAAAAACGCCAAACGCACGATTTGCGTGTAGCAAGGCTTGTTGGCATCCTTCCGGCGGGAAAACACTTCTGCACGAATCTCCAAGGCAAGAGGGATCCGTCCACCAAAGGGGAAGTCTCTAGCCATTTTCGTTCCTGCAGAAACCTCAGCTTCTTCTGTCCAGTCGAAGCTTCTTTGCACCCGCAGCTGGCATTTCCTGGGCATCTGCCCATCTCCGACTTGCTTGTGACTTTTGGACTTGGTCCCCTTGTTCCACAGGTACCCTAGATTGGAAATCCACAGTTGTTGCATTGCTGGTTTGTGTCTTTCCTGCATTATTCCTCTAACACGACTCTTTTGTCCTTAGGGGAACTTTAGTGCACTTTGCACTCACTTTTCAGGGTCTTGGGGAGGGTTATTTTTCTAACTCTCACTATTTTCTAATAGTCCCAGCGACCCTCTACAAGGTGACATAGGTTTGGGGTCCATTCGTGGTTCGCATTCCACTTTTGGAGTATATGGTTTGTGTTGCCCCTATCCCTATGTTTCCCCATTGCATCCTATTGTAACTATACATTGTTTGCACTGTTTTCTAAGACTATACTGCATATTTTTGCTATTGTGTATATATATCTTGTGTATATTTCCTATCCTCTCACTGAGGGTACACTCTAAGATACTTTGGCATATTGTCATAAAAATAAAGTACCTTTACTTTTAGTATAACTGTGTATTGTGTTTTCTTATGATATTGTGCATATGACACTAAGTGGTACTGTAGTAGCTTCACACGTCTCCTAGTTCAGCCTAAGCTGCTCTGCTAAGCTACCATTATCTATCAGCCTAAGCTGCTAGACACCCTATACACTAATAAGGGATAACTGGGCCTGGTGCAAGGTGCAAGTACCCCTTGGTACTCACTACAAGCCAGTCCAGCCTCCTACATTGGTTGTGCAGTGGTGGGATAAGTGCTTGAGACTACTTACCACTCTTGTCATTGTACTTTTCATAAGAGAAAAATATACAAAACAAGGTCAGTGTATATACACATAGCCAAAAAGTTTTGCATTTCCTCTTTTCACTCTTTTCTAAGTGCTGAAAAGTACTTCTAAAACTTTCAAAAAGTTCTTAAGAGTTTAAAAAGTTTTTTTCTGTCTTTCCAAAAAGTTCTGAAAACTTTTTTCTCTTTTTCTATCACTTTAACTCTCTCTAAAAATGTCTGGCACAGGCCAAAATGTTGAACTGTCCAAACTTGCATATGATCACCTTAGCTGGAAAGGAGCAAGGAGTCTCTGCATAGAGAGAGGTTTGAGTGTAGGGAAGAATCCTTCCTTAGAACTGTTAATTAACATGCTTAGAGTACAGGATAAGGCCATAAGTGCCCAATCTTGTGAAAAAGTAGCTAATGGTTCTCAATCTGATCCAGGGACTCCCCCAGGAAAAGATTCAGGAAAGAAACTTCTCAGCCTGCCCATTACTAGACAGTCTAGCATAGTTGGTACAGAGGTTGAATCACACCATACTGATGGTGTGCTCTCACATTATACTGTTAGCCAAGCTGTTAGGGTGCCCTCTGTAAGGGACAGGTCTCCTTCTGTTCATTCCCATCATACCTCTGTATCTAGAAATGTCCCTCCCACCCACCCTGATGACAGATTGTTAGAAAGGGAGCTCAATAGATTGAGAGTGGAACAAACCAGACTGAAGCTCAAGAAGCAACAGCTGGATTTGGATAGACAGTCTTTAGAAGTAGAGAAGGAAAGACAGAAGTTGGGTTTAGATACCCATGGTGGCAGCAGCAGTATTCCCCGTAGTCATCCTGCAAAAGAGCATGATTCCAGGAATCTGCACAAGATAGTTCCCCCTTATAAGGAGGGGGATGACATTAACAAGTGGTTTGCTGCACTTGAGAGGGCCTGTGTTGTACAGGATGTCCCTCAAAGGCAGTGGGCTGCTATCCTATGGCTATCATTTAGTGGAAAAGGTAGGGATAGGCTCCTTACTGTGAAAGAAAATGATACAAATAACTTTACAGTTCTTAAGAATGCACTCCTGGATGGTTATGGCTTAACCACTGAACAGTACAGGATAAAGTTCAGAGAGACCAAAAAGGAGTCTTCACAAGACTGGGTTGATTTCATTGACCATTCAGTGAAGGCCTTGGAGGGGTGGTTACATGGCAGTAAAGTTACTGATTATGAAAGCCTGTATAACACAATCCTGAGAGAGCATATACTTAATAATTGTGTGTCTGATTTGTTGCACCAGTACCTGGTAGACTCTGATCTGACCTCTCCCCAAGAATTGGGAAAGAAGGCAGACAAATGGGTCAGAACAAGGGTGAACAGAAAAGTTCATAGAGGGGGTGACAAAGATGGCAATAAGAAGAAAGATGGTGAAAAATCTCAAGATAGGCATGGGGATAAGGGTAAAACCAAAGATCCCACTTCAAATCTTAAACACTCTTCAGAGGGTGGGGATAAAACAAATTCTTCCTCTTCTTCCCAACCTGCACACATTAAAAAGCCTTGGTGCTTTGTGTGTAAAAACAGAGGCCATAGGCCAGGGGATAAGTCCTGTCCAGGTAAACCCCCTGAGCCTACCACTACTAATACATCAAGCACTAGTGCCCCTAGCAGTAGTGGTACTAGTGGTGGGACTGCTGGCAACAGTCAAGCAAAGGGTGTAGTTGGGTTCACTTATGGGTCCATAGTGGAAACTGATGTAATCAGTCCCAAGACAGTTTCTGTCACACCTAGTGGCATTGGCCTTGCCACACTGGCTGCTTGTCCCCTTACAATGGATAAGTACAGGCAGACAGTTTCAATAAATGGTGTTGAGGCCTTGGCCTACAGGGACACAGGTGCCAGTTTCACTTTGGTGACTGAAAACCTAGTGCCTCCTGAACAACACATCATTGGACAACAGTATAAGATTATTGATGTCCATAACTCCACTAAGTTTCTTCCCTTAGCTATAATTCAGTTTAGTTGGGGTGGAGTTACTGGCCCTAAGCAGGTGGTGGTATCACCTAGCTTACCTGTAGACTGTCTCTTAGGTAATGACCTAGAGGCCTCAGGTTGGGCTGATGTAGAGTTTTATGCCCATGCAGCCATGCTGGGCATCCCTGAGGAATTGTTCCCTCTCATTTCAAGTGAAATGAAAAAGCAAAGGAGAGAAGGCCTGAAAACTCAGGATCCCTCTCCATCAACAGGTAAAAAGGGTATCACAGTATCCCCTAACCACCCTACCAGTCGGGATACTATTCCTGTGGTGGGAGAAATCTCTCCTGGGGTGGCACCTGTTCCAAGGGAATCATCAGCTGGCAAAGCTGGACTCCCTGAGGTGGAAGTACCTCTCTGTGGGATAACTAACATTGGTGAGAAAAACAGCACCATTTTAGTTAACATGGAGCATCCCTCCAACCCTCCCAGAGAAACTTTAGTGCAGAAACCCTGCACTACCTCACAACACTTAGGACAGCATCCCTGCCCTAGTGTGGAGCTCATAGGACAGCATCTCTGCCCTGCTCCAACTCAAGAGAAACAGCATCCCTGTTCTCTCTTCCAGCCAGATGGACAAAGTTTTTGCCCAGCTATGGCTTTTCTGAGACAGCATCCCTGTCTGGCATTTCCATCATTACAAATAGGTTCAGTGGACAATTCCCACTGCTCTAAACTAAAACTTACTGATAGAAACTCTGAAAATACATCTTCACATTGTTGCTTAGCTAAAAAACTTCAAACAGGGTGGTTTACATCCCCACAGGGAAGTAACCATATAGTGGATGATAAAGGGAGTAACCAGTCTATTGCAGAGCTACTCTCTACTTATCACCACTTAGACAATAAAGTCTCAACTGGCCAAGGTTAGCCTTATTGTCCTTCGTTTGGGGGGGGGTTGTGTGAGAAGGTAGCCTCTTTCTAGCCTTGTTACCCCCACTTTTGGCCTGTTTGTGAGTGTATGTCAGGATGTTTGTCACTGTTTTCACTGTCTCACTGGGATCCTGATGGCTAGGCCCCAGTGCTCATAGTGAAAACACTATGTTTTCAGTATGTTTGTTATGTGTCACTGGGATCCTGCCGGTCAGGACCCCAGTGCTCATAGGTTTGTGGCCTATATGTATGTGTCACTGGGACCCTGTCACACAGGGCCCCAGTGCTCATAGGGGTGCATGTATATGTTCCCTGTGTGGTGCCTAACTGTCTCACTGAGGCTCTGCTAACCAGAACCTCAGTGGTTATGCTCTCTCATTACTTTCAAATTGTCACTAACAGGCTAGTGACCAATTTTACCAATTTACATTGGCTTACTGGAACACCCTTATAATTCCCTAGTATATGGTACTGAGGTACCCAGGGTATTGGGGTTCCAGGAGATCCCTATGGGCTGCAGCATTTCTTTTGCCACCCATAGGGAGCTCTGACAATTCTTACACAGGCCTGCCACTGCAGCCTGAGTGAAATAACGTCCACGTTATTTCACAGCCATTTTACACTGCACTTAAGTAACTTATAAGTCACCTATATGTCTAACCTTTACCTGGTAAAGGTTAGGTGCAAAGTTACTTAGTGTGAGGGCACCCTGGCACTAGCCAAGGTGCCCCCACATTGTTCAGAGCCAATTCACTGAACTTTGTGAGTGCGGGGACACCATTACACGCGTGCACTACATATAGGTCACTACCTATATGTAGCTTCACCATGGTAACTCTGAATATGGCCATGTAACATGTCTATGATCATGGAATTGCCCCCTCTATGCCATCCTGGCATTGTTGGTACAATTCCATGATCCCAGTGGTCTGTAGCACAGACCCTGGTACTGCCAGACTGCCCTTCCTGGGGTTTCACTGCAGCTGCTGCTGCTGCCAACCCCTCAGACAGGCAGCTGCCCTCCTGGGGTCCAGCCAGGCCTGGCCCAGGATGGCAGAACAAAGAACTTCCTCTGAGAGAGGGTGTGACACCCTCTCCCTTTGGAAAATGGTGTGAAGGCAGGGGAGGAGTAGCCTCCCCCAGCCTCTGGAAATGCTTTGTTGGGCACAGATGTGCCCAATTCTGCATAAGCCAGTCTACACCGGTTCAGGGACCCCTTAGCCCCTGCTCTGGCGCGAAACTGGACAAAGGAAAGGGGAGTGACCACTCCCCTGACCTGCACCTCCCCTGGGAGGTGTCCAGAGCTCCTCCAGTGTGCTCCAGACCTCTGCCATCTTGGAAACAGAGGTGCTGCTGGCACACTGGACTGCTCTGAGTGGCCAGTGCCACCAGGTGACGTCAGAGACTCCTGCTGATAGGCTCCTTCAGGTGTTAGTAGCATTTCCTCTCTCCTAGGTAGCCAAACCCTCTTTTCTGGCTATTTAGGGTCTCTGTCCCTGGGGAAACTTTAGATAACGAATGCATGAGCTCAGCCGAGTTCCTCTGCATCTCTCTCTTCACCTTCTGATAAGGAAACGACCGCTGACCGCGCTGGAAGCCTGCAAACCTGCAACATAGTAGCAAAGACGACTACTGCAACTCTGTAACGCTGATCCTGCCGCCTTCTCGACTGTTTTCCTGCTTGTGCATGCTGTGGGGGTAGCCTGCCTCCTCTCTGCACCAGAAGCTCCGAAGAAATCTCCCGTGGGTCGACGGAATCTTCCCCCTGCAACCGCAGGCACCAAAAAGCTGCATTACTGGTCCCTTGGGTCTCCTCTCAGCACGACGAGCGAGGTCCCTCGAATCCAGCGACGCTGTCCAAGTGTCCCCCACAGTCCAGTGACTCTTCAGCCCAAGTTTGGTGGAGGTAAGTCCTTGCCTCACCTCGCTGGGCTGCATTGCTGGGAACCGCGACTTTGCAGCTACTCCGGCCCCTGTGCACTTCCGGTGGAAATCCTTTGTGCACAGCCAAGCCTGGGTCCACGGAACTCTAACCTGCATTGCACGACTTTCTAAGTTGGTCTCCGGCGACGTGGGACTCCTTTGTGCAACTTCGGCGAGCACCATTTCACGCATCCTTGTAGTGCCTGTTTCTGGCACTTCTCCGGGTGCTACTTGCTTCAGTGAGGGCTCTTTTTCTTGCTTGACGTCTCCTCTCTCTGCAGTTCCAATTTGCGACTTCCTGGTCCCTCCTGGGCCCCAACAGCGTCCAAAAACAGCAAACGCACGATTTGCGTTTAGCAAGGCTTGTTGGCGTCCTTCCGGCGGGAGAACACATCTGCACGACTCTCCAAGGCGAGAGGGATTCGTCCACCAAAGGGGAAGTCTCTAGCCCTTTTCGTTCCTGCAGAAACCTCAGCTTCTTCTGTCCAGTCAAAGCTTCTTTGCACCCGCAGGTGGCATTTCCTGGGCATCTGCCCATCTCCGACTTGCTTGTGACTTTTGGACTTGGTCCCCTTGTTCCACAGGTACCCTAGATTGGAAATCCACAGTTGTTGCATTGCTGGTTTGTGTCTTTCCTGCATTATTCCTCTAACACGACTCTTTTGTCCTTAGGGGAACTTTAGTGCACTTTGCACTCACTTTTCAGGGTCTTGGGGAGGGTTATTTTTCTAACTCTCACTATTTTCTAATAGTCCCAGCGACCCTCTACAAGGTCACATAGGTTTGGGGTCCATTCGTGGTTCGCATTCCACTTTTGGAGTATATGGTTTGTGTTGCCCCTATCCCTATGTTTCCCCATTGCATCCTATTGTAACTATACATTGTTTGCACTGTTTTCTAAGACTATACTGCATATTTTTGCTATTGTGTATATATATCTTGTGTATATTTCCTATCCTCTCACTGAGGGTACACTCTAAGATACTTTGGCATATTGTCATAAAAATAAAGTACCTTTATTTTTAGTATAACTGTGTATTGTGTTTTCTTATGATATTGTGCATATGACACTAAGTGGTACTGTAGTAGCTTCACACGTCTCCTAGTTCAGCCTAAGCTGCTCTGCTAAGCTACCATTATCTATCAGCCTAAGCTGCTAGACACCCTATACACTAATAAGGGATAACTGGGCCTGGTGCAAGGTGCAAGTACCCCTTGGTACTCACTACAAGCCAGTCCAGCCTCCTACACTGACTAGCAGGGTCCCAGTGACACATAACAAACATACTGAAAACATAGGGTTTTCACTATGAGCACTGGGCCCTGGCTAGCAGGATACCAGTGAGACAGTGAAAACACCCTGACAGACATTCACAAACAGGCCAAAAGTGGGGGTAACAAGGCCAGAAAGAGGCTACTTTCTCACACTATACAGCTCAAATATACTCTATTCCAATTTACCCCAACACAATTCAAAACATTCTACATCACTCCAATCTAACTCGCTAAAAACAAAATAAAATATCCTACTTCAAGCTACCCTACTTTAATTTAAAGCGACCTAACTCACTCCAATACATTTCAACCACCACACTCCAATTTAAAACACTCCATTATTTCCCACTTAATTACTAAACAAACTGCCCTTTTCTAAAACCAACTCAAACCAACATCACTAAAATAAAAAAACAACCCAATTCAATCAAAAACAATCTACCCTACTACAATATAATCCAACTCACATCACCCCAAACCAAAACATTACATCACAAATCACACCACTCCAATACACACCATTACTACCCAATCCAACACACACAAACACAATACAATCTACCCCACTACAAATAATACATCTCATCCCAATCCACCCAAACAATACACCACACTACATTCAATTCCAAACAACTACAATCTAATCTAATCAACCTCACTACAATCCAACCCACACTACTTCTGTAATCCCACCCCACTCCAATATTCCCACAATAATTCAGTACAACACATTCCATTCCAAATCATTATGCCCTCCTCCAATCCAATACACCTCATCCCAATCCAATCAACTCCATCCAAAATCACCCCAATCCAATATATCTCACTCCCATCAATCACACACCAACCCACTCAAATCCACCCTAACACAATCTACCACACTCCAATTCAAAACTAACTATCCACTACAATCAAAAACAATCTCTATCCCTCAAATCTTTTTAACCTACCACATTCAAATTCAAAACTAACTACACACCTCAGCTCCTTTTGTCTTCTTTCTTAACCTCACTTACTTAATTTCTCTTAATTTCTTGCCCTCTATTTAATCCTTTCTTCACATTTCTGTTTTTACCTGTTCACTTATTTCTAATATTCATATTATCCCTTTCTTCTCATTTTATACTTCTTTCTTAACCTCTATTTCTTACTTTCACTTTCTTTCTAACACTTTCTTTAAACATTTATTATTCTATTACTACTCATTTTATACTTATTTCATAACTATTCAATCTAAAATTCTGCACCTTTCTTATTCTATTTCTAACTATCCATTTATATTACTCCTTTTGTACTCCTTTCTAACCCTCTTTTCCACCTCTCTACTTCATTCATAACCAATGCTCATAGAATTTTACACTTCATTCTTACCCTTTGCTTCTACCTTTTATAATCATTTCTTACCATATTTCTAACTTTCAATTTCTTTTTTCACCCTCTATTGAAAATTCATCACACATCCCTCTATCAAAATCCACAATACATTACAGTTAGCACTACTATCTACATATGTTACCTACAAACAATATAATTACACATTTGCTTTACTACATTTTCTCTACACTACCTACCTTAAAAATGCACCTACCTTTATTTCCTTAAACAATGCCCAAATCTTAATTTAAAAACACAACTACACAATAAGGCCTCTTACTAAATTCCATAAACCCACACAACTTTAAAAACACATCATACTAATGTAACTTCTATTATATGTAATAAATCACCACTAAATAGTCTCTCTACCTCCTTTACCAACTTTCTCTTGTCTACTTCAAACTTCAACTTCTACATTCCTACAACTTTAAAATAAACCTAAACATTTCTCACTTCAAAAGCACTACCAATTTCCCTAACAATAACCCATAACCCCTCACTTACCTACAACTATAAACAAAATAATAAAACATATAAACCTTTCATTTTTTTTCTCCTTTTGCTAAACTTTCTTTACAATATTATATAATCCTTCCTTTACAAAATCAGTACTTACCACCACTAAATCATCATCACCAAAACTTATCACAACTAATCGCATAACACTACTTATCTAATTTTATAACAAACACTATAACAATTGTTTACTTAAGAATACTTACCACTCAAATATATAAAAATACCTCAAATAGCTGTCATAACTTGATTATAAAAAAAAATAACATCTCTAATTACTTGCACGAAAAATATATTTCCAGCAGTATCACTCTCTCCTGACAAAAGCCATAACACTTTTTTTTTTTTAAATAAGTTAATTACTATAAAAAATCAGTAATCACAATTACTGTAAACCTGTAGGAACTTGGAATCACCATGATTTACACTTTATTATGAACCTAGGAGATAATGTATGTATTAAAATGCATTCTCTTAATAATGAAATGCATATGCATCCAGATGACTTACCAAATATATACAACACAATAACAATATATGTTCAATTAAACTAGGAACACCTTATTATGGAAATATTCTAGAATGTATTGATTAGTTATTTCCTTATATTAAAAATGCATTAAAGTAAACAGTAAATTTCCATTCTGGCATAATACCTTGCATCAATGAATATACAATTTCACTTTTCAAAAGTAAACATAATTACTACGTTTTTGATTCACATAGTAGAGATAACAAAGGAATGCCTCATCCAAATGGAACATGTATTACTATTTATATAATACGTTTTGAAGAATTATTACTACATATTATTGAACTTTCAAATAGTAGTCAGGTTCCACATGAACATTATGTGACTTATGAACCAACTCCCATAACATTAAATACAATAAAAAACAATAAAATCAAGCTGCATACCCAAAATACAAAAGAGTAACAGAAAATAATGGTATTAAAAAAAAATATTTCTTCATGAAACACCAAAATATTAAGACACTTAATAATATCAATCAATTCTTTTACAACCTTGGAGGGCACACATAGACTTACAATTTGTCTTAGATGCTTATGCTTGTGCTGTTTACATATTACATATATTAGTGAATCACAAAGAGGCATAAGTAAAATAATTGCACAGGCAAAAAAAGAAGTATATCACAATAGTAATATAAAAGAAGAACTAAAGCACATAGGCAACAAATTGCGGTATTTTTAATGACAGCAGATGCTTGTGGCCTGCATATTTTATTAGTAAATCACAGTTACAGTGTGCCACATTTCTTAATTCTAGCAGCTGCTCCTGGTACCACATGTGTTGTTTACTTCTTTTTTATGACGGTGGCAGCTTGCTTTATCAGCTCCTGCGGTGCACCAACCCCGTTTTGTGGGTGTTTCCTGTTCATGTCGGATCAGCCAGGGGTTGTTCAAGTTTTGCCACAAGGCCCTGCTCCCCCATTTTTCTGCGTCTAGAATGACGTCATGTTTAAGTCTGCTGTGTATATCTCACTCCCTTCAACCTGAAGAGAGCAGCCTCTTGAAGTGCTGGCAGCCTGCACACCTACGCTTTATCTGATGCTAAACCTACAGCCCTAACCCTGAGCTGCATCCACTCTCCCCCTATTGAATTTGTGTTTTTCTTTAATCTTTTCTGCAGATCAGATGAGCTGTATTAAAAGAACACAATGGTCTGTGTAGCTCAAGTCACGAGGGGTGGCATATTTTCAAATTTGCTTCTAAATTGAATCTTTCAAATAAAGTAATGTTTTCACCAAAAGTTTGTGATGAGACGGGGGTGTGCTCGAGGTTAGCCTGCCTCCAGCTCTCTAGACCTAAGCACGCATTCTCATGAAGACTCGTCATTGGGAACCAGCGAGCCTCTCTCTTGTCTGCGATCCGGGGCAGCTGCACCTGCTGTGTAGATTTGGGGAGATTTTAAACGGGAGTAGAATGTGGCACGATAAAATGTTCTCATTCTGTACATATACGTCTGACAAAGCATGATTAAAAACAAATCCTTAACATATAGAATAAAAAAAGCCACTCCAAAAGATCAGGCATTTGGCCCTAAAGAAAAGGTCCTTAATCCCACTGAGTAAATATCTTGCTATAATGGAGAAAACAACTCTGTTTAGTCCATTGTGCACCACATTTCAACGCACAGAGAAAATCTTGTTTTAACATACAGAATACACCTCGTCAACATGCAAACAGCTCCGATTCTATGCAGAAAGTGCCATTCTCATTTCATCAAGCTGTTCTTTGCTGGCTTTTAGATCTCCTTTATGTGGCCGTCGCCCTAGGGGTCCCAGCAATTGTAACCTTTCCCTGGTCAATTCATTCAGCCCAGGGTAGGACTGGCATCTGGGCAACGTGAAGTGAGGATTCTGCTGGGGACCGGCATAGGTGTCAGAAATCTGGCACAACCTCTCAGTTAGAAGGCGACCATCCACAAGTGATGATATGAACCCTTGGGTCTGACAAATTCTTATAACCCGATTCTGGTCTCTGGTTGGTTCACTCCTTTCTGGTGTTCTGTATTGGGAAAACCCGGGTTTACTCATAGGGAAAATCTATGTGGGACCTAACAGAAAGCTCACCATGCCTGACTAAGACCACCTGTTCCTATTAATGTAACATAGTTATTAGGGGCAGGCCTCAAAAAGTCTACTCGACCACTCACTATTGTGAGGGAGATTTTATCAGGTCGAGCTATTTTTAGGACCTACTAGTCCCTTCTGGTGAGCGAACTTGTGCTGGAAAGGAACAGATGTTCTGTTCATTCAGAAAATGAATGAGCAAGGAAGATGCCTTTAAATCTTGGTTTATCTTGACACATTTACTGTCCCCAAGACAGAGGTCAAATGTCAGTTTGTCTTTTTACTCACTGCTGCTTATCTTATCCTGGAAAATGGTGTTAGACGAATTTGTAAAATGAGCTGTCTGACAATCATTGTGAAACCAAGGGCTGTAGGATTTCAGTTTCTTTTTCTAACACACAACATTTAAACAGCTTCTTTATAAAAAGGACAAATATGTCAAAATATATCAGGATTTATAAATGCACTTTTTTGTAATTCAGAAGTGTGATGCAAACATTTAAATAGCAGCAAAACAAATCGTAGCACTTTGCTTGGTGATATCCAAATAACAAATATTTGCAGAAACTTGATTTCGAAACATTTCTGTTTGTACACTTTGGCCCTGATTTAAGGAAAGTGTTGCTGCACCAAGTGCAGTGCCACTTTCCTTGAGCCCCTTAGCGCCCCCCTAATGCCACCACGTGTGGGCTGTATTTAAAATAAAATACGGTGCAGGGTAGAGGGCAATAGTCATTTTTTTACGCTATTGATGTACTCTGAAGGAGTAGTGCCAAAGTTTGGCCCTACTCCTGCAGAGTACATAGGGGCCCATTTTATAAATAATGGTATGCCCCATTTTAACGCTTGCATTGAGCAGGCATTAAAAGTGCCAAAACCAAATGGCACAAATAAATCTTTTTTGCCCCCCCTAACAAGGGAACACCCCTTTTGTATATATTATGCCTGGCTCAGGCATAATGTGGTGCAAGGGTTTACAAAGTTGCGCAATGCGTGCATTACGCCACTTTGTAAATGTGGTGAGGGAAAATGCCACTTTAGTGCCGCCCTAGCATCTGAAAAATGACACTGTGGTGGCACTAAGGTGGTGCTAGGGGCTCTTAAATATGCCCCTATATATTTTTATCAGTAAAACCATATGTCACTTGGAAAGTTTGTGGCTATTTCAAGGTAGTATGTGCTGATGAAACTGACAGTACGCTACCACTTCATGCTTTAGTTACATATTCGTTAAAAGTGCTAGTTTTGAACCTTTATTAAAAGAACATTCTAGCTCCACCCTGATAGCAATGCTTTTAATGAACTAGGAGCAGGGCCACTGGAATTATGTGGCAGGAGAGGTCTGATTTATGTGGCAGGGTTGAATGAATAATACACAATAATATTGCTTCATTACTTTGTCATATTCAAACTTAGTAATTCTGGGTATTGGGTGCACCTCATTAGTACCAATTAACACCCAAATATAGCAACAAGCAACAGAAAGGTGACTAGTTCAGCTTTGCAAAGGGCCTTTCTCTGCGCAGCAGCACGTCATTGCATATTTAGTAACTTTTGAACCATTTGAACTAGAAATATGTTTTTTTGTTACAATCTGCTGATTATGCTAGTGTTGATGGATTTCCACTGCCTCACAGTCACATCATTCCAGTGGCCCTGACTAAAAGGCAAGTCAGGGGTCATGTGTACTCCATATGCAGCTAGGGTTCTATTATATATGGAATACTTATTTGTGGTCACATGTACAAATATCAGGTTTTGTGACTCTCACATTTTGAGTTGCAAAACCTGATTTTTCAGCAGTGTCAGTGACACTGTTTGCAATTTTCAATGGGGTCGGCAAATCACCTACATCATAAATATTCATGAGGTAGGTCGCAATTCTTAACCCCATTGGGAATGGCCGCCCTCACAGGGATGGTGGCCTGCTGGGGACAGCAGACCACCATGTCTGCGACTGTTTTCAAATGAAGCAGTGTGTTTTTTTATTGTTTTTTTTAAATGCATCCCGTTTTCTTTGAAGGGAAACGGGATGCATTTAAAAACTAAAAATTAAATGTTTTTCCCTGGGACCACTGCCTGCTCTGAAAAAATATTTTCGCTTCCATTCACAAAGGGGAAGAGGTCCCATGGGGACCTCTTCCCATTTGCGAATGGGTTAGCACCAATTTGAAACTGGTGCTAACTGCGATTGTTTTGTGACCACATTTGCGGTCACAAAACCATCATACAGCGCACTGCGACTCGCAATTAGGAAGGGAACCTTTTTTACGATTCTGTAAAATTGGGTCTTTGCATCGCAAAATGCTTTTTAGGTTGAGCGTCAGCGTTCGGCCTGCTGTATACTTTTAAGTATACTATAGAGTGAGTTCCAGCTTTTACATTGGTTAGTTGCAGTGTCCTTCAAAAGTCCTTGCTTGCTAGTGGTCAGTTCTGCCTCTTTGTCCTGCCTTTTTTCACTTTCGAAGCAGCACAAAGTACTGTGTAATTAAGCTATGTCCTGCTTATCTCTTCTGTAAGGGACTTTTTTTCCTAGTATTTGCCTCTTTGTCTTACACTGTGGGCGTGTGTTCAGCCCCTCCTCCCCACCAGCTCTCTCTGTAAACACAAACCAACATCAGAGGGGGGCTTTTCCAGGGACAACTCGCCCTCGCTCTCGCTCTCTTCTGTGAGAAAGTAGCCTCTTTCTAGCCTTGTTACCCCCACTTTTGGCCTGTTTGTGAGTGTATGTCAGGGTGTTTTCACTGTCTCACTGGGATCCTGCTAGCCAGGGCCCAGTGCTCATAGTGAAAACCCTATGTCTTCAGTATGTTTGTTATGTGTCACTGGGACCCTGCTAGTCAGGACCCCAGTGCTCATACGTTTGTGACCTATATGTATGTGTTACCTGTGTTATGACTAACTATCGCACTGAGGCTCTGCTATCCAGAACCTCAGTGGTTATGCTCTCTCATTTTCTTTCCAAATTGTCACTAACAGGCTAGTGACTAATTTCACCAATTCACATTGCCATACTGGAACACTCTTATAATTCCCTAGTATATGGTACTGAGGTACCCAGGGTATTGGGGTTCCAGGAGATCCCTATGGGCTGCAGCATTTCTTTTGCCACCCAGAGGGAGTTCTGACAATTCTTACACAGGCCTACCCTTGCAGCCTGGGTGAAATAACTTCCACGTTATTTCACAGCCATTTACCACTGCACTTAAGTAACTTATAAGTCACCTATATGTCTAACCTTCACCTGGTGAAGGTTGGGTGCTAAGTTACTTAGTGTGTGGGCACCCTGGCACTAGCCAAGGTGCCCCCACATCGTTCAGGGCAAATTCCCCAGACTTGTGAGTGCGGGGACACCATTTCACGCGTGCACTATACATAGGTCACTACCTATATATAGCGTCACAATGGTAACTCCGAACATGGCCATGTAACATGTCTAAGATCATGGAATTGTCACCCCAATGCCATTCTGGCATTGGGGAGACAATTCCATGATCCCCCGAGTCTCTAGCACAGACCCGGGTATTGCCAAACTACCTTTCCTGGGGTTTCACTGCAGCTGCTGCTGCGCCCAACCCCTCAGACATGTTTCTGCCCTCCTGGGGTCCAGCCAGGCTTGGCCCAGGAAGGCAGAACAAAGGACTTCCTCAGAGAGAGGGTGTTACACCCTCTCCCTTTGGAAAAAGGTGTCAGGGCTGGGGAGGAGTAGCCTCCCCCAGTCTCTGGAAATGCTTTGATGGGCACAGATGGTGCCCATCTCTGCATAAGCCAGTCTACACCGGTTCAGGGATCCCCCAGCCCTGCTCTGGTGTGAAACTGGACAAAGGAAAGGGGAGTGACCACTCCCCTGACCTGCACCTCCCAGGGGAGGTGCCCAGAGCTCCTCCAGCGTGCCCCAGACCTCTGCCATCTTGGAAACAGAGGTGCTGCTGGCACACTGGACTGCTCTGAGTGGCCAGTGCTAGCAGGTGACGTCAGAGACTCCTTCTGATAGGCTCCTCCAGGTGTTGCTAGCCTATCCTCTCTCCTAAGTAGCCAAACCTCCTTTTCTGGCTATTTAGGGTCTCCGCTTTGGGGAATTCTTCAGATACAGAATGCAAGAGCTCACCAGAGTTCCTCTGCATCTCCCTCTTCACCTTCTGCCAAAGGATCGACCGCTGACTGCTCAGGACGCCTGCATAACCAAAACAAAGTAGCAAAGATGACTACTGCAACCTTGAATCGCTTCATCCTGCCGGCTTTCTCGCCTGTTTCCTGGTGGTGCATGCTCTGGGGGTAGCCTGCCTCCTTCTTGCACCAGGAGATCTGAAGAAATCTCCCGTGGGTCGACGGAATCTTCCCCCTGCAACCGCAGGCAACAAAAGACTGCATCACCGGTGTAGGAAAGTACCATCTTGCCTGGCATGTTACCCCCATTTTTCACTGTATATGTTGTTTTAGTTGTATGTGTCACTGGGACCCTGCCAGCCAGGGCCCCAGTGCTCATAAGTGTGCCTGAATGTGTTACCTGTGTTATGACTAACTGTCTCACTGAGGCTCTGCTAATCAGAACCTCAGTGGTTATGCTCTCTCATTTCTTTCAAATTGTCACTAACAGGCTAGTGACAAATTTTACCAATTTACATTGGCTTACTGGAACACCCTTATAATTCCCTAGTATATGGTACTGAGGTACCCAGGGTATTGGGGTTCCAGGAGATCCCTACGGGCTGCAGCATTTCTTTTGCCACCCATAGGGAGCCCTGACAATTCTTACACAGGCCTGCCACTGCAGCCTGAGTGAAATAACGTCCACGTTATTTCACAGCCATTTTACACTGCACTTAAGTAACTTATAAGTCACCTATATGTCTAACCTTTACCTGGTAAAGGTTGGGTGCTAAGTTACTTAGTGTGTGGGCACCCTGGCACTAGCCAAGGTGCCCCCACATTGTTCAGGGCCAATTCCCCGGACTTTGTGAGTGCCGGGACACCATTACACGCGTGCACTACATATAGGTCACCACCTATATGTAGCTTCTGTGAGAAAGTAGCCTCTTTCTAGCCTTGTTACCCCCACTTTTGGCCTGTTTGTGAGTGTATGTCAGGGTGTTTTCACTGTCTCACTGGGATCCTGCCAGCCAGGGCCCAGTGCTCATAGTGAAAACCCTATGTTTTCAGTATGTTTGTTATGTGTCACTGGGACCCTGCTAGTCAGGACCCCAGTGCTCATAAGTTTGTGGCCTATATGTGTGTGTTCCCTGTGTAGTGCCTAACTGTCTCACTGAGGCTCTGCTAACCAGAACCTCAGTGGTTATGCTCTCTCATTTCTTTCCAAATTGTCACTAACAGGCTAGTGACCATTTTTACCAATTTACATTGGCTTACTGGAACACCCTTATAATTCCCTAGTATATGGTACTGAGGTACCCAGGGTATTGGGGTTCCAGGAGATCCCTATGGGCTGCAGCATTTCTTTTGCCACCCATAGGGAGCTCTGACAATTCTTACACAGGCCTGCCACTGCAGCCTGAGTGAAATAACGTCCACGTTATTTCACAGCCATTTTACACTGCACTTAAGTAACTTATAAGTCACCTATATGTCTAACCTTTACCTGGTAAAGGTTAGGTGCAAAGTTACTTAGTGTGAGGGCACCCTGGCACTAGCCAAGGTGCCCCCACATTGTTCAGAGCCAATTCCCTGAACTTTGTGAGTGCGGGGACACCATTACACGCGTGCACTACATATAGGTCACTACCTATATGTAGCTTCACAATGGTAACTCCGAATATGGCCATGTAACATGTCTATGATCATGGAATTGCCCCCTCTATGCCATCCTGGCCTAGTTGGCACAATCCCATGATCCCAGTGGTCTGTAGCACAGACCCTGGTACTGCCAAACTGCCCTTCCTGGGGTTTCACTGCAGCTGCTGCTGCTGCCAACCCCTCAGACAGGCATCTGCCCTCCTGGGGTCCAGCCAGGCCTGGCCCAGGATGGCAGAACAAAGAACTTCCTCTGAGAGAGGGTGTGACACCCTCTCCCTTTGGAAAATGGTGTGAAGGCAGGGGAGGAGTAGCCTCCCCCAGCCTCTGGAAATGCTTTCTTGGGCACAGATGTGCCCAATTCTGCATAAGCCAGTCTACACCAGTTCAGGGACCCCTTAGCTCCTGCTCTGGCGCGAAACTGGACAAAGGAAAGGGGAGTGACCACTCCCCTGACCTGCACCTCCCCTGGGAGGTGTCCAGAGCTCCTCCAGTGTGCTCCAGACCTCTGCCATCTTGGAAACAGAGGTGCTGCTGGCACACTGGACTGCTCTGAGTGGCCAGTGCCACCAGGTGACGTCAGAGACTCCTTCTGATAGGCTCCTTCAGGTGTTAATAGCCTATCCTCTCTCCTAAGTAGCCAAACCCTCTTTTCTGGCTATTTAGGGTCTCTGTCTCTGGGGAAACTTCAGATAACGAATGCAAGAGCTCATCCGAGTTCCTCTGCATCTCTCTCTTCACCTTCTGATAAGGAATCGACTGCTGACCGCGCTGGAAGCCTGCAAACCTGCAACATAGTAGCAAAGACGACTACTGCAACTCTGTAACGCTGATCCTGCCGCCTTCTCGACTGTTTTCCTGCTTGTGCATGCTGTGGGGGTAGCCTGCCTCCTCTCTGCACCAGAAGCTCCAAAGAAATCTCCCGTGGGTCGACGGAATCATCCCCCTGCAAGCGCAGGCACCAAAAAGCTGCATTACCGGTCCCTTGGGTCTCCTCTCAGCATGACGAGCGAGGTCCCTCGAATCCAGCGACTCTGTCCAAGTGACCCCCACAGTCCAGTGACTCTTCAGCCCAAGTTGGGTGGAGGTAAGTCCTTGCCTCACCTCGCTGGGCTGCATTGCTGGGAACCGCGACTTTGCAGCTACTCCGGCCCCTGTGCACTTCCGGCGGAAATCCTTTGTGCACAGCCAAGCCTGGGTCCACGGCACTCTAACCTGCATTGCACGACTTTCTAAGTTGGTCTCCGGCGACGTGGGACTCCTTTGTGCAAATTTGGTGAGCACCGTTTCACGCATCCTCGTAGTGCCTGTTTCTGGCACTTTTCCGGGTGCTACCTGCTTCAGAGAGGGCTCCTTGTCTTGCACGACGTCCCCTCTCTCTGCCGGTCCAATTTGCGACCTGCTGGTCCCTCCTGGGCCTCAGCAGCGTCCAAAAACGTTAAACGCACGATTTGCAGCTAGCAAGGCTTGTTAGCGATCTTTTGGCGGGAAAACACGTCTGCACAACTTTCAACGGCGAGTGGGATCCGTCCACCAAAGGGGAAGTCTCTAGCCCTTTTTGTTCTTGCAGAAACCTCAGCTTCTTCTGTCCAGTAGAAGCTTTTTGCACCCGCAGCTGGCATTTCCTGGGCATCTGCCCATCTCCGACTTGCTTGTGACTTTTGGACTTGGTCCCCTTGTTCCACAGGTACCCTAGATTGGAAATCCACAGTTGTTGCATTGCTGGTTTGTGTCTTTCCTGCATTATTCCTCTAACACGACTTCTTTGTCCTTAGGGGAACTTTAGTGCACTTTGCACTCACTTTTCAGGGTCTTGGGGAGGGTTATATTTCTAACTCTCACTATTTTCTAATAGTCCCAGCGACCCTCTACAAGGTCACATAGGTTTGGGGTCTATTCGTGGTTCGCATTCCACTTTTGGAGTATATGGTTTGTGTTGCCCCTATCCCTATGTTTCCGCATTGCATCCTATTGTAACTATACATTGTTTGCACTGTTTTCTAAGACTATACTGCATATTTTTGCTATTGTGTATATATATCTTGTGTATATTTCCTATCCTCTCACTGAGGGTACACTCTAAGATACTTTGGCATATTGTCATAAAAATAAAGTACCTTTATTTTTAGTATAACTGTGTATTGTGTTTTCTTATGATATTGTGCATATGACACTAAGTGGTACTATAGTAGCTTCACACGTCTCCTAGTTCAGCCTAAGCTGCTCTGCTAAGCTACCATTATCTATCAGCCTAAGCTGCTAGACACCCTATACACTAATAAGGGATAACTGGGCCCGGTGCAAGGTGCAAGTACCCTTGGTACTCACTACAAGCCAGTCCAGCCTCCTACATTGGTTGTGCAGCGGTGGGATAAGTGCTTTGAGACTACTTACCACTCTTGTCATTGTACTTTTCATAAGAGAAAAATATACAAAACAAGGTCAGTGTATATACACATAGCCAAAAAGTTTTGCATTTCCTCTTTTCACTCTTTTCTAAGTGCTGAAAAGTACTTCTAACTTTCTAAAAAGTTTTAAAAAGTTTAAAAAGTTTTTTTTCTCTGTCTTTCTAAAAGCTCTGACAAACTTTTTATCTTTTACTATCACTTTAACTCTCTCTAAAAATGTCTGGCACAGGCCAAAATGTTGATCTGTCCAAACTTGCATATGACAACCTTAGCTGGAAAAGAGCTAGGAGTCTCTGTATAGAGAGAGGTTTGAGTGTAGGGAATAATCCTTCCTTGGAACTGTTACTTAACATGCTTAGAGAACAGGATAAGGCCATAGGTGCCTCATCTGTTGAAAAAGTACCTAATAGTTCCCAATCTGATTCAGGGACTCCCTCAGGAAAAGATTCAGGAAAGAAACTTCCTAGCCTGCCCATTACTAGACAGTCTAGCATAGTTGGTAATGATGATGAGCCACACCATACAAATAGTGTTGTCTCACATCATAGCAAAAGCATTTATTCTCACCATACTGGTAGTAATGTTTCTGTTAGCCAAGCTGTTAGGGTGGCTTCTGTAAGGGACAGGTCTCCTTCTGTTCATTCCCATCATACCTCTGTATCTAGGAATGTCCCTCCCACCAACCTTGATGACAGAATGTTAGAGAGGGAACTCAATAAGTTGAGGGTGGAACAAACCAGACTGAAGCTTAAAAAGCAACAGCTGGATTTGGATAGACAGTCTTTTGAACTAGAGAAGGAAAGACAGAAGTTGGGTTTAGAAACCCATGGTGGCAGCAGCAGTATTCCCCATAGTCATCCTGCAAAAGAGCATGATTCCAGGAATCTGCACAAGATAGTTCCCCCTTATAAGGAGGGGGATGACATTAACAAGTGGTTTGCTGCACTTGAGAGGGCCTGTGTTGTACAGGATGTCCCTCAAAGGCAGTGGGCTGCTATCCTATGGCTATCATTTAGTGGAAAAGGTAGGGATAGGCTCCTTACTGTGAAAGAAAATGATGCTAATAATTTCCAAGTTCTTAAGAATGCACTCCTGGATGGTTATGGCTTAACCACTGAACAGTACAGGATAAAGTTCAGAGAGACAAAAAGGAGTCTTCACAAGACTGGGTTGATTTCATTGACCATTCAGTGAAGGCCTTGGAGGGGTGGTTACATGGCAGTAAAGTTACTGATTATGACAGCCTGTATAACTTAATCCTGAGAGAGCATATTCTTAATAATTGTGTGTCTGATTTGTTGCACCAGTACCTGGTAGACTCTGATCTGACCTCTCCCCAAGAATTGGGAAAGAAGGCAGACAAATGGGTCAGAACAAGGGTGAACAGAAAAGTTCATACAGGGGGTGACAAAGATGGCAATAAGAAGAAAGATGGTGAAAAATCTCAAGATAAGCATGGGGATAAGGGTAAAACCAAAGATCCCACTTCAAATCTTAAACACTCTTCAGAGGGTGGGGATAAAACGAATTCTTCCTCTTCTTCTCAACCTGCACACATTAAAAAGCCTTGGTGCTTTGTGTGTAAAAACAGAGGCCATAGGCCAGGGGATAAGTCCTGTCCAGGTAAACCCCCTGAGCCTACCACCACTAATACATCAAGCTCTAGTGCCCCTAGCAGTAGTGGTACTAGTGGTGGGACTGCTGGCAACAGTCAAGTGAAGGGTGTAGTTGGGTTCACTTTTGGGTCCATAGTAGAAACTGGGGTAGTCACTCCCAAGACAGTTTCTGTCACACCTAGTGGCATTGGCCTTGCCACACTGGCTGCTTGTCCCCTTACAATGGATAAGTACAGGCAGACAGTTTCAATAAATGGTGTTGAGGCCTTGGCCTACAGGGACACAGGTGCCAGTATCACTTTGGTGACTGAAAACCTAGTGCACCCTGATCAACACATCATTGGACAACAGTATAAGATTATTGATGTCCATAACTCCACTAAGTTTCTTCCCTTAGCTATAATTCAGTTTAGTTGGGGTGGAGTTACTGGCCCTAAGCAGGTGGTGGTATCACCTAGCTTACCTGTAGACTGTCTCTTAGGTAATGACCTAGAGGCCTCAGGTTGGGCTGATGTAGAGTTTTATGCCCATGCAGCCATGCTGGGCATCCCTGAGGAATTGTTCCCTCTCATTTCTACTGAAATGAAAAAGCAAAGGAGAGAAGGCCTGAAAACTCAGGAACCCTCTCCATCAACAGGTAAAAAGGGTATCACAGTATCCCCTAACAACCCTACCATTCAGGATACCATTCCTGTGGTGGGAGAAACCTCTCCTGGGGTGGCACCTGTTCCAAGGGAATCATCAGCTGGCAAAGCTGGACTCCCTGAGGTAGAAGTACCTCTCTGTGGGATAACTAACATTGGTGACAAAAAGAGCACCATTTTAGTTAACATGGAGCATCCCTCCAACCCTCCCAGAGAAACTTTAGTGCAGAAACCCTGCACTGCCTCACAACACTTAGGACAGCATCCCTGCCCTAGTGTGGAGCTCATAGGACAGCATCCCTGCCCTGCTCCAACCCAAGAGAAACAGCATCCCTGTTCTCTCTTCCAGCCATATGGACAAAGTTTTTGCCCAGCTATGGCTTTTCTGAGACAGCATCCCTGTCTGGCATTTCCATCACTACAAATATGTTCAGTGGACAATTCCCACTGCTCTAAACTAAAACTTACTGATAGAAACTCTGAAAATACATCTTCACATTGTTGCTTAGCTAAAAAACTTCAAACAGGGTGGTTTACATCCCCACAGGGAAGTAACCATATAGTGGATGATAAAGGGAGTAACCAGTCTATTGCAGAGCTACTCTCTACTTATCACCACTTAGACAATAAAGTCTCAACTGGCCAAGGTTAGCCTTATTGTCCTTCGTTTGGGGGGGGGTTGTGTGAGAAAGTAGCCTCTTTCAAGCCTTGTTACCCCCACTTTTGGCCTGTTTGTGAGTGTATGTCAGGGTGTTTTCACTGTCTCACTGGTATCCTGCCAGCCAGGGCCCAGTGCTCATAGTGAAAACCCTATGTTTTCAGTATGTTTGTTATGTGTCACTGGGACCCTGCTAGTCAGGACCCCAGTGCTCATAGGTTTGTGGCCTATATGTGTGTGTTCCCTGTGTAGTGACTAACTGTCTCACTGAGGCTCTGCTAACCAGAACCTCAGTGGTTATGCTCTCTCATTTCTTTCCAAATTGTCACTAACAGGCTAGTGACCATTTTTACCAATTTACATTGGCTTACTGGAACACCCTTATAATTCCCTAGTATATGGTACTGAGGTACCCAGGGTATTGGGGTTCCAGGAGATCCCTATGGGCTGCAGCATTTCTTTTGCCACCCATAGGGAGCTCTGACAATTCTTACACAGGCCTGCCACTGCAGCCTGAGTGAAATAACGTCCACGTTATTTCACAGCCATTTTACACTGCACTTAAGTAACTTATAAGTCACCTAAATGTCTAACCTTTACCTGGTAAAGGTTAGGTGCAAAGTTACTTAGTGTGAGGGCACCCTGGCACTAGCCAAGGTGCCCCCACATTGTTCAGAGCCAATTCCCTGAAATTTGTGAGTGCGGGGACACCATTACACGCGTGCACTACATATAGGTCACTACCTATATGTAGCTTCACAATGGTAACTCCGAATATGGCCATGTAACATGTCTATGACCATGGAATTGCCCCCTCTATGCCATCCTGGCCTAGTTGGCACAATCCCATGATCCCAGTGGTCTGTAGCACAGACCCTGGTACTGCCAAACTGCCCTTCCTGGGGTTTCACTGCAGCTGCTGCTGCTGCCAACCCCTCAGACAGGCATCTGCCCTCCTGGGGTCCAGCCAGGCCTGGCCCAGGATGGCAGAACAAAGAACTTCCTCTGAGAGAGGGTGTGACACCCTGTCCCTTTGGAAAATGGTGTGAAGGCAGGGGAGGAGTAGCCTCCCCCAGCCTCTGGAAATGCTTTCTTGGGCACAGATGTGCCCAATTCTGCATAAGCCAGTCTACACCGGTTCAGGGACCCCTTAGCCCCTGCTCTGGCGCGAAACTGGACAATGGAAAGGGGAGTGACCACTCCCCTGACCTGCACCTCCCCTGGGAGGTGTCCAGAGCTCCTCCAGTGTGCTCCAGACCTCTGCCATCTTGGAAACAGAGGTGCTGCTGGCACACTGGACTGCTCTGAGTGGCCAGTGCCACCAGGTGACGTCAGAGACTCCTTCTGATAGGCTCCTTCAGGTGTTAGTAGCCTATCCTCTCTCCTAAGTAGCCAAACCCTCTTTTCTGGCTATTTAGGGTCTCTGTCTCTGGGGAAACTTCAGATAACGAATGCAAGAGCTCATCCGAGTTCCTCTGCATCTCTCTCTTCACCTTCTGATAAGGAATCGACTGCTGACCGCGCTGGAAGCCTGCAAACCTGCAACATAGTAGCAAAGACGACTACTGCAACTCTGTAACGCTGATCCTGCCGCCTTCTCGACTGTTTTCCTGCTTGTGCATGCTGTGGGGGTAGCCTGCCTCCTCTCTGCACCAGAAGCTCCGAAGAAATCTCCCGTGGGTCGACGGAATCTTCCCCCTGCAACCGCAGGCACCAAAAAGCTGCATTACCAGTCCCTTGGGTCTCCTCTCAGCACGACGAGCGAGGTCCCTTGAATCCAGCGACTCTGTCCAAGTGACCCCCACAGTCCAGTGACTCTTCAGCCCAAGTTTGGTGGAGGTAAGTCCTTGCCTCACCTCGCTGGGCTGCATTGCTGGGAACCGTGACTTTGCAGCTACTCCGGCCCCTGTGCACTTCCGGCAGAAATCCTTTGTGCACAGCCAAACCTGGGTCCACAGCACTCTAACCTGCATTGCACGACTTTCTAAGTTGGTCTCCGGCGACGGGGGACTCCTTTGTGCAACTTCGGCGAGCACTGTTTCACGCATCCTTGTAGTGCCTGTTTCTGGCACTTCTCCGGGTGCTACCTGCTTCATAGAGGGATCCTTGTCTTGCTCGACGTTCCCTCTCTCTGCTGATCCAATTTGCGACCTCCTGGTCCCTCCTGGGCCTCAGCAGCATCCAAAAACGCTAACCGCACAATTCGCAGCTAGCAAGGCTTGTTGACGTTCTTTCGGCAGGAAAACACTTCTGCACAACTCTCCACGGCAAGCGGGATCCGTCCACCAAAGGTGAAGTCTCTAGCCCTTTTCGTTCCTGCAGAAACCTCAGCTTCTTCTGTCCAGTAGAAGCTTCTTTGCACCCGCAGCTGGCATTTCCTGGGCATCTGCCCATCTCCGACTTGCTTGTGACTTTTGGACTTGGTCCCCTTGTTCCACAGGTACCCTAGATTGGAAATCCACAGTTGTTGCATTGCTGGTTTGTGTCTTTCCTGCATTATTCCTCTAACACGACTTCTTTGTCCTTAGGGGAACTTTAGTGCACTTTGCACTCACTTTTCAGGGTCTTGGGGAGGGTTATTTTTCTAACTCTCACTATTTTCTAATAGTCCCAGCGACCCTCTACAAGGTCACATAGGTTTGGGGTCCATTCGTGGTTAGCATTCCACTTTTGGAGTATATGGTTTGTGTTGCCCCTATCCCTATGTTTCCCCATTGCATCCTATTGTAACTATACATTGTTTGCACTGTTTTCTAAGACTATACTGCATATTTTTGCTATTGTGTATATATATCTTGTGTATATTTCCTATCCTCTCACTGAGGGTACACTCCAAGATACTTTGGCATATTGTCATAAAAATAAAGTACCTTTATTTTTAGTATAACTGTGTATTGTGTTTTCTTATGATATTGTGCATATGACCCTAAGTGGTACTGTAGTAGCTTCACACGTCTCCTAGTTGTAGGAGGCTGGACTGGCTTGTAGTGAGTACCAAGGGGTACTTGCACCTTGCACCAGGCCCAGTTATCCCTTATTAGTGTATAGGGTGTCTAGCAGCTTAGGCTGATAGATAATGGTAGCTTAGCAGAGCAGCTTAGGCTGAACTAGGAGACGTGTGAAGCTACCACAGTACCACTTAGTGTCATATGCACAACATCATAAGAAAACACAATACACAGTTATACTAAAAATAAAGGTACTTTATTTTTATGACAATATGCCAAAGTATCTTAGAGTGTACCCTCAGTGAGAGGATAGGAAATATACACAAGATATATATACACAATAGCAAAAATATGCAGTATAGTCTTAGAAAACAGTGCAAACAATGTATAGTTACAATAGGATGCAATGGGGAAACATAGGGATAGGGGCAACACAAACCATATACTCCAAAAGTGGAATGCGAACCACGAATGGACCCCAAACCTATGTGACCTTGTAGAGGGTCGCTGGGACTATTAGAAAATAGTGAGAGTTAGAAAAATAACCCTCCCCAAGACCCTAAAAAGTGAGTGCAAAGTGCACTAAAGTTCCCCTAAGGACAAAATAGTCGTGTTAGAGGACTAATGCAGGAAAGACACAAACCAGCAATGCAACAACTGTGGATTTCCAATCTAGGGTACCTGTGGAACAAGGGGACCAAGTCCAAAAGTCACAAGCAAGTCGGAGATGGGCAGATGCCCAGGAAATGCCAGCTGCGGGTGCAAAGAAGCTTCGACTGGACAGAAGAAGCTGAGGTTTCTACAGAAACAAAAAGAGCTAGAGACTTACCCTTTGGTGGACGGATCCCTCTTGCCTTGGAGAGTTGTGCAGAAGTGTTTTCCCGCCGGACGGACGCCAACAAGCCTTGCTACACGCAAATCGTGCGTTTGGCCTTTTTGGACACTGCTGGGGCCCAGGAGGGACCAGGAGATCTCAAATTGAACCTGCAGAGAGAAGGGACGTCGAGCAAGACAAAGAGCCCTCACTTAAGCAGGTAGTACCCGGAGAAGTGCCAGAAACAGGCACTACAATGATGCGTGAAACAGTGCTCGCCGAAGTTGCACAAAGGAGTCCCACGTCGCCGGAGACCAACTTAGAAAGTCGTGCAATGCAGGTTAGAGTGCCATGGACCCAGGCTTGGCTGTGCACGAAGGATTTCCACCGGAAGTGCACAGGGGACGGAGTAGCTGCAAAGTCGCGGTTCCCAGCAATGCAGCCCAGCGAGGTGAGGCAAGGACTTACCTCCACCAAACTTGGGCTGAAGAGTCACTGGACTGTGGGGGTCACTTGGACAGAGTCGCTGGATTCGAGGGACCTCGCTCGTCGTGCTGAGAGGAGACCCAAGGGACCGGTAATGCAGCTTTTTGGTGCCTGCGGTTGCAGGGGGAAGATTCCGTCGACCCACGGGAGATTTCTTCGGAGCTTCTGGTGCAGAGAGGAGGCAGGCTACCCCCACAGCATGCACAAGCAGGAAAACAGTCGAGAAGGCGGCAGGATCAGCGTTACAGAGTTGCAGTAGTCGTCTTTGCTACTATGTTGCAGGTTTGCAGGCTTCCAGCGCGGTCAGCGGTCGTTTCCTTATCAGAAGGTGAAGAGAGAGATGCAGAGGAACTCGGCTGAGCTCATGCATTCGTTATCTAAAGTTTCCCCAGAGACAGAGACCCTAAATAGCCAGAAAAGAGGGTTTGGCTACCTAGGAGAGAGGAAAGGCTACTAACACCTGAAGGAGCCTATCAGCAGGAGTCTCTGACGTCACCTGGTGGCACTGGCCACTCAGAGCAGTCCAGTGTGCCAGCAGCACCACTGTTTCCAAGATGGCAGAGGTCTGGAGCACACTGGAGGAGCTCTGGACACCTCCCAGGGGAGGTGCAGGTCAGGGGAGTGGTCACTCCCCTTTCCTTTGTCCAGTTTCGCGCCAGAGCAGGGGCTAAGGGGTCCCTGAACCGGTGTAGACTGGCTTATGCAGAATTGGGCACATCTGTGCCCAACAAAGCATTTCCAGAGGCTGGGGGAGGCTACTCCTCCCCTGCCTTGACACCATTTTCCAAAGGGAGAGGGTGTCACACCCTCTCTCAGAGGAAGTTCTTTGTTCTGCCATCCTGGGCCAGGCCTGGCTGGACCCCAGGAGGGCAGCTGCCTGTCTGAGGGGTTGGCAGCAGCAGCAGCTGCAGTGAAGCCCCAGGAAGGGCAGTCTGGCAGTACCAGGGTCTGTGCTACAGACCACTGGGATCATGGAATTGTACCAACAATGCCAGGATGGCATAGAGGGGGCAATTCCATGATCATAGACATGTTACATGGCCATATTCGGAGTTACCATGGTGAAGCTACATATAGGTAGTGACCTATATGTAGTGCACGCGTGTAATGGTGTCCCCGCACTCACAAAGTTCAGTGAATTGGCTCTGAACAATGTGGGGGCACCTTGGCTAGTGCCAGGGTGCCCTCACACTAAGTAACTTTGCACCTAACCTTTACCAGGTAAAGGTTAGACATATAGGTGACTTATAAGTTACTTAAGTGCAGTGTAAAATGGCTGTGAAATAACGTGGACGTTATTTCACTCAGGCTGCAGTGGCAGGCCTGTGTAAGAATTGTCAGAGCTCCCTATGGGTGGCAAAAGAAATGCTGCAGCCCATAGGGATCTCCTGGAACCCCAATACCCTGGGTACCTCAGTACCATATACTAGGGAATTATAAGGGTGTTCCAGTAAGCCAATGTAAATTGGTAAAAATGGTCACTAGCCTGTCAGTGACAATTTGGAAAGAAATGAGAGAGCATAACCACTGAGGTTCTGATTAGCAGAGCCTCAGTGAGACAGTTAGTCACTACACAGGTAACACATTCAGGCACACTTATGAGCACTGGGGCCCTGGGTTACCAGGGTCCCAGTGACACATACAACTAAAACAACATATATACAGTGAAAAATGGGGGTAACATGCCAGGCAAGATGGTACTTTCCTACACTAGTTCAGCCTAAGCTGCTCTGCTAAGCTACCATTATCTATCAGCCTAAGCTGCTAGACACCCTATACACTAATAAGGGATAACTGGGCCTGGTGCAAGGTGCAAGTACCCCTTGGTACTCACTACAAGCCAGTCCAGCCTCCTACAGCGTCGAGCAAGACAAGGAGCCCTCTCAGAAGCAGGCAGCACCCGCAGAAGTGCTTCAACAGGCACTGCAAAGAAGAGCGAAATGGTGCTCACCCGAAGTTGCACAAAGGAGTCCCACGCCGCTGGAGGACAACTTAGGAAGGCGTGCAATGCAGGTTTGAGTGCCGTGGACCCAGGCTTGGCTGTGCACAAAGGATTTCCGCCGGAAGTGCACAGAGGCTGGAGTAGCTGCAAAAGTTGCGGTTCCCAGCAATGCAGTCTGGCGTGGGAAGGCAAGGACTTACCTCCACCAAACTTGGACTGAAGAGTCACTGGACTGTGTTAGTCACTTGGACAGAGTTGCTGGATTCAAGGGACCTCGCTCGTCGTGCTGAGAGGAGACCCAGAGGACCGGTGATGCAGTTCTTTGGTGCCTGCGGTTGCAGGGGGACGATTCCGTCGACCCACGGGAGATTTCTTCGGAGCTTCTAGTGCAGAGAGGAGGCAGACTAACCCACAGCATGCACCACCAGGAAAACAGTCGAGAAGGCGGCAGGATCAGCGTTACAGAGTTGCAGTAGTCGTCTTCGCTACTTTGTTGCAGTTTTGCAGGCTTCCAGCGCGGTCAGTAGTCGATTCCTTGGCAGAAGGTGAAGAGAGAGATGCAGAGGAACTCTGATGAGCTCTTGCATTCGTTATCCAAGGAAATCCCCAAAGCAGAGACCCCAAATAGCCAGAAAAGAGGGTTTGGCTACCAGGAGAGAGGATAGGCTAGCAACACCTGAAGGAGCCTATCAGAAGGAGTCTCTGACGTCACCTGCTGGCCCTGGCCACTCAGAGCAGTCCAGTGTGCCAGCAGCACCTCTGTTTCCAAGATGGCAGAGGTCTGGAGCACACTGGAGGAGCTCTGGGCACCTCCCAGGGGAGGTGCAGGTCAGGGGAGTGGTCACTCCCCTTTCCTTTGTCCAGTTTCGCGCCAGAGCAGGGCTGAGGGGTCCCTGAACCGGTGTAGACTGGCTTATGCAGAAATGGGCACCATCTGTGCCCATGAAAGCATTTCCAGAGGCTTGGGGAGGCTACTCCTCCCCTGCCTTCACACCATTTTCCAAAGGAAGAGGGTGTAACACCCTCTCTCTGAGGAAGTCCTTTGTTCTGCCATCCTGGGCCAGGCCTGGCTGGACCCCAGGATGGCAGAAACCTGTTTGAGGAGTTGGCAGCAGCTGCAGTGAAACCCCTGAAAAGGCAGTTTGTCAGTACCATGGTCTGTGCTACATATCACTGGGAACATGGGATTGTGCCAACTATGCCAGGATGGCATAGAGGGGGCAATTTCATGATCATAGACATGTTACATGGCCATATTCGGAGTTACCATTGTGAAGCTACACATAGGTAGTGACCTATGTGTAGTGCACGCATGTAATGGTGTCCCCGCACTCACAAAGTCCGGGGAATTTGCCCTGAACAATGTGGGGGCACCTTGGCTAGTGCCAGGGTGCCCTCACACTAAGTAACTTTGCACCTAACCTTGTAGTGTGGTTAGTTTTACGTATTCATTGCGCTTTAGCTTCAGGCTTTAGGCCTTTGTGCATTTTGCCCTGAATATATTTTATTCATTTGCTGATAGCTTAGAGCCTCTGTGCACTTTGCTCTACATGCTTTTTATTAGGCTTCGTACTGTTATTTTTCAATTAGCCAGTTCTACGGTGTTGTTTTTTATTCATATCACACTGTTTTGCCTACTTCAGCACTGGAGTTCTCCATAACATATTTACTCTGTGCTTCAGTCAAGGATACAGTCTGGTACATTGCCGATAGACGTGGTAAGAGTTTAGACTTGGCGTTCCTGCGTAGGGACATTTTGTGATCACGCTGACATGTTAGTTATAAAATCACTTCCTTGTCCCAGTACACGCAAGAGGGAGATTCCGACCAGGGAACCACAACTTGACGCTGACTGCCCCGTTGCAGATGCTGAACCAAGATCACAGGTCTTTGCTCAGGTATGAGGGCTGATGTATCCACAGTGATTCAAATAGGCAAGCTAGAAGCTTAACATGCTGTGCTCTAGATAAAACAAGCAAAGGGAGATTAGAAACTGTTTGACAATATGATAGCTTTGTTTTTATGTTTTACTCTCCTGGTAACTATTACAATCCTACTGTGTTGTATCGTTCTGGTTATTGCGGCTCACGCCTTAATATCTAAAATACAGTCGTTTTATTAAAACATTATATAAAACTTATACTGTATTTGTCATTTGTATATGAGATCATATTGGAAATTAGAGAGTTGGTTTGGATCTGAGTAACCACGACTTCCCTGAGAAGTTCCGAAGATGTCATGCGCTCGGCTGCCAAATCATTCCTTCCACATGGGAGAAATGAGGCACTGCTAGTTAGCCGGAGCAAAAACCGGATTTAGGGTGACAGAGTTCTTCACACGTGGGTCAGAATCAGTCCCCCACACCGTTATAGATCCTGCTACCTAGAAATCCAGTAGTCTCATTTAGAATAATGAGAGCCCACGCGACATGGCGCCGCCAACGTTTGGTCTGGCTCTAATGATTAGGTCCGACTGACTCTCTTGGTCTCATGTATATTTTGACTCCTCGGTTCCGTATACGGAGACGTCCGTGGGGCTGAGGGTTTCCGCTGCCCCGGCATAGGTGCTTCCTATTGCTTAGTGGTTGGTTGTTCAAGCTTGAACTTTGAAAGGAAAAAGCCCCGATATTGGTGTGCCTTCTCTGACCTACAGCTGTTTTTTAATAAAATGGCGAATCCTAATGTAGTGAACATAGCAATTAATATGCGACATTCGCTCACGGGACATCTATTGACACATGGACTGACAGTCCAGGGGGGTCCAGTCACTTTTGTGGTGGACGCCCATGCAGCCTATAGAACGGAACTTTTTTATTCTTGGGTCGCTTTTCCAGCAGTGGATGGGGGAACAAATACTTTTCACGAATACACAGTTGCGAATGTCCCTGGACAATACAGGGCTTACGCTTATTTAGAAATACCTCTATCTTATCAAGAACACCATAATTGGCTTGATGGCGCCCTCCCACACACAATAGCACAAGTGAGGTTAGGGCCACTGAGTAATGATGGTCCTACCTGGCCTTTATTGGCTACATATACACCACATCCTGCGGTTGCTCAATTGGCAGTGGTTGAAGTTTGTCATTTATATACAGAATTAACGGCTACATATAGACGATTAGTTCAGTTTGTGATGCAGACATTAAATACGAATGCAGCGCGTGCTGCTCCAGCGCACCCACAGGCGGTGGTTCGGGGTCTTAATCCGGCCACTGTACACTCAGTTATGGGTAAAGTACCGGCTAAACGAGAGGAGACTCCGTTTTGGCTGGCGCAAAAAATTAATACGCTGGAAGCAGTATTTCCGCATACGGGACCTCAGGATAAACATAGAATTTTGACGATGTGTTTGCCGTACGGGATGGTTCCTCCGGAGGACCTTTGTAATACCTGGGGCACGGTGTTTGCCGCGCTCTACACTACGGCACACGGTACACCGACATTAGCTAATTTACCGGACGTACTTAAACAGATTCAGGATGAATATGGGGCTGCCCCGGCCTTGGATTTGGGCATGCAGTTGCTGGGCAATTTTGCCTCAGTTTCTTCTATTATTTTGAGTAATCTCAAAGGAGAGGCAGTAGCACTAGCAGTGCGAATGCGTCTTCGGGATGTTCCGCTGCTTCAACAGGAGCGGGAGCTTCCGAGAATAATAGCGGAAACATATTCTAGTATTGGTCGTGATAGCTTAGGGGCTAGACCACAAAAACCCCAGTTGCAGGGTAAAAATAATAAAGATAATGCTAAACAGCAACAACCTGAGGGTTCGAAAAAGCGCTGGGAAAAGAAACAGCAAACACCTAAGAAGGATGATGGGCAGTCTCCGCAACCGGAGACCCCACAGAATAAGTATAATCTTAGGAATAGGGATACTTTGAAGACGCCTGATAGATATCAATAGACTGATACACGCCAATCTCGTTCCTTTCAGGACTCCTCGGACAAGAGAAGTGAGAGAGGTGGGCGGTCAGAGCGGAGGACGGAGTACGTGAAACCAAGACAGGATTCACAACGCTCAGCGGAGGTTTCTATTAAACAAGAAGAGAAACCGCTGCAACAGAAACAGCAATTCAAAAAGAAGAAGGTGGCAGCAGTCTCAGTTAGACATGCCGCTCAAGAAGAGAGTTCTCTTGACGAACAAGACATGGGCGTTAGCGCTGTTAGACAGCGCGGCAGAGGTCCCAATAGTTCGCCGGAGTCTTCTAGAGCATCTGGAGGTGAAAGCAACTGATGACTTCATACAAGTCGAAACGGCGGATGTGCGAGTCTCTGATCCTGATAGAGTATATGAAGTAACTCTGCGATTGGAAGGGGACATTGACCGTATTATAAACGCCATTTTTTGGGACCATGTGGTAAAATCATATGATGTTCTGTTGGCCGAACAAGATTGGCCTCCTGACTTTGTTCGCGACTGTCCAGTTGGAGAGGAGGTTATTACACCTTCCTTCTCACCACTTGTTCAGAGAGAACTTGCGGGGTCCTATAGTAAATCATGGGCTCTAGCACAGGCTCCCGCCTTGTATAGAAATAACGTGGGGTGGGACAGACAATCACCTTATCATGTAATACCGATAAAGGGCGAACCTCAGCCACAACCGCAATATCCTATCAAATTTGATGCTAGAGCATCGGTTAGACAAATTCTTAAAGAATTGGAGTATCAGGGTGTAATTGAGCCCTGTGTCTCGCCGATGAATAATCCCTTGTTTCCGGTTGCTAAACCGGACCATTCATATAGGATAGTGGTGGATTACCGACATTTAAATAGTCATACACGCACATATGCAATACAGAATTCACACAGCGCAGCGCTTATGAATAATATAGTGCGTAAAAAATATAAGACAACATTAGATATCTCGAATGGATTTTTCTGCCAGAATATAGCGCCCGAGAGTCGGGACTATACCTGTTTTAGTGCGTTTGGCTCTCAGAAAATTTTTTGTCGTTTGCCTCAGGGGTATAAGAATAGCCCAGGACTGTTTTCGGCTCGTGTAACTGAAATGCTGCATGAGTTCGACCCTGAAGCATTATCATATGTCGATGACATATATCTGACAGATGATGAGATTCTGCAACATCTAAGGCGTGTATCGCGCATTGTTGTGGGGTTTGCTGATATAGGCTATAAGTTTAATTTTAAGAAATCAAAGATTGCCTTCCTCAGTGTCATTTTCCTGGGATATGAGTTGTCGAGTGAGGGCAAGAGCTTGGCGCCACATTTTTGGGAGAAATGTGCTTTATTGCAGCCTCCTAATACGGTTCGGAAGCTCCAGTCATTGTTGGGGTTTCTGAATTTTGGCAGAACTTACATTCCTGAATATGCAACGCGTATAAAACCCTTATACGAGTTGATTCGCCCGAATTTTTCGAGTACATTTTGGACGATTGAACATACACTCATACTGCGAGAATTACAGAGTGATCTTTTAGCAGTTAAGCACTTACACACTCTGGACAATAAGACACATTTAGTGATCAGGGTAATACCTGGGGCTGTTGGGTTTACTTATGTCACCTTTAATGAAGGGGAGACTGTCCCGATTGCATACAAATCTCACTTGTATTCTGCTGCAGAGCAACGTTTTGCATAAACTGAGAAAATTCTCACTGCAGTACAGATGGCTGTTATTAAAGAAAGACCACTGGCCCAGGGTCAACGCATTGTTGTCGTTTCCCCGGTTCCGGCCTTAGAGGCTGTTACAAAAGCGAGTGTTCCTAATTCGAAGGCTCTACACCCGCGATGGATACAATGGGCTACGTCTTTGACAGCCACTGATGTAGATTATGTATTTGACCCTAAACTGCAGACTCAAGAATTTCTTCAATATGAAATAGAATACCCTGTTCCTGCTGGTACATTGCCTATTGACCAATATGAAGTGGTCATGTATACTGATGGCTCTGCGCAACCAGCGGTTGGGACTAAACAACAGTATTCTGCTGCATGTGCGGTGGTGAGCGGCACTATGGAGGGGGAAGTGTTCTGCCCCCGACATACTTATACTAAAACCTTGGGAGATTGCACGGCACAGCTGGCTGAGCTCAAAGCTCTATTGTTAGCGTTGGAGCACGCGGATCCGGCACTTTTAACCTTGCTGGTCTGTGACTCCTACTACTGTGTGCAGTCTTTCAACGAATATTTACACTATTGGAAGATGAATGGGTTCAGAGATTCTAAAGGCAACATCATTAAGCATAAAATGTTGTGGGGTAAGGTTGCGGATCTGAAGGTAACGCTTCCTAAAGTCCATGTTGTGCATACACTTGGACACCCGCGCGTTGGAATACACGTTGCTGAGAATACTTTGGCTGATGAAGCCGCGAAATCGGCAGTGGCTGTCGCCACTGTGGCCGCAGTGACTCGTTCGAGTTCCAAACCAGACACAGAAATATCGGCTGCCATAAAAGCTACTGCTGATGGCGCGCCCTTTCCTAAAGGATTTCCTTCAAAATATAGTTACTGCTTGAATAGTGCGCTAAATGCTACTGTTACAATTCCAGGCATTGGTGTACGTGAAATTCCGAATAAAATAGAGAGACCTCGATTGATTTCTGCAGCCCATGAGGGGGTGGCTTCTGCACATGCTGGGGTGGCTGCCACAATTTCACTTTTACAGGCTCGTTACTGGTGGCCTGGTCTCTATAAAGAGACGAAGCAGTATGTCCTTTGTTGTGACATTTGTCAACAAATTAAGGCATCGTCGGCTAGACGCCCGCAGCAGACGCCCCTTCTGATTTCAAACAAACCATTACAGTGTGTGTACTTGGATCATTGTGGTCCGCTGACACCAGATAGTGCATACAAGTATATATTGGTTGCTGTAGATTTGTGCTCCAGATTTGTATGGGTATGGCCACAACGCTCGGCTGACGCTCGCACTGTTATTTAAGATTTGCGCATCTTTGTCGATATATTTGCAGTTGCGGCTTTTCATTCGGACCAGGGCCCTGCTTTTGCCTCTAAGGCATTCAGGGACACCATGGCTTCGTTGGGGGTCCAACTCCAATTCTTGTCTCCATTTCATCCCGAGGGAAATTCTGTTGTGGAGCGTTTAAATCGTGATTTAAAGCAGTCCTTAACGGCCAGAGTTATAGGTACGGGTCGTGGTTAGCTAGCCCACCTATATGGAGTACAGAGAGCACTTAATAACTTGCCTAGAAGGTCACTGGGGGGTCGTACTTCATATGAGTGCCTGTTTGGAACACGAATGTATGTTCCTGATCTAGATGGTCCTGGTGTGGAGGCGGCAGATACGCCCTTTGACATAAATGATCGTGTCACTGTTTTGCAGGATTTACAACAATTCCGTGAAGTTAACTCTTCTGCCAGTGCTGCCTCCTCAGGAATTAAGGATGAGCCAGTAACACCTACTGGTTGGATACCCAAGATTGGGGATCTGGTGCATGAAAAGGTCGCAGTTAAAAAAGAATTTGGTCCTTCTTATCGAGAACCTGTCCCTGTGTTGGGGGTGAGCGGCACGAGAACTGTGATTTTACCGCCGCTGCGAGGGGCCAAAGGAAATCGTTTTGTTTCCATTGATAATGTCAAGTTACAACATGTGGCCGATCCTGCACAGCAGACCAAGAGGGACACCCAGTAGTTCCGGAATCCCTCTCACTACTGGGGAAGAAGTCCCGCTGCAGGTGATTTTCACCGACACTGTTTCCTCTCCGAGCTTGGGGAGGGTGGATAATGATCTTGCGATTGTTCCACCGACGGCGATTGATATGGAATCTTGTGATCAAATTGCTGTACGTTCTACTGACGTTTCTGAACATGTGGTTTATAGCGTGCACCGGCGAGAGCCTCCGTCTGCTTCTTCATTCACAGTTGCACCTTTTGCTAGAACTGCTTCTGGCTGCTTCAACGACGCTGATAATGATGGGTCCGGCTCCTCGTCTTCAATGTCTTCTGTCCACGGTCCGCGACGGCTGCTAGGATGGCTTAAACGAACATATTTTGTTTTTCCTTGGAACTATTTTTGGCTGTTTTTGGCCGTAATGACTATTTTATTATGGTTGGGATTTGTGGTTACTTTTTTTCTGATAATACATGGTCATTTTCTTCCTGATCGATCGGACATTGAGCACGTGGAGACTGTGTTAAAACCACATTTTTCGTCTCATATGGTTCGAAGAGACTTGTCCACAGTGAACATTTCTGCTATACCAGTTCCGGATGGAATTGTGTGGGATAAAGTAATGTTTGATATATATGGTCCCACTGAATTGATTCAAATACCGTATGTCCTCAAATTATCAGTGAATGATATCGTTATACCTGGCATTGTTTCTGATGATTGGGATGTGAAGACAGTAGATTCTATGCTAACGGATTTGCAATATTATACTGTCTATGACAATGAAGATGCTTACCAGTTTAGAGATAATCATGGTGACATGTTTTGTTACAACTATTATGGACACCATTTTATTAATAAAGCTAGTAGCCCTAAGTCCATGTTTAATTATGTGCAATGGGAACATTGCTCGACTCCTCCACAAGGGAGTTCAAAAACGTATTATGAAAAATTTGCATATTTTGCTGGGCATGATCAACGTAATGCTAGGTCCTACTATTTTAAAGTTACACCGTATTCTAATAAGCAAATGTTATTGACCGATACTAAATTACTGTATTCCAATTTGTTTGTATCTAAACTGTCGGTCGAGGGATATGAATACTGGTTCAAAACTGTTGGCTTGAAGAGTGTTTGGGGTACGAAAAATTGGCAAATGCAAGGCAGGGACACGTTATTTAGAGCATGTATTATCCCTGTGCAGATGATTTTCCTCAATGACACAGTACAACAGACTAGCTGTTTGGGCTTGGCGACGATTAAGGAGTTAACTTTGCCTGGTATACCTGTCCCTTCTAAATTAAAAAATTGGCAGCACTATGTGAATGCTACTTTCAGTGACTTTACACATTGGGTCCAGAATGGTACACTTAACACTTCATCGTTACATCCAGGCGGGTGGTTATTATGGCCTGTAGACACTAATATGTGTCATCAACGTTTTGTCACCTCTTCAGGGGGGTTCAGGACTAGTAGGGCAGACCCTCGTTACGTTTCACCAGAACATGCTGATATTATAAATACATACAGTGTGGGGAAGCTTTGTCAGCAATGGCTGAAGTCATCCACGCTGGATGCAGTTAAGTCACATCTCATGTTACTGTCTAATAATACTGATTTACAAGATTTTTTGTCAGGTCCCAGAGTACGACGGAAGAAAAGGTTCTTATACGAGGTTTATAATGAGATTTGGAAGCTTTCACAACAAGAGGCTGCAGCCCGGTTGAGGCAGATTGATCAAGAAAATCTGATGCAGACTTTGTCTGTTGTTGATAATGGCATGCATACCCTTTCCGAACGTGTTTACACGATTGACAGCATTGTTTCCTCTGCCATTGACATTATTAAATCGGACATGTCTTCTTTATATCATGGGCAGAGTCAGACGCGGTCCATCATGCAGCTGGGTTGGACTCTTCAGACCTTGAAGGCAGGTCGCGTTCCATGGCAGCACGTTCGTGCCAGGGAGATCTTTATCTCTTTTAATTTGACTCGTCAACAACAACTGATGGCTAAAAAGGAAGCGACATATGTTATGTTAAATATTGAAAAATTAGAGAAACTGCCTTTCACGGTAGCTGAGATTCCGTCAGCTGAATGGTTGATCCATGGGGTTATTAATTTGCCTATCTCTACTTTGCAATTTACTTCATGTTTGAAGCACATTCCGGTGGGTAGATATGAACTATTGGGAGACAGTTACATACACGAGGTGTGGGACCTTCCCTTTCAGTAAAGATGTGTTAATGGTTTGAGGGAGGTTTTTCTTAGCGGCAGCGAATGCGAAGCTTCTGTCAGCCATTCAATGGTTTGTAAACAGCTGTCCTTGCACGGGGCGTGTAACGCTTCGATTGCTAACTTAGCTTGTTATCTGAAGGGAGTTCCAGTCCCAGTTATTAAAAACACTTTCCAGGTGCTTTCTAACGGCAGTTACATTATTCTTAACAGCGAACACTGCTGTGGCATGCGTGCCGGAATAGTTTACATCGTCGTTGTCAACAAGGCCGTTACTTGCTGCGGGAATGTGTTGTTTCCCCCCACTCAATTTAGGGAGGTAGCAGACATCTGGCCTCATATTGCTACTTCCAAGGTTGATTTCGACAAGTTGAGTCGGCTAAAAGCTTTATTGTTTCAAAAGCATGTGGCCCTTACATCTGCTAGCGAGACCTACGCACTTCAGGTGGCAAGGTCATCGGCGGAGATACAGTCCCTTTTGAATACTAACTTTCCGAATCACTTCGGTGAACTTGTGGGACGTATATTTAATGCATCCAGCACCGCTGGTATTGCACATTTTTTCAAAGTCGTTGGTGTTGGTTTTGCTCATACCTTCTCTTCCATATTCGGTTTGATACCTTCGGCTATACATTCTATTTTCGGAAGCATTTTTGGGGGTTTCCCGATTACTTTGGCTTTATTGGCTGGAGTCTTGCTGTTGTTGCTATTTTTTCGCAATGGCTGTCCCGTCACGACGAGATCGTGTACTGCTGCTCCCATCAGCGCAGCTGTGTCGTGAACGCATGATGCAGCATTTTGGAGCGACACTCCTGGGACATTTGGAGTGCGACTGGTCTCTGTCATTCAGACCGGTTTTGGATTGTGTGCAACCAGTGTTTCGATGCCTTTGGTGCTCGTTTGAACATGCACTGGCTCTCTGTCTCTCATTGCAGCGCCCTCCAATGGTCGATACTGATCTGTTGATGTTCCCGATTAGGGCTCATTCCCAGACTTGTGTACTACGGATGCGCTTGCTTCGTGAGGCAGTTTATGAGATTCCCTTCCTGGAGGAAGATGGTATTGTCTCTTTCATAGGCCCTGCTCCATGATACTTTGTGACGTGGATCTTCCGATATTGACATATATCGAAGTGGAGGAACTCCTGCGTTCTATTGCTTCTATCTGATGATTGGATTTTTACAAAATTGACACTATATTGAATTTGGTTATGCTCACATGTTACCTAAATTTATGACTTTGTTGTCTTCTCACCTTGTCGAAATACTTGTTTTAGATATTGTTTATATTTAGGGCATCCTTTTATATTATTGGAACCACTTGCTACCGACAAGGGGAGGGTGTAGTGTGGTTAGTTTTACGTATTCATTGCGCTTTAGCTTCAGGCTTTAGGCCTTTGTGCATTTTGCCCTGAATATATTTTATTCATTTGCTGATAGCTTAGAGCCTCTGTGCACTTTGCTCTACATGCTTTTTATTAGGCTTTGTACTGTTATTTTTCAAATAGCCAGTTCTACGGTGTTGTTTTTTATTCATATCACACTGTTTTGCCTACTTCAGCACTGGAGTTCTCCATAACATATTTACTCTGTGCTTCAGTCAAGGATACAGTCTGGTACATTGCCGATAGACGTGGTAAGAGTTTAGACTTGGCATTCCTGCGTAGGGACATTTTGTGATCACGCTGACATGTTAGTTATAAAATCACTTCCTTGTCCCAGTACACACAAGAGGGAGATTCCGACCAGGGAACCACAACTTGACGCTGACTGCCCCGTTGCAGATGCTGAACCAAGATCACAGGTCTTTGCTCAGGTATGAGGGCTGATGTATCCACAGTGATTCTAATAGGCAAGCTAGAAGCTTAACATGCTGTGCTCTAGATAAAACAAGCAAAGGGAGAGTAGAAACTGTTTGACAATATGATAGCTTTGTTTTTATGTTTTACTCTCCTGGTAACTATTACAATCCTACTGTGTTGTATCGTTCTGGTTATTGCGGCTCACGCCTTAATATCTAAAATACAGTCGTTTTATTAAAACATTATATAAAACTTATACTGTATTTGTCATTTGTATATGAGATCATATTGGAAATAAGAGAGTTGGTTTGGATCTGAGTAACCACGACTTCCCTGAGAAGTTCCAAAGATGTCATGCGCTCGGCTGCCAAATCATTCCTTCCACATGGGAGAAATGAGGCACTGCTAGTTAGCCGGAGCAAAAACCGGATTTAGGGTGACAGAGTTCTTTACACGTGGGTCAGAATCAGTCCCCCACACCGTTATAGATCCTGCTACCTAGAAATCCAGTAGTCTCATTTAGAATAATGAGAGCCCACGCGACAACCTTTACCAGGCAAAGGTTAGACATATAGGTGACTTATAGGTTACTTAAGTGCAGTGGTAAATGGCTGTGAAATAACGTGGACGTTATTTCACTCAGGCTGCAGTGGCAGGCCTGTGTAGTATTTGTCAGAGCTCCCTATGGGTGGCAAAAGAAATGCTGCAGCTCATAGGGATTTCCTGGAACCCCAATACCCTGGGTACCTCAGTACCATATACTAGGGAATTATAAGGGTGTTCCAGTATGCCAATGTGAATTGGTAAAATTGGTCACTAGCCTGTTAGTGACAATTTGGAAAGAAATGAGAGAGCATAACCACTGAGGTTCTGGATAGCAGAGCCTCAGTGAGACAGTTAGTCATAACACAGGTAACACAGTCAGGCACACTTATGAGCACTGGGGCCCTGGCTGGCAGGGTCCCAGTGACACATACAACTAAAACAACATATATACAGTGAAAAATGGGGGTAACATGCCAGGCAAGATGGTACGTTCCTACAATACTGATGAACTTTTCAAAGATGATTTAGAAGATGATCGACTTTCATTACAAAACAGTTCTCTTTACCAAAGACTTTGCATAGCTGTCCGATGTTGGGATATTTACCTTTGTTTGGAAACAACAATTCACATATGAAACACAACTTTTTTTACATGGAGCCATCACCTTGTGTCCGTCAGCTTTGTTTTTCTGCATACTTTTCATGTTTGTGACAGACTCACTTTGGGCACCTCTGGAATCCATGTCAGCAGCTTGTCGATCAGCACTTTCTTCAGCTCCAGCAGCCTTGAGAACTTGCTTCAGATATAGAGTTTCTCTCAGAATTCGCTGTCTGAATGAATCTGACAGGCATTCATCAATAACTCTGAGATGTATTGGTTCTTCATCATCAAATGAATTGAATCTGCTGAGTTTTATAAGTGGATCCAGTCTCTCAATTAATTCATCTATGGTTTCATCAACTCTTTGTCATTCTTAAATGAAAATGTACTTTTCGTAATGCCTTAAGGGCCATATTTATACTCTGTTTGTGCCGGATTTGCGTAGTTTTTTTTAACGCAAATTCGACGCAAAACGAACTCCATATTTATACTCTGGCGTTAGACACGTCTAGCGCCAAAGTTCATGGAGTTTACGTAATTTTTTTGCGTGGACACCTACTTTGCGTTAATGATATGCAAGGTAGGCGTTCCCTTCTAAAAAATGACTCCGAGGCAAGTGCGCCGTATTTACGTCCAGCCGCTTTAGCGTCATTTTTTAACGCCTGGTCAGGGCAGGCGTTAAGGGACCTGTGGGCTTGGAAGGATCCCAGAGGTGCCCTCCCATGCCCCCAGGGACACCCCCTGCCACCCAAGGGACCCATCCCAGGGAACTTAAGGTAATTTCAGGTAAGTATTTTTTTTTTTTTTTGTGGCATAGGGGGGCCTGATTTGTGCCCCCCTACATGCCACTATGCCCAATGACCATGCCCAGGGGACATAAGTCCCCTGGGCATGGCCATTGGGCAAGGGGGCATGACTCCTGTCTTTGCTAAGACAGGAGTAATTTCAATGGGGGTTGGGAGTAAAAAAGAACGGCGCAAATCGGGTTGAGGCGAAAATTTTGCCTCAGCCTGACTTGCCCCATTTTTTTACGCCCAAGCTCCATATTCCCCTACACCGGCGCTGCCTGGTGTAAGTCATTTTTTTTTACGCACACCAGGCAGCTCCGCCGGCTAACGCCGGCTAACGTCATTGAATAAATACGGCGCCCGCATCGCGCTTCAGAATGGCGTTAGTCGGCGTTACATTTTTTGACGCACAACTGTGTTGCCGCAGTTGTGCGTCGAAAAGTATAAATATGGCCCTAAATGTTTTGCTTTTTGGTGGTATCGAAGTGTGATGTTGGATTCAAGAAGGCGGCAGCATTGTAACTCTTGACAGGATTGGCTGGCACTGCAACGGGAGCTCTCTCCAACTCCACCTAGTCGTCTTGGTGAATTGTTTTATGCACACCATCTCTGTGGTCTTGTGATGTGCTGAAGCTATTTTATGGTCTCCATTGTCAGAACTGCCCTCTGCTGGGCCTCTCGATGCTGCCCATCTCTACATAAGCCAGTCTACACTGGTTAAGGGATCCCCCAGCCCTGCTCTGGCGCGAAACTGGACAAAGGAAAGGGGAGTGACCACTCCCCTGACCTGCACCTCCCCTGGGAGGTGCCCAGAGCTCCTCCAGTGTGGACCAGACCTCTGCCATCTTGGAAACAGAGATGCTGCTGGCACACTGGACTGCTCTGAGTGGCCAGGGCCAGCAGGTGACATTAGAGACTCCTTCTGATAGGCTCCTTTAGGTGTTGCTAGCCTATCCTCTCTCCTAAGTAGCCAAACCCTCTTTTCTGGCTATTTAGGGTCTCTGCTTTGGGGAATTCCTTAGATAACGAATGCAAGAGCTCATCTCTCTCTTCACCTTCTGCCAAGGAATCGACTGCTGACCGCGCTGGAAGCCTGCAAAACTGCAACAAAGTAGCAAAGACGACTATTGCAACTCTGTAACGCTGATCCTGCCGCCTTCTCGACTGTTTCCCTGGTGGTGCATGCTGTGGGGGTAGTCTGCCTCCTCTCTGCACTAGAAGCTCCGAAGAAATCTCCCGTGGGTCGACGGAATCGTCCCCCTGCAACCGCAGGCACCAAAGAACTGCATCACCGGTCCCCTGGGTCTCCTCTCAGCATGACGAGCGAGGTCCCTTGAATCCAGAAACTCTGTCCAAGTGACTCCCATAGTCCAGTGACTCTTCAGTCCAAGTTTGGTGGAGGTAAGTCCTTGCCTCCCCACGCCAGATTGCATTGCTGGGAACCACGTCTTTTGCAGCTACTCCGGCGTCTGTGCACTTCCGGCGGAAATCCTTTGTGCACAGCCAAGCCTGGGTCCACGGCACTCTAACCTGCATTGCACGACCTCCTGAGTTGTCCTCCGGCGGCGTGGGACTCTCTTGTGCAACTTTGGGTGAGCACCATTTCACTCCACTTTGTAGTGCCTGTTCCAGCACTTCTCCGGCTGCTGCTTGCTTCTGAGAGGGCTTCTTGTCCTGCTGGGCGCACCCTCTGTCCCCTGAGGCAATTGGTGACATCCTGGTCCTTCCTGGGCCACAGCAGCATCCAAAAACCCTAACTGCATGATTTGCAGCTAGCAAGGCTTGTTTGCAGTCTTTCTTCAGGAAAACACTTCTGCAGGACTCTTCACGACGTGGGACATCCATCCTCCAAAGGGGAAGTTTCTAGCCCTTGTCGTTCCTGCAGAATCCTCAGCTTCTACTGCCTAGTAGTAGCTTCCTTGCACCACAGCTGGCATTTCCTGGGCATCTGTCCACTCTCGACTTGATCGTGACTTTTGTACTTGGTCCCCTTGTTCCACAGGTACTTTAGTCTGGAAATCCATCGTTGTTGCATTGCTGGTGTTGGTCTTTCCTGCAGAATTCCCCTATCACAACTTCTGTGCTCTTTGGGGAACTTTAGTGCACTTTGCTCTCACTTTTCAGGGTCTTGGGGTGGGCTATTTTTCTAACCCTCACTGATTTCTTACAGTCCCAGCGACCCTCTACAAGGTCACATGGGTTTGGGGTCCATTCGTGGTTCGCATTCTACTTTTGGAGTATATGGTTTGTGTTGCCCCTATCCCTATGTGTCCCCATTGCATCCTATTGTAACTATACATTGTTTGCACTGTTTTCTAGGACTATACTGCATATTTTTGGTATTGTGTACATATATCTTGTGTATATTTGCTATCCTCATACTGAGGGTACACTCTGAGATACTTTGGCATATTGTCATAAAAATAAAGAACCTTTATTTTTAGTATATCTGTGTATTGTGTTTTCTTATGATATTGTGCAAGTGACACTAGTGGTACTGTAGGAGCTTCACTCGTCTCCTAGTTCAGCCTAAGCTGCTCTGCTAAGATACCATTATCTATCAGCCTAAGCTGCTAGACACCCTTTACACTAATAAGGGATACCTGGGCCTGGTGCAAGGTGTAAGTACCCCTTGGTACTCACCACAAGCCAGTCCAGCCTCCTATACTTCTCATTATAGTAGAAGTGCTGTTTCTGTTAGCCAAGCTGTTAGGGTGCCATCTGTTAGGGACAGGTCTCCCTCTGTTCATTCTCACCATACTTCTGTTTCAAGGCATGTCCCTCCCACCCACCCTGATGACAGAGTGTTAGAAAGGGAGCTCAATAGATTGAGAGTGGAGGAATCCAGGCTGAAGCTCAAGAAGCAACAGCTGGATTTAGATAGGCAGTCCTTAGAGATAGAAAGAGAAAGACAGAAAATTGGGTTTGAAACCCATGGTGGCAGCAGCAGTATTCCCCATAGTCATCCTGCAAGAGAGCATGATTCTAGGAATCTGCATAAGATAGCTCCCCCTTATAAGGATGGGGATGACATTAACAAGTGGTTTGCTGCACTTGAGAGGGCCTGTGTTGTACAGGATGTCCCTCAAAGGCAGTGGGCTGCTATCCTATGGCTATCATTTAGTGGAAAGGGTAGGGATAGGCTCCTTACTGTGAAAGAAAGTGATGCCAATAATTTTACAGTTCTTAAGAATGCACTCCTGGATGGTTATGGCTTAACCACTGAACAGTACAGGATGAAGTTCAGAGAGACCAAAAAGGAGTCTTCACAAGACTGGGTAGACTTTGTTGACCATTCAGTGAATGCCTTGGAGGGGTGGTTACATGGGAGTAAAGTTACTGATTAGAAAGCCTGTATAACTTAATCCTGAGAGAGCATATTCTTAATAATTGTGTGTCTGATTTGTTGCACCAGTACCTGGTGGACTCTGATCTGACCTCTCCCCAAGAATTGGGAAAGAAGGCAGACAAATGGGTCAGAACAAGGGTGAACAGAAATGTTCATACAGGGGGTGACAAAGATGGCAATAAGAAGAAGGATGGTAAGTCTTCTGACAAGGGTGGGGACAAATCTAAAAATGAGTCTTCATCAGGCCCACAAAAACACTCTGGTGGGGGTGGTGGGTCCAAATCCTATTCAAATCAAAACAAAGAAAAGAAACCATGGTGCTATTTATGTAAAATAAAAGGCCATTGGACAACAGATCCCAGTTGTCCAAAGAAAAGCACCAAGCCTCCTACCACTGCAACCCCTGCTGCTACACCTAGTGCCCCTAGTAATAGCAGTGGTGGTGGGAGCAAACCTACTAATAGCCAATCCAAGGGAGTAGCTGGGCTGACTATTAGTAACTTAGTTGGGGTTGGTCTGATTAGGGAGACCACAGAGGCTGTGTTAGTCTCTAAGGGGGCTATTGATTTAGCCACCTTAGTTGCTTGTCCCCATAACATGGATAACTACAAGCAACTACCCCTAATAAATGGTGTTGAGGTTCAGGACTACAGGGACACAGGTGCCAGTGTTACAATGGTCATAGAGAAACTGGTCCACCCTGAACAACACCTACTTCGTCACCAGTACCAAGTAACCAATGCTCATAACAACACCCTTAGCCACCCCATGGCTGTTGTGAATCTCAGCTGGGGGGGGGAGGGGGTTACTGGCCCAAAGAAAGTTGTGGTTGCCTCAGATTTACCTGTAGACTGTCTATTAAGGAATGATTTAGAGACATCAGCTTGGGCAGAAGTGGAGTTGGAGGCTCATGCAGCAATGCTGGGCATTCCAGGGCATATTTTTGCTTTGACCAGGGCTCAGGCCAAAAAGCAAAAAGGACAGGGTGACTTGGATCCTGGAAGAATGGACCAAGTGTTCCCTAAAGCTAGAGCTAGTAGAAGTAAAGCACTACCTACTATCCCTCCCTCTACAGTGGATTCTAATTCTGAGGTAGAAGAATTTTCACCCTGTGCAGAACCTACACCAGAGGAGCTGGAAGCAGACACTGCTGAGCTTTTGGGTGAAGGGGGGCCTGCCAGGGAGGAGCTGAGTGTGGCACAGCAGACCTGTCCCACACTAGAGGGTCTAAGGCAGCAAGCTGTCAAACAAGCAAATGGGGGTGTCAGTGACTCTCACAGAGTTTACTGGGAGGACAACCTCTTGTACACTGAAGCAAGGAATCCAAAACATGGAGCTGCCAGGAGATTGATGATTCCTCAGGAGTACAGAAAGTTCCTCCTAACTCTAGCCCACAACATTCCCTTAGCTGGACATTTGGGGCAAATGAAAACTTGGGACAGGCTTGTTCCCTTGTTTCATTGGCCTAGAATGTCAGAGGACACAAAGGAATTTTGTAAGTCCTGTGAAACCTGTCAAGCCAGTGGCAAGACAGGTGGCACTCCAAAGGCACCCCTTATTCCACTGCCTGTGGTTGGGGTTCCCTTTGAAAGGGTAGGGGTTGACATAGTTGGCCCCCTTGACCCTCCTACTGCTTCAGGCAATAGGTTTATCTTGGTGGTAGTGGACCATGCCACCAGATATCCTGAAGCAATTCATCTAAGGACCACTACAGCTCCTGCAGTGGCAAAGGCCCTCCTGGGAATCTTTTCCAGGGTGAGCTTCCCAAAAGAGGTGGTATCAGACAGGGGAAGCAATTTCATGTCTGCTTACTTAAAGGCCATGTGGAAGGAGTGTGGTGTGACATACAAGTTCACTACACCCTATCATCCACAAACAAATGGACTGGTGGAGAGATTTAACAAAACTCTCAAAGGCATGATTATGGGTCTCCCTGAAAAACTCCGCAGGAGATGGGATATCCTGTTACCATGCCTCCTTTTTGCCTACAGGGAGGTACCCCAGAAAGGAGTGGGCTTCAGCCCCTTTGAGCTCCTCTTTGGACACCCTGTTAGGGGTCCACTAACACTTGTCAAGGACGGTTGGGAACAACCTTTAAAAGCTCCAAAGCAAGATATTGTGGATTATGTACTTGGCCTCAGATCAAGGATGGCTGAGTAAATGAAAAAGGCCAGTAAAAACCTTCAGGCCAGCCAAGAGCTCCAGAAGCAATGGCATGACCAGAAGGCTGTTTTGGTTCAGTACCAACCAGGGCAGAAAGTGTGGGTCTTGGAGCCTGTGGCCCCAAGAGCACTCCAAGACAAATGGAGTGGACCCCACATAATTGTTGAGAAAAAGGGTGAAGTCACCTACTTAGTTGACTTAGGCACTGCCAGGAGTCCCCTTAGGGTGCTCCATGTCAATCGCCTGACACCCTACTATGACAGAGCTGATCTCACCCTGCTCATGGCAACTGATGAGGGACAGGAAGAAGAGAGTGACCCTCTCCCTGATCACTTCTCTTCCACAGAACAAGATGCTCTAGTGGAAGGGGTAGTACTGGCAGATTGTCTTACTGCTGAGCAGAAAGACCACTGCATAAATCTCCTGGGTCAGTTTTCTGAACTCTTCTCTACTGTGCCAGGCACCACTTCTTGGTGTGAGCACACTATAGATACTGGAGACAGCTTGCCTGTCAAAAGTAAAGCAAGATGTGCAGAAAATGCTTGAACTTGGAGTGGTTGAGCACTCTGAAAGTCCATGGGCCTCTCCTGTGGTACTTGTACCAAAACCTCATTCCAAGGGTGGAAAGAAGGAAATGCGGTTTTGTGTAGACCACAGAGGTCTCAACCAGGTAACCAAAACTGATGCTCACCCTATACCCAGGGCAGATGAGCTAATAGATACACTGGCATCTGCCAAGTATCTAAGCACCTTTGATTTGACTGCAGGGTATTGGCAGATCAAATTATCAGAAGATGCAAAAGCAAAAACTGCATTTTTGACCATTGGAGGCCATTGCCAATTCACAGTAATGCCTTTTGGATTGAAAAATGCACCTGCCACTTTTCAAAGGTTGGTGAACACAGTCCTGCAAGGGCTGGAAGCTTTTAGTGCAGCATATCTAGATGATATAGCTGTCTTTAGCTTCAGCTGGGATGATCACCTGGTCCACATATGGAAAGTTTTGGAGGCCCTGCAGAAGGCAGGCCTCACTATCAAGGCTTCGAAGTGCCAGATAGGGCAGGGGAAAGTGGTTTAGCTGGGACACCTAGTAGGTGGAGAACAGATTGCACCACTTCAGGGGAAAATCCAAACTATTTTAGATTGGGTTCCCCCTACAACTCAGACTCAGGTGAGAGCCTTTTTAGGCCTCACTGGGTACTACAGGAGGTCTATAAAGAACTATGGCTCCATTGCAGCCCCTCTTAATGACCTCACATCTAAGAAAATGCCTAAGAAGGTATTATGGACAGCAAACTGTCAGAAAGCTTTTGAGGAGCTGAAGCAGGCCATGTGCTCTGCACCTGTCCTGAAAAGCCCCTGTTACTCCAAAGAATGCATTGTCCAAACTGATGCATCTGAATGAGGGGTAGGGGCAGTCTTATCACAACTTAATTCTGAGGGCCAGGATCAACCTGTTGCTTTTATCAGCAGGAGGTTGACCCCTAGAGAAAAGCGTTGGTATGCCATAGAGAGGGAGGCCTTTCTGTGGTCTGGGCACTGAAGAAGTTGAGGCCATACCTGTTTGGCACTCACGTCATTGTTCAGACAGACCACAAACCTCTACTTTGGCTAAAACAAATGAAAGGTGAAAACCCTAAATTGTTGAGGTGGTCCATATCCCTACAGGGAATGGTCTATACAGTGGAACATAGACCTGGGAGTACCCACTCCAATGCAGATGGACTCTCCAGATATTTCCACTTAGACAATAAAGACTCATCAGGTCATGGCTAGTCTTATTGTCCTTAGTTTGGGGGGGGGGGTTGTGTAGGAAAGTACCATCTTGGCTGGCACGTTACCCCCATAATTCACTGTATATATGTTGTTTTAGTTGTATGTGTCACTGGGACCCTGTCAGCCAGGGCCCCAGTGCTCATAAGTGTGCCCTGTATGTGTTACCTGTGTTATGACTAACTGTCTCACTGAGGCTCTGCTATCCAGAACCTCAGTGGTTATTGTAGGAGGCTGGACTGGCTTGTAGTGAGTACCAAGGGGTACTTGCACCTTGCACCAGGCCCAGTTATCCCTTATTAGTGTATAGGGTGTCTAGCAGCTTAGGCTGATAGATAATGGTAGCTTAGCAGAGCAGCTTAGGCTGAACTAGGAGACGTGTGAAGCTACTACAGTACCACTTAGTGTCATATGCACAATATCGTAAGAAAACACAATACACAGTTATACTAAAAATAAAGGTACTTTATTTTTATGACAATATGCCAAAGTATCTTAGAGTGTACCCTCAGTGAGAGGATAGGAAATATACACAAGATATATATACACAATAGCAAAAATATGCAGTATAGTCTTAGAAAACAGTGCAAACAATGTATAGTTACAATAGGATGCAATGGGGAAACATAGGGAGAGGGGCAACACAAACCATATACTCCAAAAGTGGAATGCGAACCACGAATGGACCCCAAACCTATGTGACCTTGTAGAGGGTCGCTGGGACTATTAGAAAATAGTGAGAGTTAGCAAAATAACCCTCCCCAAGACCCTGAAAAGTGAGTGCAATGTGCACTAAAGTTCCCCTAAGGACAAAGTAGTCGTGTTAGAGGAATAATGCAGGAAAGACACAAACCAGCAATGCAACAACTGTGGATTTCCAATCTAGGGTACCTGTGGAACAAGGGGACCAAGTCCAAAAGTCACAAGCAAGTCGGAGATGGGCAGATGCCCAGGAAATGCCAGCTTCGGGTGCAAAGAAGCTTCGACTGGACAGAAGAAGCTGAGGTTTCTGCAGGACCGAAAAGGGCTAGAGACTTCCCCTTTCGTGGACGGATCCCACTTGCCTTGAAAAGTCGTGCAGAAGTCTTTTCCCGCCGAAAAGACGCCAACAAGCCTTGCTAGGCGCAAATCGTGCGTTTGGCGTTTTTGGACGCTGCCGGGGCCCAGGAGGGACCAGGAGGTCGCAAATTAGACCTGAAGAGAGAGCGGACGTCGAGCAAGACAAAGAGCCCTCACTGAAGCAGGTAGCACCCAGAGAAGTGCCAGAAACAGGCACTACAAGGATGCGTGAAACGGTGCTCGCCGAAGTTGCACAAAGGAGTCCCACGTCGCCGGAGACCAACTTAGAAACTCGTGCAATGCAGGTTAGAGTGCCGTGGACCCAGGCTTGGCTGTGCACAAAGGATTTCTGCCGGAAGTGCACAGGGGCCGGAGTAGCTGCAAAGTCGCGGTTCCCAGCAATGCAGCCCAGCGAGGTGAGGCAAGGACTTACCTCCACCAAACTTGGGCTGAAGAGTCACTGGACTGTGGGGGTCACTTGGACAGAGTCGCTGGATTCGAGGGACCTCGCTCGTCGTGCTGAGAGGAGACCCAAGGGACCGGTAATGCAGCTTTTTGGTGCCTGCGGTTGCAGGGGGAAGATTCCGTCGACCCACAGGAGATTTCTTCGGAGCTTCTGGTGCAGAGAGGAGGCAGGCTACCCCCACAGCATGCACAAGCAGGAAAACAGTCGAGAAGGCGGCAGGATCAGCGTTACAGAGTTGCAGTAGTCGTCTTTGCTACTATGTTGCAGGTTTGCAGGCTTCCAGCGCGGTCAGCGGTCGTTTCCTTATCAGAAGGTGAAGAGAGAGATGCAGAGGAACTCGGATGAGCTCTTGCATTCGTTATCTAAAGTTTCCCCAGAGACAGAGACCCTAAATAGCCAGAAAAGAGGGTTTGGCTACCTAGGAGAGAGGATAGGCTACTAACACCTGAAGGAGCCTATCAGCAGGAGTCTCTGACGTCACCTGGTAGCACTGGCCACTCAGAGCAGTCCAGTGTGCCAGCAGCACCTCTGTTTCCAAGATGGCAGAGGTCTGGAGCACACTGGAGGTGCTCTGGACACCTCCCAGGGGAGGTGCAGGTCAGGGGAGTGGTCACTCCCCTTTCCTTTGTCCAGTTTCGCGCCAGAGCAGGGGCTAAGGGGTCCCTGAACCGGTGTAGACTGGCTTATGCAGAATTGGGCACATCTGTGCCCAACAAAGCATTTCCAGAGGCTGGGGGAGGCTACTCCTCCCCTGCCTTCACACCATTTTCCAAAGGGAGAGGGTGTCACACCCTCTCTCAGAGGAAGTTCTTTGTTCTGCCATCCTGGGCCAGGCCTGGCTGGTCCCCAGGAGGGCAGATGCCTGTCTGAGGGGTTGGCAGCAGCAGCAGCTGCAGTGAAACCCCAGGAAGGGCAGTTTGGTAGTACCAGGGTCTGTGCTACAGACCACTGGGATCATGGGATTGTGCCAACTATGCCAGGATGGCATAGAGGGGGTAATTCCATGATCATAGACATGTTACATGGCCATATTCGGAGTTACCATTGTGAAGCTACATATAGGTAGTGACCTATATGTAGTGCACACGTGTAATGGTGTCCCCGCACTCACAGAGTTCAGGGAATTGGCTCTGAACAATGTGGGGGCACCTTGGCTAGTGCCAGGGTGCCCTCACACTAAGTAACTTTGCACCCAACCTTTACCAGGTAAAGGTTAGACATATAGGTGACTTATAAGTTACTTAAGTGCAGTGTAAAATGGCTGTGAAATAACGTGGATGTTATTTCACTCAGGCTGCAGTGGCAGACCTGTGTAAGAATTGTCAGAGCTCCCTATGGGTGGCAAAAGAAATGCTGCAGCCCATAGGGATCTCCTGGAACCCCAATACCCTGGGTACCTCAGTACCATATACTAGGGAATTATAAGGGTGTTCCAGTAAGCCAATGTAAATTGGTAAAAATGGTCACTAGCCTGTCAGTGACAATTTGGAAAGAAATGAGAGAGCATAACCACTGAGGTTCTGATTAGCAGAGCCTCAGTGAGACAGTTAGTCACTACACAGGTAACACATTCAGGCACACTTATGAGCACTGGGGTCCTGGGTTACCAGGGTCCCAGTGACACATACAACTAAAACAACATATATACAGTGAAAAATGGGGGTAACATGCCAGGCAAGATGGTACTTTCCTACACAACCCCCCCCCCAAACGAAGGACAATAAGACTAGCCATGACCTGATGAGTCTTCATTGTCTAAGTGGAAATATCTGGAGAGTCCATCTGCATTGGAGTGGCTACTCCCAGGTCTATGTTCCACTGTATAGTCCATTCCCTGTAGGGATATGGACCACCTCAACAATTTAGGATTTTCACCTTTCATTTGTTTTAGCCAAAGTAGAGGTTTGTGGTCTGTCTGAAAATGAAGTGAGTGCCAAACAGGTATGGCCTCAACTTCTTCAGAGCCCAGACCACAGCAAAGGCCTCCCTCTCAATGGCAGACCAACGCTTTTCTCTAGGGGTCAACCTTCTACTAATAAAAGCAACAGGTTGATTCTGGCCCTCCGAATTAAGTTGTGATAGGACTGCCCCTACTCCTAATTCAGATGCATCAGTTTGGACATAGAATTTGTTAGAGTAACAAGGGCTTTTCAGGACAGGTGCAGAGCACATGGCCTGCTTCAGCTCCTCAAAAGCTTTCTGACAGTTTGCTGTCCATAATACCTTTTTAGGCATTTTCTTGGATGTGAGGTCATTAAGAGGGGCTGCAATGGAGCCAAAGTTCTTAATGAACCTCCTGTAATACCCAGTGAGGCCTAGGAAGGCTCTCACCTGAGTCTGAGTGGTAGGGGGAACCCAATCAATAATTGTTTGGATTTTCCCCTGAAGTGGTGCAATCTGTTCCCCACCAACAAGGTGTCCCAGATAAACCACCTTACCCTGCCCTATCTGGCACTTTGAAGCCTTGATAGTGAGGCCTGCCTTTTGCAGGGCCTCCAAAACTTTCCATAGGTGGACCAGGTGATCATCCCAGCTGGAGCTAAAGACAGCTATATCGTCCAAATATGCTGCACTGAAAGCTTCCAGCCCTTGCAGGACTGTGTTCACCAACCTCTGAAAAGTGGCAGGTGCATTTTTCAAACCAAAAGGCATTACAGTAAACTGGTAATGTCCTCCAATGGTAGAAAATGCAGTCTTAGGTTTAGCATCTTCTGATAATTTGATCTGCCAATACCCTGCAGTCAAATCAAAAGTGCTTAGATACTTGGCAGATGCCAGTGTATCTATAAGCTCATCTGCCCTGGGTATAGGGTGAGCATCAGTTTTGGTTACCAAGTTGAGACCTCTATAGTCTACACAAAACCGCATTTCTTTCTTTCCATCTTTAGAATTGGGTTTTGGTACCAGTACCACAGGAGAAGCCCATGGACTGTCAGAGTGCTCAACCACTCCTAGTTCCAACATTTTCTGAACTTCTTGCTTTATGCAGTCCCTGACATGGTCAGGCTGCCTATAGATCTTACTTTTGACAGGTAAACTGTCTCCAGTATCTATAGTGTGCTCACACCAAGAAGTGGTGCCTGGCACAGTATAGAAGAGTTCTGAAAATTGTCCTAGGAGATTTATGCAATTATCTTTCTGCTCAGCAGTCAGACAATCAGCCAAAACTACACCTTCCACAAGAGCATCTTGTTCTGTGGAAGAGAAGAGATCAGGTAGAGGATCACTGTCTTCTTCCTGTCCCTCATCAGTTGCCATGAGCAGGGTGAGATCAGCCCTGTCATAGTAGGGTTTCAGGCGGTTGACATGGAGCACCCTAAGGGGACTCCTGGCAGTGCCTAAGGCAACCAAGTAGGTGACTTCACCCTTCTTTTCAACAATTGTGTGGGGTCCACTCCATTTATCTTGGAGTGCTCTTGGGGCCACAGGCTCCAAGACCCACACTTTCTGCCCTGGTTGGTACTGAACCAAAACAGCCTTCTGATCATGCCATTGCTTCTGGAGCTCTTGGCTGGCCTGAAGGTTTTTACTGGCCTTTTTCATGTACTCAGCCATCCTTGATCTGAGGCCAAGTACATAATCCACAATATCCTGCTTAGGAGCTTTTAAAGGTTGTTCCCAACCCTCCTTTACAAGTGTGAGTGGACCCCTAACAGGGTGTCCAAAAAGAAGTTCAAAGGGGCTGAAGCCCACTCCTTTCTGGGGTACCTCCCTGTAGGCAAAAAGGAGGCATGGTAGAAGGATATCCCATCTCCTGCGGAGTTTTTCAGGGAGTCCCATAATCATGCCTTTGAGAGTTTTATTAAATCTCTCCACCAGTCCATTTGTTTGTGGATGATAGGGTGTTGTGAACTTGTACGTTACACCACACTCCTTCCACATGGCCTTTAAGTATGCAGACATGAAATTGCTTCCTCTGTCTGATACTACTTCCTTTGGGAAGCCCACCCTGGAAAATATTCCCAGGAGGGCCTTTGCCACTGCAGGAGCTGTAGTGGTCCTTAAAGGAATTGCTTCAGGGTATCTTGTGGCATGGTCCACTACCACCAAGATAAACCTATTGCCTGAAGCAGTAGGAGGGTCAAGGGGGCCAACTATGTCAACCCCTACCCTTTCAAAGGGAACCCCAACCACAGGCAGTGGGATAAGGGGTGCCTTTGGAGTGCCACCTGTCTTGCCACTGGCTTGACAGGTTTCACAGGACTTACAAAATTCCTTTGTGTCCTCAGACATCCTAGGCCAATGAAACAATGGAACCAATCTGTCCCAAGTTTTCATTTGACCCAGGTGCCCAGCTAGGGGAATGTCATGTGCCAGTGTTAGGAGGAACTTTCTGTACTCCTGAGGAATCACTAATCTCCTGGCAGCTCCAGGTTTAGGATCCCTATGCTCAGTGTACAAGAGGTTGTCCTCCCAGTAAACTCTGTGAGAGTCACTGACATCCCCATTAGCCTGTTTGACAGCTTGCTGTCTGAGACCCTCTAATGTGGGACAGGTTTGCTGTGCCACACTCAGCTCCTCTCTGGCAGGCCCCCGTTCACCCAAAAGCTCAGCAGTGTCTGCTTCCAGCTCCTCTGGTGTAGGTTCTGCACAGGGAGGGAATTCTTCTTCCTCAGAAGTAGAATCCACTGTAGAGGGAGGGATAGTAGGAAGTGGTTTGCTTCTACTAGCCCTAGCTTTAGGGAGCACTTGGTCCATTGTTCCAGGATCCAAGCTTCCCTGTCCTTTTTGCTTTTTGGCCTGAGCCCTTGTCAAAGCAAAAATATGCCCTGGGATGCCCAGCATTGCTGCATGGGCCTCCAACTCCACATCTGACCAAGCTGATGTCTCCAAATCATTCCCTAATAGACAGTCTACAGGTAAATCTGAAGCTACCACAACTTTCTTTGGACCAGTTCCCCCCCCCAGTTGAGATTTACAACAGCCATGGGGTGGCTTTGTGTTATGTTGTGAGCATCGGTTACTTGGTACTGGTGTCCAAGTATGTGTTGTTCAGGGTGCACCAGTTTCTCAATCACCATTGTGACACTGGCACCTGTGTCCCTGTAGGCCTGGACCTCAACACCATTTATTAGGGTTAGTTGCTTGTACTTCTCCAAGTTATGGGGGCAAGCAACCAAAGTGGCTAAATCAATAGCCCCTTCAGAGACTAAAGTAGCCTCTGTGGTCTCCCTAATTAGACCAACCCCAACTAAATTACCAAAAGTGAGCCCAGCTACTCCCTTGGATTGGCTATTAGTAGGTTTGCTCCCACCACCACTGCTATTAGTAGGGACACTAGGTGTAGCAGTAGGGGTTGTAGTGGTAGGAGCTGTGGTGCCTTTCTTTGGACAACTGGGATCTGTTGTCCAATGGCCTTTTATTTTACATAAATAGCACCATGGTTTCTTTTCCTTGTTCTGATTAAAGGAGGATTTGGACCCACCACCCCCACCAGAGTGTTTTTGTGGGCCTGATGAAGACTCATTTTTAGATTTGTCCCCACCCTTGTCAGAAGACTTACCATCCTTCTTTTTGTTGCCATCTTTGTCACCCCCTGTATGAACTTTTCTGCTCACTCTTGTTCTGACCCATTTGTCTGCCTTCTTTCCCAATTCTTGGGGAGAGGTCAGATCAGAGTCCACCAAGTACTGGTGCAACAAATCAGACACACAATTATTAAGAATATGCTCTCTCAGGATTAAGTTATACAGGCTGTCATAATCAGTAACTTTACTGCCATGTAACCACCCCTCCAAGGCCTTCACTGAATGGTCAATAAAATCAACCCAGTCTTGTGAAGACTCCTTTTTGGTCTCTCTGAACTTTATCCTGTACTGTTCAGTGGTTAAGCCATAACCATCCAGGAGTGCATTCTTAAGAACTTGGAAATTGTTAGCATCATTTTCTTTCACAGTAAGGAGCCTATCCCTACCTTTTCCACTAAATGATAGCCATAGGATAGCAGCCCACTGCCTTTGAGGGACATCCTGTACAACACAGGCCCTCTCAAGTGCAGCAAACCACTTGTTAATGTCATCCCGCTCCTTATAAGGGGGAACTATCTTGTGCAGATTCCTGGAATCATGCTCTTTTGCAGGATGACTATGGGGAATACTGCTGCTGCCACCATGGGTATCTAAACCCAACTTCTGTCTTTCCTTCTCTAATTCAAAAGACTGTCTATCCAAATCCAGCTGTTGCTTTTTAAGCTTCAGTCTGGTTTGTTCCACCCTCAACTTATGGAGTTCCCTCTCTAACATTCTGTCATCAGGGTTGGTGGGAGGGACATTTCTAGAAACAGAGCTATCATGGGAATGAACAGAAGGAGACCTGTCCCTTACGGAAGGCACCCTAACAGCTTGGTTTACAGAAACATTACTACCAGTATGGTGAGAATATATGCTTTTGCTATGATGTGAGACAACACTATTTATTTGGTGTGGCTCATCATCATTACCATCTATGCTAGATTGTCTAGTAATGGGCAGGCTAGGAAGTTTCTTTCCTCAATCTTTTCCTGGGGGAGTCCCTGAATCAGATTGGGAGCTATTAGGTACTTTTTCAACAGATGGGGCACCTATGGCCTTATCCTGTTCTCTAAGCATGTTAAGTAACAGTTCCAAGGAAGGATTCTTCCCTACACTCAAACCTCTCTCTATACAGAGACTCCTTGCTCTTTTCCAGCTAAGGTTGTCATATGCAAGTTTGGACAGATCAACACTTTGGCCTGTGCCAGACATTTTTAGAGAGAGTTAAAGTGATAGAAAAAGAGAAAAAAGTTTTCAGAATTTTTTTTTGGGAAAGACAGAAAAAAACTTTTTAAACTTTTAAGAACTTTTTGAAAGTTTAGAAGTACTTTTCAGCACTTAGAAAAGAGTGAAAAGAGGAAATGCAAAACTTTTTGGCTATGTGTATATACACTGACCTTGTTTTGTATTTTTTTCTCTTATGAAAAGTACAATGACAAGAGTGGTAAGTAGTCTCAAGCACTTATCCCACCACTGCACAACCAAATGTAGGAGGCTGGACTGGCTTGTAGTGAGTACCAAGGGGTACTTGCACCTTGCACCAGGCCCAGTTATCCCTTTTTAGTGTATCGGGTGTCTAGCAGCTTAGGCTGATAGATAATGGTAGCTTAGCAGAGCAGCTTAGGCTGAACTAGGAGACGTGTGAAGCTACTACAGTACCACTTAGTGTCATATGCACAATATCATAAGAAAACACAATACACAGTTATACTAAAAATAAAGGTACCTTATTTTTATGACAATATGCCAAAGTATCTTAGAGTGTACCCTCAGTGAGAGGATAGGAAATATACACAAGATATATATACACAATAGCAAAAATATGCAGTATAGTCTTAGAAAACAGTGCAAACAATGTATAGTTACAATAGGATGCAATGGGGAAACATAGGGAGAGGGGCAACACAAACCATATACTCCAAAAGTGGAATGCGAACCACGAATGGACCCCAAACCTATGTGACCTTGTAGAGGGTCGCTGGGACTATTAGAAAATAGTGAGAGTTAGCAAAATAACCCTCCCCAAGACCCTGAAAAATGAGTGCAAAGTGCACTAAAGTTCCCCTAAGGACAAAGTAGTCGTGTTAGAGGAATAATGCAGGAAAGACACAAACCAGCAATGCAACAACTGTGGATTTCCAATCTAGGGTACCTGTGGAACAAGGGGACCAAGTCCAAAAGTCACAAGCAAGTCGGAGATGGGCAGATGCCCAGGAAATGCCAGCTGCGGGTGCAAAGAAGCTTCAACTGGACAGAAGAAGCTGAGGTTTCTGCAGGAACGAAAAGGGCTAGAGACTTCCCCTTTGGTGGACGGATCCCTCTCGCCTTGGAAAATCGTGCAGAAGTGTTTTCCCGCCAAAAGGACGCCAACAATCCTTGCTAGGCGCAAATCGTGCGTTTGGCATTTTTGGACGCTGCCGGGGCCCAGGAGGGATCAGGAGGTCGCAAATTGGACCTGAAGAGAGAGGGGACGTCGAGCAAGACAAAGAGCCCTCACTGAAGCAGGTAGCACCCGGAAAAGTGCCAGAAACAGGCACTACGAGGATGCGTGAAACGGTGCTCGCCGAAGTTGCACAAAGGAGTCCCACGTCGCCGGAGACCAACTTAGAAAGTCGTGCAATGCAGGTTAGAGTGCCGTGGACCCAGGCTTGGCTGTGCACAAAGGATTTCCGCCGGAAGTGCAGAGGGGCCGGAGTAGCTGCAAAGTCGCGGTTCCCAGCAATGCAGCCCAGCGAGGTGAGGCAAGGACTTACCTCCACCAAACTTGAGCTGAAGAGTCACTGGACTGTGTGGGTCACTTGGACAGAGTCGCTGGATTCGAGGGACCTCGCTCGTCGTGCTGAGAGGAGACCCAAGGGACCGGTAATGCAGCTTTTTGGTGCCTGCGGTTGCAGGGGGAAGATTCCGTCGACCCACGGGAGATTTCTTCGGAGCTTCTGGTGCAGAGAGGAGGCAGGCTACCCCCACAGCATGCACAAGCAGGAAAACAGTCGAGAAGGCGAAAGGATCATTTCTTTCCAAATTGTCACTAACAGGCTAGTGACCAATTTCATCAATTTACATTGGCATACTGGAACACTCTTATAATTCCCTAGTATATGGTACTGAGGTACCCAGGGTATTGGGGTTCCAGGAGATCCCTATGGGCTGCAGCATTTCTTGTGCCATCCATAGAGAGATCTGACAATTCTTACACAGGCCTGCCACTGCAGCCTGAGTGAAATACAGCCACGTTACTTCACAGCCATTTACCACTGCAATTAAGTAACTTATAAGTCACCTATATCTCTAACCTTCACCTGGTGAAGGTTGGGTGCAAAGTTACTTAGTGTGTGGGCACCCTGGCACTAGCCAAGGTGCCCCCACATCGTTCAGGGCAAATTCCCCAGACTTTGTGAGTGCGGGGACACCATTACAAGTGTGCACTGTACATAGGTCACTACCTATGTACAGCGTCACAATGGTAACCCCGAAAATGGCCATGTAACATGTCTAAGATCATGGAATTGTCACCCCAATGCCATTCTGGCATTGGGGGGACAATTCCATGATCCCCCGGGTCTCTAGCACAGAACCCGGGTACTGCCAAACTGCCTTTCCGTGGTCTCCACTGCAGCTGCTGCTGCTGCCAACCCCTCAGACAGGTTTCTGCCCTCCTGGGGTCCAGGCAGCCCTGGCCCAGGAAGGCAGAACAAAGGACTTCCTCTGAGAGAGGGTGTAACACCCTCTCCCTTTGGAAATAGGTGTGAGGGCTGGGGAGGAGTAGCCTCCCCAAGCCTCTGGAAATGCTTTGATGGGCACAGATGGTGCCCATCTCTGCATAAGCCAGTCTGTACCAGTTCAGGGATCCCCCAGCCCTGCTCTGGCGCGAAACTGGACAAAGGAAAGGGGAGTGACCACTCCCCTGACCTGCACCTCCCAGGGGAGGTGCCCAGAGCTCCTACAGTGTGCTCCAGACCTTTACACCTACCTTACAGGGTCTTGGGGTGGGCTATTTTTCTAACCCTCACTGTTTTCTTACAGTCCCAGCGACCCTCTACAAGCTCACATAGGTTTGGGGTCCATTCGCGGTTCGCATTCCACTTTTGGAGTATATGGTTTGTGTTGCCCCTATACCTATGTGCTCCTATTGCAATCTAATGGAACTTTACATTGCTTGCATTACTTTTCTTGCTATTACTTGTATAATTTTGATTTGTGTTTATATATCTTGTGTATATATCTTATCCTCATACTGAGGGTACTCACTGAGATACTTTTGGCATATTGTCATAAAAATAAAGTACCTTTATTTTTTGTATATCTGTGTATTGTGTTTTCTTATGATATTGTGCATATGACACCAGTGGTATAGTAGAAGCTTTGCATGTCTCCTAGTTCAGCCTAAGCTGCTCTGCTATAGCTACCTTCTATCAGCCTAAGCTGCTAGAAACACCACTTCTACACTAATAAGGGATTACTGGACCTGGCACAAGGTGTAAGTACCTCTGGTACCCACTACAAGCCAGGCCAGCCTCCTACACTCACCATGGTGGTAGTTAGGGAAGCTACTGTCAAAATTGTTGATGCTAGTTTGGCGCTTTGCAGGATTAGCATAAACAATGTTGACCCTAATCCTGCTGAGCCCATTGAGGTCCATTGTTAACAGTGAAATCCTCCTTTTAATGCCTGCTCTGAGCAGGTGTTAAAAGTGCCAAAAAATGATGGAAAGAAATCTTTTAGATTGCTTTGTGCCATTTGTTTGGCCCTCCAAAGGGGAACGCCACCTTTGCATACATTATGCCTGGTGCAGGCATAATGTGGCACAAGGAGTTACAAAGTGGAGCAATGCATGCATTGCACCACTTTGTAAATTTGGCGCAGTGATTTTGGCTTCGTTGGGTCACAATAGTGAGAAAATAAATGGCGCTAATAAGGAGGCGCTTGGGGCTCTTAAATATGCCGCTGAATGACTCAAAGGTCCACTGTGACCAGACTAAAGTCACGTGCTTTGGTAATGGAAGAGGTTCTTAAAGGTTGATGCTTGAGAACAAACCCCTTGAAGCAGTGGCTTCTTATAATGACTTGTAATAATTGATAAAACCTTACCTAGGAAGACCATTTAACTAATAAGTGGTGGACAGCACAGCTAATCAATTGGTCACTAAAAGAATACTTCCCGATTCATGGTGGTCAGGTCATTCCTCAGACAGTGACAGTTCTAAAGTCACCTTACTCCAACCCACCTCTGCTGCACGCCTCCATCATACTTAACAATAAAACTTTCCAGAGCTGGATAAACTTTATGTTAACAAAGTGAAGTTATTACTTGGTGTCCACTCCTCAACTCTCCCCATTGTAAGGCTCGTCTGGAGCTCACTCACTTTACTGCAGAGAACATGGGTATAGTTTTAAATTATGTGTCTGACTGTGTCAATGTTTGAGAGGGTACGTTGAAACATTGTATATAAAACGAATTGCAATTATTAGACGATTCCTATATTAGTATTGTGAGAAAGTAGCCTCTTTCTAGCCTTGTTACCCCCACTTTTGGCCTGTTTGTGAGTGTATGTCAGGGTGTTTTCACTGTCTCACTGGTATCCTGCTAGCCAGGGCCCAGTGCTCATAGTGAAAACCCTATGTTTTCAGTATGTTTGTTATGTGTCACTGAGACCCTGCTAGTCAGGACCCCAGTGCTCATAAGTTTGTGACCTATAGGTATGTGTTCCCTGTGTGATGCCTAACTGTCTCACTGAGGCTCTGCTAACCAGAACCTCAGTGGTTATGCTCTCTCTTTACAAATTGTCACTAACAGGCTAGTGACCAATTTTACCAATTTACATTGGCCTACTGGAACAACCTTATAATTCCCCAGTATATGGTACTGAGGTACCCAGGGTATTGGGGTTCAAGGAGATTCCTATGGGCTGCAGCATTTCTTTTGCCACCCATAGGGAGCTCTGACAATTCTTACACAGGCCTGCCACTGCAGCCTGAGTGAAATAACGTCCACGTTATTTCACAGCCATTTTACACTGCACTTAAGTAACTTATAAGTCACCTATATGTCTAACCTTTACCTGGTAAAGGTTAGGTGCAAAGTTACTTAGTGTGAGGGCACCCTGGCACTAGCCAATGTGCCCCCACATTGTTCAGGGCCAATTCCCTGGACTTTGTGAGTGCGGGGACACCATTACACGTGTGCACTACATATAGGTCACTACCTATATGTAGCTTCACAATGGTAACTCCGAATATGGCCATGTAACATGTCTATGATCATGGAATTGCCCCCTCTAGGCCATCCTGGCATAGTTGGCACTATCCCATGATCCCAGTGGTCTGTAGCACAGACCCTGGTACTGCCAAACTGCCTTTCCGGGGGTTACACTGCAGCTGCTGCTGCTGCCAACCCCTCAGCTCCTCCAGTGTGCTCCAGACCTCTGCCATCTTGGAAACAGAGGTGCTGCTGGCACACTGGACTGCTCTGAGTGGCCAGTGCCATCAGGTGACGTCAGAGACTCCTTCTGATAGGCTCCTTCAGGTGTTGCTAGCCTATCCTCTCTCCTAGGTAGCCAAACCCTCTTTTCTGGCTATTTAGGGTCTCTGTCTCTGGGGATTCCTTAGATAACGAATGCAAGAGCTCATCCGAGTTCCTCTGCATCTCTCTCTTCACCTTCTGCCAAGGAATCGACTGCTGACCGCGCTGGAAGCCTGCAAAACTGCAACAAAGTAGCAAAGACGACTACTGCAACTCTGTAACGCTGATCCTGCCGCCTTCTCGACTGTTTTCCTGGTGGTGCATGCTGTGGGGTTAGTCTGCCTCCTCTCTGCACTTGAAGCTCCGAAGAAATCTCCCGTGGGTCGACGGAATCGTCCCCCTGCAACCACAGGCACCAAAGAACTGCATCACCGGTCCCCTGGGTCTCCTCTCAGCACTACGAGCGAGGTCCCTTGAATCCAGCAACTATGTCCAAGTGACTCCCATAGTCCAGTGACTCTTCAGTCCAAGTTTGGTGGAGGTAAGTCCTTGCCTCCCCACGCCAGACTGCATTGCTGGGAACCGTGACTTTTGCAGCTACTCCGGCCTCCGTGCACTTCCGGCGGAAATCCTTTGTGCACAGTCCAGCCTGGGTCCACGGCACTCTAACCTGCATTGCACGACCTCCTAAGTTTTCCTCCGGCGATGTGGGACTCCTTTGTGCGACTTCGGGTGAGCACCATTTCATGCATCCTCGTAGTGCCTGTTTCTGGCACTTTTCCGGGTGCTACCTGCTGCTGAGAGGGCTCCTTGTCTTGCTCGACGCCTCCTCTGTCCCCTGACGCAATTGGAGACATCCTGGTCCCTCCTGGGCTACAGCAGCATCCAAAAACCCTTACCGCACGATTTGCAGCTAGCAAGGCTTGTTGGCAGTCATTCGGCGGAAAAATACTTCTGCACGACTCTCCATGGCGTGACGGATCCGTCCTCCAAAGGGGAAGTCTCTAGCCCTTGTCGTTCCTGCAGAAACCTAAGCTTCTACTGTCCAGTAGCAGCTTCTTTGCACCCACAGCTGGCATTTCCTGGGCATCTGCCCATCTCCGACTTGCTTGTGACTTTTGGACTTGGTCCCCTTGTTCCACAGGTACCCACGACTGTAAATCCATCGTTGTTGCATTGTTGGTTTGTGTCTTTCCTGCAGAATTCCCCTATCACGACTTCTTTGTCCTTTGGGGAACTTTAGTGCACTTTGCACTCACTTTTCAGGGTCTTGGGGTGGGCTATTTTTCTAACCCTTACTATTTTCTAATAGTCCCAGCGACCCTCTACAAGGTCACATAGGTTTGGGGTCCATTCGTGGTTTGCATTCCACTTTTGGAGTATATGGTTTGTGTTGCCCCCATCCCTATGTGTCCCCATTGCATCCTATTGTAACTATACATTGTTTGCACTGTTTTCTAATACTATTACTGAATATTTTGGTATTGTGTACATATATCTTGTGTATATTTGCTATCCTCATACTGAGGGTACACTCTGAGATACTTTGGCATATTGTCATAAAAATAAAGTACCTTTATTTTTAGTATAACTGTGTATTGTGTTTTCTTATGATATTGTGCAAGTGACACTAGTGGTACTGTAGGAGCTTCACTCGTCTCCTAGTTCAGCCTAAGCTGCTCTGCTAAGCTACCATTATCTATCAGCCTATGCTGCTAGACACCATATACACTAATAAGGGATAACTGGGCCTGGTGCAAGGTGTAAGTACCCCTTGGTACTCACTACAAGCCAGTCCAGCCTCCTACAAGTATTGCAACTGTTAGTAAGGTTATAACACATAATAACTGCCCTTCTCATCCAAGCTCTCAAGACTGCCGCTTCCGGCACGAAAAGATCTTATAAGGAAGAGCCTGAAGGGTGATTCACGACAGGTAGATCTGACTCCCCTGTGGCCACATAGGCACTCAGACTTAACCCCAGACACTCACCTGGATGTATTTCAGAGTTGATTACCTGCAGCTCTGGATTCAGGGTGCAAGTATTTGAGAATTTGTTTTTTGTGTGTACCTACTGTTCAATTTGAAAGTCTCTGGAACAAGAAAGGTCATCCATTAGGACTGCATCATGTTTGTGGTTAGAAAGACAAATCTCTGGTACTTATTATGGTGCAGATTTATCATAGTGTTGCGTCACGCAAGGGGGTGCGAGGGAGACACAACACTAACATCAGATGCATCATGACATGCAAGGCAACCTTGTGTGGCCCTGCACAGCTTGATAAATCTAGAGTAACGCAAGGCAGCGCAAATCACTGCATCGCATTACTGTGGCCGTTCAATGGGTGGAGCGTAGGTGTTTCCACGCATTCACCCATAGATTCTGAGATTTACCATTAGTGGTAGACTTGGGAATGACTGAAACTGCTATGTCTCTTCAAAACAGGCATAACTGTGTGAAAAGTCTTTATTTCTCCTCATTTTTTACTTTTTTACAAAGAGGAAAACGCGCCTCAGGATTGTTTTAGTGCAGGAAGGTGCCCCTTCCTGCACAAAAACAATCCTGCCTACAAAGCAGTCACCCTTGCATTAAGACGCAAGGGGGCCTGCGTGGCAGCCAAAAGTTCAGCGGGAAGGGACAGGAATGTGCCGTAGAATGTTAAACACTGCGCATTCCTGCACTCTCATGCAGGCTGCAAGGTGGCCTGCTGCATCACGCTGCGTAAAGGCATGGTAAACCTGGGCCAAAATGTTTATGTTAACCCTTTTGACCATAAGGAAAAAGTACTTAAGGCTTGATTTCATTAGAGCACTGCATGAAGCAATTTAATATTGGTTCTCCACAAAAGATCATCACTTTCTGGGGGATCATGTAGAATTTCTGGATTTTGTTTAGCATTATCTTGGTTAAGTAATGTGAGTGGTTGTGTGAGTGGCTCTATGGATGAGGGAGTGGTTGTGTGAGTAATGGGTATGTGGGTGGGTGTCTGAGTGCTTCTGTGAATGATGCCATCAATGGTGTCATTTGAGATAGATGTCATCAGTGATGTCATCAGTAATGTCACTGACGATGTCATGAGTGATGTAATATGTGAGGTCATAAGCAGTGCATTGCCAGGCGTAGGTTATAGTTAACTCAGGTAACTACAACTGCTGAATTTCACTGGTTTGGTGCAAGTGAAATGTGAACCTGACTATAACGTCCCTGTAACCTTTGTTTTTTCCAGGGAATTTCTAAGGTTTTTTTCAACGTTGTTTCCTATTTATAACATCCCTGGAACCTTGGCTTTTTTAAGTGCATTTCTAAGGTTTTTTATATTTTATTTCCTAACTGTAACTACTAACCTTTGACAGTGAGTGTGTGAGTGAGTGCATAAGTATCTTTCTAGGTCTGTGAGTGGGTGTGAGAGCGTCTGAGTGGGCCTGTCAGTGGGTGTGTGAGTGCCTGATTAGGTCTGTGAGTTCATGCGTGAGTCTCTGAGTTTGTCTGTGAGTGAGTGCATGAGTCTCTGAGCGGGTCTGTGAGTGGGTGTGTGTGTCACCCCAGGACATAGCAGGAGCCGGCCCTGGGGAGTGGCTGTCCCCAGGGCCATTAATGGCTCCAGGAGGGGGCCGCCCGCCTCTCCCTCCTTCTATTTTCATGCGTCGGCCCTGGGGAGATGGTGGTCCCTAGGGCTGTACATGGCCTGGGAGTGGGGGGCCACCGGTGAGGTTGTGGTCTCTGGGGTCGTGGGGGGTCCTCGAAGCCACCTAAGTTAATGTACAAGAGCCCCAGGAGGCCTCCCAAACATACTGTACAAGAGCTCCGTCGAGGTGTTGGTCCCTTGGGTATAAAAATGCCCATGGAGGGGGGGGCATGTGTGCCCCCTCCTCTAATTTAATAACGTAGTAATGCCGCCAGGGCCTGGCCCACCCATTTAAAACAAAAATGTGAAGAAGATCTGTCAAATGGTGCTAAAGATATAGGCAACTCAAAAAAAGCTTTTCCTATGGAAACATGGTCCTAGCTATAACTACATACTGGTGACTGCCACTAGGTAATATATATATATAAATACAGGAAGTAGCATTAAAAAATCCTTAGAAATTCACTAAAAAACCAAAGGCTACAGCGACATTATAATTAGGATCAGAATGTACATGCACAAAACCATTGAAGTTCGTCTGTCATAGTTAGAGTTATTTCAAGTAACTATAACTCATGCCCTAAGGTAATTATAACTCATACCCTCACCATGCACAGTTTTCATGTCTATAATTTTACTGCAACTGTTACAGTGATATTATCAATGATGTCAAGGAAGATGCAATTACTGATGTATTATGTAGTGTATTTGGCAGTGTGTGGCGAAGGTGCGAGTTATAGTCTCCTCAGGGCACAAGTTATAGGCCCATATTTATACTTTTTGACGCAAAACTGCGCTAACGCAGTTTTGCGCCTAAAAAATTAGCGCCGGCTAACGCCATTCTGAAGCGCCATGCGGGCGCCGTATTTATTGAATGGCGTTAGCCGGCGTTAGCCGACCGGCGCTGCCTGGTGTGCGTGAAAAAAAAACACGTACACCAGGCAGCGCCAGCGTAGGGAAAAATGGCGTTTGGGCGTCCAAAAATGGGGCAAGTCAGGCTGAGGCAAAAAAATCGTCTTAACCCGATTTGCGCCATTTTTTTTGGGCGCCCAGACGCCATTAACATGACTCCTGTCTTAGCAAAGACAGGAGTCATGCCCCCTTGCCCAATGGCCATGCACAGGGGACTTCTGTCCCCTGGGCATGGTCATTGGGCATAGTGGCATGTAGGGGGGCACAAATCAGGCCCCCCTATGCCGAAAAAAAAATACTTACCACAACTTACCTTTTCTTCCCTGTGATGGGTCCCTCCATCCTTGGGTGTCCTCCTGGGGTGGGCAAGGGTGGCAGGGGGTGTCCCTGGGGGCTTGGGAGGGCACCTCTGGGCTCATTCTGAGCCCACAGGTCCCTTAACGCCTGCCCTGACCCAGGCGCTAAAATCCGGCGCAAATGCGGGTTTTTTAGTCCCGCCCACTCCCGGGCGTCATTTTTGCCCGGGAGTATAAATACGACGCATATGCATCGCAGTCATTTTTTAAGATGGGAACGCCTACCTTGCATATCATTAACGCAAGGAAGGTGTTCACGCAAAAAAATGACGCTAACTCCATGAACTTTGGCGCTAGACACGTCTAACGCCGAAGTATAAATATGGAGTTAGTTTTGCGTCGAATTTGCGTCGAAAAAAACGACGCAAATTCGGTGCAAACGGAGTATAAATATGCCCCATAGTTTCTTGAACTAACTCTAACTATAACAGCTGTCTTTGAGAATTGTTTTTGTGGAGGAAGGTACTCATGTGACACAAGGGTGCCTGCGTTGGCGCTAGGCAGTAGATTTTGTACCAGCACAGGCAGTGAGCAGGAATGCTCCGTATCGTGGAAAATAAGTCACATTCCTGCCCTCTTTCTTTCAGGCAGTGCAGAAAGTTGTTGTGTTGCATTTCGGTGAGTGAAATTTTGATAAATCTGGCCCCAATTTTGTGCAATTCCAGCTCTACAAACCGCAGTAAGCCTGGGATTTCATTAAATCAGTGCGTGGTTGCACAGGAACGCCCATGCTCCACCCATGTGATATCTACCACTAAGCTGCGGAGTTATGTCATATTTCTTTATAAAGCCTTGCAGGGCTTTGCAAATTCCAAATAAGCAAGGGGGAAGTAAAGGCTTAGTAAATCTAGGCCTGAATGATCAATTGCAATGCCAATAGTTCTTGGTATAATGTGCTAATGCATGGAAACACATTGTTAGCACAGGCCATCCACACTACCAAACAGAAGTGTCTGCGTTTGCTGCTCAGTATATCGTTTATGCCATTGCAGTTTTCAGTAGTTTTTGTTTAAAAAAATATATTTTACCAAATCCAGGAGGCAAGAGGTTAAATCCTGCAGACCGTTTTTTAGTAGGGGTGTTTCCCTGTTGGAGGAGGCTGCCCTGCCTTGTAGTGGGTACCAATGGTACTTACACCTTATACCAGGTCCAGATATCCCTTATTAGTGAAATGAAGTCAGTGTCTAGAAGCCAGGCTCTCTAAGGGTAGTGTGGATGAGCAGCTAAGGACTAACTAGGAGACATGCACTCGAGGGGCTCCCTAGAGGACCCCCAGTATTGCCATTATAGCCTTCTGAGGTTTTCCAGGCAGCCCCAGCTGCTGCCACCTCACAAACAGGTTTCTTCCCTCCTGTTGCTTGAGCAGCTCAAGCCCAGGAAGGCCGAACAAAGGATTTCCTTTGGGAGAGGAATGTTACACCCTCTCCCCTTGGAAATAGGAGTTACAGGCATGAGAGGGGTAGCCTCCCAGAGACTCTGGAAATGCTTTGAAGGACACAGATGGTGCCCTCCTTGCATAATCCAGCCTACTCCGGTTCAGGGACCCCCAGTCCCTGCTCTGGCACGAAACTGGACAAAGAAAAGGGAAGTGACCACTCCCCTGTCCATGACCACCCCAGGGATGGTCCTCAGAGCTCCTCCAGAGGGTCCCTGGATTTTGTCATCTTGGATGCCAAGTTGGCAGGGAACTCTGGGAGCATATGAGAGGCCAGTGCCACCAGGTGACATCAGAGCCCTCCCCTGATAGGTGCTTAACTCTTTAGCTGATCAATTCCCCTATCAGGGCTATTTAGGGTCTCTCCTTTGGGTGGTTTAATTCAGATTGCAAGACTCCAGTAGCAATCCTCTGCATCCTCTACTTCACCTTCTCACTGAATAAACTGTATCTGGACCCTCCAGGAACTCTACAAACTTCAACAAAGAAGCAAAGACGACTTCTGCAGCATTGTATATTCAGCTCCTGCTAGCAACTGCAACTGTTTCCCGGTTGTGCATCCTGAGAGGACAGCCTATCTTCAGCCTGCTCCAGAAGAGCGAAGGAATCTCCCTTGGAGTGAAAGAGTCACTCCCCTGCTTCATCAGGCACTCCACTGCATCTACGGCCGGCCGCGTGGGTCCCCTCTCCTGATGAGTTGCGTGGATCCTGCATCACAGGTGGAGGACTGAAGTGGTCCCGACAGTCCTGAAATCCTACTGTCCAACTTTGGTGGAGGTAAGAGCTTGCCTCCCACGGAAGACAGTATCCCCGTGCACCGCGTGTTTTGCAGTTGCCAAGGCTTGTTGGCATCCTTCCACAAAGTTCTTCATTCACCGTGCAGCTCAGGCCCCCAGCACTTTATCGTGTGATTCACAGCTTCCTAAGTGGTTCTCCGGCGGTGTGGGATCCTTTGTTGTTGTGCTGCATGGGCCTCCTTTTATTCCTCCTTTGTCCCCATGCTGTAGGACTCCTGTACGTTCTGTCTGGTCTTCTGTGGGCACTCTGAGTTGCTGAGAGCCCCCTCTGACTCCCTCTCCTGGGTAGAGTCCACCAGGTCCCTCCTGGTCCCAGGCAGTGTCATTTTCCGTTAACCGTAAGCTTTGTGTGTGCCAAGGCTTGTTGGCGAAATCCAGCGACGCAAACCAGAATCCAATCTTCCATCTGGCGTGGGACATCATCTGCACCAACGAGGAATCCGAATCCGTCTTATTGGGTGCAGTACTGTAGGAAAGTACCATCTTGCCTGGCATGTTACCCCCATTTTTCACTGTATATATGTTGTTTTAGTTGTATGTGTCACTGGGACCCTGGTAACCCAGGGCCCCAGTGCTCATAAGTGTGCCTGAATGTGTTACCTGTGTAGTGACTAACTGTCTCACTGAGGCTCTGCTAATCAGAACCTCAGTGGTTATGCTCTCTCATTTCTTTCCAAATTGTCACTGACAGGCTAGTGACCATTTTTACCAATTTACATTGGCTTACTGGAACACCCTTATAATTCCCTAGTATATGGTACTGAGGTACCCAGGGTATTGGGGTTCCAGGAGATCCCTATGGGCTGCAGCATTTCTTTTGCCACCCATAGGGAGCTCTGACAATTCTTACACAGGCCTGCCACTGCAGCCTGAGTGAAATAACGTCCACGTTATTTCACAGCCATTTTACACTGCACTTAAGTAACTTATAAGTCACCTATATGTCTAACCTTTACCTGGTAAAGGTTAGGTGCAAAGTTACTTAGTGTGAGGGCACCCTGGCACTAGCCAAGGTGCCCCCACATTGTTCAGAGCCAATTCACTGAACTTTGTGAGTGCGGGGACACCATTACACGCGTGCACTACATATAGGTCACTACCTATATGTAGCTTCACCATGGTAACTCCGAATATGGCCATGTGACATGTCTATGATCATGGAATTGCCCCCTCTATGCCATCCTGGCATTGTTGGTACAATTCCATGATCCCAGTGGTCTGTAGCACAGACCCTGGTACTGCCAGACTGCCCTTCCTGGGGTTTCTCTGCAGCTGCTGCTGCTGCCAACCCCTCAGACAGGCAGCTGCCCTCCTGGGGTCCAGCCAGGCCTGGCCCAGGATGGCAGAACAAAGAACTTCCTCTGAGAGAGGGTGTGACACCCTCTCCCTTTGGAAAATGGTGTGAAGGCAGGGGAGGAGTAGCCTCCCCCAGCCTCTGGAAATGCTTTGTTGGGCACAGATGTGCCCAATTCTGCATAAGCCAGTCTACACCGGTTCAGGGACCCCTTAGCCCCTGCTCTGGCGCGAAACTGGACAAAGGAAAGGGGAGTGACCACTCCCCTGACCTGCACCTCCCCTGGGAGGTGTCCAGAGCTCCTCCAGTGTGCTCCAGACCTCTGCCATCTTGGAAACAGAGGTGCTGCTGGCACACTGGACTGCTCTGAGTGGCCAGTGCCACCAGGTGACGTCAGAGACTCCTTGTGATAGGCTCCTTCAGGTGTTAGTAGCCTTTCCTCTCTCCTAGGTAGCCAAACCCTCTTTTCTGGCTATTTAGGGTCTCTGTCTCTGGGGAAACTTTAGATAACGAATGCATGAGCTCAGCCGAGTTCCTCTGCATCTCCCTCTTCACCTTCTGATAAGGAATCGACCGCTGACCGCGCTGGAAGCCTGCAAACCTGCAACATAGTAGCAAAGACGACTACTGCAACTCTGTAACGCTGATCCTGCCGCCTTCTCGACTGTTTTCCTGCTTGTGCATGCTGTGGGGGTAGTCTGCCTCCTCTCTGCACCAGAAGCTCCGAAGAAATCTCCCGTGGGTCGACGGAATCTTCCCCCTGCAACCGCAGGCACCAAAAAGCTGCATTACCGGTCCCTTGGGTCTCCTCTCAGCACGACGAGCGAGGTCCCTCGAATCCTGCGACACCGTCCTAGTGACCCCCACAGTCCAGTGACTCTTCAGCCCAAGTTTGGTGGAGGTAAGTCCTTGCCTCACCTCGCTGGGCCGCATTGCTGGGAACCGCGACTTTGCAAGCTACTCCGGCCCCTGTGCACTTCCGGCGGAAATCCTTCGTGCACAGCCAAGCCTGGGTCCACGGCACTCTAACCTGCATTGCACGACTTTCTAAGTTGGTCTCCGGCGACGTGGGACTCCTTTGTGCAACTTCGGCGAGCACCGTTTCACGCATCTTCGTAGTGCCTGTTTCTGGCACTTCTCCGGGTGCTACCTGCTTTAGTGAGGGCTCTTTGTCTTGCTTGACGTCCCCTCTCTCTGCAGGTCCAATTTGCGACCTCCTGGTCCCTCCTGGGCCCCAGCAGCGTCCAAAAACGCCAAACGCACGATTTGCGTGTAGCAAGGCTTGTTGGCGTCCATCCGGCGGGAAAACACTTCTGCACGACTCTCCAAGGCGTGGGGGATCCATCCTCCAAAGGGAAAGTCTCTAGCCCTTGTCGTTCCTGCAGTATTCACAGTTCTTCAGCCTAGTAAGAGCTTCTTTGCACCAACCGCTGGCATTTCTTGGGCATCTGCCCATCTCCGAGCTGCTTGTGACTTTTGGACTTGGTCCCCTTGTTCCACAGGTACCCTCAGACAGGAATCCATCGTTGTGGCATTGCTGATTTGTGTTTTCCTTGCATTCTCCCTCTAACACGACTATTTTGTCCTTAGGGGAACTTTAGTGCACTTTGCACTCACTTTTCAGGGTCTTGGGGAGGGTTATTTTTCTAACTCTCACTATTTTCTAATAGTCCCAGCGACCCTCTACAAGGTCACATAGGTTTGGGGTCCATTCGTGGTTCGCATTCCACTTCTGGAGTATATGGTTTGTGTTGCCCCTATCCCTATGTTTCCCCATTGCATCCTATTGTAACTATACATTGTTTGCACTGTTTTCTAAGACTATACTGCATATTTTTGCTATTGTGTATATATATCTTGTGTATATTTCCTATCCTCTCACTGAGGGTACACTCTAAGATACTTTGGCATATTGTCATAAAAATAAAGTACCTTTATTTTTAGTATAACTGTGTATTGTGTTTTCTTATGATATTGTGCATATGACACTAAGTGGTACTGTAGTAGCTTCACACGTCTCCTAGTTCAGCCTAAGCTGCTCTGCTAAGCTACCATTATCTATCAGCCTAAGCTGCTAGACACCCTATACACTAATAAGGGATAACTGGGCCTGGTGCAAGGTGCAAGTACCCCTTGGTACTCACTACAAGCCAGTCCAGCCTCCTACATTGGTTGTGCAGCGGTGGGATAAGTGCTTTGAGACTACTTACCACTCTTGTCATTGTACTTTTCATAAGAGAAAAATATACAAAACAAGGTCAGTGTATATACACATAGCCAAAAAGTTTTGCATTTCCTCTTTTCACTCTTTTCTAAGTGCTGAAAAGTACTTCTAAACTTTCAAAAAGTTCTTAAAAGTTTAAAAAGTTTTTTTCTGTCTTTCCAAAAAGTTCTGAAAACTTTTTTATCTTTTGCTATCACTTTAACTCTCTCTAAAAAATGTCTGGCACAGGCCAAAAAGTTGAACTGTCCAAACTTGCATATGATCACCTTAGCTGGAAAGGAGCAAGGAGTCTCTGCATAGAGAGAGGTTTGAGTGTAGGGAAGAATCCTTCCTTAGAACTGTTAATTAATATGCTTAGAGTACAGGATAAGGCCATAAGTGCCCAATCTGTAGAAAAAGTAGCTAATGGTTCTCAATCTGATCCAGGGACTCCCCCAGGAAAAGGTTCAGGAAAGAAACTTCTCAGCCTGCCCATTACTAGACAGTCTAGCATAGTTGGTACAGAGGTTGAATCACATCATACTGATGATGTGCTCTCACATTATGCTGGTAGCCAAGCTGTTAGGGTGCCCTTTGTAAGGGACAGGTCTCCTTCTGTTCATTCCCATCATACCTCTGTATCTAGAAATGTCCCTCCCACCCACCCTGATGACAGATTGTTAGAAAGGGAGCTCAATAGATTGAGAGTGGAACAAACCAGACTGAAGCTCAAGAAGCAACAGCTGGATTTGGATAGAAAGTCTTTAGAAATAGAGAGGGAAAGACAGAAAATGGGTTTAGATACCCATGCTGGCAGCAGCAGTATTCCCCATAGTCATCCTGCAAAAGAGCATGATTCCAGGAATCTGCATAAGATAGTTCCCCCTTACAAGGAGGGGGATGACATTAACAAGTGGTTTGCTGCACTTGAGAGGGCCTGTGCTGTACAGGATGTCCCTCAAAAGCAGTGGGCTGCTATCCTATGGCTATCATTTACTGGAAAAGGTAGGGATAGGCTCCTTACTGTAAAAGAAAATTATGCTAACAATTTCCAAGTTCTTAAGAATGCACTCCTGGATGGTTATGGCTTAACCACTGAACAGTACAGGATAAAGTTCAGAGATACCAAAAAGGAGTCTTCACAAGACTGGGTTGATTTCATTGACCAGGCAGTGAAGGCCTTGGAGGGGTGGTTACATGGCAGTAAAGTTACTGATTATGACAGCCTGTATAACTTGATCCTGAGAGAGCATATTCTTAATAATTGTGTGTCTGATTTGTTGCACCAGTACTTGGTGGACTCTGATCTGACCTCTCCCCAAGAATTGGGAAAGAAGGCAGACAAATGGGTCAGAACAAGAGTGAACAGAAAAGTTCATACAGGGGGTGACAAACATGGCAACAAAAAGAAGGATGGTAAGTCTTCTGACAAGGGTGGGGACAAATCTAAAAATGAGTCTTCATCAGGCCCACAAAAACACTCTGGTGGGGGTGGTGGGCCCAAATCCTCCTTTAATCAGAACAAGGAAAAGAAACCATGGTGCTATTTATGTAAAATAAAAGGCCATTGGACAACAGATCCCAGTTGTCCAAAGAAAGGCACCACAGCTCCTACCACTACAACCCCTACTGCTACACCTAGTGTCCCTACTAATAGCAGTGGTGGTGGGAGCAAACCTACTAATAGCCAATCCAAGGGAGTAGCTGGGCTCACTTTTGGTAATTTAGTTGGGGTTGGTCTGATTAGGGAGACCACAGAGGCTACTTTAGTCTCTGAAGGGGCTATTGACTTAGCCACTTTGGTTGCTTGCCCCCATAACTTGGAGAAGTACAAGCAACTAACCCTAATAAATGGTGTTGAGGTCCAGGCCTACCGGGACACAGGTGCCAGTGTCACAATGGTGATTGAGAAACTGGTGCACCCTGAACAACACATACTTGGACACCAGTACCAAGTAACCGATGCTCACAACATAACACAAAGCCACCCCATGGCTGTTGTAAATCTCAACTGGGGGGGGGTATCTGGTCCAAAGAAAGTTGTGGTAGCTTCAGATTTACCTGTAGACTGTCTATTAGGAAATGATTTGGAGACATCAGCTTGGTCAGATGTGGAGTTGGAGGCCCATGCAGCAATGCTGGGCATCCCAGGGCATATTTTTGCTTTGACAAGGGCTCAGGCCAAAAAGCAAAAAGGACAGGGAAGCTTGGATCCTGGAACAATGGACCAAGTGCTCCCTAAAGCTAGGGCTAGTAGAAGCAAACCACTTCCTACTGTCCCTCCCTCTACAGTGGATTCTACTTCTGAGGAAGAAGAATTCCCTCCCTGTGCAGAACCTACACCAGAGGAGCTGGAAGCAGACACTGCTGAGCTTTTGGGTGAAGGGGGGCCTGCCAGAGAGGAGCTGGGTGTGGCACAGCAAACCTGTCCCACATTAGAGGGTCTCAGACAGCAAGCTGTCAAACAGGCTAATGGGGATGTCAGTGACTCACACAGAGTTTACTGGGAGGACAACCTCTTGTACACTGAGCATAGGGATCCTAAACCTGGAGCTGCCAGGAGATTAGTGATTCCTCAGGAGTACAGAAAGTTCCTCCTAACACTGGCACATGACATTCCCTTAGCTGGGCACCTGGGTCAAATGAAAACTTGGGACAGATTGGTACCACTGTTTCATTGGCCTAGGATGTCTGAGGACACAAAAGAATTTTGTAAGTCCTGTGAAACCTGTCAAGCCAGTGGCAAGACAGGTGGCACTCCAAAGGCACCCCTTATCCCACTGCCTGTGGTTGGGGTTCCCTTTGAAAGGGTAGGGGTTGACATAGTTGGCCCCCTTGTCCCTCCTACTGCTTCAGGCAATAGGTTTATCTTGGTGGTAGTGGACCATGCCACAAGATATCCTGAAGCAATTCCTTTAAGGACCACTACAGCTCCTGCAGTGGCAAAGGCCCTCCTGGGAATATTTTCCAGGGTGGGCTTCCCAAAGGAAGTAGTATCAGACAGAGGAAGCAATTTCATGTCTGCATACTTAAAGGCCATGTGGAAGGAGTGTGGTGTAACTTACAAGTTCACAACACCCTATCATCCACAAACAAATGGACTGGTGGAGAGATTTAATAAAACTCTCAAAGGCATGATTATGGGACTCCCTGAAAAACTCCGCAGGAGATGGGATATCCTTCTACCATGCCTCCTTTTTGCCTACAGGGAGGTACCCCAGAAAGGAGTGGGCTTCAGCCCCTTTGAACTTCTTTTTGGACACCCTGTTAGGGGTCCACTCACACTTGTAAAGGAGGGTTGGGAACAACCTTTAAAAGCTCCTAAGCAGGATATTGTGGATTATGTACTTGGCCTCAGATCAAGGATGGCTGAGTACATGAAAAAGGCCAGTAAAAACCTTCAGGCCAGCCAAGAGCTCCAGAAGCAATGGCATTATCAGAAGGCTGTTTTGGTTCAGTACCAACCAGGGCAGAAAGTGTGGGTCTTGGAGCCTGTGGCCCCAAGAGCACTCCAAGATAAATGGAGTGGACCCCACACAATTGTTGAAAAGAAGGGTGAAGTCACCTACTTGGTTGACTTAGGCACTGCCAGGAGTCCCCTTAGGGTGCTCCATGTCAACCGCCTGAAACCCTACTATGACAGGGCTGATCTCACCCTGCTCATGGCAACAGATGAGGGACAGGAAGAAGACAGTGATCCTCTACCTGATCTCTTCTCTTCCACAGAACAAGATGCTCTTGTGGAAGGTGTAGTTTTGGCTGATTGTCTTACTGCTGAGCAGAAAGATAATTGCATAAATCTCCTAGGACAATTTTCAGAACTCTTCTCCATTGTGCCAGGCACCACTTCTTGGTGTGAGCACACTATAGATACTGGAGACAGTTTACCTGTCAAAAGTAAGATCTATAGGCAGCCTGACCATGTCAGGGACTGCATAAAGCAAGAAGTTCAGAAGATGTTGGAACTAGGAGTGGTTGAGCACTCTGACAGTCCATGGGCTTCTCCTGTGGTACTGGTACCAAAACCCAATTCTAAAGATGGAAAGAAGGAAATGAGGTTTTGTGTAGACTATAGAGGTCTCAACTTGGTAACCAAAACTGATGCTCACCCTATACCCAGGGCAGATGAGCTAATAGATACACTGGCATCTGCCAAGTATCTAAGCACTTTTGATTTGACTGCAGGGTATTGGCAGATCAAAATGTCAGAAGATGCTAAACCTAAGACTGCATTTTCTACCATTGGAGGACATTACCAGTTTACTGTAATGCCTTTTGGTTTGAAAAATGCACCTGCCACTTTTCAGAGGTTGGTGAACACAGTCCTGCAAGGGCTGGAAGCTTTCAGTGCAGCATATTTGGATGATATAGCTGTCTTTAGCTCCAGCTGGGATGATCACCTGGTCCACCTTTGGAAAGTTTTGGAGGCCCTGCAAAAGGCAGGCCTCACTATCAAGGCTTCAAAGTGCCAGATAGGGCAGGGTAAGGTGGTTTATCTGGGACACCTTGTTGGTAGGGAACAGATTGCACCACTTCAGGGGAAAATCCAAACTATTATTGATTGGGTTCCCCCTACCACTCAGACTCAGGTGAGAGCCTTCCTAGGCCTCACTGGGTATTACAGGAGGTTCATTAAGAACTATGGCTCCATTGCAGCCCCTCTTAATGACCTCACATCCAAGAAAATGCCTAAAAAGGTATTATGGACAGCAAACTGTCAGAAAGCTTTTGAGGAGCTGAAGCAGGCCATGTGCTCTGCACCTGTCCTGAAAAGCCCTTGTTACTCTAAAAAATTCTATGTCCAAACTGATGCATCTGAATTAGGAGTAGGGGCAGTCCTATCACAACTTAATTCTGAGGGCCAGGATCAACCTGTTGCTTTTATTAGTAGAAGGTTGACCCCTAGAGAAAAGCGTTGGTCTGCCATTGAGAGGGAGGCCTTTGCTGTGGTCTGGGCTCTGAAGAAGTTGAGGCCATACCTGTTTGGCACTCACTTCATTGTTCAGACAGACCACAAACCTCTACTTTGGCTAAAACAAATGAAAGGTGAAAATCCTAAATTGTTGAGGTGGTCCATATCCCTACAGGGAATGGACTATACAGTGGAACATAGACCTGGGAGTAGCCACTCCAATGCAGATGGACTCTCCAGATATTTCCACTTAGACAATGAAGACTCATCAGGTAATGGCTAGTCTTATTGTCCTTCGTTTGGGGGGGGGTTGTGTAGGAAAGTACCATCTTGCCTGGCATGTTACCCCCATTTTTCACTGTATATATGTTGTTTTAGTTGTATGTGTCACTGGGACCCTGGTAACCCAGGGCCCCAGTGCTCATAAGTGTGCCTGAATGTGTTACCTGTGTAGTGACTAACTGTCTCACTGAGGCTCTGCTAATCAGAACCTCAGTGGTTATGCTCTCTCATTTCTTTCCAAATTGTCACTGACAGGCTAGTGACCATTTTTACCAATTTACATTGGCTTACTGGAACACCCTTATAATTCCCTAGTATATGGTACTGAGGTACCCAGGGTATTGGGGTTCCAGGAGATCCCTATGGGCTGCAGCATTTCTTTTGCCACCCATAGGGAGCTCTGACAATTCTTACACAGGCCTGCCACTGCAGCCTGAGTGAAATAACGTCCACGTTATTTCACAGCCATTTTACACTGCACTTAAGTAACTTATAAGTCACCTATATGTCTAACCTTTACCTGGTAAAGGTTAGGTGCAAAGTTACTTAGTGTGAGGGCACCCTGGCACTAGCCAAGGTGCCCCCACATTGTTCAGAGCCAATTCACTGAACTTTGTGAGTGCGGGGACACCATTACACGCGTGCACTACATATAGGTCACTACCTATATGTAGCTTCACCATGGTAACTCTGAATATGGCCATGTAACATGTCTATGATCATGGAATTGCCCCCTCTATGCCATCCTGGCATTGTTGGTACAATTCCATGATCCCAGTGGTCTGTAGCACAGACCCTGGTACTGCCAGACTGCCCTACCTGGGGTTTCTCTGCAGCTGCTGCTGCTGCCAACCCCTCAGACAGGCAGCTGCCCTCCTGGGGTCCAGCCAGGCCTGGCCCAGGATGGCAGAACAAAGAACTTCCTCTGAGAGAGGGTGTGACACCCTCTCCCTTTGGAAAATGGTGTGAAGGCAGGGGAGGAGTAGCCTCCCCCAGCCTCTGGAAATGCTTTGTTGGGCACAGATGTGCCCAATTCTGCATAAGCCAGTCTACACCGGTTCAGGGACCCCTTAGCCCCTGCTCTGGCGCGAAACTGGACAAAGGAAAGGGGAGTGACCACTCCCCTGACCTGCACCTCCCCTGGGAGGTGTCCAGAGCTCCTCCAGTGTGCTCCAGACCTCTGCCATCTTGGAAACAGAGGTGCTGCTGGCACACTGGACTGCTCTGAGTGGCCAGTGCCACCAGGTGACGTCAGAGACTCCTTGCGATAGGCTCCTTCAGGTGTTAGTAGCCTTTCCTCTCTCCTAGGTAGCAAAACCCTCTTTTCTGGCTATTTAGGGTCTCTGTCTCTGGGGAAACTTTAGATAACGAATGCATGAGCTCAGCCGAGTTCCTCTGCATCTCCCTCTTCACCTTCTGATAAGGAATCGACCGCTGACCGCGCTGGAAGCCTGCAAACCTGCAACATAGTAGCAAAGACGACTACTGCAACTCTGTAACGCTGATCCTGCCGCCTTCTCGACTGTTTTCCTGCTTGTGCATGCTGTGGGGGTAGTCTGCCTCCTCTCTGCACCAGAAGCTCCGAAGAAATCTCCCGTGGGTCGACGGAATCTTCCCCCTGCAACCGCAGGCACCAAAAAGCTGCATTACCGGTCCCTTGGGTCTCCTCTCAGCACGACGAGCGAGGTCCCTCGAATCCAGCGACACCGTCCAAGTGACCCCCACAGTCCAGTGACTCTTCAGCCCAAGTTTGGTGGAGGTAAGTCCTTGCCTCACCTCGCTGGGCCGCATTGCTGGGAACCACGACTTTGCAAGCTACTCCGGCCCCTGTGCACTTCCGGCGGAAATCCTTCGTGCACAGCCAAGCCTGGGTCCACGGCACTCTAACCTGCATTGCACGACTTTCTAAGTTGGTCTCCGGCGACGTGGGACTCCTTTGTGCAACTTCAGCGAGCACCGTTTCACGCATCCTCGTAGTGCCTGTTTCTGGCACTTCTCCGGGTGCTACCTGCTTCAGTTAGGGCTCTTTGTCTTGCTCGACGTCCCCTCTCTCTGCAGGTCCAATTTGCGACCTCCTGGTCCCTCCTGGGCCCCAGCAGCGTCCAAAAACGCCAAACGCACGATTTGCGTGTAGCAAGGCTTGTTGGCGTCCATCCGGCGGGAAAACACTTCTGCACGACTCTCCAAGGCGTGGGGGATCCATCCTCCAAAGGGGAAGTCTCTAGCCCTTGTCGTTCCTGCAGTATTCACAGTTCTTCAGCCTAGTAAGAGCTTCTTTGCACCAACCGCTGGCATTTCTTGGGCATCTGCCCATCTCCGAGCTGCTTGTGACTTTTGGACTTGGTCCCCTTGTTCCACAGGTACCCTCAGACAGGAATCCATCGTTGTGGCATTGCTGATTTGTGTTTTCCTTGCATTCTCCCTCTAACACGACTATTTTGTCCTTAGGGGAACTTTAGTGCACTTTGCACTCACTTTTCAGGGTCTTGGGGAGGGTTATTTTTCTAACTCTCACTATTTTCTAATAGTCCCAGCGACCCTCTACAAGGTCACATAGGTTTGGGGTCCATTCGTGGTTCGCATTCCACTTCTGGAGTATATGGTTTGTGTTGCCCCTATCCCTATGTTTCCCCATTGCATCCTATTGTAACTATACATTGTTTGCACTGTTTTCTAAGACTATACTGCATATTTTTGCTATTGTGTATATATATCTTGTGTATATTTCCTATCCTCTCACTGAGGGTACACTCTAAGATACTTTGGCATATTGTCATAAAAATAAAGTACCTTTATTTTTAGTATAACTGTGTATTGTGTTTTCTTATGATATTGTGCATATGACACTAAGTGGTACTGTAGTAGCTTCACACGTCTCCTAGTTCAGCCTAAGCTGCTCTGCTAAGCTACCATTATCTATCAGCCTAAGCTGCTAGACACCCTATACACTAATAAGGGATAACTGGGCCTGGTGCAAGGTGCAAGTACCCCTTGGTACTCACTACAAGCCAGTCCAGCCTCCTACAAGTACTGACTGTTCTTCTTCACCGCTGGTTCTTCTTGTGCACCTTCATCTTGGTTAGCAGGGGCTCCTGCTCTCCCTGGACTCTTCTGTGCTTCTTTGACTTGGTCCCCTTCTTCCACAGGTCTTTAGGCCCAGGAATCCACTGTTGGTGTCTTGCAGTCTCTTCTGGTTCTTGCATAATCTTCTTTCTCGTGTTTCTTTGTGATCTAGGAATGTTACTGTGTTTTACTCCTGCTTTCCTGGGCTCTGGGGTGGGTTCTATTACTTACCTTTGGTGTTTTCTAATACGCCCAGCGCCCCTCTACACACTACCTTTGTCTAGGTGGGAAACCAACATTCACATTCCACTTTCTTAGTATATGGTTTGTGTTCCCCCTAGGCCCATTTCTAATTATTGTGATTTCCACTAATTGCACTTGTTTTCTTACTGTTTTTATGCCTATTTCTGCATGCTAGTGTAGATAATTTGTGTATTACTTACCTCCTAAAGGAGTATAGTCTGTATGGTATTTTTGGCAGATGTCACCAAAATAAAGTACCTTTATTTTTGTAACATTGAGTATTTTCTTTCATGTGTGTGAGTACTGTGTGACTACAGTGGTATTGCGTGACCTTTGCATGTCTCCTAGATAAGCCTTTGGAGTGCCACCTGTCTTGCCACTGGCTTGACAAGTGACACAGGAGTGACAAAACTCCTTGGTGTCTTCGTACATATGGGGCCAGTGAAAGTGAGAGACAAGTCTGTCCCAGGTCTTGCTTTGCCCCAAGTGGCCTGCAAGTGGAATATCATGAGCTAGAGGTAACAGGAACTCCCTAAACATCAGAGGGTTTATTAGTTTCCTGGTGGATACAGGTTTAGGGTCCCTTCCTTCTGAGTAAAGGAGGCTGTTATCCCAGTACACCTCATGGGTGCCACTAATATCCCCTGCCTCTTGTGTTGCAGCTTGCTAAGCCCTCCAGTGTGGGACATGTTTGCTGTTCCTTACTGAGTTCCTCCCTGGTGGCCCCCCTGCACCTAAGAGCTCAGCTGTGTCTGCTTTTATCTGCTCTGGTGTAGGTTCCACCCAAGGCGTGGATTCTTCTCCCTCAGGAGTTGAATCCTCACTGGAGGCAGGAGCAGGGGGTACTCTTTTACACTTACTGCTCTTTGGTTTAGGCCATTGTTCCAGGCTTCAGGGTTCCATGTTCTTTTTGTTTTTCAGCCTGTGCTCTAGTGAGGGCAAAGATGTGCCAAGGGATGCCCAGCATTGCTGTATGGGCCTCCAATTCCACTTCAGCCCAAGCTGAAATCTCCAAAATTGTTACCTAGCAGACCTTCTACAGGTACAGAAAAGGACACTACAACCTTTTTAGGGCCAGTAACCCACCCCCCAGCTGAAATCAATAACTGCCATGGGGTGGCACAAAGTGTTATTATGAGCATCAATCACTCAATCAATCAATCAATCAGTTTTGTAAAGCGCAACTACTCATCTGTGAGGGTCTCCAGGCGCTGGTGGTGGGTCTGGGCCTCATTCGAAGAGCAATGTTTTGAGGTTCTTCCTGAAGATGGTGAGAGATGGGCTTTGACTGAGGTGCGTGGGCAGGTTGTTCAAGCACTTGGCTGAGAGGTATGCAAAATCTTCCTTCGGCTGTGGTTTTCCGGATGCGTGGGACTGTAGCTAGTGCCTGCTGGGTGGAGCGGAGGGGTCAGGCAGGGTTATGGAAGGAGATGAGATGGATCAGGTAGGCCAGTCCGATTTTGTGCAGGGCCTTGTAGGTGTGGGTGAGTAGTTTGAAATTGATTTGCTTCTCTACTGGGAGCCAATGGAGGGTCCTCAGGTTTTGGGAGATATGTGCTTGGTGGGGGAAGGTCAGGACGAGGCTTGTGGAGGGATTTTAGATGAGTTGTTTCCTGATGTTCTTTGTTGTGGTGCCGGTGTTGAGTGCGCAGCCATAGTCGAGTTTGCTAGTGACTAGGGCATGGGTAGATGTTTTGCAGCAGTCGACCGGGATCCATTTGAAGAGTTTGCGGAGTTGGCGGAGTGTGTACCAGGAAGAAGAGGTGTATGCGTTTACCTGTCGGGATGATTCCTAGGTTGCGGGCGTGGTCAGTTGGATTAGGTGGTCTGCTGAGCGATGTGGGCCCCCAGGAGTAGTCCAAGACTCAGGTGGAGTTTCCGAAGATGATGAGGTTGGTCTCGTCCGAATTGAGCTTGAGGCAGCTCTCCTGCATTCAGGCGGTGCCGGCTTTCATTCCAGTGTGAAAGTTTCTCTTAGCTTTGTCTGGGTCTTCCGTGAGGGATATGAGGAGTTGTGTGTCATCTGCATGTGAGACAATGTTCATTTCCTGGTCTCTGATGATGGCTGCCAGCGGGGCCATGCATATGTTGAAGAGCGTTGGGCTCAGGGAGGATCCCTGAGGCACTCCGCAGCTGACTTCTGTTGGCTTGAATATGAAGGGTGGGAACCTGACTCTCTATGTTCTTCTGGTGAGGAAGGAGTGGATCCATTGCAAGGCCTTTCCGCGGATTCCTGTGTCATGGAGTCTGGTGCCTAAGGTGCCAAGTAGGTGTTGCTCAGGAGACACCAGTTTCTCTGTCACCATAGTGACACTGGCACCTGTGTCCCTGTAGGCCTCAGCCTCAACATCATTGATTAGGGGATGTTGCCTGTACTTACCCATATTAACAAGACAGGCAGCTAGGGTGGGAAGGTCAATGCCCCATCAGAGACCAACACAGTCTCAGTGGTCTCTCTAACTAGCCCAGATACCACTACAGTCCCCAAGGTGAGCCCAGCTACACTTTTGGACTGACTTCTGTTATAGTTATTCTCACCACTACTGTTATTGCTAGGGACACTAGGAGTAGAAGTGGTGTTAGTAGTGGTGGGGGCTTCATTCCTTTTTTAGGACAGGAGCTGTCTCCTGCCCTATGGCGTTTGTTTTTACACATGTAGCACCAAGGCTTTTCAAAGTTGGAAGAAGAGGATTTATTCACTCCCCCAGAGGTGTTTAGTGGACCTGATTAAACACTATTTGTGGTTATCTTTGTCCCCCCACCCTTGTCCTGAGACTTACCTGTTTCCTTCTATTTGTGGTCACCCCCTGTGTGAGATTTCCCACTTACCCTGGTGCAGACCCACTTGTCTGCCTTCTTTCCCAAATCTTGGGGCGAGGTCAGATCAGAGTCCACCAGGTAATGATGCAGCTGATCAAAAATACTGTTATTTAAAATGTGTTCTCTCAGGATTAGGTTATACAAGCCCTGATAGTCACTTACTTTGCTCCCATGCAACCAGCCCTCCAGAGCTTTCGCAGAACAGTCCACAAAATCTACCCAATCTTGGGAGGACTCCTTTGAGTTTCCCTGAACTTGATTATATATTGTTCAGTGGTCAAACCAAATCCATTTAATAGTGCACTTTTCAAAGCTGTATAATTGTCTCCATCTTCCTCTCTGACAGTGAGGAGTTTTTTTCTGCTTTAGTCAGAGAAGGAGAGCCACAAGGTTGCTGCCCTCCGCCTTTGGGGGACCTTCTTAACTTTGCAGGCACTCTCCAAAGCAGTGAACCATTTATAGATGTCATCTCCCACATTGTAAAGTGGGACTATCTTGCTCAGAATCATAAGAGTCCTCCCTGATTCTGGTATCCCTGAAACTGAATTTGCTGCCACCACCCCAATCCCTGTCTTTCCCTCTCCCCTGCCAAGGCCTCCCTATTTAAGGCCAGCTGTTGCTGCTGCAGCACCAGCTTGGCTTCCTCCAACCTAAGCTCTCTGTCTAAGGAGTCTTCCCCTGAGGTGGATCAGTGGGTCCCCTCAGAGACCAAGGAGACATGGGAATGGACAGAGGAGGATCCATCCCCCCTCCTCGAAACCCTCTGTACCAACTCTCTAGGAGTAAAGGTGGGCCTACTGGAATGCCCCCCCTTCTCACTACCAGCAGTGCTTCTAAAAGAGTGTGGTGTTCCCCAGGTTCCTCCTGACCCTCCCCAGTGTAGCCTAAGTCTAAGTCTTTCCTGTCTAGGGCTGGAGGTTTAGCTTCTACTTCTTCCTCCTTCTGACTGCCAGCATTGTCCTGGTCAGCCTTGGGGAGTTAGCCAAGAAGCAGACTTTTATTGGGACTTCTCCCTGTCTTCAGTTTTCTACTGACACACATCTCCCTAAGCTCTTGAAGGGTGAGACTATAATATTGAGAGTCTGGGGCTTGAGAGTTGTGCTCTACTGAAGACAATTTCTTGCTACAGTGGTGTGGGTGTGCCTAACTACTCTAACAACTAGGATCCCAGAAAAGTTTGGAGCAAGTGCTATGCTAGATCCCTAGCTTACCCAAACATAGGAGACTAGAAATCCTAACAACTAAATGTAATGTGTACCTAGCACCTAGTAATGATCTCTCCTGTGGTGTTATCACTTTATACCAGGTCCAGGTATTCCCTATTAGTGAGGTGCAGACAAGCCTGCTAGTGCACCTCTGAACTCAGAGCGGCAAAACACAAATGCAAACAACTTGAAAGAAAGGGGTGGACTAGTAGAAAACACATTGACCGGGCCACCTTCATAGCGGCCCTCAACACTTCCACCACCAGTTCAAAGCCACCAAAAAGGAAGCCCTGACATGCTAGATTGAGATCAGTGCCACTCAAAGCAGGAATTTCTTTACCATTGTCAAAGAGTTCACTGTCCGCAAGTCACGAAAACTCAACCCCCCCCACAGGAACTCTGTGACGCCCTCGCTGACCACTTCTACCATAAGATAGAAATCATCTACAGAAAGTTCAACTCCCAGCCAAAGGCCACCCCTCAAACTCTCCCACCACAGCCGTCGGCCACCCTCTCACATCATGGGAAGAAGCTCAGCACACCGAACACAAACACTCACATGAACTCCATCCACTCTGGAGCACCTACCGACCCATGCCCCCACCGACTCTTCGACCTAGCAAGAGATGAGATCAGCCTCCAGCTTAACACCATCCTCAACACCTTCATTGCCACAGCCACCTTTCCTTATGCCTGAAACCACACAGATGTAAGACCCCTCCTCAAGAAATCATCGGCTGACCCCAGCAAACTCCAGAACTACTGTCCCATCACTCTGCTGTCGTTCCCCGACAAAGTCTTGGGGAAGGCCATCAACCTCCAACTCACCAAACACCTGGAAAGTAACAATCTACTGGATCGCAATCAGGATTCAAGCCATGGACATCACCAAGACAGCCCTTATCACCACAATGGACGACATTTGCACCCTGCTCAACACACAGATGAAGCGCTCAAATAGACAGCATCCTTTCTCTTGGGCCGCACCCAAAGAATCCAGATCCATCACTTCGCAACCCAAGCACACCATCTGCAGTGTCTCTCAAAGTTCCTCCCTCAGTCCCACTATCTTCAATACAGTGGTGTGGCCCCCGCAGCCCCTTTGGTATGGAGAGCCCTGAACCAGGGGTCCCGAGCTCCGGGGGGCCCCTTCAGCACAGTACACTGTACACAGGCGGAAGCCCCTGACTGGGTTCAGGGTGAGGGGGGCTACTACAGGTTCTTTGCAGGGGGGACCCTCTTAAGTTTTGTTACACCACTGCTTCAATACCTACATGACTCTAATTGAGGACACCGTCAGAACCCACAACATCAACATAGTCTCCTATGCTGATGACACCCAGCTCATCCTCTCGCTCTCAGTTGACCCCACAATAATGAAGACCAACTTCCAACACTACATGAAGAGCGTCTCAGCCTGGATGAAGATCCACTGCTTGAAGCTCAACACGGACAAAACCGAAGTACTGATCCTCTGCAGACACATTCCTCTGGAACAACCTCAGCATCATTCTGGACAGCAGCGAACTCTCCATGAAACGCCAGGTCAACACAGTCACTTCTTCCTGCTTCCACACCCTCCGCCAGCTCCACAAACTCTCTCAGTCAACACCAGAAAAACTGTGACACAGGCTCTTCTCACAAGCAGATTGTGCTTGCACTCTATGCCGGCACCACCACCGAATTCATGAGAAGACTCCAGACAATCCAGAACACAGCAGACAGACTGATCCTTAACCTGCCATAAAGGACCCACATCACCCAGCACCTGAAAAACCTCCACTGGCTTCCCATCCAGAAATTTTTTAATTTCAAGCTCCTGACAAACCCCTATGAATCCTTCCATGACCAAGGACCGACCTACATGAAATACCACCTAAGCTTTCATCTACCTCCCAGGAACCTCCGCTCCACCCACATAGCCCTCACTCAGTTACCACGCATCAGATGCTGTTGCACCCAAGGTTGCTCCTTCATCTACCTCACCGCCAAGTCCTGGAAGGCCCTCCACTTCCTCACTTCTACCTCACTGACCCAATTCAGGAAAGGGCTCAAAACATGGCTCTTCGACTGACACAGCAGCACAGCACCTGGATACCCGCTTGGGTGAGAAGTAGCGCTTTATAAATACAGTTTAATTGATTGATTGACATGAATGTATAAATACCAAATAGTAGTGGTCTGTCCACCAAAGAAACTTTCTTCAGAATGAAGCGGGCGAGGAATAATAACGGTGTGCAAAAAGGTGTTTGTTCAGTGTGTGATGCATGTAAATTCAGAGGAAGTCGTTGATTTGAACATATTTGTTCTGGGCAACCATTTTCATGAAAATCATATTGGAGGTAACCTACAAACCTCTCACAACACGCATCCAGTTTCACAATTATTGTCATCAAATTCAAAACACAACTCTTCCCAACACAACCATACAATTGCTAATAGAAATCATTATGGCCCTCATTCTGACCTTGGCGGGCGGCGGAGGCCGCCCGCCAAAGTCCCGCCGTCAGGTTACCGTTCCGCGGTCGAAAGACCGCGGCGGTAATTCTGACTTTCCCGCTGGGCTGGCGGGCGGTCGCCTTCAGACCGCCAGCCAGCCCAGCGGGAAAGAGGCTTCCACGATGAAGCCGGCTCGGAATCGAGCCGGCGGAGTGGAAGCTGTGCGACGGGTGCAGTTGCACCCGTCGCGTATTTCACTGTCTGCGCAGCAGACAGTGAAATACATGTAGGGGCCCTCTTACGGGGGCCCCTGCAATGCCCATGCCAGTGGCATGGGCACTGCAGGGGCCCCCAGGGGCCCCGCGACCCCCCCTACCGCCATCCGTATCTCGGCGGTCCGACCGCCGGGATCTGGATGGCGGTAGGGGGGGTCGGAATCCCCGCGGCGGTGCAGCAAGCTGCGCCGCCGCGGAGGATTCAATGGGGCCGCGGTACACTGGCGGGACCCCGCCAGTGGTGCCGGTCCGACCGCGGCTTTACCGCCGCGGTCGGAATCCCATTGGAGCACCGCCGGCCTGTCGGCGGTGCTCCCGCGGTCCTCCGCCCTGGCGGTCAAAGACCGCCAGGGTCAGAATGACCACCTATGTGTGATCTGCATGACCCAATACTCAAGGTCTGCGCCAGATTACGTTGCATAATAAAAACTACGTAGAGTTAGTTGGTGGACAGGTTACTTCATCAAAACGGTGATAGATATCCCATCCGCCGAAATCGAAATATCATTATGTTCTATGGGATTTATATTTCAGCGGATGAGATATCCATCACCATTGTGATGGAGTAACCCGTCCGCCAATATCTAAATAAGGCCGAAAGTCATAAGAACAGGTCTCGTGCTCTCCCTGCTGCCACCACCGCCCTCAATCTGCTCCTGTCCTAGGATTCTGCCAGCATCCAGAAGAACAACAGCCATCAGACCTCGGGTAGCAGTCCCCTGTGCCTGCTACCAGCAGACCTCCCCAGGCTTCCTGCCCGCAGATCTCTCACCTTTCTCCTAGCGCCCTCCCCTTCACACCTCCCGCAGTGCCCTTTCCCGCTCTGCCATTTTCCCACTCTGCCAAGCTCCCACCTCCCCAGCACCCCGCCTTCCTCCCTGAAGCCTATTTAATGAAGGCCACAGTGGGTGCACGCAGTGGGTGTGTCAATGGCATGCAGAAGGTGTGCCAAAGGCAAACCCGTCTACACTTGTCTGTGCTTGGACCACGCCCAGCTCCAGGACCCCTGGTCCTTCTCCCATCTGCTACTACTCTGCAGACAAGTTCCTGGTCCTCAACACCGGATGCCAAGCCTTCCACTGCTGCACATCCTCCCCGTGGTCCACAGAAGGATCTTTCGACTGTCACCACTGCCACTTCTCCTACTTCACAGAACCGCCTACCCGCACAGGACCCAACACCACTATCCCCAAAAGACCACCGCCAACCTGGAACCAGTACACTGCATCCTGCTCAATGCCCACTCCCACAGCAAACACGCCATGGAAATGTGGGACACCATCACCACCCTCACCGCAAACGTCTCCAACCCCGACATCGCCACCGCCACCCCGACAGATACAAGAGGATACACCAGGACCGCCCCAACATGCACAGCGGAGGAATCGCCATAATTTTCAAGGAACCATTCAATGCTCTGCCACGAACAACAACTCCACGCCTGTCATGGAGCACCTTAACTTCCTACTACACATCAAGGCGAAGACAACCATAAGAGGTACCCTTGCATACAGACCATTAGGACCCAGGCCAGCATTCTGTAAGCAATATCATCGTCCCCCTTACCATCGATTCCCTCTTCTACATGCTGCTCGGCAACCTCAACTTCTTCATCGAGGACCCCAAGGACACCAACTCCACATCCCTACTAGAGAACCTCAACAACATTGGACTCACACAACTAGTCTCCAAACCCACCCACAGAGCTGGACACACCCTCAACACCATCTTCTCCTCCAGCGACAGAATCAAATACACCCACACCATGGAACTCTGGAGTGACCACACAATCGTCGATTTTACCATTTCTAAGTCCCAGCACACTATCACCAAGCACCAAAGCGCCACCCACTGCAGCTGGGAAAAAGTAACTGAGTGCCAATGGACGCAGGCCCTCAGCACCACACTACCCCACATGTCATCCAACCTCGACCAGGCTGCTAACAACTTCTCTGACTGGATAAGAAAATGTGCCGACAAAGTCACCCCTCTGAAACCAGTAAGAGCCAACAGAATGTCAAGACACGCCAGCTGGTACACCCCAGAGCTCAGAATCCAGAATCACCAAGCGCAACTGTCTTTCACTCAAGAAGTGATGACGAATCTTAAAGGGCCCTTCCGACAAAGCCGCAAACACGCCGGAACTCAACAACTACCACTGGCATATCAAGGAGGCCGAAAGAGCAGCCATCACGGACAGCTGCAGCCAACCACACCAAGGAGCTCTTCAAAACTATCAATTCTCCAACCTGACTGCCACAGAAAACACAGTACACCCCTCCCAACACCTCTGCGACTCACTATCCGACTACTTCCACAGCAAGATTGCCAACATCTCCAACAATTTTAACGCTCAACCCACCTCACTCAGCTTTGACAACCATATCCAACCAGCAAAGCCCAGCCATAACCACCTGGTCCCCACTTGATGCTCAGACCACTTTATCCATCATGTCCTCTATCCACTCAAGGGCACCAACCAATCCCTGCCCCCACCATCTCTTCAACCTAAAATCCAACATAATCAGCACTCAACTCACCAACCTCCTCAATGCTTCAATCTCTACAGCATCCTTTCTAGACAGATGGAAGCACACAGCTCTCAGCTGACCCCAGTGACCTCAAGAACCACTGGCCGTTCTCCCTGCTCACATACCCAGCCTAAGTCCTCGATAAGGCCATCAACCGACAGCTCACTGACTACCTAGAATGAAATCACCTACTCGACGCATCACAATCAGGTTTCTGGGCCAACCATACCACTGAGACATCGTAACCCTTCTCAACACCGTCGCCCACCACATCCTTATCAACAGACTCCACAATATCGTCATTCAACAACACATCTTCAATTGGATCATCTCATTCCTCTCAAGACACACACAGAGCATCCGTCTACCTCCTTTCACCTCCACTCCCAAAAAAATCAATTGCGGCTTACCCCAAGGACCATCCCTCAGCCCCACTCTGTTCAACATCTGCATGACCCCACTCTCAGACATCGTCAGATCCCACAGACTCAACATAATCTCCTACGCCAATGACACTCACTTCGTCCTCTCGCTCACCAAAGACCTCTATAACACCATAACCAACTTCTGCAATGCTATGATAGACGTAGCTGACTGGATGAGAGACTGCTGCCTCAAATTGTACTCCGACAAAACAAAGATACTGATCTTCAGAAAGAACACCTCTGCTTGGAGCCACAGCTAGTGGCCAGAAGAACTCGGACTCACCCCCACACCAACTGACAAGGCTCGTAACCTCAGGATAATCTTGAACAGCCAACTGACCATAAAACAACAAGTCAACGCAGCTGCATACTCGACTTTCTCACCCTCCACATGCTCTGCAAGCTCTTCAGATGGATCCAAGAAAACACCAGAAAGATCATCACACAAGCCCTCGTCACCAGCCACCTAGACTATGGCAACGCGCTCGACACCAGTAGCTCCTCCCAGCTCCTGAGAAGACTCCAGATAATACAGAACACAGCATCCAGACTCATCCTGGGCCTCAGCAAACATACACTGTTCAGGAAAGATGCCAGTTCAAGATGCTCACACACATCTACAAAGTCTACCAGAAACATGGGCCTTCCTACATCAACCACCGACTGAACTTCCATCTGGCCTCGAGACACCTTCGCTCCACCTTCCTCACCCTTGTCTCCTGCATCCATCGCACCCGCAGCAGAGGCCCCGCATTCTCCTACATTGCAGCCTAAGCCTGGAATTACCTCCCCCTCCATCTCCATATTGCTCCCTCCCTGGCAGACTTCAGAAAGCAACTTAAGACCTGGCTTTTCGAAAGAGACACAGCTACCTCAGCATCCAGATACCCCTAGGAGTGAGATTGTAGCACTTTAAAAAAGAGTGATTGATTGGTTCATAGATAGAAAAAGGTTCACAGGTGGTGCTGATGCTGGGATTGAAAATGCCAATTGTAGGAAAGTACCATCTTGCCTGGCATGTTACCCCCATATTTCACTGTATGTATGTTGTTTTAGTCCTTGTGTCACTGGGACCCTGCCAGTCAGGGCCCCAGTGCTCATAAGTGTGCCCTGTATGTGTTCCCTGTGTAATGACTAACTGTTTCACTGAGGCTCTGCTAATCAGAACCTCAGTGGTTATGCTCGCTCTGCTTTCTAAGTTTGTCACTAACAGGGTAGTTACTAAATTTACCAATTCACATTAGCATACTGGTACACCCATATAATTCCCTTGTATATGGTACTTAGGTAACCAGGGTATTGGAGTTCTAGGAAATCCCTATGGGCTGCAGCATTTCTTTTGCCACCCATAGGGAGCTCAGACAATTCTTACACAGGCCTGCCACTGCAGCCTGCGTGAAATAACTTCTATGTTATTTCACAGCCATTTACCACTGCACATAAGTAACTTATAAGTCACTTATATGTCTAACCTTCACCTAGTGAAGGTTGAGTGCAAAGTTACTTAGAGTTTGGGCACCCTGGCACTAGCCAAGGTGCCCCCACATTGTTCGGGGCAAATTCCCCGGACTTTGTGAGTGCGGGGACACCATTACACGTGTGCACTATACATAGGTCACTATCTATGTATAGCATCACAATGGCCATGTAACATGTCTAGGATCATGGAATTTTCACCCCAATACCATTCTGGTATTGGGGGTGATAATTCCATGCATCCCCGGGTCTCCAGCATAGAGCCTGGGTACTGCCAAACTAATTTCTGGGGTCTCCACTGCAGCCAACCCCTCAGTCCCAGTCCCAGGAAGGCAGAACAACCTTTGCCTTTGCCAAGGCTTGTTGGTGGTTTTCCAACACGACTGACTGACTGTAACTCTTCCCCCATCATGGGACATCGCCTGCATCACTTCTCGAACTCTTCTCCTGCTCCACTGCTGCACAGCTGACTCCTTGTCTCCACCATCGACCTGGTCCTGCATGTCTAGAAGGGTAGATAGTGGCTCTTGTCAAAGCCGCACTCCAACTCGAGCTGGACTTGGTGAACTTATTTTGCAGGTCCTCTTCTGTCAGGATCCAACTTTGGTTTCTTCCAGTCTTGTCCGGGTCTTGCACAGGCCTTTTCCAATATTTTCCTGTGGGTTTGGGGAAAAACCAAATACTCTCTCCTGGTCACTGGGGACACCCTGGTACTTACCTTTTGAGGTTCCTAGTTCCTCCAGCTCCCCTCTACCAATTCCACTTCCTTTGGTGGGAGCCTGCATTTTGCACTCCACTTACTAGGTATATGGTTTGGTCTCCCCTAGGGCCTTCTCTATTTTATATTGTTTTTATTATTTGCTATTGCTTTCTATGCTAATCACTGACTTGTAATGTGAATATAATAGTGTTTACTCACCTCCTAGAGGAGTATTTCCTATATAGAATTTTAGTATTTGTGTTACCATAATAAAGTACATTTATTTTTGTAAAACTTTGTGGTTTTTTCAAGTGCTGTGTGACTGTAGTGGTATTGCATAAGCTTTGCATGTCTCCTAGACAAGTGTTGGCTGCTCATCCACAGCTACCTCTAGAGAGCAGGCTTGTCTGTTGGATCTCTGCGGTCTGGCCAGTTTGTTGGGTGCAACTAGGTCGGCGGCACAGTTGATTAAGGAGTTGAAGGTCTCTACTGCTTGATTCATGTCAGTGGTGGTATTGGGTTGGGTGGTGTTAAGGCTATATTTCCATTGGTGTTGAGTGACCTTGGTCCAGCTGCGAGAGCGGGCGCTGTGGTTGTTGGAGGTGCTGCGGTGAGGTCCAGTGATGGTCAAATGTACGATGGAGTGGTATGACCAGGTGAGCTCCGTTGTGTGGCTCTAACTGATTCTGTTACTGGACGTGAAGATGAGGTCCAGCGTGTGATCTGCTTTGTGCGTGGGGTCTGTGACCAGTTGCTTGAGGCCAGTGTTGTCTATTCATTTGAGGAGGTCTGTGGAGTTGGTGTCTGTGGGCTCAGCCAGGTGGAAGTTGATATCTCCTAGGAAGAGGTGGTGTTCAGATTCGGTAGTGAGCGGGGTAATGAATTCAGCGATGGCGTCGCTGAGGCCGGTTTGGGGTCCTGGGTTTCTGTAGATGAGGGTGCCTTTGATGGTTGCTTTGTCAGGGTGAAGCTGGAAGTTCATGTATCCATGATTGGCATGGTCTTGTCATCAGTGGTGTTACAGACAATTAATTCTTTGTGAATGATAGTGCTGCCGTCTCCATGTCTGTTGGTGCGGTCTTGGTGTTTCTTCTTGTAGCCGATGAATGTGGCGGTGGCAATGTCTGGGGCAGAAGCGGGGCAGAGCCAGGTCTTTGCAGAGTGTTTGCAGAGTGTCAGCATGTTTTAAGAGTGATCTGGCATTGATCAATATGCAGATGAGTTGTTCTGGGTTGGACTCAGCCGACGGGGATGGCATGGTGTTGGTCACTGAGGTGGCAGTTGATACTGGTTTGAAGGTGAACTGGCAGTGGAAGCAGGTGAAACATCCCGCTGTGGAACGAGGGGATGCAAGGTAGCAGTTGTTGTTTCATCCGGGGTTCATGGCGATGAGGTCTGAGGTGGAGTATGCGTGGGAGTGTGGAGAGCCAGGGTTTCTGTCACTTGGTGCAGTCCAGGCGTGGATGGGCACAGATGGCTGCCCATCCCAGGAGTGATGCATCTGTCACCACTGGAAAATCTGGTTGGGGTAGGGAGAGGAATCTGCCCTTGACCTAATCTTGGTTCTTTAGCCAGCACTGTAGACCTTTTTCTATTCTCTCCAAGATCTCCAAGTCGGAGAGATTCCCCTGATGCTGCACCCACTGGAACTTCAGCTCTTACTGCAGAGCCCGCATGTGCCATCAGCAAAATGCAGGCGACCATGAGGCCCAGCAGCCTCAGAGTCATTCTCAACAAACTCCAGGACAGAAGCTGAAGCATTGGTATCATAGCCTGAATATCCTGGACACACTCCTCGGAAGGATAGGCTCGAAACTGCACTGTGTCCAGAACAGCTCCTATGACAGGGAGCATCTGAGATAGAGTCAGGTGTGACTTTGGCTAGTTTATAGTGAACCCCAGTGAATGCAGGAGGTCCGCCGTAGTCTGGAGATGTAAGAGGACAGCCTTGGGTGAGTCCGCCTTCAACAACCATTTGTTGAGATAGGGAAAGACTGATACCCCTAATCTCTGCAGATGAGCTGAAACCACCGCCACCACCTTGGTAAACAACTGAGGGGCATTGGTAAGGTCAGAGGGAAGCACAGTGAACTGAAAGTGCTTGTCGCCTACCTTGAACTGCAGGTAATGCCTGTGGGCAGGCAGGATGGGGGGGGGGGGTGTAAATATGCATCCCACAAGTCCAATGCTACCAAAAAGTCTCATTGGTCTAGGGCAGACGAGACCTGAGCCAAAGTGAGCATCTTAAATTTCTCCTCCTTGAGAAAGAGATTGTCTTTTCTTAGGTCTTGGATAGGCCGAAGACCCTTGTTATTTTTGGATATCTAAAAATAGCCGGAATAGCAACCACTGCCTACTTCTTGTACCGGAACCTTCTCTATGGCTCCCTTGGTCAAAAGAGCTGTATTTTCTTTGCGGAGCAAGGGCATATGGCCCTCTGTCAGTCAATTTGTATTGGAGGCAAAGAGGAAGGGGAAGATTAGAATGGGAAGGTAGTAGCATCTCCGAATGATCTTCAGGACCCACCAGTCTGATGTAATGGTTTGCCATTAGGGGAGATGATGACCAATTTTGCCTCTAACAGGGCATCCATGATCCCTGATCAGGAGACTAGGAGGGCTTAGAGGCTGCAGATGCCGGGAGTTGGTGGTGGGTGACCTCTGGCTACCTGTCCCACAGGATCGGTAGTCACCAGGCCCTTGCACACACATAGCTTGGGAAGCTTGCACAGGATGGTGTCTGGGATATGGCTGGCATTGTGGCACACCCTTTCCCTGGCCACGAAAGGGGTGAAAGGTAAACTTGTGACACAGGGTCACTGAGAGGACCAGGGGCTTGGTCATAGCCCGAGTGTCCTTGAAGCGCTCCAGTGCCAACTGTGCCTTCTCATTGAAGAGATGTGACTGCAGCCCTCAACCTCCTGGACCATTCAACCGCATTCAACACCGTCTGCCACTACACCCTACACACACGCCTCAGCAATGCAGGAATCCGCAACAGAGCCCTGGACTGGGGCACCTCCTTTCTCACTGGCAGAACTCAGAGAGTCCGCCTCCCTCCATTCCGCTCTGAAGCCACTAAAATCATCTGCGGAGTACCACAGGGTTCGTACCTCAGCCCGACCGTCTTTGAAATCTACATGGCTCTGCACGCTAACATTGCCCTATCTCACAACTTCAACATCATCTCTGACGCTGACGACACCCAGCTGATCATCTCCCTCACCAAGGACACCGCCAAGACCAACCTCCACGAAGGAATGAAGGCTATTGCCAAATGGATGAAGAGCAGCTGCCTCAAACAGAACTACGACAAGACGGAGGTCCTCTTCTTCGGCTCCAACCCTGCCACATGGGACGCCTCCTGGTGACCCGCTGACCCCCACCAACCACGCACACAACCTAGGATTCATCCTGAACTCCTCATATCCATGATCCAGCAAGTCAATGCCATCTTCTCCTCCTGCTTCAACACCCTCCGCACGCTCCGAAAGATCTGCAAATGGATCCCCATGGAAACCAGAAGAACAGTCACCCAAGCCCTTGTAAGCAGCAAACTGGACTACGGCAATACCCTCTACGCAGGAACCACCGCCAAACTCCAGAAAAGGCTGCAACGGATCCAGAACGCCTCCGCACGCCTCATCCAGAACATCCCCTGCCACTGCCATATCACTGGCCACCTGAGAGACCTGCACTGGCTCCCCATCAACAAGACTCCTCACCCACGCTCACAAAGCACTGCACAACACCGGACCAGAATACCTCAACAGACGGCTCTCCTTCTACACCCTGACCCGACAGCTCCGCTCCGCCGACCTCGCCCTTGCAACCGTCCCACACATCCGCAGAGCTAAATCCGGCACCAGAGCATTCTCGCACCTCGCTGCCTAGACGTGGAACACTCTTCCAACCCACCTGCAGCAGACCAAGGACCTCCTTACCTTCAGGAGACTCCTCAAGACCTGGCTGTTCAAGCAGTAGCAGTGCCCCCACCATGACCTGCCTTTCGAGCAGTAGCAGCAACACCCCCCTCATCCCCCTCTTTAGCGCCTTGAGACCCTCACGGGTTAGTAGTGCACTCTACAAATTCCTTGATTGATTGATTGATCCCATCGAAAGGCATGTCCATGAGATTGGTCTAGACATCTCTCCAAAAAACCAGATGTTCTCAACCAAGCATGGCATCTAAGAGCTATCGTTGATGAAACTGCTCTGCCAAGTGAGTCGGTCATGTTCAATCCACACCTGATGGTGAACTTTGCTGTACCTCTTCCATCTTTTACTGTTTGGGAGAGAATGGCCTGGGTCTCCTCCAGAACCTGCGGAGGCACCTGAACAACCATGTCCCACAACATGCGTGAGTAGTGGCCCAAAAGGCAGGAGATGTTCACCGACAGCAATGCAGGGCTGGTGGAAGAAAACATTTTCTTTCCTAAGGTGTCCCGCCTTTTGGATTCCCTGTCTGGGGTGTGCCGCAGGGAATGCACCATGGGAACTACTAAGCTCCCAGGGGTGGGGTGTTGGGTAAGGAAACTAAGACCACCTAGGGTGGAGCAATGGCGGCAGGCAAAAGGGCTCTGTTGGTGTTGGAGTCGGCGTCAACCAACACTGTTACGAGTCTTCAGGAATTAGAATTGGGCTGGCACTGCCTGTGGGTGCCGGTGGTGCCAGGAGCATCAGCGTCAGATCTGGCGCTGGAGAAGGTCATGTGGTCATGTTGGTATGACCAGCGCTGGTCCCGATCCATGATCGGACCCACAAGACCCCATCAAAGTGAATCCTCTTCCGAATCCAAGAGGCCGGAAGGTGCTCTGGAGGGGTAGGCCCACTCAAATATATGGCACATGGCCTCTTAGAACTCATTTATTTGAGCGGGGCAGTTCCGGCTCCTGGAAATGGGGTGAGGTACAGAGGTGGACCTGACAACGACTCCGTGGAACTGTGCCTGGGATGTCAATGTCCTGAGCTCGTCATGTGAGCCGACGGAGAAGTCATAGATCCCTTTGATTTCTTTAGTTTTTTGTGCCTCTTTCCTGAACATCCCGAAGACTTCAAGTGTGAAGCAGAGAACTTGGGGCTCCTGTAGAGATTCTTCAAACTTCTCCTCAATCGGAACCGAGACCTCCTAGGAGTCGCGCTAAGCGGCATTGACATGCTCAAGACACCATAAACACACAAGGTGTGGGTTCATTATTTACATGGTGCGTTGAGAGGTGCCACATGGCTTAAACCCTACCTTACACAATGACATCCTTGACACACTTCGAAAAAAGTCAACAATAATGTTGAAAATCCCTGTCAAAAAGAGACAGTGGGGTAGCTCTTTCTCCAGATCAGCGCTCACTTGTGTGGAAAGAAATGAACTGACGTCCACACTCCTGGGTGGCGCCTATAGAGGTGACCGTGATGCCACTTCCAGTGCCAATGATGCCAACAATGCTGCGCGGAACTGAACAATGCCACCTGACAGCATGCAGTTGTACTGCTCATGCAAAAATCTTCTGGATCAAGGCTGATGTCTGGGAAACAAAAAGGAAAGGTATCTGCAGCTAGAAGCCTCTATCAGATCCCAGCATTCACCGGGAATGAAAACTCACACACAAAGAATCAGGAGTTTTTTGCAGCCAACAGATTTCCTAGTGTCCCCTCTTTCTATGACAGACTGGATCACCGTTGCACCCTCAGGCTTCCTGATGAAATGCAAGTATTTGTCCAGACCATCTGTGGTGAGAATGGTACACCTTGGAGCATCAACAAGGCCTGATGTAGGAACGTTACCTGTGCTTGTTTTTATAATTTTAGACACTACCACCCTCAGTCTGCGGACTCAAGTGCACTTCATTCTGCATCCACCTACATCAGAGAGCCTACCTGACCCAGGACTGACATCACACGATCTTTATTTCTAGGATGAGGACTTCGACAACTGCCTTCACCACACTCACAGTACATTTAAGCCCTATCCACCTAGTATAATGTGATGCCACCGACGTCACCCCTCTCACTTTGTACTGATATTTCTCCTTCAATAGAGGCATCCCGCACTCTTCTAGACTTCGCAGCACCTCCCTGCCTGACTGATCGTGGTCTCTTTCTGAGCTCCCTTTAGTTCCTACATCATTTGGAAAGCACAATGGGCCAAATTTAAGAGAAAATGACAATGCGTGTTGCTGTGCCAAATTTGGCAGTGTCACGCACCGCCATTTTCAGAATGCAGGGATGTGCCGTATTCACAAGCATACAGCGCACCCCTGTGCTTCCCCCTGCACCGGTGCTAAATATGCTGCCATGCGCCAACACAGCAACTCTTGCATCAGAGTGCAAGGATGGCTGCGTTGAGGGGGAGATTGTTTTTGTGCAGGAAGGAACACCTACCTGCACAAAAACAATCCTAAATAGCGATTTGCTCTTTCTATGAGCAAAAAACGAGGAGAAATGTAGGAAAGTACCTTCTTGCCTGGCATGTTACCCCCATTTTTACTTGTGTGTCACTTTGTTTTTGCCTGTGTCACTGGCATCCTGCTAGCCAAGACCACAGTGACTATTTTCACCAATTCTGATAGGCACACTGAAACACCCTTATAATTCCCTATTATATGGTACCTAGGTACCCAGGTTATTGGGGTTCCAGGAGATCCCTATGGGCTGCAGCATTTATTTTGCCACCCATAGGGAGCTCTGACAATTCTTACACAGGCCTGCCACTGCAGCCTGAGTGAGATAACGTCCACGTTATTTCACAGCCATTTACCACTGCACTTAAGTAACTTATAAGTCACCTATATGTCTAACCTTTACCTGGTAAAGGTTGGGTGCTAAGTTACTTAGTGTGTGGGCACCCTGGCACTAGCCGGACTTTGTGAGTGCGGGGACACCATTACACGCATGCACTACACATAGGTCACTACCTATGTGTAGCTTCACAATGGTAACTCCGAATATGGCCATGAAACATGTCTAAGGTCATGGAATTGCCCCACCAATGCCATCCTGGTATTGGGGAGACAATCCCATGATTCCCCGGGTCTCTAGCACAGACCCGGGTACTGTCAAACTGCCTTTTCAGGGGTTTCACTGCAGCTGCTGCCAGCCCCTCAGACAGGTTTCTGCCCTCCTGGGGTCCAGCCAGGCTTGGCCCAGGAAGGCAGAACAAAGGACTTCCTCAGAGAGAGGGTGTTACACCCTCTCCCTTTGGAAAAAGGTGTTAAGGCAGGGGAGGAGTAGCCTCCCCCAGCCTCTGGAAATGCTTTCATGGGCACAGATGGTGCCCATTTCTGCATAAGCCAGTCTACACCGGTTCAGGGACCCCTCAGCCCTGCATTGGCGCGAAACTGGACAAAGGAAAGGGGGTGACCACTCCCCTGACCTGCACCTCCCCTGGGAGGTGCCCAGAGCTCCTCCAGTGTGCTCCAGACCTCTGCCATCTTGGAAACAGAGGTGTTGCTGGTACACTGGACAGCTCTGAGTGGCCAGGGCCAGCAGGTGACGTCAGAGACTCCTTCTGATAGGCTCCTTCAGGTGTTCCTAGCCTATCCTCTCTCCTAAGTAGCCAGACCTCCTTTTCTGGCTCTTTAGGGTCTCTGCTTTGGGGAATTCCGTAGATAACGAATGCAAGAGCTCAACAGAGTTCCTCTGCATCTCTATCTTCACCTTCTGCCAAGGAATCGACTGCTGACCGCGCTGGAAGCCTGCAACATTGCAACAAAGTAGCAAAGACGACTACTGCGACACTGTAACGCTGATCCTGCCGCCTTCTCAACTGTTTTCCTGGTGGTGCATGCTGTGGGGGTAGTCTGCCTCCTCTCTGCACTAGAAGCTCCGAAGAAATCTCCCGTGGGTCGACGGAATCTTCCCCCTGCAACCGCAGGCACCAAAGAACTGCATCACCACTCCTCTGGGTCTCCTCTCAGCACGACGAGCGAGGTCCCTTGAACTCAGCAAGTCTGTCCAAGTGACTCCCACAGTCCAGTGACTCTTCAGTCCAAGTTTGGTGGAGGTAAGTCCTTGAATCGCCACGCCAGCCTGCATTGCTGGGATCCGCGTGTTTTACAGCTACTCCGGCTCCTGTGCACTTTTCCAAGATTTCCTTTGTGCACAGCCAAGCCTGGGTCCACAGCACTCTAACCTGCATTGCACGACCTCCTGAGTTGTCCTCCGGCGGCGTGGGACTCTCTTGTGCAACTTCGGGTGAGCACCGTTTCACTCCACTTTGTAGTGCCTGTTCTGGCACTTCTGCGGGAGCTGCCTGCTTCTGAGAAGACTCCTTGTCTTGCTGGATGCCCCCTCTGTCCCCTCACGCAATTGGTGATATCCTGGTCCCTCCTGGGCCACAGCAGCATCCAAAAATCCTAACCACAATCTTTGCAGTTAGCAAGGCTTGTTTGCGGTCTTTCTGCGGGAAAACACATCTACACGACTCTTGACAACGTGGGACATCCATCCTCCAAAGGGGAAGTTTCTAGCCCTTGTCGTTCTTGCAGAATCCTCAGCTTCTACCATCCGGTAGCAGCTTCTTTGCACCCACAGCTGGCATTTCCTGGGCATCTGCCCACTTCCGACTTGATCGTGACTTTTGGACTTGGTCCCCTTGTTCCACAGGTACTCTCGTCTGGAAATCCATCATTGTTGCATTCCTGGTGTTGGTCTTTCCTGCAGAATTCCCCTATCACGACTTCTGTGCTCTTTTGTTAACTTAGGTGCACTTTGCACCCACTTTTCAGGGTCTTGGGGTGGGCTATTTTTCTAACCCTCACTGTTTTCTTACAGTCCCAACGACCCTCTACAAGGTCACATAGGTTTGGGGTCCATTCGTGGTTCGCATTCCACTTCTAGAGTATATGGTTTGTGTTGCCCCTATCCCTATGTGCCCCCATTGCATCCTATTGTGACTATACATTGTTTGCACTGTTTTCTATTGCTATTACCGCATATTTTGGTCTTGTGTACATATATCTTGTGTATATTTGCTATCCTCATACTGAGGGTACTCACTGAGATACTTTGGCATATTGTCATAAAAATAAAGTACCTGTATTTTTTGAATATCTGTGTATTGTGTTTTCTTATGATATTGTGCAAGTGACACTAGTGGTACTGTAGGAGCTTCACTCGTCTCCTAGTTCAGCCTAAGCTGCTCTGCTAAGCTACCTTTTCTATCAGCCTAAGCTGCTAGACACCCCTATACACTAATAAGGGATACCTGGGCCTGGTGCAAGGTGTAAGTACCCCTTGGTACTCACTACAAGCCAGTCTTGTCTCCTACATTGGTTGTGCAGCGGTGGGATAAGTACTTTGCAACTACTTACCACTTTTGTCATATTTTACTTTTCATAAGAGAAAGATATACAAAACAAGTTCAGTGTATGTACACCTAACCAAATTGCTTTTCTTCTCTCACTTCTTTACTAAGTGCTGAAAAGTACCTCTAAACTTTCTAAAAAGTTCTTAAAAAGATTAAAAAGTTTTTTTCTGTCTTTCAAAAAGTTTTTTTTCTCACTTTTTCTTTCCCTTAAACACTTTCTATCATGTCTGGTACAGGCCAAACTGTTGATCTGTCCAACATAGCTTATGACAACCTTAGCTGGAAGGAAGCAAGGAGTCTCTGCATAGATAGAGGTTTAGGGGTAGGGGAGAATCCCTCAAGACAACTGTTGGTTAATATGCTCATTGAACAAGATAAGACCTTAGTTGGCACTTCTGTTGAGAAATTAGCTGATGGTTCCCACTCTGATTCTGGGGTACCCCTAGCAAAAGATTTGGGAGGGAATCTTACCAACCTGCCCCCTAGCAAGCCACCTAGCATAGCTGGCACTGATGTGATTTCACACAACAGTAATAGTGTTATCTCACATCACAGTAAAAGTGTTCCTTCTCATCATAGTAGGAGTGTTCATTCTGTTAGCCAGGTTGTTAGAGTGCCATCTGTTAGGGCCAGGTCTCCTTCTGTTCATTCTCAGCATACTTCTGTTTCAAGACATGCTTCACCCACCCACCCTGATGACAGAGTGTTAGAAAGGGAGCTCAATAGATTGAGAGTGGAACAATCCAGGCTGAAGCTCAAGAAGCAACAGCTGGATTTAGATAGGCAGTCCTTGGAGATAGAAAGAGAAAGACAGAAACTGGGTTTTTAAACCCATGGTGGCAGCAGCAGTATTCCAAATAGTCATCCTGCAAAAGAGCATGATTCTAGGAATCTGCACAAGATAGTTCCCCCTTACAAGGAGGGGGATGACATTAACAAGTGGTTTGCTGCACTTGAGAGGGCCTGTGTTGTACAGGATGTCCCTCAAAGGCAGTGGGCTGCTATCCTATGGCTATCATTTAGTGGAAAGGGTAGGGATAGGCTCCTTACTGTGAAAGAAAGTGATGCCAATAATTTTACAGTTCTTAAGAATGCACTCCTAGTTGGTTATGGCTTAACCACTGAACAGTACAGGATGAAGTTCAGAGAAACCAAAAAGGAGTCTTCACAAGACTGGGTAGACTTTGATGACCATTCAGTGAAGGCCTTGGAGGGGTGGTTACATGGCAGTAAAGTTACTGATTATGAAAGCCTGTATAACTTAATCCTGAGAGAGCATATTCTTAATAATTGTGTGTCTGATTTGTTACACCAGTACCTGGTGGACTCTGATCTGACCTCTCCCCAAGAATTGAGAAAGAAGGCAGACAAATGGGTCAGAACAAGGGTGAACAGAAAAGTTCATACGGGGGTGACAAAGATGGCCAGAAGAAGGATGGTAAGTCTTCTGACAAGGGTGGGGACAAATCTAAAAATGAGTCTTCATCAGGCCCACAAAAACACTCTGGTAAGGGTGGTGGGCCCAAATCCTCTTCAAATCAAAACAAAAAAAATAAGCCATGGTGCTATTTATGTAAAATAAAAGGCCATTGGAGAACAGATCCCAGTTGTCCAAAGAAAAGCACCAAGCCTCCTACCACTTCAACCCCTGCTGCTACACCTAGTGTCCCTAGTAATAGCAGTGGTGGAGGGAGCAAACCTACTAATAGCCAATCCAAGGGAGTAGCTGGGCTCACTTTTGGTAACTTAGTTGCGGTTGGTCTGATTAGGGAGACCACAGAGGCTGTGTTAGTCTCTGAGGGGGCTATTGATTTAGCCACCTTGGTTGCTTGTCCCCTTAACATGGATAAGTACAAGCAACTACCCCTAATAAATGGTGTTGAGGTTCAGGCCTACAGGGACACAGGTGCCAGTGTTACAATGGTAATAGAGAAACTGGTCCACCCTGAACAACACCTACTTGGTCACCAGTACCAAGTAACCGATGCTCATAACAACACTCTTAGCCACCCCATGGCTGTTGTGAATCTCAACTGGGGGGGGGGGTTACTGGTCCAAAGAAAGTTGTGGTTGCCTCAGATTTACCTGTACACTGTCTATGAGGAAATGATTTAGAGACATCAGCTTGGGCAGAAGTGGAGTTGGAGGCTCATGCAGCAATGCTGGGCATTCCAGGGCATATTTTTGCTTTGACCAGGGCTCAGGCCAAAAAGCTAAAAGGACAGGGTGACTGGGATCCTGGAAGAATGGACCAAGTGCTCCCTAAAGCTAGGGTTAGTAAAGGTAAAACACTACCTACTATCCCTCCCTCTACAGTGGATCCTAATTCTGAGGAAGAAAAATGTCCACCCTGTGTAGAACCTACACCAGAGGAGCTGGAAGCAGACACTGCTGAGCTTTTGGGTGAAGGGGTCCTGCCAGGGAGGAACTGAGTGTGGCACAGCATACCTGTCCCACACTAGAGGGTCTAAGGCAGCAAGCTGTCAAACAAGCAAATGGGGATGTCAGTGACTCTCACAGAGTTTACTGGGAGGACAACCTCTTGTACACTGAAGCAAGGGATCCAAAACCTGGAGCTGCCAGGAGATTGGTGATTCCTCAGGAGTACAGAAAGTTCCTCCTAACTCTAGCCCACGACATTCCCTTAGCTGGACATTTGGGGCAAATGAAAACTTGGGACAGGCTTGTCCCCTTGTTTCATTGGCCTAGAATGTCAGAGGACACAAAGGAATTTTGTAAGTCCTGTGAAACCTGTCAAGCCAGTGGCAAGACAAGTGGCACTCCAAAGGCACCCCTTATTCCACTGCCAGTGGTTGGGGTTCCCTTTGAAAGGGTAGGGGTTGACATAGTTGGCCCCCTTGACCCTCCTACTGCTTCAGGCAATAGGTTTATCTTGGTGGTAGTGGACCATGCTGTAGGAAAGTACCATCTTGCCTGGCATGTTACCCCCATTTTTCACTGTATATATGTTGTTTTAGTTGTATGTGTCACTGGGACCCTGGTAACCCAGGGCCCCAGTGCTCATAAGTGTGCCTGAATGTGTTACCTGTGTAGTGACTAACTGTCTCACTGAGGCTCTGCTAATCAGAACCTCAGTGGTTATGCTCTCTCATTTCTTTCCAAAATTGTCACTGACAGGCTAGTGACCATTTTTACCAATTTACATTGGCTTACTGGAACACCCTTATAATTCCCTAGTATATGGTACTGAGGTACCCAGGGTATTGGGGTTCCAGGAGATCCCTATGGGCTGCAGCATTTCTTTTGCCACCCATAGGGAGCTCTGACAATTCTTACACAGGCCTGCCACTGCAGCCTGAGTGAAATAACGTCCACGTTATTTCACAGCCATTTTACACTGCACTTAAGTAACTTATAAGTCACCTATATGTCTAACCTTTACCTGGTAAAGGTTAGGTGCAAAGTTACTTAGTGTGAGGGCACCCTGGCACTAGCCAAGGTGCCGCCACATTGTTCAGAGCCAATTCCCTGAACTTTGTGAGTGCGGGGACACCATTACACGCGTGCACTACATATAGGTCACTACCTATATGTAGCTTCACAATGGTAACTCCGAATATGGCCATGTAACATGTCTATGATCATGGAATTGCCCCCTCTATGCCATCCTGGCATAGTTGGCACAATCCCATGATCCCAGTGGTCTGTAGCACAGACCCTGGTACTGCCAAACTGCCCATCCAGGGGTTTCACTGCAGCTGCTGCTGCTGCCAACCCCTCAGACAGGCATCTGCCCTCCTGGGGTCCAGCCAGGCCTGGCCCAGGATGGCAGAACAAAGAACTTCCTCTGAGAGAGGGTGTGACACCCTCTCCCTTTGGAAAATGGTGTGAAGGCAGGGGAGGAGTAGCCTCCCCCAGCCTCTGGAAATGCTTTCTTGTCACAGATGTGCCCAATTCTGCATAAGCCAGTCTACACCCGTTCAGGGACCCCTTAGCCCCTGCTCTGGCGCGAAACTGGACAAAGGAAAGGGGAGTGACCACTCCCCTGACCTGCACCTCCCCTGGGAGGTGTCCAGAGCTCCTCCAGTGTGCTCCAGACCTCTGCCATCTTGGAAACAGAGGTGCTGCTGGCACACTGGACTGCTCTGAGTGGCCAGTGCCACCAGGTGACGTCAGAGACTCCTTGTGATAGGCTCCTTCAGGTGTTGCTAGCCTATCCTCTCTCCTAGGTAGCCAAACCCTCTTTTCTGGCTATTTAGGGTCTCTGTCTCTGGGGAAACTTTAGATAACGAATGCATGAGCTCAGCCGAGTTCCTCTGCATCTTTCTCTTCACCTTCTGTTAAGGAATCGACTGCTGACCGCGCTGGAAGCCTGCAAACCTGCAACATAGTAGCAAAGACGACTACTGCAACTCTGTAACGCTGACCCTGCCGCCTTCTCGACTGTTTTCCTGCTTGTGCATGCTGTGGGGGTAGTCTGCCTCCTCTCTGCACCAGAAGTTCCGAAGAAATCTCCTGTGGGTCGACGGAATCTTCCCCCTGCAACCGCAGGCACCAAAAAGCTGCATTACCGGTCCCTTGGGTCTCCTCTCAGCACGACGAGCGAGGTCCCTCGAATCCAGCGACTCTGTCCAAATGACCCCCACAGTCCAGTGACTCTTCAGTCCAAGTTTGGTGGAGGTAAGTCCTTGCCTCACCTTGCTGGGCTGCATTGCTGGGAACCGCGACTTTGCAGCTACTCCGGCCCCTGTGCACTTCCGGCGGAAATCCTTTGTGCACAGCCAAGCCTGGGTCCACGGCACTCTAACCTGCATTGCACGACTTTCTAAGTTGGTCTCCGGCGACGTGGGACTCCTTTGTGCAACTTCGGCGAGCACCGTTTCACGCATCCTTGTAGTGCCTCTTTCTGGCACTTTTCCGGGTGCTACCTGCTTCAGAGAGGGCTCCTTGTCTTGCTCGACGTCCCTTCTCTTGGCTGGTCCAATTTGCGACCTTCTGGTCCCTCCTGGGCCTCAGCAGCGTCCAAAAACGCTAACTGCACGATTTGCAGCTAGCAAGGCTTGTTGGCGTTCTTTTGGCGGGAAAATACTTCTGCACAACTCTTCACGGCGAGTGGGATCCCTCCACCAAAGGGGAAGTCTCTAGCCCTTTTCGTTCCTGCAGAAACCTCAGCTTCTTCTGTCCAGTAGAAGCTTCTTTGCACCCGCAGCTGGCATTTCCTGGGCATTTGCCCATCTCCGACTTGCTTGTGACTTTTGGACTTGGTCCCCTTGTTCCACAGGTATCCTAGATTGGAAATCCACAGTTGTTGCATTGCTGGTTTGTGTCTTTCCTGCATTATTCCTCTAACACGACTTCTTTGCCCATAGGGGAACTTTAGTGCACTTTGCACTCACTTTTCAGGGTCTTGGGGAGGGTTATTTTTCTAACTCTCACTATTTTCTAATAGTCCCAGCGACCCTCTACAAGGTCACATAGGTTTGGGGTCCATTCGTGGTTCGCATTCCACTTTTGGAGTATATGGTTTGTGTTGCCCCTATCCCTATGTTTCCCCATTACATCCTATTGTAACTATACATTGTTTGCACTGTTTTCTATTGCTATTACCGCATATTTTGGTCTTGTGTACATATATCTTGTGTGTATTTGCTATCCTCATACTGAGGGTACTCACTGAGATACTTTGGCATATTGTCATAAAAATAAAGTACCTGTATTTTTAGAATATCTGTGTATTGTGTTTTCTTATGATATTGTGCAAGTGACACTAGTGGTACTGTAGGAGCTTCACTCGTCTCCTAGTTCAGCCTAAGCTGCTCTGCTAAGCTACCTTTTCTATCAGCCTAAGCTGCTAGACACCCCTATACACTAATAAGGGATACCTGGGCCTGGTGCAAGGTGTAAGTACCCCTTGGTACTCACTACAAGCCAGTCTTGTCTCCTACATTGGTTGTGCAGCGGTGGGATAAGTACTTTGCAACTACTTACCACTTTTGTCATATTTTACTTTTCATAAGAGAAAGATATACAAAACAAGTTCAGTGTATGTACACCTAACCAAATTGCTTTTCTTCTCTCACTTCTTTACTAAGTGCTGAAAAGTACCTCTAAACTTTCTAAAAAGTTCTTAAAAAGATTAAAAAGTTTTTTTCTGTCTTTCAAAAAGTTTTTTTTCTCACTTTTTCTTTCCCTTAAACACTTTCTATCATGTCTGGTACAGGCCAAACTGTTGATCTGTCCAACATAGCTTATGACAACCTTAGCTGGAAGGAAGCAAGGAGTCTCTGCATAGATAGAGGTTTAGGGGTAGGGGAGAATCCCTCAAGACAACTGTTGGTTAATATGCTCATTGAACAAGATAAGACCTTAGTTGGCACTTCTGTTGAGAAATTAGCTGATGGTTCCCACTCTGATTCTGGGGTACCCCTAGCAAAAGATTTGGGAGGGAATCTTACCAACCTGCCCCCTAGCAAGCCACCTAGCATAGCTGGCACTGATGTGATTTCACACAACAGTAATAGTGTTATCTCACATCACAGTAAAAGTGTTCCTTCTCATCATAGTAGGAGTGTTCATTCTGTTAGCCAGGTTGTTAGAGTGCCATCTGTTAGGGCCAGGTCTCCTTCTGTTCATTCTCAGCATACTTCTGTTTCAAGACATGCTTCACCCACCCACCCTGATGACTATACTGCATATTTTTGCTATTGTGTATATATATCTTGTGTATATTTCCTATCCTCTCACTGAGGGTACACTCTAAGATACTTTGGCATATTGTCATAAAAATAAAGTACCTTTATTTTTTGTATAACTGTGTATTGTGTTTTCTTATGATATTGTGCATATGACACTAAGTGGTACTGTAGTAGCTTCACACGTCTCCTAGTTCAGCCTAAGCTGCTCTGCTAAGCTACCATTATCTATCAGCCTAAGCTTCTAGACACCCTATACACTAATAAGGGATAACTGGGCCTGGTGCAAGGTGCAAGTACCCCTTGGTACTCACTACAAGCCAGTCCAGCCTCCTACACATGCCACCAGATATCCTGAAACAATTCCTCTAAGGACCACTACAGCTCCTGCAGTGGCAAAGGCCCTCCTGGGAATCTTTTCCAGAGTGGGCTTCCCAAAAGAGGTGGTATCAGACAGGGGAAGCAATTTCATGTCTGCTTACTTAAAGGCCATGTGGAAGGAATGTGGTGTGACATACAAGTTCACCACACCCTATCATCCAGAAACAAATGGACTGGTAGAGAGATTTAACAAGTTGCCCTGAGCAGGGTGAGATCAGCCCTGTCATAGTAGGGTTTCAGGCGGTTGACATGGAGCACCCTAAGGGGACTCCTGGCAGTGCCTAAGTCAACTAAGTAGGTGACTTCACCCTTTTTCTCAACAATTGTGTGGGGTCCACTCCATTTATCTTGGAGTGCTCTTGGGGCCACAGGCTCCAAGACCCACACTTTCTGCCCTGGTTGGTACTGAACCAAAACAGCCTTCTGGTAATGCCATTGCTTTTGGAGCTCTTGGCTGGCCTGAAGGTTTTTACTGGCCTTTTTCATGTACTCAGCCATCCTTGATCTGAGGCCAAGTACATAATCCACTATATCTTGCTTTGGAGCTTTTAAAGGTTGTTCCCAACCCTCCTTAACAAGAGTTAGGGGACCTCTCACAGGGTGACCAAAAAGAAGTTCAAAGGGGCTGAAGCCCACTCCTTTCTGGGGTACTTCCCTGTAAGCAAAAAGGAGGCATTGTAAAAGGATATCCCATCTCCTGCGGAGTTTTTCTGGGAGTCCCATAATCATGCCTTTGAGAGTTTTGTTAAATCTCTCTACCAGTCCATTTGTTTGTGGATGATAGGGTGTGGTGAATTTGTATGTCACCCCACACTCCTTCCACATGGCCTTTAAGTAAGCAGACATGAAATTACTTCCCCTGTCTGATATAGTCACCAATTCGTAGCCCAGGTGCTCAACGCTCGCGCTGCCACCATAGTAAACGCCATGGGCAACGGTGGAAATGAGCAGTCAAGAATCAGATCCAGCACACTGTTAAAGTCCCCTCCCAAGAGCCAAGGGTAGTTACTCCATCCCGACAACTGACGTGATAATGTGTGGAAAAAGGAAGCCTGCTCCGAATTCGGTGCATAAGTACCAGCGCCCGACCCGCTAGGCACATACCGTCCCTGGTCATCTATTATCTGGCACTCTTCCACAAAAGGTATGCCTGAGTGTAGGAAGTTGGCTCTGTATGTACTATTTCAAAGTAAGAAATAGCATGCACAGAGTCCAAGGGTTCCCCTTAGAAGTAAGATAGTGGCAAAAAGAGATAATTCTAATGCTCTATTTTGTGGTAGTGTGGTCAAGCAGTAGGCTTATCAGATGTTAGTGTTAAGCATTTGTTGTACACACACAGGCAATAAATGAGGAACACACACTCAAAGACAATTCCAGGCCAATATGTTTTTATATAGAAAAATATCTTTTCTTAGTTTATTTTAAGAACCACAGGTTCAAGATTTACAATCAATACTTTAAATGAAAGGTACTTCACTCAGGTATCATAGGAACTTTGAATCCGCAAAATAGCATGTACAGTTTTGGCAAAAATTGCAATAAGCTATTTTAAAACTAGACAGTGTAAATTTCAACAGTTCCTGGGGGAGGTAAGTATTGGTTAGTTTTGAAGGTAAGTAAACCACCTACAGGGTTCGAAGTTGGGTCCAAGGTAACCCACCGTTGGGGGTTCAGGGCAACCCCAAAATTACCACACCAGCAGCTCAGAGCCGGTCAGGTGCAGAGTTCAATGTGGTGCCAAAAACACATAGGGGGTGATTCTGACCGCGGCGGACGACGGTTGCCGCCCGCCAAGCGGTTCCCGCCGAAAGACCGCTCCGCGGTCAAAAGACCGCGGCGGTCATTCTGGCTTTCCCACTGGGCCGGCGGGCGACCGCTGAAAGTCCGCCCGCCAGCCCAGCGGGAAACACCCTTCCCATGAGGACGCCGGCTCAGAATGGAGCCGGCGGAGTGGGAAGGTGCGACGGGTGCAGTTGCACCCGTCGCGAATTTCAGTGTCTGCAAAGCAGACACTGAAATTCTTCGTGGGGCCCTCTTACGGGGGCCCCTGTAGTGCCCATGCCATTGGCATGGGCACTGCAGGGGCCCCCAGGGGCCCCGCGGCACCCCCTACCGCCATCCTGTTCCTGGCGGGAGAACCGCCAGGAACCGGATGGCGGTAGGGGGTGTCAGAATCCCCATGGCGGCGGAGCGCGCTCCGCCGCCATGGAGGATTCTCAAGGGCAACGGGAAGTCGGCGGTACACCGCCGACTTTCCGTTTCTGGCCGCGGCTGAACCGCCGCGGTCAGAATGCCCAGCGGTGCACCGCCAGCCTGTTGGCGGTGCTACCGCCGACCTCCGCCATGGCGGTAATTACCGCCAAGGTCAGAATGACCCCCATAGGCTTCAATGGAGGAGGGGGTACCCCAGTTCCAGTCTGCCAGCAGGTAAGTACCCGCAACTTCGGAGGGCAGACTAGGGGGATTTTGTAGGGCACTGGGGGGGACACAAGTCAGCACAAAAAGTACACCTTCAGCGGCACGGAGATGGCCGGGTGCAGAGTGCAAACAGATATCGAGTTTGCAGTAGGTTTCAATGGGAGACCCAGGGGTCTCTTCAGCGATGCAGGCAGGCAAGGGGGGGCTCCTCGGGGTAGCCACCACCTGGGCAACAGAGAGGGCCAACTGGGGGTCGCTTCTGCCTTGGAGGTCGGATCCTTCAGGTCCTGGGGGCTGCAGGTGCAGGGGCTTTACCAGGCGTTGGGTTCTTTGAAGCAGGCAGTCGCGGTCAGGGGGAGCCTCTGGATTCCCTCTGCAGGCGTCGCTGGGGGGCCTCAGGGGGGTCAACTCTGGCTACTCAAAGGGTCGCAGTCACCGGGGAGTCCTCCCTGTAGTGTTGTTTCTCCACAGGTCGACCCGGGGGCGTCGGGTGCAGAGTGGAAAGTCTCACGCTTCCGGCGGGAAACGTGTGGTCTTTAAAAGTTGCTTCTTTGTTGCAAAGTTGCAGTCTTTGTGGAACAGGGCGCTGTCCTCGAGAGTTCTTGGTCTTTTTAGATGCAGGGTAGTCCTCTGAGGCTTCAGAGGTCGCTGGACCCTGGGGGACGCGTCGCTCTTGCAGTTTTTCTTGAAGTGGGGAGACAGGCCGGTAGGGCTGGGGCCAAAGCAGTTGGTGTCTCCGTCTTCTCTGCAGGGCTTTCAGGTCAGCAGTCCTTCATCGTCTTCAGGTTGCAGGAATCTGTTTTCCTAGGTTCTGGGGGCCCCTAAATACTCAATTTAGGGGGGTGTTTAGGTCTGGGGGGTTAGTAGCCAATGGCTACTGGCACTGAGGGTGGCTACACCCTCTTTGTGCCTCCTCCCTGAGGGGAGGGGGGCACATCCCTAATCCTATTGGGGGAATCCTCCATCTGCAAGATGGAGGATTTTTAAAAGTCAGAGTCACCTCAGCTCAGGACACCTTAGTGGTTGTCCTGACTGGCCAGTGACTCCTCCTTGTTTTTCTCATTATCTCCTTCGGCCTTGCTGACAAAAGTGGGGCCGTGGCCGGAGGGGGCGGGCATCTCCACTAGCTGGGGTGCCCAGTGGCGCTGAAACAAAGGGGGCGAGCCGTTAAGGCTCACCGCCAGGTGTTACATTTCCTGCAGGGGGAAGTGAGAAGCACCTCCACCCAGTACAGACTTTGTTACTAGCCACAGAGTGACAAAGGCACTCTCCCCATGTGGCCAGCAACATGTCTGGCGTGTGGCAGGCTGGTAAAACTAGTCAACCCACACTGGAAGTCGGGTATGTTTTCAGGGGGCATCTCTAAGATGCCCTCTGGGGTGTATTTCACAATGAAATGTACACTGGCATCAGTGTACATTTATTGTGCTGAGAAGTTTGATACCAAACTTCCCAGTTTTCAGTGTAGCCATTATGGTGCTGTGGAGTTTGTGTATGACAGACTCCCAGACCATATACTCTTATGGCTACCCTGCACTTACAATGTCTAAGGTTTTGCTGAGACACTGTAGGGGCATAGTGCTCATGCACCTATGCCCTCACCTATGGTATAGTGAACCCTGCCTTAAGGCTGTAAGGCCTGCTAGAGGGGTGACATATCTATACCATGGGCAGTGTGAGGTTGGCATGGCACCCTGAGGGGAGTGCCATGTCGACTTAGTCATTTTCTCCCCACCAGCACACACAAGCTGGCAAGCAGTGTGTCTGTGCTGAGTGAGGAGTCCCCAGGGTGGTATAAGACATGCTGTAGCCCTTAGAGACCTTCCCTGGCATCAGGGCCCTTGGTACAGTTTTAGGGAAAGAACACTGGTGCTAGGACCTGGTTAGCAGGCCTCAGCACACTTTCAAATCATAACTTGGCATCAGCAAAGACAAAATGTCAGGGGGTAACCATGCCAAGGAGGCATTTCCTTACACAACCCCCCCCCCCCAAACGAAAGAGGATGAGACTAACCTTTCTCAAGAGAGTCTTCATTTTCTAAGTGGAAGAACCTGGAAAGGCCATCTGCATTGGCATGGGCAGTCCCAGGTCTGTGTTCCACTATCAAGCCCATTCCCTGTAGGGAGATGGACCACCTCAACAGTTTTGGATTTTCACCTTTCATTTGCATTAGCCATCTGAGAGGTCTGTGGTCAGTTTGAACTACAAAGTGAGTACAAAAGAGATATGGTCTCAGCTTCTTCAGGGACCAAACCACAGCAAAGGACTCCCTCTCAATGGCACTCCAACGCTGCTCCCTGGGGAGTAACCTCCTGCTAATGAAAGCAACAGACTGGTCAAGGCCATCATCATTTGTTTGGGACAAAACTGCCCCTATCCCATGTTCAGAGGCATCAGTCTGCACAATGAACTGCTTGGAGTAATCTGGAGCTTTTAGAACTGGTGCTGTCCACATAGCTTGTTTCAGGGTGTCAAAGGCCTGTTGGCATTCTACAGTCCAGTTTACCTTCTTGGGCATTATCTTGGAGGTAAGTTCTGTGAGGGGTGTCACTATTGATCCATATCCCTTCACAAACCTCCTGTAGTACCCAGTCAAACCAAGGAATGCCCTGACTTGAGTCTGGGTTTTTGGAGCTACCCAGTCCAGAATAGTCTGGATCTTGGGTTGGAGTGGCTGAACTTGGCCTCCACCTATGAGGTGTCCCAAGTAAACCACAGTCCCTGCCCTATCTGACATGTGGATGCCTTGATAGAGAGGCCTGCAGGGCCTTCAAAACCTTCTTCAGGTGGACCAGGTGATCCTGCCAGCTGGAGCTAAAGACAGCAATATCGTCAAGATAAGCTGCACTAAAGGACTCCAGGCCAGCAAGGACTTGATTCACCAACCTTTGGAAGGTGGCAGGGGCATTCTTGAAACCAAAGGGCATAACAGTAAACTGATAGTGCCCATCAGGTGTGGAGAATACTGTCTCTTCTTTTGCTCCTGGTGCCATTTTGATTTGCCAGTACCCTGCTGTGAAGTCAAAGGTACTTAAGTATCTGGCAGCACCTAGTCAGTCAATTAATTCATCTGCCCTTGGAATGGGATGGGCATCTGTCTTGGTGACAGAATTAAGTCCTCTGTAGTCCACACAAAACCTCATCTCTCTCTTTCCATCTTTGGTGTGAGGTTTGGGGACTAAGACCACTGGTCTAGCCCAGGGGCTGTCATAGTGCTCAATGACTCCCAATTCCAGCATCTTGTGGACTTCCACCTTGATTCTTTCCTTAACTTGGTCAAACTGTCTGAAAATTTTGTTTTTGACAGGCATGCTGTCTCCTGTGTCCACATCATGGGTACACAGGTGTGTCTGACCAGGGGTTAGGGAAAAGTAGTCCGCAAACTGTTGCAAGACTTTTTTACAGTCATATTGCCGTTGGCCAGAGAGGGTGTCTGAATAGATCACTCCATCTACTGAGCCATCTTTAGGGTCTGTGGAGAGGAGATCAGGGAGAGGTTCACTCTCAGCTTGCTGGTCCTCATCTGTTACCGTCAACAGATTCACATCTGCCCTGTCATGAAAGAGTTTGAGGCGGTTCACATGGATCACCCTTTTGGGGGTCCTGCTAGTGCCTAGGTCTACCAGGTAGGTGACCTGACTCTTTCTCTCTAGTGCTGGGTAAGGGCCAATCCATCTGTCCTGAAGTGCCCTGAGAGCCACAGGCTCCAGAACCCAGACTTTCTGCCCTGGATGAAACTCAACCATAGCAGCCTTTTGGTCATACCACATCTTCTGGAGTTGTTGGCTGGCCTCAAGGTTTTTACTTGTCTTTTCCATGTACTCTGCCATCCTGGAACGTAGACCTAGTACATAGTCCACTATATCTTGTTTAGGCTCATGAAGAGGTCTCTCCCAGCCTTCTTTTACAAGAGCCAGTGGTCCCCTGACAGGATGGCCAAACAGAAGTTCAAAGGGGGAAAACCCTACTCCCTTCTGAGGCACCTCTCTGTAGGCGAAAAGCAGATATGGCAAGAGGACATCCCATCTCCTTTTGAGCTTTTCAGGGAACCCCATCATCATGCCTTTCAATGTCTTGTTAAATCTTTCTACAAGGCCATTGGTTTGTGGATGGTATGGTGTGGTGAATTTGTAAGTCACCCCACACTCATTCTACATGTGCTTCAGGTATGCTGACATGAAGTTGGTACCCCTGTCAGACACCATCTCCTTAGGAAATCCCACTCTGGTAAAGATACCAATGAGTGCTTTAGCTACTGCAGTGGCAGTAGTGGACCTAAGAGGAATTGCTTCAGGGTACCTAGTGGCATGATCCACTACCACTAGGATATACTGGTTCCCTGAGGCTGTGGGAGGTTCAAGTGGACCCCCTATGTCCACACCCACTCTTTCAAAGTGGACGACACCACTGGAAGTGGAATGAGGGTGGCCTTTGGGTGTCCATCTGTCTTACCACTGGATTTACAGGTGGCACAGGAGACACAAAACTCCTTTACCTTCTGGGACATGTTGGGCCAATAGAAATGTTTAACTAACATTTCCCAAGTCTTGGTTTGTCCCAAATGCCCAGCAAGTGGAATATCATGAGCTAAGGTTAGAATGAACTCCCTAAACTCCTGAGGCACTACCACTCTCCTAGTGGCACCAGGTTTGGGATCTCTTGCCTCAGTGTAGAGGAGTCCATCTTCCCAATAGACTCTATGTGTTCCAGTGATTTTTCCTTTGGTCTCTTCGGCAGCTTGCTGCCTAAGGCCTTCAAGAGAGGGACATGTTTCTTGCCCCTTACACAACTGTTCCCTTGTGGGTCCCCCTGGGCCTAAGAGCTTAACCTGATAAGGTTCCAACTCCATGGGCTCAGTTCCCTCAGAGGGCAGAACTTCTTCCTGGGAAGAGAGGTTCTTTTTCTTTTGTTGTGTTGAAGCTGGTTCCCCAATCTTCTTTCCTTTCCTCTTGGAGGGTTGAGCCATTATTCCAGGATCCAACACCACTTTTACACCCTGAGCCTTGCACTGTGCCCTTGTCTTGACACACACCAGTTCAGGGACACCCAGCATGGCTTTTGTGTTCTACCTCAGCCCATGCTGAGGACTCCAGGTCATTTCCAAGCAAACAGTTGTAGGAGGCTGGACTGGCTTGAAGTGAGTACCAAGGGGTACTTGCACCTTGCACCAGGCCCAGTTATCCCTTATTAGTGTATAGGGTGTCTAGCAGCATAGGCTGATAGATAATGGTAGCTTAGCAGAGCAGCTTAGGCTGAACTAGGAGACGAGTGAAGCTCCTACAGTACCACTAGTATCACTTGTACAATATCATAAGAAAACACAATACACAGATGTACTAAAAATAAAGGTACTTTATTTTTATGACAATATGCCAAAGTATCTCAGAGTGTACTCTCAGTATGAGGATAGCAAATATACACAAGATATATGTACACAATACCAAAATATGCAGTAATAGTATTAGAAAACAGTGCAAACAATGTATAGTTACAATAGGATTCAATGGGGACACATAGGGATAGGGGCAACACAAACCATACACTCCAAAAGTGGAATACGAACCACGAATGCACCCCAAACCTATGTGACCTTGTAGAGGGTCGCTGGGACTAATAGAAAATAGTAAGGGTTAGAAAATTAGCCTACCCCAAGACCCTGAAAAGTGAGTGCAAAGTGCACTAAAGTTCCCCAAAGGACAAAGAAGTCGTGATAGGAGAATTCTGCAGGAAAGACACAAACCAGCAATGCAACAACAATGGATTTCCAGTCGAGGGTACCTGTGGAACAAGGGGACCAAGTCCAAAAGTCACAAGCAAGTCGGAGATGGGCAGATGACCAGGAAATGCCAGCTGTGGGTGCAAAGAAGCTGATACTGGACAGTAGAAGCTGAGGATTCTGCAGGAACGACAAGGGCTAGAGACTTCCCCTTTGGAGGATGGATCCCACACGCCGTGGAGAGTCGTGCAGAAGTAGTTTCCCGCCGAAAAACCGCCAACAAGCCTTGCTAGCTGCAAATCATGCGGTTAGGGTTTTTGGATGCTGCTGTAGCCCAGGAGGGACCAGGATGTCGCCAATTGCGTCTGGGGACAGAGGGGGCATCGAGCAAGACAAGGAGCCCTCTCAGAAGCAGGCAGCACCCGCAGAAGTGCCGGAACAGGCACTACAAAGATGCGTGAAACGGTGTTCACCCAAAGTCGCACAAAGGAGTCCCACGTCGCCGGAGGACAACTTAGGAAGTCGTGCAATGCAGGTTAGAGTGCCGTGGACCCAGGCTTGGCTGTGCACAAAGGATTTCCACCGGAAGTGCACAGAGGCCGGAGTAGCTGCAAAAGTCGTGGTTCCCAGCAATGCAGTCTGGCGTGGGGAGGCAAGGACTTACCTCCACCAAACTTGGACTGAAGAGTCACTGGACTGTGGGAGTCACTTGGACAGAGTTGCTGGATTCAAGGGACCTCGCTCGTCATGCTGAGAGGAGGACCAGGGTACCGGTGATGCAGTTCTTTGGTGCCTGCGGTTGCAGGGGGACGATTCAGTCGGCCCACGGGAGATTTCTTCAGAGCTTCTAGTGCAGAGAGGAGGCAGACTACCCCCACAGCATGCACCACCAGGAAAACAGTCGAGAAGGCGGCAGGATCAGCGTTACAGAGTTGCAGTAGTCGTCTTTGCTACTTTGTTGCAGTTTTGCAGGCTTCCAGCGCGGTCAGCAGTCGATTTCTTGGCAGAAGGTGAAGAGAGAGATGCAGAGGAACTCTCATGAGCTCTTGCATTCGTTATCTAAGGAATCGCCAGAGACAGAGACCCTAAATAGCCAGAAAAGAGGGTTTGGCTACCTAGGAGAGAGGATAGGCTAGCAACACCTGAAGGAGCCTATAAGAAGGAGTCTCTGACATCACCTGGTGGCACTGGCCACTCAGAGCAGTCCAGTGTGCCAGCAGCACCTCTGTTTTCAAGATGGCAGAGGTCTGGAGCACACTGGAGGAGCTCTGGACACCTCCCAGGGGAGGTGCAGGTCAGGGGAGTGGTCACTCCCCTTTCCTTTGTCCAGTTTCGCGCCAGAGCAGGGCTAAGGGGTCCCTGAACTGGTGTAGACTGGCTTATGCAGAAATGGGCACATCTGTGCCCATGAAAGCATTTCTAGAGGCTGGGGGAGGCTAATCCTCCCCTGCCTTCACACCATTTTCCAAAGGGAGAGGGTGTAACACCCTCTCTCAGAGGAAGTCCTTTGTTCTGCCATCCTGGGACAAGCCTGGCTGGATCCCAGGAGGGCAGAAACCTGTCTGAGGGGTTGGCAGCAGCAGCAGCTGCAGTGAAACCCCTGAAAAGGCAGTTTGGCAGTACCAGGGTCTGTGCTACAGACCACTGGGATCATGGGATTGTGCCAACTATGCCAGGATGGCATAGAGGGGGCAATTCCATGATCATAGACATGTTACATGGCCATATTCGGAGTTACCATTGTGAAGCTACATATAGGTAGTGACCTATATGTAGTGCACATGTGTAATGGTGTCCCCGCACTCACAAAGTCCGGGGAATTTACCCTGAACAATGTGGGGGCACCTTTGCTAGTGCCAGGGTGCCCACACACTAAGTAACTTTGCACCTAACCTTTACCAGGTAAAGGTTAGACATATAGGTGACTTATAAGTTACTTAAGTGCAGTGTTAAATGACTGTGAAATAATGTGGACATTATTTCACTCAGGCTGCAGTGGCAGGCCTGTGTAAGAATTGTCTGAGCTCCCTATGGGTGGCAAAAGAAATGCTGCAGCCCATAGGGATCTCCTGGAACCCCAATACCCTGGGTACCTCAGTACCATATACTAGGGAATTATAAGGGTGTTCCAGTAAGCCAATGTAAATTGGTAAAATTGGTCACTAGCCTGTTAGTGACAATTTGAAAGAAATGAGAGAGCATCACCACTGAGGTTCTGGATAGCAGAGCCTCAGTGAGACAGTTAGTCATTACACAGGTAACACATTCAGGCACTCTTATGAGCACTGGGGCCCTGGATGGCAGGGTCCCAGTGACACATACAACTAAAACAACATATATACAGTAAAAAATGGGGGTAACATGCCAGGCAAGATGGTACTTTCCTACACAACCCCCCCCCCCCCCCCAAACGAAGGACAATAAGACTAGTCATTCCCTGATGGGTCTTCATTGTCTAAGTGGAAATATCTGGAGAGTCCATCTGCATTGGAGTGGCTACTCCCAGGTCTATGTTCCACTGTATAGTCCATTCCCTGTAGGGATATGAACCACCTCAACAATTTAGGATTTTCACCTTTTATTTGTTTTAGCCAAAGTAGAGGTTTGTGGTCTGTCTGAACAATGAAGTGAGTGCCAAACAGGTATGGCCTCAACTTCTTCAGTGCCCAGACCACAGCAAAGGCCTCCCTCTCTATGGCAGACCAACGCTTTTCTCTAGGGGTCAACCTCCTACTAATAAAAGCAACATGTTGATCCTGGCCCTCAGAATTAAGTTGTGATAGGACTGCCCCTACTCCTAATTCAGATGCATCAGTTTGGACATAAATGTTTTTAGGGTAACAAGGGCTTTTCAGGACAGGTGCAGAGCACATGGCCTGCTTTAGCTCCTCAAAAGCTTTCTGACAGTTTGCTGTCCATAATACCTTTTTAGGCATTTTCTTGGATGTGAGGTCATTAAGAGGGGCTGCAATGGAGCCATAGTTCTTAATGAACCTCCTGTAATACCCAGTGAGGCCTAGGAAGGCTCTCACCTGAGTCTGAGTAGTAGGGGGAACCCAATCAATAATTGTTTGGATTTTCCCCTGTAGTGGTGCAATCTGTTCCCCACCAACCAGGTGTCCCAGATAAAACACCTTACCCTGCCCTATCTGGCACTTTGAAGCCTTGATAGTGAGGCCTGCCTTTTGCAGGGCCTCCAAAACTTTCCATAGGTGGACCAGGTGATCATCCCAGCTGGAGCTAAAGACAGCTATATCGTCCAAATATGCTGCATTGAAAGCTTCCAGCCCTTGCAGGACTGTGTTCACCACCCTCTGAAATGTGGCAGGTGCATTTTTCAATCCAAAAGGTATTACTGTGAATTGGTAATGGCCTCCAATGGTTGAAAATGCAGTTTTAGGTTTAGCATCTTCTGATAATTTGATCTGTCAATACCCTGCAGTCAAATCAAAAGTGCTTATATACTTGGCAGATGCCAGTGTATTTATGAGCTCATCTGCCCTGGGTATAGGGTGAGCATCAGTTTTGGTTACCTGGTTGAGACCTCTGTAGTCTACACAAAACCACATTTGCTTCTTTCGATCTTTGGAATGGGGTTTTGGTACAAGTACCACAGGAGAAGCCCATGGACTTTCAGAGTGCTTAACCACTACCAGTTCTAACATTTTCTGAACCTCTTGCTTTATGCAGTCCCTGCCATGGTCAGGCTGCCTATAGATCTTACTTTTGACAGGCAAGCTGTCTCCAGTATCTATAGTGTGCTCACACCAAGAAGTGGTACCAGGCACAGTAGAGAAGAGTTCAGAAAACTGACCCAGGAGATTTATGCAATGGTCTTTCTGCTCAGCAGTAAGACAATCAGCCAAAACTACACCTTCCACTAGAGCATCTTGTTCTGTGGAAGAAAAGAGATCAGGTAGAGGATCACTGTCTTCTTCCTGTCCCTCATTAGTTGCCATGAGCAGGGTGAGATCAGCCCTGTCATAGTAGGGTTTCAGGCGATTGACATGGAGCACCCTAAAGGGACTCCTGGCAGTGCCTAAGTCAACTAAGTAGGTGACTTCACCACTTTTTCTCAACAATTGTGTGGGGTCCACTCCATTTATCTTCGAGTGCTCTTGGGGCCACAGGCTCCAAGACCCACACTTTCTGCCCTGGTTGGTACTGAACCAAAACAGCCTTCTGGTCATGCCATTGCTTCTGGAGCTCTTGGCTGGCCTGAAGGTTTTTACTGGCCTTTTTCATGTACTCAGCCATCCTTGATCTGAGGCCAAGTACATAATCCACAACATCTTGCTTTGGAGCTTTTAAAGGTTGTTCCCAACCCTCCTTGACAAGTGTTAGTGGACCCCTAACAGGGTGTCCAAAGAGGAGTTCAAAAGGGCTGATGCCCACTCCTTTCTGGGGTACCTCCCTGTAGGCAAAAAGGAGGCATGGTAACAGAATATCCCATCTCCTGCGGAGTTTTTCACGGAGACCCATAATCATGCCTTTGAGAGTTTTGTTAAATCTCTCCACCAGTCCATTTGTTTGTGGATGATAGGGTGTAGTGAACTTGTAAGTCACACCACACTCCTTCCACATGGCCTTTAAGTAAGCAGACATGAAATTGCTTCCCCTGTCTGATACCACCTCTTTTGGGAAGCCCACCCTGGAAAATATTCCCAGGAGGGCCTTTGCCACTGCAGGTGCTGTAGTGGTCCTAAGAGGAATTGCTTCAGGATATCTTGTGTCATGGTGCTCTACCACCAAGATAAACCTATTGCCTGAAGCAGTAGGAGGGTCAAGGGGGCCAACTATGTCAACCCCTACCCTTTCAAAGGGAACCCCAACCACAGGCAGTGGAATAAGGGGTGCCTTTGGGGTGCCACCTGTCTTGCCACTGGCTTGACAGGTTTCACAGGACTTACAAAAATCTTTTGTGTCCTCAGACATTCTAGGCCAATTAAACAAGGGAACAAGCCTGTGCCAAGTTTTCATTTGCCCCAAATGTCCAGCCAGGGGAATGTCGTGTGCAAGAGTTAGGAGGAACTTTCTGTACTCCTGAGGAATCACTAATCTCCTGGCAGTTCCAGGTTTAGGATCCCTTGCCTCAGTGTACAAGAGGTTGTCCTCCCAGTAAACTCTGTGAGAGTCACTGACATCCCCATGAGCTTGTTTGACAGCCTGCTGTCTTAGACCCTCTAGTGTGGGACAGGTCTGCTGTGCCACACTCAGCTCCTCCCTGGCAGGCCCCCCTTCACCCAAAAGCTCAGCAGTGTCTGCTTCCAGCTCCTCTGGTGTAGGTTCTGCACAGGGTGGAAATTCTTCTTCCTCAGAACAAGAATCCACTGTAGAGGGAGGGGTAGTAGGTAGTGCTTTACTTCTACTAGCCCTAGCTTTAGGGAGCACTTGGTCCATTGTTCCAGGATCCAAGTTTCCCTGTCCTTTTTGCTTTTTGGCCTGAGCCCTGGTCAAAGCAAAAATATGCCCTGGAATGCCCAGCATTGCTGCATGAGCCTCCAACTCCACTTCTGCCCAAGCTGATGTCTCTAAATCATTCCCTAATAGACAGTCTACAGGTAAATCTGAGGCAACCACAACTTTCTTTGGGCCAGTACCCCCCCCCCCAGTTGAGATTTACAACAGCCATGGGGTGGCTAATGGTGTTGTTGTGAGCATCGGTTACTTGGTACTGGTGACCAAGTAGGTGTTGTTCAGGGTGGACCAGTTTCTCTATCACCATTGTGACACTGGCACCTGTGTCCCTGTAGGCCTGAACCTCAACACCATTTATTAGGGGTAGTTGCTTGTACTTATCCATGTTAAGGGGACAAGCAACCAAGGTGTCTAAATCAATAGCCCCCTCAGAGACTAACACAGCCTCTGTGGTCTCCCTAATCAGACCAACTCCAACTAAGTTACCAAAGGTGAGCCCAGCTACTCCCTTAGATTGGATATTAGTAGGTTTGCTCCCACCACCACTGCTATTAGTAGGGACACTAGGTGTAGCCGTAGGGGTTGTAGTGGTAGGAGGCTTGGTGCTTTTCTTTGGACAACTGGGATCTGTTGTCCAATGGCCTTTTATTTGACATAAATAGCACCATGGTTTCTTTTCTTTGTTTTGATTTGAAGAGGATTTGGGCCCACCACCCCCACCAGAGTGTTTTTGTGGGCCTGATGAAGACTCATTTTTAGATTTGTCCCCACCCTTGTCAAAAGACTTACTATCCTTCTTCTTGTTGCCATCTTTGTCACCCCCTGTATGAACTTTTCTGTTCACCCTTGTTCTGACCCATTTGTCTGCCTTCTTTCCCAATTCTTGGGGAGAGGTCAGATCAGAGTCCACCAAGTACTGGTGCAACAAATCAGACACACAATTATTAAGAATATGCTCTCTCAGGATCAAGTTATACAGGCTTTCATAATCAGTAACTTTACTGCCATGTAACCACCCCTCCAAGGCCTTCACTGAATGGTCAATGAAATCAACCCACTCTTGTGAAGACTCCTTTTTGGTCTCTCTGAACCTTATCCTGTACTGTTCAATGGTTAAGCCATAACCATCCAGGAGTGCATTCTTAAGAACTTTCTAATCATTGGCTTCACTTTCTTTCACAGTAAGGAGCCTATCCCTACCTTTTCACTAAATGATAGCCATAGGATAGCAGCCCACTGCCTTTGAGGGACATCCTGTACAGCACAGGCCCTCTCAAGTGCAGCAAACCACTTGTTAATGTCATACCCCTCCTTATAAGGGGGAACTATCTTGTGCAGATTCCTGGAATCATGCTCTTTTGCAGGATGACTATGGGGAATACTGCTGCTGCCACCATGGGTTTCTAAACCCAGTTTCTGTCTCTCCTTCTCTACTTCTAAGGTCTGTCTATCCAAATCCAGCTGTTGCTTCTTGAGCTTCAGTCTGGTTTGTTCCACTCTCAATCTATTGAGCTCCCTTTCTAACAATCTGTCTTCAGGGTGGGTGGGAGGGACATGTCTTGAAACAGAAGTATGGTGAGAATGGACAGAAGGAGACCTATCCCTTGCAGAAGGCATCCTAACAGCTTGGTTAACAGAAACCTCACTTCTACTGTGTTGAGAAGGAATGCTCTTGTTATGATGTGAGACAACACTATCTGTATGGTGTGACTCTACATCAGTACCAACTATGCTAGACTGTCTAGTAATGGGCAGGCTAGGAAGTTTATTTCCTGAATCTTTTCCTAGGGGAGTCCCTGGATCAGATTGGGAACCATTAGCTACTTTTTCAACAGATGGGGCCCTTTTGGCCTTATCTTGTTCTCTAAGCATGTTAAGTAATAATTCCAAGGAAGGATTCTTCCCTACACTCAAACCTCTTTCTATGCAGAGACTCCTTGCTTCTTTCCAGCTAAGGTGATCATATGCAAGTTTGGACAGATCAACATTTTGGCCTGTGCCAGACATTTTTAGAAGAGTTTAAGTGACAGAAAAAGTGAGAAAATGTTTTTCAGAACTTTTAGTAAGACAGAAAAAAAAACTTTGAAAACTTTTTAAGAACTTTTAGAAAGTTTAGAAGTACTTTTCAGCACTTAGAGTGAAAAGAGGAAATGCAAAACTTTTTAGTTATGTGTACACACACTGAACTTGTTTTGTATATTTTTCTCTTATGAAAAGTACAATGACAAGAGTGGTAAGTAGTCTCAAAGCACTTATCCCACTGCTGCACAACCAATGTAGGAGGCTGGACTGGCTTGTAGTGAGTACCAAGGGGTACTTACACCTTGCACCAGGCCCAGTTATCCATTATTAGTGTATAGGGTGTCTAGCAGCATAGGCTGATAGATAATGGTAGCTTAGCAGAGCAGCTTAGGCTGAACTAGGAGACGAGTGAAGCTCCTATAGTACCACTAGTATCAGTTGTACAATATCATAAGAAAACACAATACACAGATATACTAAAAATAAAGGTACTTTATTTTTATGACAATATGCCAAAGTATCTCAGAGTGTACTCTCAGTATGAGGATAGCAAATATACACAAGATATATGTACAGAATACCAAAATATGCAGTAATAGTATTAGAAAACAGTGCAAACAATGTATAGTTACAATAGTATGCAATGGGGACACATAGGGATAGGGGCAACACAAACCATATACTCCAAAAGTGGAATGCGAACCACGAATGGACCCCAAACCTATGTGACCTTGTAGAGGGTCACTGGGACTATTAGAAAAGAGTAAGGGTTAGAAAATTAGCCCACCCCAAGACCCTGAAAAGTGAGTGCAAAGAGCACTAAAGTTCCCCAAAGGACAAAGAAGTCGTGATAGGGGAATTCTGCAGGAAAGACACAAACCAGCAATGCAACAACAATGGATTGACAGTCGAGTGTGCCTGTGGAACAAGGGGACCAAGTCCAAATGTCACAAGCAAGTCAGAGATGGGCAGATGCCCAGGAAATGCCAGCTGGGTGCAAAGAAGCTGCTACTGGACAATAGAAGCTGAGGATTCTGCAGGAATGACAAGGGCTAGAGACTTCCCCTTTGGAGGATGAATCCCCCACGCTGTGTGGAGTTGTGCAAAAGTGTTTTCCCACCGAAAGACCGCCAACAAGCCTTGCTAGCTGTAAATCTTGCGGTTAGGGTTTTCGGATGCTGCTGTGGCCCAGGAGCGACCAGGATGTCGCCAATTGCGTCTGGGGACAGAGGGGGCGTCGAGCAAGAAAAGTAGCCCTCTCTGAAGCAGGCAGATACCGCAAAAGTGCTGGAACAGGCACTACGAAGATGCGTGAAACAGTGCTCACCCGAAGTCGCACAAAGGAGTCCCACGTTTCCTGAGGACAACTTAGGAAGTCGTGCAATGTAGGTTAGAGTGCCGTGGACACAGGCTTGGCTGTGCACAAAGGATTTCCGCCGGAAGTGCACAGAGGCCGGAGTAGCTGCAAAAGTCACGATTCCCAGCAATGCAGTCTGGCGTGGGGAGGCAAGGACTTACCTCCACCAAACTTGGACTGAAGAGTCACTGCACTGTGGGAGTCACTTGGACAGAGTTGCTGGATTCAAGGGATCTCGCTCGTCATGCTGAGAGGAGACCCAGAGTACCGGTGATGCCGTTCTTTGGTGCCTGCGGTTGCAGGGGGACTATTCCGTCTGCCCACGGGAGATTTCTTCGGAGCTTCTAGTGCAGAGAGGAAGCAGACTACCCCCACAGCATGCACCACCAGGAAAACAGTCGAGAAGGCGGCAGGATCAGCGTTACAGAGTTGCAGTAGTCGTCTTTGCTACTTTGTTGCAGTTTTGCAGGCTTCCAGCGTGGTCAGCAGTCGATTTTTTGGCAGAAGGTGAAGAGAGAGATGCAGAGGAAATCTGATGAGCTCTTGCATTCGTTATCTAAGGAATCCCCAGAGACAGAGACCCTAAATAGCCAGAAAAGAGGGTTTGGCTACCTAGGAGAGAGGATAGGCTAGCAACACCTGAAGGAGCCTATCAGAAGGAGTCTCTGACGTCACCTGGTGGCACTGGCCACTCAGAGCATTCCAGTGTGCCAGCAGCACCTCTGTTTCCAAGATGGCAGAGGTCTGGAGCACACTGGAGGAGCTCTGGACACCTCCCAGGGGAGGTGCAGGTCAGGGGAGTGGTCACTCCCCTTTCCTTTGTCCAGTTTCGCGCCAGAGCAGGGCTGAGGGGTCCCTGAACCGGTGTAGACTGGCTTATGCAGAAATGGGCACCATCTGTGCCCATGAAAGCATTTCCAGAGGCTGGGGGAAGCTACTCCTCCCCTGCCTGAACACCTTTTTCCAAAGGGAGAGGGTGTAACACCCTCTCCCAGAGGAAGTCCTTTGTTCTGCCATCCTGGGACAAGCCTGGCTGGACCCCAGGAGGGCAGAAACCAGTCTGAGGGGTTGGCAGCAGCAGCAGCTGCAGTGAAACCCCTGAAAAGGCAGTTTGGCAGTACCAGGGTCTGTGCTACAGACCACTGGGATCATGGGATTGTGCCAACTATGCCAGGATGGCATAGAGGGGGCAATTCCATGATCATAGACATGTTACATGGCCATATTCGGAGTTACCATTGTGAAGCTACATATAGGTAGTGACCTATATGTACTGCACGCGTGTAATGGTGTCCCCGCACTCACAAAGTCCGGGGAATTTGCCCTGAGCAATGTGGGGGCACCTTGGCTAGTGCCAAGGTGCCCACACACTAAGTAACTTTGCACCTAACCTTTACCAGGTAAAGGTTAGACATATAGGTGACTTATAAGTTACTTAAGTGCAGTGGTAAATGGCTGTGAAATAACGTGGACATTATTTCACTCAGGCTGCAGTGGCAGGCATGTGTAAGAATTGTCTGAGCTCCCTATGGGTGGCAAAAGAAATGCTGCAGCCCATAGGGATCTCCTGGAACCCCAATACCCTGGGTACCTTAGTACCATAAACTAGGGAATTATAAGGGTGTTCCAGTAAGCCAATGTAAATTGGTAAAATTGGTCACTAGCCTGTTAGTGACAATTTGAAAGAAATGAGAGAGCATAACCACTGAGATTCTGGATAGCAGAGCCTCAGTGAGACAGTTAGTCACTACACAGGTAACACATTCAGGCACACTTATGAGCACTGGGGCCCTGGCTGGCAGGGTCCCAGTGGCACATACAACTAAAACAACATATATACAGTGAAAAATGGGGGTAACATGCCAGGCAAGATGGTATTTTCCTACAACAGTCTACAGAGATATTTGAGGAGACCACCACCTGTTTCAGGCCATTGACCCCCCGCCCCACTCTAAAGTTACCATAGCCATGGGATGTACTTTAGTCTGATTGTCAGCGTTGGTGGCTGGATAAGTTTGTCCAGCCAGGTATTGACCAGGGGAAACCAGTTTCTCTGTCACCATGGTGACACTGGCACCTGTATCCCTCAGGCCTTCTACACTAATCCCATTAATGAAGAGTTGCTGCCTGTATTTTTGCATATTAGGGGCCAGGCAGCCAGTGTGGCTAAGTCCACCCCACCCCCAGAGACTAATGTAGCTTCAGTGTGAACCCTGATTTGCTCTGGGCACACTGTTGATCCCACATGGAGACTGGCTATTCCAGTGCTAACTGGAGTAGAGTTTGAAGTGGAGACTTTCTTAGGACAGGCCTTGTCTCCAGTTTGGTGTCCCTGCTGACTACAGCTATGACACCAGGCCTTCTTGGGATCAAAGTTTTTACCCTTGTACCTAAAATTGGATTGTGAAGAGGCTTTGGACCCTCCCTCCTGAGCAGGTTTTTGGGGGCCTGTAGAAGACTCTTTACTTTTTCCCTTGGATGTCTCAACACTCTTCCCCTGGGGAGTCTTTGTGACCCCTTTCTTTTGGTCACCCCCTGCGGAAGTCTTGGTCACCCTAGTCTTGACCCAATGGTCCACCTTCTTTCCCAATTCTTGGGGCGAAATTGGTCCTAGGTCTACAAGATGCTGATGCAGTTTATCATTGAAACAATTACTTAACAGGTGTTCTTTCACAAATAAATTGTACAGCCCATCATAATCATTTACACCACTGCCATGAATCCAACCATCCAGTGTTTTGACTGCGAAGTCAACAAAATCAACCCAGGTCTGGCTCAAGGATTTTTGAGCCCCCCTGAACCTAATCCTGTACTCCTCAGTGGAGAATCCAAAGCCCTCAATCAGGGTAGCCTTCATGAGGTCATAGGATTCTGCATCTTTTCCAGAGAGTGTGAGGAGTCTATCCCTCCACTTTCCAGTGAACATTTCCCAAAGGAGAGCACCCCAGTGAGACTTGTTTACTTTTCTGGTTGCACAAGCCCTCTCAAAAGCTGTGAACCATTTGGTGATGTCATCACCATCTTCATATTTAGTTACAATCCCTTTAGGGATTTTTAGCATGTCAGGAGAATCTCTGACCCTATTTATGTTGCAGCCACCATTGATGGGACCTAAGCCCATCTCTTGTCTTTACCTTTCTATGGCTAGGATCTGTCTTTCCAAAGCCAATATTTTGGCCAACCTGGCTAGCAGGAGGTCATCTTCATTGAGGCTTTCCTCAATGCTTCCAGAGTTGCTGGACTCTCCTGTGAGAGAAGCAGCATCTCTAACTATCACATTTGGAGTCAGGGTTGGAGGAACCCTGGTCTCCCTATCAAGGGTTGGAGGTGGGAGTTCCTCCAACTCACTAGTGTCCTCCTCTGTGAAGGCATAATCGGAGGGGTTGTTTTTAGCAAACTCTGCCAAGAGCTCCTGGAGCTGTACTTTGGTAGGGTTTGAACCAGTCTTTATCTTTTTGATTTTACAGAGAGACCTTAACTCTGACATCCTAAGATGCAGGTAAGGGGTGAGGTTGAGTTCCATCACATTCTCTTCTGTAGTAGACATTTTGTTTCTAAAAGTTGGAATACTTTTTAAGAATCTAAAACTATCTCTAGAACTTAATTCAAACTTTTACAAAACTTTTAAACTCTAAAAGAAATGCTAACAGGGACTTTCACAAGGCCCTAGCAGGACTTTTAAAAATTTAGAAAAATAGCTCAAATTTCAAAAATCAGTTTCTAATGACAATTTTGGGAATTTAGTCGTGTGATCAGGTATTGGCTGAGTAGTCCAGCAAATGCAAAGTCTTGTACCCCACCGCTAATCCACCAATGTAGGAAGCTGGCTCTGTATGTACTATTTCAAAGTAAGAAATAGCATGCACAGAGTCCAAGGGTTCCCCTTAGAGGTAACATAGTGGCAAAAAGAGATAATTCTAATGCTCTATTTTGAGGTAGTGTGGTCGAGCAGTAGGCTTATCAGAGGGTAGTGTTAAGCATTTGTTGTACACACACAGGCAATAATTGAGGAACACACACTCAAAGACAATTCCAGGCCAATAGGTTTTTGTATAGAAAAATATATTTTCTTAGTTTATTTTAAGAACCACAGGTTCAAGATTTACAATCAATACTTCAAATGAAAGGTACTTCACTTAGGTATCATAGGAACTTTAAATCAGCAAAATACCATGTACAGTTGTGGAAAAAATGGCAATAAGCTATTTTAAAACTGGACACAGTGCAAATTTCAACAGTTCCTGGGGGAGGTAAGTATTTGTTAGTTTTAGCAGGTAAGTAAACCACCTACAGGGTTCAAAGTTGGGTCCAAAGTAGCCCACCGTTGGGGGTTCAGGACAACCCCAAAGTTACCACACCAGCAGCTCAGGGCCGGTCAGGTGCAGAAGTCAAAGTGGTGCACAAAACACATAGGCTTCAACGGAGAAGGGGGTGCCCAGGTTCCTGTCTGCCAGCAGGTAAGTACCCGCAACTTCGGAGGGCAGACTAGGGGGGTTTTGTAGGGCACCGGGGGGGACACAAGTCAGCACAAAAAGTACACCCTCAGCGGCACGGGGGCGGCCAAGTGCAGAGTGCAAACAGGCATCATGTTTGCTATAGGTTTCAATGGGAGACCCAGGGGTCTCTTCAGCGAAGCAGGCAGGCAAGGGAGGGGTTCCTCGGGGTAGCCACCACCTGGGCAAGGGAGAGGGCCACCTGTGAGTCGCTTCTGCACTGGAGGTCGGATCCTTCAGGTCCTGGGGGCTGTGGGTGCAGTGTCTTTACCAGGCGTCGGGTTCTTTGAAGCAGGCAGTCGTGGTAAGTGGGAGCCTCTGGATTCCCTCTGCAGGCGTCGCTGGGGGGGCTGAGGGGAGTCACCTCTGGCTACTCACAGGTTCGCAGTCGCCGGGGAGTACTCCCTGTAGTGTTGTTTCTCCACAGGTCGAGCCGGGGGTGTCGGGTGCAGAGTGGAAAGTCTCACGCTTCCGGCGGGAAACGTGGAGTCCTTTTAAAGTTGTTTCTTTGTTGAAAGTTTTGGTTTCTTTGGAACAGTGCCGCTGTCCTCTGGAGTTCTTGGTCCTTTTAGATGCAGGGTAGTCCTCTGAGGCTTCAGAGGTCGCTGGACCCTGGGGAGCGCGTCGCTGTTGCAGTTTCTCTTGAAGTGGGTACACAGGCCGGTAGGACTGGGGCCAAAGCAGTTGGTGTCTCCGTCTTCTCTGCAGGGTTTCAGGTCAGCAGTCCTTCTTCGTCTTAGGTTGCAGGAATCTGTCTTCCTTGGTTCTGGGGGCACCTAAATACTCAATTTAGGGGGGTGTTTAGGTCTGGGGGGTTAGTAACCAATGGCTACTAGCCCTGAGGGTGTCTACACCCTCTTTGTGCCTCCTCCCTGAGTGGAGGGGGCACATCCCTAATCCTATTGGGGGAATTTCTAAAAGTCAGAGTCACCTCAGCTCACATCACCTTAGGGGTGGTACTGACTGGCCAGTGACTCCTCCTTGTTTTTCTCGTTATCTCCTCTGGCCTTGCCACCAAAAGTGGGGCCATGGCCGGAGGGGGCAGGCATCTCCATTAGCTGGAATGCCCTGTGGGGCTGTAACGAAGGGGGTGAGCCTTTGAGGCTCACCGCCAGGTGTTACAGTTCCTGCAGGGGGAGGTGAGAAGCACCTCCACCCAGTACAGGCTTTGTTACTAGCCACAGAGTGACAAAGGCACTCTCCCCATGTGGCCAGCAACATGTCTGGTGTGTGGCAGGCTGGTAAAACTAGTCAGCCCACACTGGAAGTCGGGTATGTTTTCAGGGGGCATCTCTAAGATGCCCCCTGGGGTGTATTTCACAATAAGATGTACACTGGCATCAGTGTGCATTTATTGTGCTGAGAAGTTTGATATCAAACTTCCCAGTTTTCAGTGTAGCCATTATGGTGCTGTGGAGTTCGTGTATGACAGACTCCCAGACCATATACTCTTATGGCTACCCTGCACTTACAATGTCTAAGGTTTTGCTTAGACACTGTAGGGGTATAGTGCTCGTGCACCTATGCCCTCACCTATGGTATAGTGCACCCTGTCTTAGGGCTGTAAGGCCTGCTAGAGGGGTGACTTATCTATGCCATGGGCAGTGTGAGGTTGGCATGGCACCCTGAGGGGAGTGCCATGTCTACTTAGTCGTTTTCTCCCCACCAGCACACACAAGCTGGCAAGCAGTGTGTCTGTGCTGAGTGAGGGGTCCCCAGGGTGGCATAAGACATGCTGCAGCCCTTAGAGACCTTCCCTGGCATCAGGGCCCTTGGTACCAGGGGTACCAGTTACAAGGGACTTACCTGGATGCCAGGGTGTGTCAATTGTGAAAACAAAGGTACAGTTTTAGGGAAGGAACACTGGTGCTGGGGCCTGGATAGCAGGCCTCAGCACACTTTCAGATCATAACTTGGCATCAGCAAAGGCAAAAAGTCAGGGGGTAACCATGCTAAGGAGGCATTTCCTTACACAACCCAACTAAGTTTAGCTACAGCTAAGGGGAGAGACTGAGTGGAGTTATTGACATCAGTAACCTGGTACTTCTGTCCAAGGAGGTGTTGTACAGGTGATACCACGTTTTCAGTCACCAAAGTGATACTGGCACCTGTGTCCCTGTAGGCCTCTGTAGGCCTGGGCTTCAACACCATTCATTAAGATTGACTGCCTGTACTTATCCATGTTAAGGGGACAAGCAGTCAATGTGGCAAGGCCAATGCCACCAGGTGTGACAGAAACTGTCTTGGGACTGTCTACCCCAGGTTCTATTATGGTCCCAAAAGTGAACCCAACTGTAGGAAAGTACCATCTTGTCTGGCATGTTACCCCCGTATTTCACTGTATATATGTTGTTTTAGTCTATGTGTCACTGGGACCCTGCCAGGCAGGGCCCCAGTGCGCATAAGTATGTGCCCTGTATGTGTTCCCTGTGTGATGCCTAACTGTCTCACTGAGGATCTGCTAACCAGAACCTCAGTGGTTATGCTCTCTCTGCTTTCCAAATTTGTCACTAACAGGCTAGTGACTAAATTTCAAAATTCACATTGGCATACTGGTACACCCATATAATTCCCTTGTACATGGTACTGAGATATCCAGGGTATTGGGGTTCCAGGAGATCCCTATGGGCTGCAGCATTTCTTTTGCCACTCATAGGGAGCTCTGACAATTCTTACACAGGCCTGCCAGGGCAGCCTGAGTGAAATAATGCCCACATTATTTCACAGCCATTTTTCACTGCACATAAGTAACTAATAAGTCACCTATATGTCTAACCTTCACTTAGTGAAGGTTGAGTGCCAAGTTACTTAGTGTGTGGGCACCCTGGCACTAGCCAGGGCAAATTCCCAGGAATTTGTGAGTGAGGGGACACCATTACACGCGTGCACTACACATAGGTCACTACCTATGTATAGCGTCACAATGGTAACTCTGAACATGGCCATGTAACATGTCTAAGATCATAGAATTGTCACCCCAATACCATTCTGGTTTTGGGGGGAAAATTCCATGACCCCCCCGGTCTCTAGCACTGTGCCCAGGTACTGCCAAACTGCCTTTCCGGGGTCTCCACTGCAGCTACTGCTGCTGCCAACCCCTCAGACAGGTTTCTGCCCTCCTGGGGTCCAGGCAGCCCTGGCCCAGGAAGGCAGAACAAAGGATTTCCTCTGAGAGAGGGTGTTACACCCTCTCCCTTTGGAAACAGGTGCAAAGGGCTGGGGAGGACTAGCCTCCCCCAGCCTCTGGAAATGCTTTGATGGGCACAGATGGTGCCCATCTCTGCATAAGCCAGTCTACACTGGTTCAGGGATCCCCCAGCCCTGCTCTGGCGCGACACTGGACAAAGGAAAGGGCAGTGACCACTCCCCTGACCTGCACCTCCCAGGGGAGGTGCACAGAACTCCTCCAATGTGTCCCAGACCTCTGCTATCTTGGAAACAGAGGTGTTGGGGGCACACTGGACTGCTCTGAGTGGGCAGTGCCAGCAGGTGACGTCAGAGGCTCCTTCTGATAGGCTCTTACCTCTCTTGGTAGCCAATCCTCCTAACTTGGTAGCCAAACCTCCTTTTTTGGCTATTTAGGGTCTCTGCTTTGGGGAATTCTTCAGATAATGAATGCAAAAGCTCACCAGAGTTCCTCTGCATCTCCCTCTTCACCTTCTACCAAAGGATCGACCGCTGACTTCTCAGGACACCTGCAAAACCGCAACAAAATAGCAAGACGACTACTAGCAACATTGTAGCGCCTCATCTTGCCGGCTTTCTCGACTGTTTCCAGGTGGTGCATGCTCTGGGGGTAGCCTGCCTTCACCCTGCACCAGAAGCTCTGAAGAAATCTCCCGTGGGTCGACGGAATCTTCCCCCTGCTAACGCAGGCACCAAAAGACTGCATCACCGGTCCTCTGGGTCCCCTCTCAGCCTGACAAGCATGGTCCCTGGAACTCAGCAACTCTCTCCAAGTGACTCCCACAGTCTAGTGACTCTTCAGTCCAAGTTTGGTGGAGGTAAGTCCTTGCCTCTCCACGCTAGACTGCATTGCTGGGTACCGCGTGATTTGCAGCTTCTCCGGCTCCTGTGAACTCTTCCAGGATTTCCATCATGCACAGCCAAGCCTGGGTCCCCGGCACTCCTTCCTGCAGTGCACAACCTTCTGAGTTGTCCTCCGGCGTCGTGGGACTCCCTTTTGTGACTTCACATGGACTCCGGTTCACTTTACTTCCAAGTGCCTGTTCAGGTACTTTTGCGGGTTCTGCCTTCTTCTGTGAGGGCTCCCTGAGTTGCTGGGCACCCCCTCTGTCTCCTCCTCAAAGTGGTGACATCCTGGTCCCTCCTGGGTTACAGCAGCACCCAAAAACCTCTACTGGGACCCTTGCAGCTAGCAAGGCTTGTTTGCGGTCTTTCTGCATGGGAACAAATCCAAAGGAGAAGTTCCTAGTCCTCTTTTTTCTTGCAGAACTCCAAGCTTCTTCCAACTGGTGGCAGCTTCCTTGCACGCTCAGCTGGATCTTCCTGGGCTCCTGCCCACTCTAGACACTGCCGCGACTATTGGACTTGGTCCCCTTGTCTTACAGGTACTCAGGTCCGGAAATCCACTGTTGTTGCATTGCTGGTGTTTGTTCTTCCTGCAGAATCCCCCTATCATGACTTCTATGCTCTCTGGGGGTAGTAGGTGCACTTTACACCTACCTTTCAGGGTCTTGGGGTGGGCTATTTTTCTAACCCTCATTGTTTTCTTACAGTACCAGCGACCCTCTACAAGCTCACATAGGTTTTGGGTCCATTCGTGGTTCGCAGTCCACTTTTGGAGTATATGGTTTGTGTTGCCCCTATACCTATGTGCTCCTATTGCAATCTATTGTAATTCTACACTGTTTGCATTACTTTTCTTGCAATTACTTACCTAATTTTGGTTTGTTTACATATATCTTGTGTACATATCTTATCCTCATACTAAGGGTACTCAATGAGATACTTTTGGCATATTGTCATAAAAATAAACTACCTTTATTTTTAGTAACTCTGTGTATTGTGTTTTCTTATGATATTGTGCATATGACACCAGTGGTATAGTAGGAGCTTTACATGTCTCCTAGTTCAGCCTAAGCTGCTTTGTCATAGCTACCTTCTATCAGCCTAAGCTGCTAGAAACACCTCTTCTACACTAATAAGGGATAACTGGACCTTGTACAAGGTGTAAGTAGCTCTGGTACCCACTACAAGCCAGGCCAGCCTCCTACATTGGTGGCAGCGGTGGGATAAGTAATTGTAACTACTTACCACTTTGTCATTGTGTACTTTTCATAAGAGAATAATATATAAAAGAGTTCAGTGTATGTACACCTAACCAAAACGTTTTGCTTTTCTCCTCTTAAACTTTTTTACAAAGTTCTGAAAAGTTTTCTAAAACTTCTAAAAGTTTCTAAAAGTTAGAAAAAGTTTTTTTTCTCATTTCTTAAAAAAAGTTCTGAAACTTTTTCTTCCTTCTCACTGTCTCTAAACCTTTTCCTATCATGTCTGTGGTAGATTCTACTCTTAAAATGGTCAATACTACTTATGACATTTTGAATTATAAGAGCCTAAGGAGTCTCTGCTTAGATAGAGGTTTAGTGATAGAAAAGAACCCTACAAAAGAGTTTCTATTTAACATGCTTATTGTAAATGATGAGTCTCAAGCCGACCCATCAAATGAGAGGTTAATAGAAGGTTCTCATTCTGACTCAGGAGATCTCCTTGAGGGAGGTCAGGAGGGTTCTGAACAGGATCTGCCCCATAGCAGGACACCCTGTGGTAGTAATGGGGGTTCCCATCACAGAAGGGAAGTCTTTATTCCTAGAGTCTAAGTTGCTAGGGTCCAGTCATTTAGGGACAGATCCCCCTCTGTTGTTACCAACCTGCCGTCTGTGTCCAAGCATTCCCAACCCACCTACCCTGAGGATAACTTGTTAGAAAGGGAACTCAAAAAGTTGAGGGTTGAAGAGACCTGACTGAAGCTTAAACAGCAACAGCTGGGCTTAGATAGGGAATCCCTAGACACGGAGAAGGAAAGACAGAGATTGGGGTTTGGACCCCATGTTGGCAGCAGCAGTATTCCTGATAGTAATCCTGTTAGAGAGCATGATTCCAGGAATCTGCACAAGATGGTCCCCCCTTACAAGGAGGGGGATGACATCAACAAGTGGTTTGCTGCACTTGATAGGGCCTGTATGGTGCAGGGGGTCCCTCAAAGGCAGTGGGCTGCTATATTGTGGCTATCTTTCACTGGAAATGGTAGAGATAGGCTCCTTACTGTTAGAGAAAGTGATGCTAACAATTTTGCAGTTTTGAAGGATGCACTCTTGGATGGATTTGGCTTAACTATTGAACAATACAGGATTAAGTTCAGAGACACCAGAAAAGAGTCCCCACAAGACTGGACAGGCTTTGTAGACTGTTCAGTGAAGGCCTTGGAGGGGTGGTTACATGGCAGTAGAGTATCTGACTATGAAAGCCTGTATAATCTTATTCTAAGAGAGCATATTCTGAATAACTGTGTGTCTGACTTGTTACACCAATATCTAGTGGACTCAGATCTGACCTCTCCCCAAGAATTGGGAAAGAAGGCAGACAAATGGGTCAGAACAAGAGTGAACAGAAAAGTTCATACAGGGGGTGACAAGGATTGCAAGAAGAAGGATGGTAAGTCTTCTGACAAGGGTGGGGACAAAAGTAAAACAGAGTCTTCATCAGGCCCACAAAAATCCTCTGGTGGGGGTGGTGGGTCCAAATCCTCTTCCAATAATCAACCTAAAAAGCCTTGGTGTTATTTGTGTAAAGTCAAAGGCCATTGGACAACTGATGCCAGTTGTCCAAAGAAAAACACCAAACCTCCCACTACCACAACCCCTACTGCATATTCTAGTGCCCTTAGTAATGGCAGTGGTGGTGGGAGCAAACCTATAAATAGCCAATCCAAGGGAGACCACAGAGGCAGTGTTAGTCTCTGAAGGTGCCATTGATTTGGCCACCTTGGTTGCTTGTCCCCTTAATATGGATAAGTACAAGCAACTTCCCCTAATAAATGGTGTTAAGGTCGAGGTCTACAGGGACAGAGGTGCCAATGTTACCATGATAATAGAGAAACTAGTCCACCCTGAACAACAACTACTTGGTCAGCAGTACCAAGTGACAGACGCTCATAACAACACTCTTAGCCACCCCATGGCTGTTGTGAATCTCAACTGGTGGGGGTTAGAGCAAAGTTGTTGTTGCCTCAGATTTACCTGTAGACTGTCTACTAGGAAATGATTTAGAGACATCAGCTTGGGCAGAAGTGGAGTTGGAGGCTCATGCAGCAATGCTGGGCATTCCGGGGCATATTTTTGCTTTGACAAGGGCCCAGGCCAAGAAGCAAAAAGGACAGGGTAACTTGTATCCTGGAACAATGGACCAAGTGCTCCCTAAAGCAAGGGGTAGCAAGGGTAAATCCCTTCCCACTATTCCTCCCTCTACAGATGATTCTACTTCTGAGGAAGAAGAATTTCCTCCGTGTGCAGAACCTTCACCAGATGAGCTGGCAGCAGACACTGCTGAGCTTTTGGGTGGAGGGGGGCCTTACAGGGAAGAGCTGAGTGTGGCACAGCAAACCTGTCCCACATTAGAGGGTCTCAGACAGCAAGCTGTCAAACAGCATAATGGGGATGTCAGTGACTCACATAGAGTTTACTGGGAGGACAACCTCTTGTACACCGAGGCAAGGGACCCAAAACCTCGAGCAGCCAGGAGATTGGTCATTCCCCTGCAGTACAGAGAGTTCCTCCTAACTCTTGCACATGATGTTCCTTTGGCTGGGCATTTGGGCCAGATCAAAACATGGGAAAGGGTTGTCCCCCTGTTTCACTGGCCTAGGATGTCAGAGGACACTAAAGATGTGTGCAAGTCTTGTGTGACCTGCCAAGCCAGTGGCAAGACTGGTGGCACTCCAAAGGCTCCCCTTATTCCACTACCTGTGGTTGGGGTGCCCTTTGATAGGGTAGGGGTTGCGTAGTTGGCCCCCTTGACCCTCCTACTGCTTCAGGCAATAGGTTTATCTTGGTGGTTGTGGACCATGTCACAAGATATCCTGAAGCTATTCCTCTAAGGACCACTACAGCTCCTGCAGTGGCAAAGGCCCTCCTGGGAACCTTTTCCAGGGTGGGTGTCTCTAAAGAGGTTTTATCAGACAGGGGTAGCAACTTCATGTCTGCATACTTGAAAGCAATGTAGAAGGAGTGTTACCTACAAGTTCACGACTCCTTATCATCATCAGGCTAATGGACTGGTAGAGAGGTTTAATAAAACTCTTAAAGGTATGATAATGGGACTCCCTGAAAAACTCAGGAGGAGATGGGATGTCCTGTTACCTTGTCTCCTTTTTGCTTACAGGGAGGTACCCCAGAAAGGAGTGGGCTTCAGCCCCTTTGAACTCCTCTTTGGATACCCTGTAAAAGGTCCACTAACTCTTTTGAAGGAGGGTTGGGAACAACCTTTAAAAGTTCCCAAACAGCACATAGTGGACTATGTACTTGGCCTAAGATCCAGAATGGCCGAGTACATGAAAAAAGGCCAGTAAAAACCTTCAGGCCAGCCAAGAGCTCCAGAAGCAATGGCATGACCAGAAGGCTGTTCTGATCCAGTACCAACCAGGACAGAAGGTGTGGGTATTGGAGCCTGTGGCTCCAAGAGCACTCCAGGACAAATGGAGTGGACCCCATCTAATTGTTTAAAAGAAGGGTGAGGTTACCTATCTGGTAGACCTGGGCACTGCCAGGGGTCCCCTTAGGGTGTTTCATGTCAACCGCCTGAAACCCTACTGTGACAGGGCTGATCTCACCCTGCTCATGGCAACGGATGAGGGACAGGAAGAAGGGAGTGACCCTCTCCCTGATCTCTTTTCCAGCACTGAATCTGATGCTTTAGTGGAGGGAGTAGTTTTGGCAGACTGTCTTACTGCAGAACAAAAACACAACTGCATAACTCTCCTTCGACAATTCTCTGACCTCTTTTCAATTGTGCCAGGAACAGCTTCCAGGTGTGAACACACAATTGATACTGGAGACAGCTTGCCTGTCAAAAGTAAAATCTATAGGCAGTCTGACCATGTCAGGGACTGCATAAAACAAGTGGTGCAGAAAATGCTTGATCTAGGAGTGGTTGAACCTTCTGAAAGCCCATGGGCGAGTCCTGTGGTGCTTGTAGCAAAGCCTCACTCAAAAGATGGAAAAAGGGAGATGAGGTTTTGTGTAGACTACAGAGGTCTCAATCAGGTAACAAAAACTAATGCTCACCCTATACCCAGGGCAGATGATCTCATAGATACACTGGCATTTGCCAAGTATCTTAGCACCCTTGATTTGACTGCAGGGTATTGGCAGATCAAATTGGCTGAGGATGTGTAGGAAGTACCATCTTGCCTGGCATGTTACCCCCATATTTCACTGTATATATGTAGTTTTAGTGCATGTGTCACTGGGACCCTGCCAGCCAGGGCCCCAGTGCTCATACGTGTGCCCTGTATGTGTTCCCTGTGTGATGACTAACTGTCTCACTGAGGCTCTGCTAACCAGAACCTCAGTGGTTATGCTCTCTCTGCTTTCCAAATTGTCACTAACAGGCTAGTGACCAATGTGAGAAGGTAGCCTCTTTCTAGCCTTGTTACCCCCACTTTTGGCCTGTTTGTGAGTGTATGTCAGGGTGTTTGTCACTGTTTTCACTGTCTCACTGGGATCCTGATAGCCAGGCCTCAGTGCTCATAGTGAAAACACCATGTTTTCAGTATGGTTGTTATGTGTCACTGGGATCCTGCTAGTCAGGACCCCAGTGCTCATAGGTTTGTGGCCTATATGGATGTGTCACTGGGACCCTGTCACACAGGGCCCCAGTGCTCATAGGTGTGCATGTATATGTTCCCTGTGTGGTGCCTAACTGTCTCACTGAGGCTCTGCTAACCAGAACCTCAGTGGTTATGCTCTCTCATTACTTTTAAATTGTCACTAACAGGCTAGTGACCAATTTTACCAATTCACATTGGCTTACTGGAACACCCTTATAATTCCCTAGTATATGGTACTAAGGTACCCAGGGTATTGGGGTTCCAGGAGATCCCTATGGGCTGCAGCATTTCTTTTGCCACCCATAGGGAGCTCTGACAATTCTTACACAGGCCTGCCACTGCAGCCTGAGTGAAATAACGTCCACGTTATTTCACAGCCATTTTACACTGCACTTAAGTAACTTATAAGTCACCTATATGTCTAACCTTTACCTGGTAAAGGTTAGGTGCAAAGTTACTTAGTGTGAGGGCACCCTGGCACTAGCCAAAGTGCCCCCACATTGTTCAGAGCCAATTCACTGAACTTTGTGAGTGCGGGGACACCATTACACGCGTGCACTACATATAGGTCACTACCTATATGTAGCTTCACCATGGTAACTCCGAATATGGCCATGTAACATGTCTATGATCATGGAATTGCCCCCTCTATGCCATCCTGGCATTGTTGGTACAATTCCATGATCCCAGTGGTCTGTAGCACTGACCCTGGTACTGCCAGACTGCCCTTCCTGGGGTTTCACTGCAGCTGCTGCTGCTGCCAACCCCTCAGACAGGCAGCTGCCCTCCTGGGGTCCAGCCAGGCCTGGCCCAGGATGGCAGAACAAAGAACTTCCTCTGAGAGAGGGTGTGACACCCTCTCCCTTTGGAAAATGGTGTGAAGGCAGGGGAGGAGTAGCCTCCCCCAGCCTCTGGAAATGCTTTGTTGGGCACAGATGTGCCCAATTCTGCATAAGCCAGTCTACACCGGTTCAGGGACCCCTTAGCCCCTGCTCTGGCGCGAAACTGGACAAAGGAAAGGGGAGTGACCACTCCCCTGACCTGCACCTCCCCTGGGAGGTGTCCAGAGCTCCTCCAGTGTGCTCCAGACCTCTGCCATCTTGGAAACAGAGGTGCTGCTGGCACACTGGACTGCTCTGAGTGGCCAGTGCCACCAGGTGACGTCAGAGACTCCTTGTGATAGGCTCCTTCAGGTGTTAGTAGCCTTTCCTCTCTCCTAGGTAGCCAAACCCTCTTTTCTGGCTATTTAGGGTCTCTGTCTCTGGGGAAACTTTAGATAACGAATGCATGAGCTCAGCCGAGTTCCTCTGCATCTCCCTCTTCACCTTCTGATAAGGAATCGACCGCTGACCGCGCTGGAAGCCTGCAAACCTGCAACATAGTAGCAAAGACGACTACTGCAACTCTGTAACGCTGATCCTGCCGCCTTCTCGACTGTTTTCCTGCTTGTGCATGCTGTGGGGGTAGTCTGCCTCCTCTCTGCACCAGAAGCTCCGAAGAAATCTCCCGTGGGTCGACGGAATCTTCCCCCTGCAACCGCAGGCACCAAAAAGCTGCATTACCGGTCCCTTGGGTCTCCTCTCAGCACGACGAGCGAGGTCCCTCGAATCCAGCGACACCGTCCAAGTGACCCCCACAGTCCAGTGACTCTTCAGCCCAAGTTTGGTGGAGGTAAGTCCTTGCCTCACCTCGCTGGGCTGCATTGCTGGGAACCGCGACTTTGCAAGCTACTCCGGCCCCTGTGCACTTCCGGTGGAAATCCTTTGTGCACAGCCAAGCCTGGGTCCACTTCACTCTAACCTGCATTGCACGACTTTCTAAGTTGGTCTCCGGCGACGTGGGACTCCTTTGTGCAACTTCGGCGAGCACCGTTTCACGCATCCTCGTAGTGCCTGTTTCTGGCACTTCTCCGGGTGCTACCTGCTTCAGTGAGGGCTCTTTGTCTTGCTCGACGTCCCCTCTCTCTACAGGTCCAATTTGCGACCTTCTGGTCCCTCCTGAACCCCAGCAGCGTCCAAAAACGCCAAACGCACGATTTGCGTGTAGCAAGGCTTGTTGGCGTCCATCCGGCGGGAAAATACTTTTGCACGACTCTCCAAGGCGTGGGGGATCCATCCTCCAAAGGGGAAGTCTCTAGCCCTTGTCGTTCCTGCAGTATTCACAGTTCTTCAGCCTAGTAAGAGCTTCTTTGCACCAACCGCTGGCATTTCTTGGGCATCTGCCCAGCTACGAGCTGCTTGTGACTTTTGGACTTGGTCCCTTTGTTCCACAGGTACCCTCAGACAGGAATCCATCGTTGTTGCATTGCTGATTTGTGTTTTCCTTGCATTCTCCCTCTAACACGACTATTTTGTCCTTAGGGGAACTTTAGTGCACTTTGCACTCACTTTTCAGGGTCTTGGGGAGGGTTATTTTGCTAACTCTCACTATTTTCTAATAGTCCCAGCGACCCTCTACAAGGTCACATAGGTTTGGGGTCCATTCGTGGTTCGCATTCCACTTCTGGAGTATATGGTTTGTGTTGCCCCTATCCCTATGTTTCCCCATTGCATCCTATTGTAACTATACATTGTTTGCACTGTTTTCTAAGACTATACTGCATATTTTTGCTATTGTGTATATATATCTTGTGTATATTTCCTATCCTCTCACTGAGGGTACACTCTAAGATACTTTGGCATATTGTCATAAAAATAAAGTACCTTTATTTTTAGTATAACTGTGTATTGTGTTTTCTTATGATATTGTGCATATGACACTAAGTGGTACTGTAGTAGCTTCACACGTCTCCTAGTTCAGCCTGAGCTGCTTTGCTAAGCTACCATTATCTATCAGCCTAAGCTGCTAGACACCCTATACACTAATAAGGGATAACTGGGCCTGGTGCAAGGTGCAAGTACCCCTTGGTACTCACTACAAGCCAGTCCAGCCTCCTACATTGGTTGTGCAGCGGTGGGATAAGTGCTTTGAGACTACTTACCACTCTTGTCATTGTACTTTTCATAAGAGAAAAATATACAAAACAAGGTCAGTGTATATACACATAGCCAAAAAGTTTTGCATTTCCTCTTTTCACTCTTTTCTAAGTGCTGAAAAGTACTTCTAAACTTTCGAAAAGTTCTTAAAAGTTTAAAAAGTTTTTTCTGTCTTTCCAAAAAGTTCTGAAAACTTTTTTCTCTTTGTCTATCACTTTAACTCTCTCTAAAAATGTCTGGCACAGGCCAAAAAGTTGAACTGTCCAAACTTGCATATGATCACCTTAGCTGGAAAGGAGCAAGGAGTCTCTGCATAGAGAGAGGTTTGAGTGTAGGGAAGAATCCTTCCTTAGAACTGTTAATTAATATGCTTAGAGTACAGGATAAGGCCATAAGTGCCCAATCTGTAGAAAAAGTAGCTAATGGTTCTCAATCTGATCCAGGGACTCCCCCAGGAAAAGGTTCAGGAAAGAAACTTCTCAGCCTGCCCATTACTAGACAGTCTAGCATAGTTGGTACAGAGGTTGAATCACATCATACTGATGATGTGCTCTCACATTATGCTGGTAGCCAAGCTGTTAGGGTGCCCCTTGTAAGGGACAGGTCTCCTTCTGTTCATTCCCGTCATACCTCTGTATCTAGAAATGTCCCTCCCACCCACCCTGATGACAGATTGTTAGAAAGGGAGCTCAATAGATTGAGAGTGGAGCAAACCAGACTGAAGCTCAAGAAGCAACAGCTGGATTTGGATAGACAGTCTTTAGAAATAGAGAGGGAAAGACAGAAGATGGGTTTAGATACCCATGGTGGCAGCAGCAGTATTCCCCATAGTCATCCTGCAAAAGAGCATGATTCCAGGAATCTGCACAAGATAGTTCCCCCTTATAAGGAGGGGGATGACATTAACAAGTGGTTTGCTGCACTTGAGAGGGCCTGTGTTGTACAGGATGTCCCTCAAAGGCAGTGGGCTGCTATCCTATGGCTATCATTTAGTGGAAAGGGTAGGGATAGACTCCTTACTGTGAAAGAAAGTGATGCCAATAATTTTACAGTTCTTAAGAATGCACTCCTGGATGGTTATGGCTTAACCACTGAACAGTACAGGATAAAGTTCAGAGAGGCCAAAAAGGAGTCTTCACAAGACTGGGTTGATTTCATTGACCATTCAGTGAAGGCCTTGGAGGGGTGGTTACATGGCAGTAAAGTTACTGATTATGAAAGCCTGTATAACACAATCCTGAGAGAGCATATACTTAATAATTGTGTGTCTGATTTGTTGCACCAGTACCTGGTAGACTCTGATCTGACCTCTCCCCAAGAATTGGGAAAGAAGGCAGACAAATGGGTCAGAACAAGGGTGAACAGAAAAGTTCATACAGGGGGTGACAAAGATGGCAATAAGAAGAAAGATGGTGAAAAATCTCAAGATAAGCATGGGGATAAGGGTAAAACCAAAGATCCCACTTCAAATCTTAAACACTCTTCAGAGGGTGGGGATAAAACAAATTCTTCCTCTTCTTCCCAACCTGCACACATTAAAAAGCCTTGGTGCTTTGTGTGTAAAAATAGAGGCCATAGGCCAGGGGATAAGTCCTGTCCAGGTAAACCCCCTGAGCCTACCACCACTAATACATCAAGCTCTAGTGCCCCTAGCAGTAGTGGTACTAGTGGTGGGACTGCTGGCAACAGTCAAGCAAAGGGTGTAGTTGGGTTCACTTATGGGTCCATAGTGGAAACTGATGTAATCAGTCCCAAGACAGTTTCTGTCACACCTAGTGGCATTGGCCTTGCCACACTGGCTGCTTGTCCCCTTACAATGGATAAATACAAGCAGACAGTTTCAATAAATGGTGTTGAGGCCTTGGCCTACAGGGACACAGGTGCCAGTTTCACTTTGGTGACTCAAAACCTAGTGCCTCCTGAACAACACATCATTGGACAACAGTATAAGATTATTGATGTCCATAACTCCACTAAGTTTCTTCCCTTAGCTATAATTCAGTTTAGTTGGGGTGGAGTTACTGGCCCTAAGCAGGTGGTGGTATCACCTAGCTTACCTGTAGACTGTCTCTTAGGTAATGACCTAGAGGCCTCAGGTTGGGCTGATGTAGAGTTGTATGCCCATGCAGCCATGCTGGGCATTCCTGAGGAATTGTTCCCTCTCATTTCAAGTGAAATGAAAAAGCAAAGGAGAGAAGGCCTGAAAACTCAGGATCCCTCTCCATCAACAGGTAAAAAGGGTATCACAGTATCCCCTAACCACCCTACCATTCAGGATACTATTCCTGTGGTGGGAGAAACCTCTCCTGGGGTGGCACCTGTTCCAAGGGAATCATCAGCTGGCAAAGCTGGACTCCCTGAGGTGGAAGTACCTCTCTGTGGGATAACTAACATTGGTGAGAAAAACAGCACCATTTTAGTTAACATGGAGCATCCCTCCAACCCTCCCAGAGAAACTTTAGTGCAGAAACCCTGCACTACCTCACAACACTTAGGACAGCATCCCTGCCCTAGTGTGGAGCTCATAGGACAGCATCCCTGCCCTGCTCCAACTCAAGAGAAACAGCATCCCTGTTCTCTCTTCCAGCCAGATGGACAAAGTTTTTGCCCAGCTATGGCTTTTCTGAGACAGCATCCCTGTCTGGCATTTCCATCACTACAAATAGGTTCAGTGGACAATTCCCACTGCTCTAAACTAAAACTTACTGATAGAAACTCTGAAAATACATCTTCACATTGTTGCTTAGCTAAAAAACTTCAAACAGGGTGGTTTACATCCCCACAGGGAAGTAACCATATAGTGGATGATAAAGGGAGTAACCAGTCTATTGCAGAGCTACTCTCTACTTATCACCACTTAGACAATAAAGTCTCAACTGGCCAAGGTTAGCCTTATTGTCCTTCGTTTGGGGGGGGGTTGTGTGAGAAGGTAGCCTCTTTCTAGCCTTGTTACCCCCACTTTTGGCCTGTTTGTGAGTGTATGTCAGGGTGTTTGTCACTGTTTTCACTGTCTCACTGGGATCCTGATAGCCAGGCCTCAGTGCTCATAGTGAAAACACCATGTTTTCAGTATGGTTGTTATGTGTCACTGGGATCCTGCTAGTCAGGACCCCAGTGCTCATAGGTTTGTGGCCTATATGGATGTGTCACTGGGACCCTGTCACACAGGGCCCCAGTGCTCATAGGTGTGCATGTATATGTTCCCTGTGTGGTGCCTAACTGTCTCACTGAGGCTCTGCTAACCAGAACCTCAGTGGTTATGCTCTCTCATTACTTTTAAATTGTCACTAACAGGCTAGTGACCAATTTTACCAATTCACATTGGCTTACTGGAACACCCTTATAATTCCCTAGTATATGGTACTAAGGTACCCAGGGTATTGGGGTTCCAGGAGATCCCTATGGGCTGCAGCATTTCTTTTGCCACCCATAGGGAGCTCTGACAATTCTTACACAGGCCTGCCACTGCAGCCTGAGTGAAATAACGTCCACGTTATTTCACAGCCATTTTACACTGCACTTAAGTAACTTATAAGTCACCTATATGTCTAACCTTTACGTGGTAAAGGTTAGGTGCAGAGTTACTTAGTGTGAGGGCACCCTGGCACTAGCCAAGGTGCCCCCACATTGTTCAGAGCCAATTCACTGAACTTTGTGAGTGCGGGGACACCATTACACGCGTGCACTACATATAGGTCACTACCTATATGTAGCTTCACCATGGTAACTCCGAATATGGCCATGTAACATGTCTATGATCATGGAATTGCCCCCTCTATGCCATCCTGGCACTGTTGGTACAATTCCATGATCCCAGTGGTCTGTAGCACAGACCCTGGTACTGCCAGACTGCCCTTCCTGGGGTTTCACTGCAGCTGCTGCTGCTGCCAACCCCTCAGACAGGCAGCTGCCCTCCTGGGGTCCAGCCAGGCCTGGCCCAGGATGGCAGAACAAAGAACTTCCTCTGAGAGAGGGTGTGACACCCTCTCCCTTTGGAAAATGGTGTGAAGGCAGGGGAGGAGTAGCCTCCCCCAGCCTCTGGAAATGCTTTGTTGGGCACAGATGTGCCCAATTCTGCATAAGCCAGTCTACACCGGTTCAGGGACCCCTTAGCCCCTGCTCTGGCGTGAAACTGGACAAAGGAAAGGGGAGTGACCACTCCCCTGACCTGCACCTCCCCTGGGAGGTGTCCAGAGCTCCTCCAGTGTGCTCCAGACCTCTGCCATCTTGGAAACAGAGGTGCTGCTGGCACACTGGACTGCTCTGAGTGGCCAGTGCCACCAGGTGACGTCAGAGACTCCTTGTGATAGGCTCCTTCAGGTGTTAGTAGCCTTTCCTCTCTCCTAGGTAGCCAAACCCTCTTTTCTGGCTATTTAGGGTCTCTGTCTCTGGGGAAACTTTAGATAACGAATGCATGAGCTCAGCCGAGTTCCTCTGCATCTCCCTCTTCACCTTCTGATAAGGAATCGACCGCTGACCGCGCTGGAAGCCTGCAAACCTGCAACATAGTAGCAAAGACGACTACTGCAACTCTGTAACGCTGATCCTGCCGCCTTCTCGACTGTTTTCCTGCTTGTGCATGCTGTGGGGGTAGTCTGCCTCCTCTCTGCACCAGAAGCTCCGAAGAAATCTCCTGTGGGTTGACGGAATCTTCCCCCTGCAACCGCAGGCACCAAAAAGCTGCATTACCGGTCCCTTGGGTCTCCTCTCAGCACAACGAGCGAGGTCCCTCGAATCCAGCGACACCGTCCAAGTGACCCCCACAGTCCAGTGACTCTTCAGCCCAAGTTTGGTGGAGGTAAGTCCTTGCCTCACCTCGCTGGGCTGCATTGCTGGGAACCGCGACTTTGCAAGCTACTCCGGCCCCTGTGCACTTCCGGTGGAAATCCTTTGTGCACAGCCAAGCCTGGGTCCACGGCACTCTAACCTGCATTGCACGACTTTCTAAGTTGGTCTCCGGCGACGTGGGACTCCTTTGTGCAACTTCGGCGAGCACCGTTTCACGCATCCTCGTAGTGCCTGTTTCTGGCACTTCTCCGGGTGCTATCTGCTTCAGTGAGGGCTCTTTGTCTTGACCGACGTCCCCTCTCTCTGCAGGTCCAATTTGCGACCTTCTGGTCCCTCCTGGGCCCCAGCAGCGTCCAAAAACGCCAAACGCACGATTTGCGTGTAGCAAGGCTTGTTGGCGTCCATCCGGCGGGAAAATACTTTTGCACGACTCTCCAAGGCGTGGGGGATCCATCCTCCAAAGGGGAAGTCTCTAGCCCTTGTCGTTCCTGCAGTATTCACAGTTCTTCAGCCTAGTAAGAGCTTCTTTGCACCAACCGCTGGCATTTCTTGGGCATCTGCCCAGCTACGAGCTGCTTGTGACTTTTGGACTTGGTCCCCTTGTTCCACAGGTACCCTCAGACAGGAATCCATCGTTGTTGCATTGCTGATTTGTGTTTTCCTTGCATTCTCCCTCTAACACGACTATTTTGTCCTTAGGGGAACTTTAGTGCACTTTGCACTCACTTTTCAGGGTCTTGGGGAGGGTTATTTTGCTAACTCTCACTATTTTCTAATAGTCCCAGCGACCCTCTACAAGGTCACATAGGTTTGGGGTCCATTCGTGGTTCGCATTCCACTTCTGGAGTATATGGTTTGTGTTGCCCCTATCCCTATGTTTCCCCATTGCATCCTATTGTAACTATACATTGTTTGCACTGTTTTCTAAGACTATACTGCATATTTTTGCTATTGTGTATATATATCTTGTGTATATTTCCTATCCTCTCACTGAGGGTACACTCTAAGATACTTTGGCATATTGTCATAAAAATAAAGTACCTTTATTTTTAGTATAACTGTGTATTGTGTTTTCTTATGATATTGTGCATATGACACTAAGTGGTACTGTAGTAGCTTCACACGTCTCCTAGTTCAGCCTGAGCTGCTTTGCTAAGCTACCATTATCTATCAGCCTAAGCTGCTAGACACCCTATACACTAATAAGGGATAACTGGGCCTGGTGCAAGGTGCAAGTACCCCTTGGTACTCACTACAAGCCAGTCCAGCCTCCTACATTGGTTGTGCAGCGGTGGGATAAGTGCTTTGAGACTACTTACCACTCTTGTCATTGTACTTTTCATAAGAGAAAAATATACAAAACAAGGTCAGTGTATATACACATAGCCAAAAAGTTTTGCATTTCCTCTTTTCACTCTTTTCTAAGTGCTGAAAAGTACTTCTAAACTTTCGAAAAGTTCTTAAAAGTTTAAAAAGTTTTTTCTGTCTTTCCAAAAAGTTCTGAAAACTTTTTTCTCTTTGTCTATCACTTTAACTCTCTCTAAAAATGTCTGGCACAGGCCAAAAAGTTGAACTGTCCAAACTTGCATATGATCACCTTAGCTGGAAAGGAGCAAGGAGTCTCTGCATAGAGAGAGGTTTGAGTGTAGGGAAGAATCCTTCCTTAGAACTGTTAATTAATATGCTTAGAGTACAGGATAAGGCCATAAGTGCCCAATCTGTAGAAAAAGTAGCTAATGGTTCTCAATCTGATCCAGGGACTCCCCCAGGAAAAGGTTCAGGAAAGAAACTTCTCAGCCTGCCCATTACTAGACAGTCTAGCATAGTTGGTACAGAGGTTGAATCACATCATACTGATGATGTGCTCTCACATTATGCTGGTAGCCAAGCTGTTAGGGTGCCCCTTGTAAGGGACAGGTCTCCTTCTGTTCATTCCCATCATACCTCTGTATCTAGAAATGTCCCTCCCACCCACCCTGATGACAGATTGTTAGAAAGGGAGCTCAATAGATTGAGAGTGGAGCAAACCAGACTGAAGCTCAAGAAGCAACAGCTGGATTTGGATAGACAGTCTTTAGAAATAGAGAGGGAAAGACAGAAGATGGGTTTAGATACCCATGGTGGCAGCAGCAGTATTCCCCATAGTCATCCTGCAAAAGAGCATGATTCCAGGAATCTGCACAAGATAGTTCCCCCTTATAAGGAGGGGGATGACATTAACAAGTGGTTTGCTGCACTTGAGAGGGCCTGTGTTGTACAGGATGTCCCTCAAAGGCAGTGGGCTGCTATCCTATGGCTATCATTTAGTGGAAAGGGTAGGGATAGACTCCTTACTGTGAAAGAAAGTGATGCCAATAATTTTACAGTTCTTAAGAATGCACTCCTGGATGGTTATGGCTTAACCACTGAACAGTACAGGATAAAGTTCAGAGAGGCCAAAAAGGAGTCTTCACAAGACTGGGTTGATTTCATTGACCATTCAGTGAAGGCCTTGGAGGGGTGGTTACATGGCAGTAAAGTTACTGATTATGAAAGCCTGTATAACACAATCCTGAGAGAGCATATACTTAATAATTGTGTGTCTGATTTGTTGCACCAGTACCTGGTAGACTCTGATCTGACCTCTCCCCAAGAATTGGGAAAGAAGGCAGACAAATGGGTCAGAACAAGGGTGAACAGAAAAGTTCATACAGGGGGTGACAAAGATGGCAATAAGAAGAAAGATGGTGAAAAATCTCAAGATAAGCATGGGGATAAGGGTAAAACCAAAGATCCCACTTCAAATCTTAAACACTCTTCAGAGGGTGGGGATAAAACAAATTCTTCCTCTTCTTCCCAACCTGCACACATTAAAAAGCCTTGGTGCTTTGTGTGTAAAAATAGAGGCCATAGGCCAGGGGATAAGTCCTGTCCAGGTAAACCCCCTGAGCCTACCACCACTAATACATCAAGCTCTAGTGCCCCTAGCAGTAGTGGTACTAGTGGTGGGACTGCTGGCAACAGTCAAGCAAAGGGTGTAGTTGGGTTCACTTATGGGTCCATAGTGGAAACTGATGTAATCAGTCCCAAGACAGTTTCTGTCACACCTAGTGGCATTGGCCTTGCCACACTGGCTGCTTGTCCCCTTACAATGGATAAATACAAGCAGACAGTTTCAATAAATGATGTTGAGGCCTTGGCCTACAGGGACACAGGTGCCAGTTTCACTTTGGTGACTCAAAACCTAGTGCCTCCTGAACAACACATCATTGGACAACAGTATAAGATTATTGATGTCCATAACTCCACTAAGTTTCTTCCCTTAGCTATAATTCAGTTTAGTTGGGGTGGAGTTACTGGCCCTAAGCAGGTGGTGGTATCACCTAGCTTACCTGTAGACTGTCTCTTAGGTAATGACCTAGAGGCCTCAGGTTGGGCTGATGTAGAGTTGTATGCCCATGCAGCCATGCTGGGCATTCCTGAGGAATTGTTCCCTCTCATTTCAAGTGAAATGAAAAAGCAAAGGAGAGAAGGCCTGAAAACTCAGGATCCCTCTCCATCAACAGGTAAAAAGGGTATCACAGTATCCCCTAACCACCCTACCATTCAGGATACTATTCCTGTGGTGGGAGAAACCTCTCCTGGGGTGGCACCTGTTCCAAGGGAATCATCAGCTGGCAAAGCTGGACTCCCTGAGGTGGAAGTACCTCTCTGTGGGATAACTAACATTGGTGAGAAAAACAGCACCATTTTAGTTAACATGGAGCATCCCTCCAACCCTCCCAGAGAAACTTTAGTGCAGAAACCCTGCACTACCTCACAACACTTAGGACAGCATCCCTGCCCTAGTGTGGAGCTCATAGGACAGCATCCCTGCCCTGCTCCAACTCAAGAGAAACAGCATCCCTGTTCTCTCTTCCAGCCAGATGGACAAAGTTTTTGCCCAGCTATGGCTTTTCTGAGACAGCATCCCTGTCTGGCATTTCCATCACTACAAATAGGTTCAGTGGACAATTCCCACTGCTCTAAACTAAAACTTACTGATAGAAACTCTGAAAATACATCTTCACATTGTTGCTTAGCTAAAAAACTTCAAACAGGGTGGTTTACATCCCCACAGGGAAGTAACCATATAGTGGATGATAAAGGGAGTAACCAGTCTATTGCAGAGCTACTCTCTACTTATCACCACTTAGACAATAAAGTCTCAACTGGCCAAGGTTAGCCTTATTGTCCTTCGTTTGGGGGGGGGTTGTGTGAGAAGGTAGCCTCTTTCTAGCCTTGTTACCCCCACTTTTGGCCTGTTTGTGAGTGTATGTCAGGGTGTTTGTCACTGTTTTCACTGTCTCACTGGGATCCTGATAGCCAGGCCTCAGTGCTCATAGTGAAAACACCATGTTTTCAGTATGGTTGTTATGTGTCACTGGGATCCTGCTAGTCAGGACCCCAGTGCTCATAGGTTTGTGGCCTATATGGATGTGTCACTGGGACCCTGTCACACAGGGCCCCAGTGCTCATAGGTGTGCATGTATATGTTCCCTGTGTGGTGCCTAACTGTCTCACTGAGGCTCTGCTAACCAGAACCTCAGTGGTTATGCTCTCTCATTACTTTTAAATTGTCACTAACAGGCTAGTGACCAATTTTACCAATTCACATTGGCTTACTGGAACACCCTTATAATTCCCTAGTATATGGTACTAAGGTACCCAGGGTATTGGGGTTCCAGGAGATCCCTATGGGCTGCAGCATTTCTTTTGCCACCCATAGGGAGCTCTGACAATTCTTACACAGGCCTGCCACTGCAGCCTGAGTGAAATAACGTCCACGTTATTTCACAGCCATTTTACACTGCACTTAAGTAACTTATAAGTCACCTATATGTCTAACCTTTACGTGGTAAAGGTTAGGTGCAGAGTTACTTAGTGTGAGGGCACCCTGGCACTAGCCAAGGTGCCCCCACATTGTTCAGAGCCAATTCACTGAACTTTGTGAGTGCGGGGACACCATTACACGCGTGCACTACATATAGGTCACTACCTATATGTAGCTTCACCATGGTAACTCCGAATATGGCCATGTAACATGTCTATGATCATGGAATTGCCCCCTCTATGCCATCCTGGCACTGTTGGTACAATTCCATGATCCCAGTGGTCTGTAGCACAGACCCTGGTACTGCCAGACTGCCCTTCCTGGGGTTTCACTGCAGCTGCTGCTGCTGCCAACCCCTCAGACAGGCAGCTGCCCTCCTGGGGTCCAGCCAGGCCTGGCCCAGGATGGCAGAACAAAGAACTTCCTCTGAGAGAGGGTGTGACACCCTCTCCCTTTGGAAAATGGTGTGAAGGCAGGGGAGGAGTAGCCTCCCCCAGCCTCTGGAAATGCTTTGTTGGGCACAGATGTGCCCAATTCTGCATAAGCCAGTCTACACCGGTTCAGGGACCCCTTAGCCCCTGCTCTGGCGTGAAACTGGACAAAGGAAAGGGGAGTGACCACTCCCCTGACCTGCACCTCCCCTGGGAGGTGTCCAGAGCTCCTCCAGTGTGCTCCAGACCTCTGCCATCTTGGAAACAGAGGTGCTGCTGGCACACTGGACTGCTCTGAGTGGCCAGTGCCACCAGGTGACGTCAGAGACTCCTTGTGATAGGCTCCTTCAGGTGTTAGTAGCCTTTCCTCTCTCCTAGGTAGCCAAACCCTCTTTTCTGGCTATTTAGGGTCTCTGTCTCTGGGGAAACTTTAGATAACGAATGCATAAGCTCAGCCGAGTTCCTCTGCATCTCCCTCTTCACCTTCTGATAAGGAATCGACCGCTGACCGCGCTGGAAGCCTGCAAACCTGCAACATAGTAGCAAAGACGACTACTGCAACTCTGTAACGCTGATCCTGCCGCCTTCTCGACTGTTTTCCTGCTTGTGCATGCTGTGGGGGTAGTCTGCCTCCTCTCTGCACCAGAAGCTCCGAAGAAATCTCCTGTGGGTTGACGGAATCTTCCCCCTGCAACCGCAGGCACCAAAAAGCTGCATTACCGGTCCCTTGGGTCTCCTCTCAGCACAACGAGCGAGGTCCCTCGAATCCAGCGACACCGTCCAAGTGACCCCCACAGTCCAGTGACTCTTCAGCCCAAGTTTGGTGGAGGTAAGTCCTTGCCTCACCTCGCTGGGCTGCATTGCTGGGAACCGCGACTTTGCAAGCTACTCCGGCCCCTGTGCACTTCCGGTGGAAATCCTTTGTGCACAGCCAAGCCTGGGTCCACGGCACTCTAACCTGCATTGCACGACTTTCTAAGTTGGTCTCCGGCGACGTGGGACTCCTTTGTGCAACTTCGGCGAGCACCGTTTCACGCATCCTCGTAGTGCCTGTTTCTGGCACTTCTCCGGGTGCTATCTGCTTCAGTGAGGGCTCTTTGTCTTGACCGACGTCCCCTCTCTCTGCAGGTCCAATTTGCGACCTTCTGGTCCCTCCTGGGCCCCAGCAGCGTCCAAAAACGCCAAACGCACGATTTGCGTGTAGCAAGGCTTGTTGGCGTCCATCCGGCGGGAAAATACTTTTGCACGACTCTCCAAGGCGTGGGGGATCCATCCTCCAAAGGGGAAGTCTCTAGCCCTTGTCGTTCCTGCAGTATTCACAGTTCTTCAGCCTAGTAAGAGCTTCTTTGCACCAACCGCTGGCATTTCTTGGGCATCTGCCCAGCTACGAGCTGCTTGTGACTTTTGGACTTGGTCCCCTTGTTCCACAGGTACCCTCAGACAGGAATCCATCGTTGTTGCATTGCTGATTTGTGTTTTCCTTGCATTCTCCCTCTAACACGACTATTTTGTCCTTAGGGGAACTTTAGTGCACTTTGCACTCACTTTTCAGGGTCTTGGGGAGGGTTATTTTGCTAACTCTCACTATTTTCTAATAGTCCCAGCGACCCTCTACAAGGTCACATAGGTTTGGGGTCCATTCGTGGTTCGCATTCCACTTCTGGAGTATATGGTTTGTGTTGCCCCTATCCCTATGTTTCCCCATTGCATCCTATTGTAACTATACATTGTTTGCACTGTTTTCTAAGACTATACTGCATATTTTTGCTATTGTGTATATATATCTTGTGTATATTTCCTATCCTCTCACTGAGGGTACACTCTAAGATACTTTGGCATATTGTCATAAAAATAAAGTACCTTTATTTTTAGTATAACTGTGTATTGTGTTTTCTTATGATATTGTGCATATGACACTAAGTGGTACTGTAGTAGCTTCACACGTCTCCTAGTTCAGCCTGAGCTGCTTTGCTAAGCTACCATTATCTATCAGCCTAAGCTGCTAGACACCCTATACACTAATAAGGGATAACTGGGCCTGGTGCAAGGTGCAAGTACCCCTTGGTACTCACTACAAGCCAGTCCAGCCTCCTACATTGGTTGTGCAGCGGTGGGATAAGTGCTTTGAGACTACTTACCACTCTTGTCATTGTACTTTTCATAAGAGAAAAATATACAAAACAAGGTCAGTGTATATACACATAGCCAAAAAGTTTTGCATTTCCTCTTTTCACTCTTTTCTAAGTGCTGAAAAGTACTTCTAAACTTTCGAAAAGTTCTTAAAAGTTTAAAAAGTTTTTTCTGTCTTTCCAAAAAGTTCTGAAAACTTTTTTCTCTTTGTCTATCACTTTAACTCTCTCTAAAAATGTCTGGCACAGGCCAAAAAGTTGAACTGTCCAAACTTGCATATGATCACCTTAGCTGGAAAGGAGCAAGGAGTCTCTGCATAGAGAGAGGTTTGAGTGTAGGGAAGAATCCTTCCTTAGAACTGTTAATTAATATGCTTAGAGTACAGGATAAGGCCATAAGTGCCCAATCTGTAGAAAAAGTAGCTAATGGTTCTCAATCTGATCCAGGGACTCCCCCAGGAAAAGGTTCAGGAAAGAAACTTCTCAGCCTGCCCATTACTAGACAGTCTAGCATAGTTGGTACAGAGGTTGAATCACATCATACTGATGATGTGCTCTCACATTATGCTGGTAGCCAAGCTGTTAGGGTGCCCCTTGTAAGGGACAGGTCTCCTTCTGTTCATTCCCATCATACCTCTGTATCTAGAAATGTCCCTCCCACCCACCCTGATGACAGATTGTTAGAAAGGGAGCTCAATAGATTGAGAGTGGAGCAAACCAGACTGAAGCTCAAGAAGCAACAGCTGGATTTGGATAGACAGTCTTTAGAAATAGAGAGGGAAAGACAGAAGATGGGTTTAGATACCCATGGTGGCAGCAGCAGTATTCCCCATAGTCATCCTGCAAAAGAGCATGATTCCAGGAATCTGCACAAGATAGTTCCCCTTTATAAGGAGGGGGATGACATTAACAAGTGGTTTGCTGCACTTGAGAGGGCCTGTGTTGTACAGGATGTCCCTCAAAGGCAGTGGGCTGCTATCCTATGGCTATCATTTAGTGGAAAGGGTAGGGATAGACTCCTTACTGTGAAAGAAAGTGATGCCAATAATTTTACAGTTCTTAAGAATGCACTCCTGGATGGTTATGGCTTAACCACTGAACAGTACAGGATAAAGTTCAGAGAGGCCAAAAAGGAGTCTTCACAAGACTGGGTTGATTTCATTGACCATTCAGTGAAGGCCTTGGAGGGGTGGTTACATGGCAGTAAAGTTACTGATTATGAAAGCCTGTATAACACAATCCTGAGAGAGCATATACTTAATAATTGTGTGTCTGATTTGTTGCACCAGTACCTGGTAGACTCTGATCTGACCTCTCCCCAAGAATTGGGAAAGAAGGCAGACAAATGGGTCAGAACAAGGGTGAACAGAAAAGTTCATACAGGGGGTGACAAAGATGGCAATAAGAAGAAAGATGGTGAAAAATCTCAAGATAAGCATGGGGATAAGGGTAAAACCAAAGATCCCACTTCAAATCTTAAACACTCTTCAGAGGGTGGGGATAAAACAAATTCTTCCTCTTCTTCCCAACCTGCACACATTAAAAAGCCTTGGTGCTTTGTGTGTAAAAATAGAGGCCATAGGCCAGGGGATAAGTCCTGTCCAGGTAAACCCCCTGAGCCTACCACCACTAATACATCAAGCTCTAGTGCCCCTAGCAGTAGTGGTACTAGTGGTGGGACTGCTGGCAACAGTCAAGCAAAGGGTGTAGTTGGGTTCACTTATGGGTCCATAGTGGAAACTGATGTAATCAGTCCCAAGACAGTTTCTGTCACACCTAGTGGCATTGGCCTTGCCACACTGGCTGCTTGTCCCCTTACAATGGATAAATACAAGCAGACAGTTTCAATAAATGGTGTTGAGGCCTTGGCCTACAGGGACACAGGTGCCAGTTTCACTTTGGTGACTCAAAACCTAGTGCCTCCTGAACAACACATCATTGGACAACAGTATAAGATTATTGATGTCCATAACTCCACTAAGTTTCTTCCCTTAGCTATAATTCAGTTTAGTTGGGGTGGAGTTACTGGCCCTAAGCAGGTGGTGGTATCACCTAGCTTACCTGTAGACTGTCTCTTAGGTAATGACCTAGAGGCCTCAGGTTGGGCTGATGTAGAGTTTTATGCCCATGCAGCCATGCTGGGCATCCCTGAGGAATTGTTCCCTCTCATTTCAAGTGAAATGAAAAAGCAAAGGAGAGAAGGCCTGAAAACTCAGGATCCCTCTCCATCAACAGGTAAAAAGGGTATCACAGTATCCCCTAACCACCCTACCATTCAGGATACTATTCCTGTGGTGGGAGAAACCTCTCCTGGGGTGGCACCTGTTCCAAGGGAATCATCAGCTGGCAAAGCTGGACTCCCTGAGGTGGAAGTACCTCTCTGTGGGATAACTAACATTGGTGAGAAAAACAGCACCATTTTAGTTAACATGGAGCATCCCTCCAACCCTCCCAGAGAAACTTTAGTGCAGAAACCCTGCACTACCTCACAACACTTAGGACAGCATCCCTGCCCTAGTGTGGAGCTCATAGGACAGCATCCCTGCCCTGCTCCAACTCAAGAGAAACAGCATCCCTGTTCTCTCTTCCAGCCAGATGGACAAAGTTTTTGCCCAGCTATGGCTTTTCTGAGACAGCATCCCTGTCTGGCATTTCCATCACTACAAATAGGTTCAGTGGACAATTCCCACTGCTCTAAACTAAAACCTACTGATAGAAACTCTGAAAATACATCTTCACATTGTTGCTTAGCTAAAAAAACTTCAAACAGGGTGGTTTACATCCCCACAGGGAAGTAACCATATAGTGGATGATAAAGGGAGTAACCAGTCTATTGCAGAGCTACTCTCTACTTATCACCACTTAGACAATAAAGTCTCAACTGGCCAAGGTTAGCCTTATTGTCCTTCGTTTGGGGGGGGGTTGTGTGAGAAGGTAGCCTCTTTCTAGCCTTGTTACCCCCACTTTTGGCCTGTTTGTGAGTGTATGTCAGGGTGTTTGTCACTGTTTTCACTGTCTCACTGGGATCCTGATAGCCAGGCCTCAGTGCTCATAGTGAAAACACCATGTTTTCAGTATGGTTGTTATGTGTCACTGGGATCCTGCTAGTCAGGACCCCAGTGCTCATAGGTTTGTGGCCTATATGGATGTGTCACTGGGACCCTGTCACACAGGGCCCCAGTGCTCATAGGTGTGCATGTATATGTTCCCTGTGTGGTGCCTAACTGTCTCACTGAGGCTCTGCTAACCAGAACCTCAGTGGTTATGCTCTCTCATTACTTTTAAATTGTCACTAACAGGCTAGTGACCAATTTTACCAATTCACATTGGCTTACTGGAACACCCTTATAATTCCCTAGTATATGGTACTAAGGTACCCAGGGTATTGGGGTTCCAGGAGATCCCTATGGGCTGCAGCATTTCTTTTGCCACCCATAGGGAGCTCTGACAATTCTTACACAGGCCTGCCACTGCAGCCTGAGTGAAATAACGTCCACGTTATTTCACAGCCATTTTACACTGCACTTAAGTAACTTATAAGTCACCTATATGTCTAACCTTTACCTGGTAAAGGTTAGGTGCAAAGTTACTTAGTGTGAGGGCACCCTGGCACTAGCCAAGGTGCCCCCACATTGTTCAGAGCCAATTCACTGAACTTTGTGAGTGCGGGGACACCATTACACGCGTGCACTACATATAGGTCACTACCTATATGTAGCTTCACCATGGTAACTCCGAATATGGCCATGTAACATGTCTATGATCATGGAATTGCCCCCTCTATGCCATCCTGGCATTGTTGGTACAATTCCATGATCCCAGTGGTCTGTAGCACAGACCCTGGTACTGCCAGACTGCCCTTCCTGGGGTTTCACTGCAGCTGCTGCTGCTGCCAACCCCTCAGACAGGCAGCTGCCCTCCTGGGGTCCAGCCAGGCCTGGCCCAGGATGGCAGAACAAAGAACTTCCTCTGAGTGAGGGTGTGACACCCTCTCCCTTTGGAAAATGGTGTGAAGGCAGGGGAGGAGTAGCCTCCCCCAGCCTCTGGAAATGCTTTGTTGGGCACAGATGTGCCCAATTCTGCATAAGCCAGTCTACACCGGTTCAGGGACCCCTTAGCCCCTGCTCTGGCGCGAAACTGGACAAAGGAAAGGGGAGTGACCACTCCCCTGACCTGCACCTCCCCTGGGAGGTGTCCAGAGCTCCTCCAGTGTGCTCTAGACCTCTGCCATCTTGGAAACAGAGGTGCTGCTGGCACACTGGACTGCTCTGAGTGGCCAGTGCCACCAGGTGACGTCAGAGACTCCTTGTGATAGGCTCCTTCAGGTGTTAGTAGCCTTTCCTCTCTCCTAGGTAGCCAAACCCTCTTTTCTGGCTATTTAGGGTCTCTGTCTCTGGGGAAACTTTAGATAACGAATGCATGAGCTCAGCCGAGTTCCTCTGCATCTCCCTCTTCACCTTCTGATAAGGAATCGACCGCTGACCGCGCTGGAAGCCTGCAAACCTGCAACATAGTAGCAAAGACGACTACTGCAACTCTGTAACGCTGATCATGCCGCCTTCTCGACTGTTTTCCTGCTTGTGCATGCTGTGGGGGTAGTCTGCCTCCTCTCTGCACCAGAAGCTCCGAAGAAATCTCCCGTGGGTCGACGGAATCTCCCCCCTGCAACCGCAGGCACCAAAAAGCTGCATTACCGGTCCCTTGGGTCTCCTCTCAGCACGACGAGCGAGGTCCCTCGAATCCAGCGACACCGTCCAAGTGACCCCCACAGTCCAGTGACTCTTCAGCCCAAGTTTGGTGGAGGTAAGTCCTTGCCTCACCTCGCTGGGCTGCATTGCTGGGAACCGCGACTTTGCAAGCTACTCCGGCCCCTGTGCACTTCCGGTGGAAATCCTTTGTGCACAGCCAAGCCTAGGTCCACGGCACTCTAACCTGCATTGCACGACTTTCTAAGTTGGTCTCCGGCGACGTGGGACTCCTTTGTGCAACTTCGGCGAGCACCGTTTCACGCATCCTCGTAGTGCCTGTTTCTGGCACTTCTCCGGGTGCTACCTGCTTCAGTGAGGGCTCTTTGTCTTGCTCGACGTCCCCTCTCTCTGCAAGTCCAATTTGCGACCTTCTGGTCCCTCCTGGGCCCCAGCAGCGTCCAAAAACGCGAAACGCACGATTTGCGTGTAGCAAGGCTTGTTGGCGTCCATCCGGCAGGGAAAATACTTCTGCACGACTCTCCAAGGCGTGGGGGATCCATCCTCCAAAGGGGAAGTCTCTAGCCCTTGTCGTTCCTGCAGTATTCACAGTTCTTCAGCCTAGTAAGAGCTTCTTTGCACCAACCGCTGGCATTTCTTGGGCATCTGCCCAGCTACGAGCTGCTTGTGACTTTTGGACTTGGTCCCCTTGTTCCACAGGTACCCTCAGACAGGAATCCATCGTTGTTGCATTGCTGATTTGTGTTTTCCTTGCATTCTCCCTCTAACACGACTATTTTGTCCTTAGGGGAACTTTAGTGCACTTTGCACTCACTTTTCAGGGTCTTGGGGAGGGTTATTTTGCTAACTCTCACTATTTTCTAATAGTCCCAGCGACCCTCTACAAGGTCACATAGGTTTGGGGTCCATTCGTGGTTCGCATTCCACTTCTGGAGTATATGGTTTGTGTTGCCCCTATCCCTATGTTTCCCCATTGCATCCTATTGTAACTATACATTGTTTGCACTGTTTTCTAAGACTATACTGCATATTTTTGCTATTGTGTATATATATCTTGTGTATATTTCCTATCCTCTCACTGAGGGTACACTCTAAGATACTTTGGCATATTGTCATAAAAATAAAGTACCTTTATTTTTAGTATAACTGTGTATTGTGTTTTCTTATGATATTGTGCATATGACACTAAGTGGTACTGTAGTAGCTTCACACGTCTCCTAGTTCAGCCTGAGCTGCTTTGCTAAGCTACCATTATCTATCAGCCTAAGCTGCTAGACACCCTATACACTAATAAGGGATAACTGGGCCTGGTGCAAGGTGCAAGTACCCCTTGGTACTCACTACAAGCCAGTCCAGCCTCCTACAACCAATTTCACCAATTCATATTGGCATACTGGAATACCCTTTTAATTCCCTAATATATGGTAGTGAGGTACCCAGGGTATTGGGCTTCCAGGAGATCCCTATGGGCTGCAGCATTTCTTTTGCCACCCATAGGGAGCTCTGACAATTCTTACACAGGCCTGCCACTGCAGCCTGAGTGAAATAACGTCCACGTTATTTCACAGCCATTTTACACTGCACTTAAGTAACTTATAAGTCACCTATATGTTTAACCTTTACCTGGTAAAGGTTAGGTGCAAAGTTATTTAGTGTGAGGGCACCCTGGCACTAGCCAAGGTGCCCCCACATTGTTCAGGGCCAATTCCCCTGACTTTGTGAGTGCGGGGACACCATTACACGCGTGCACTACATATAGGTCACTACCTATATGTAGCTTCACAATGGTAACTCCGAATATGGCCATGTAACATGTCTATGATCATGGAATTGCCCCCTCTATACCATCCTGGCATAGTTGGCACAATCCCATGATCCCAGTGGTCTGTAGCACAGACCCTGGTACTGCCAAACTGCCTTTTCAGGGGTTTCACTGCAGCTGCTGCCAACCCCTCAGACAGGCTTCTGCCCTCCTGGGGTCCAGCCAGGCCTGACCCAGGATGGCAGAACAAAGGACTTCCTCTGAGAGAGGGTGTTACACCCTCTCCCTCTGGAAAATGGTGTGAAGGCAGGGGAGGAGTAGCCTCCCCCAGCCTCTGGAAATGCTTTCATGGGCACATTTAGTGCCCATTTCTGCATAAGCCAGTCTACACCAGTTCAGGGACCCTTTACCCCTGCTCTGGCGCGAAACTGGACAAAGGAAAGGGGAGTGACCACTCCCCTGACCTGTACCTCCCCTGGGAGGTGCCCAGAGCTCCTCCAGTGTGCTCCAGACCTCTGCCATCTTGGAAACAGAGGTGCTGCTGGCACACTGGACTGCTCTGAGTGGCCAGTGACACCAGGTGACGTCAGAGACTCCTTGTGATAGGCTCCTTCAGGTGTTGCTAGCCTAACCTCTCTCCTAGGTAGCCAAACCCTCTTTTCTGGCTATTTAGGGTCTCTGTCTCTGGGGAAACTTTAGATAACGAATGCAAGAGCTCATCCGAGTTCCTCTGCATCTCTCTCTTCACCTTCTGCCAAGGAATCGACTGCTAACCACGCTGGAAGCCTGGAAAACTGCAACATAGTAGCAAAGACGACTACTGCAACTCTGTAACGCTGATCCTGCCGCCTTCTCGACTGTTTTCCTGGTGGTGCATGCTGTGGGGGTAGTCTGCCTCCTCTCTGCACTAGAAGCTCCAAAGAAATCTCCCGTGGCTCGACGGAATCGTCCCCCTGCAACCACAGGCACCAAAGAACTGCATTACCGGTCCCCTGGGTCTCCTCTCAGCACGACGAGCGAGGTCGCTTGAATCCAGCAACTGTGTCCAAGTGACCCACACAGTCCAGTGACTCTTCAGTCCAAGTTTGGTGGAGGTAAGTCCTTGCCTCCCCACGCCAGACTGCATTGCTGGGAACCGTGACTTTTGTAGCTACTCCGGCCTCTGTGCACTTCCGGCGGAAATCCTTTGTGCACACCCAAGCCTGGGTCCACGGCACTCTAACCTGCATTGCACGACTTTCTAAGTTGGTCTCCGGCGACGTGGGACTCCTTTGTGCGACTTCGGGTGAGCACTGTTTCATGCATCCTTGTAGTGCCTGTTTCTGGCACTTCTCTGGTTGCTGCCTGCTGCTGAGAGGGCTTCTTGTCTTGCTCGACGTCCCCTCTGTCTCCTGACGTAATTTGCGACATCCTGGTCCCTCCTGAGCCACAGCAGCGTCCAAAGACCCATTCTGCATGATTTGCAGCTAGCAAGGCTTGTTGGCGGTCTTTCGGTGGGAAAACACTTCTGCACAACTCTCCACAGCGTGGGGGATCCGTCCTCCAAAGAGGAAGTCTCTAGCCCTTGTCGTTCCTGCAGAAACCTAAGCTTCTACTGTCCAGTAGCAGCTCCTTTGCACCCACAGCTGGCATTTCCTGGGCATCTGCCCATCTCCGACTTGCTTGTGACTTTTGGACTTGGTCCCCTTGTCCCACAGGTACCCTCGACTGGAAATCCATCGTTGTTGCATTGCTGGTTTGTGTCTTTCCTGCAGAATTCCCCTATCACGACTTCTATGTCCTTTGGGGAACTTTAGTGCACTTTGCACTCACTTTTCAGTGTCTTGGGGTGGGCTATTTTTCTAACCCTTACTATTTTCTAATAGTCCCAGCGACCCTCTACAAGGTCACATAGGTTTGGGGTCCATTCGTGGTTCGCATTCCACTTTTGGAGTATATGGTTTGTGTTGCCCCTACCCCTATGTGTCCCCATTGCATCCTAATGTAACTATACATTGTTTGCACTGCTTTCTAAGACTATACTGCATATTTTTGGTATTGTGTACATATATCTTGTGTATATTTGCTATCCTCATACTGAGGGTACTCACTGAGATACTTTTGGCATATTGTCATAAAAATAAAGTACCTTTATTTTTAGTATAACTGTGTATTGTGTTTTCTTATGATATTGTGCATATGACACTAAGTGGCACTGTAGGAGCTTCACTCGTCTCCTAGTTCAGCCTAAGCTGCTCTGCTAAGCTACCATTATCTATCAGCCTATGCTGCTAGACACCCTATACATTAATAAGGGATAACTGGGCCTGGTGCAAGGTGCAAGTACCCCTAGGTTCTCACTACCACCCAGTCCAGCCTCCTACACTTGTCCCCTTAATATGGATAAGTACAAGCACCTACCCCTAATAAATGGTGTTGAGGTTCAGGCCTAGAGCGACACTGGTGCCAGTGTGACTATGGTCATAGAGAAACTGGTCCACCCTGAATAACACCTACTTGGTCACCAGTACCAAGTAACCAATGCTCACAACAACACACTTAGCCACCCCATGGCTGTTGTAAATCTCAACTGGGGGGGGGGTGTTACTGGTCCAAAGAAAGTTGTGGTAGCCACAGATTTACCTGTAGACTGTCTACTAGGAAATGATTTGAAGACATCAGCTTGGTCAGATGTGGAGTTGGAGGCCCATGCAGCAATGCTGGGCATCCCAGGGCATATTTTTGCTTTAACCAGGGCTCAGGCCAAAAAGCAAAAAGGACAGGGAAACTTGGATCCTGGAACAATGGACCAAGTGCTCCCTAAAGCTAGGGCTAGTAGAAGTAAAGCACTTCCTACTACCCCTCCCTCTACAGTGGATTCTACTTCTGAGGAAGAAGAAGTTCCACCCTGTGCAGAACCTACACCAGAGGAGCTGGAAGCAGACACTGCTGAGCTTTTGGGTGAAGGGGGGCCTGCCAGGGAGGAGCTGAGTGTGGCACAGCAAACCTGTCCCACACTAGAGGGTCTAAGACAGCAAGCTGTCAAACAAGCTGATGGGGATGTCAGTGACTCTCACAGAGTTTACTGGGAGGACAACCTCTTGTACACTGAAGCAAGGGATCCTAAGCCTGGAACTGCCAGGAGGTTAGTGATTCCTCAGGAGTACAGAAAGTTCCTCCTAACTCTAGCCCACGACATTCCCCTAGCTGGACATCTGGGACAAATGAAAACTTGGGACAGGCTTGTTCCCTTGCTTCATTGGCCTAGAATGTCTGAGGACACAAAAGAGTTTTGTAAGTCCTGTAAAACCTGTCAAGCCAGTGGCAAGAGAGGTGGCACTCCAAAGGCACCCCTTATTCCACTGCCTGTGGTTGGGGTTCCCTTTGAAAGGGTAGGGGTTGACATAGTTGGCCCCCTTGACCCTCCTACTGCTTCAGGCAATAGGTTTATCTTGGTGGTAGTGGACCATGCCACAAGATATTCTGAAGCAATTCCTCTAAGGACCACTACAGCTCCCGCAGTGGCAAAGGCCCTCCTGGGAATATTTTCCATGGTGGGCTTCCCAAAAGAGGTAGTTTCAGACAGAGGAAGCAATTTCATGTCTGCGTACTTAAAGGCCATGTGGAAGGAGTATGTGGTGACATATCAAGTTCACCACACCCTATCATCCACAAACAAATGGACTGGTGGAGAGATTTAACAAAACTCTCAAAGGCATGATTATGGGACTCCCTGAAAAACTCCGCAGGAGATGGGATATCCTGTTACCATGCCTCCTTTTGCCTACAGGGAGGTACCCCAAAAAGGAGTGGGCTTCAGCCCCTTTGAACTCCTCTTTGGACACCCTGTTAGGGGTCCACTAACACTTGTAAAGGAGGGTTGGGAACAACCTTTAAAAGCTCCAAAGCAAGATATTGAGGATTATGTGCTTGGCCTCAGATCAAGGATGGCTGAGTATATGAAAAAGGCCAGTAAAAACCTTCAGGCCAGCCAAGAGCTCCAAAAGCAATGGCATGACCAGAAGGCTGTTTTGGTTCAGTACAAACCAGGGCAGAAAGTGTGGGTCTTGGAGCCTGTGGCCCCAAGAGCACTCCAAGATAAATGGAGTGGACCCCACACAATTGTTGAGAAAAATGGGGGAAGTCACCTACTTAGTTGACTTAGGCACTGCCAGGAGTCCCCTTAGGGTGCTTCATGTCAATCGCCTGAAACCCTACTATGACAGGGCTGATCTCACCCTGCTCATGGCAACTGATGAGGGACAGGAAGAAGACAGTGATCCTCTACCTGATCTCTTCTCTTCCACAGAACAAGATTCTCTAGTGGAAGGTGTAGTTTTGGCTGATTGTCTTACTGCTGAGCAGAAAGACCATTGCATAAATCTTTTGGGTCAGTTTTCTGAACTCTTCTCTACTGTGCCAGGTACCACTTCTTGGTGTGAGCACACTATAGGTACTGGAGACAGCTTGCCTGTCAAAAGGAAGATCTATAGGCAGCCTGACCATGTCAGGGACTCCATAAAGCAAGAGGTGCAGAAAAAGTTAGAACTGGGAGTGGTTGAGCACTCTGAAAGTCCATGGGCTTCTCCTGTGGTACTTGTACCAAAACCCCATTCCAAAGATGGAAAGAAGGAAATGCGGTTTTGTGTTGACTACAGAGGTCTCAACCAGGTAACCAAAACTGATGCTCACCCTATACCCAGGGCAGATGAGCTCATAGATACACTGGCATCTGCCAAGTATCTAAGCACTTTTGATTTGACTGCAGGGTATTGGCAGATCAAATTATCAGAAGATGCTAAACCTAAAACTGCATTTTTAACCATTGGAGGACATTACCAATTCACAGTAATGCCTTTTGGATTGAAAAATGCACCTGCCACTTTTCAGAGGTTGGTGAACACAGTCCTGCAAGGGCTGGAAGCTTTTAGTGCAGCATATTTGGACGAAATAGCTGTCTTTAGCTCCAGCTGGGATGATCACCTGGTCCACCTATGGAAAGTTTTGGAGGCCCTGCAAAAGGCAGGCCTCACTATCAAGGCTTCAAAGTGCCAGATAGGGCAGGGAAAGGTGGTTTATCTGGGACACCTTGTTGGTGGGGAACAGATTGCACCACTTCAGGGGAAAATCCAAACTATTAAAGATTGGGTTCCCCCTACTACTCAGACTCAGGTGAGAGCCTTCCTAGGCCTCACTGGGTATTACAGGAGGTTCATTAAGAACTATGGCTCCATTGCAGCCCCTCTTAATGACCTCACATCCAAGAAAATGCCTAAAAAGATATTATGGACAGCAAACTGTCAGAAAGCTTTTGAGGAGCTGAAGCAGGCCATGTGCTCTGCACCTGTCCTGAAAAGCCCTTGTTACTCTAAAAAATTATATGTCCAAACTGATGCATCTGAATTAGGAGTAGGGGCAGTCCTATCACAACTTAATTCTGAGGGCCAGGATCAACCTGTTGCTTTTATTAGTAGGAGGTTGACCCCTAGAGAAAAGCGTTGGTCTGCCATAGAGAGGGAGGCCTTTGCTGTGGTCTGGGCTCTGAAGAAGTTGAGGCCATACCTGTTTGGCACTCACTTCATTGTTCAGACAGACCACAAACCTCTACTTTGGCTAAAACAAATGAAAGGTGAAAATCCTAAATTATTGAGGTGGTCCATATCCCTACAGGGAATGGACTATACAGTGGAACATAGACCTGGGAGTAGCCACTCCAATGCAGATGGACTCTCCAGATATTTCCACTTAGACAATGAAGACTCATCAGGTCATGGCTAGTCTTATTGTCCTTTGTTTGGGGGGGGGGGGGTGTGTAGGAAAGTACCATCTTGCCTGGCATGTTAACCCCATTTTTCACTGTATATATGTTGTTTTAGTTGTATGTGTCACTGGGACCCTGCCAGCCAGGGCCCCAGTGCTCATAAGTGTGCCTGAATGTGTTACCTGTGTAGTGACTAACTGTCTCACTGAGGCACTGCTAATCAGAACCTCAGTGGTTATGCTCTCTCATTTCTTTCAAATTGTCACTAACAGGCTAGTGACCAATTTTACCAATTTACATTGGCTTACTGGAACACCCTTATAAATCCATAGTATATGGTACTGAGGTACCCAGGGTATTGGGGTTCCAGGAGATCCCTATGGGCTGCAGCATTTCTTTTGCCACCCATAGGGAGCTCTGACAATTCTTACACAGGCCTGTCACTGCAGCCTTAGTGAAATAACGTCCACGTTATTTCACAGCCATTTTACACTGCACTTAAGTAACTTATAAGTCACCTATATGTCTAACCTTTACCTGGAAAAGGTTAGGTGCAAAGTTACTTAGTGTGAGGGCACCCTGGCACTAGCCAAGGTGCCCCCACATTGTTCAGGGCCAATTCCCCGGACTTTGTGAGTGCAGGGACACCATTACACGCGTGCACTACATATAGGTCACTACCTATATGTAGCTTCACAATGGTAACTCCGAATATGGCCATGTAACATGTCTATGATCATGGAATTGCCCCCTCTATGCCATCCTGGCATAGTTGGCACAATCCGATGATCCCAGTGGTCTGTAGCACAGACCCTGGTACTGCCAAACTGCCTCTCCTGGGGTTTCACTGCAGCTGCTGCTGCTGCCAACCCCTCAGACAGGTTTCTGCCCTCCTGGGGTCCAGCCAGGCCTGACCCAGGATGGCAGAAGAAAGGACTTCCTCTGAGAGAGGGTGTTACACCCTCTCCCTTTGGAAAATGGTGTGAAGGCAGGGGAGGAGTAGCCTCCCCCAGCCTCTGGAAATGCTTTCTTGGGCACACATGGTGCCCATTTCTGCATAAGCCAATCTACACCGGTTCAGGGACCCCTTAGCCCTGCTCAGGCGTGAAACTGGACAAAGGAAAGGGGAGTGACCACTCCCCTGACCTGCACCTCCCCTGGGAGGTGTCCAGAGCTCCTCCAGCGTGATCCAGACCTCTGCCATCTTGGAAACAGAGGTGCTGCTGGCACACTGGACTGCTCTGAGTGGCCAGTGCCACCAGGTGACGTCAGAGACTCCTTCTGATAGGCTCCTTCAGGTGTTGCTAGCCTATCCTCTCTCCTAGGTAGCCAAACCCTCTTTTCTGGCTATTTAGGGTCTCTGTCCCTGGGGATTCCTTAGATAACGAATGCAAGAGCTCATCCGAGTTCCTCTGCATCTCTCTCTTCACCTTCTGCCAAGCAATCGACCGCTGACCGCGCTGGAAGCCTGCAAAACTGCAACAAAGTAGCAAAGATGACTACTGCAACTCTGTAACGCTGATTCTGACGCCTTCTCGACTGTTTTCCTGGTGGTGCATGCTGTGGGGGTAGTCTGCCTCCTCTCTGCACTAGAATCTCCGAAGAAATCTCCCGTGGGTCGACGGAATCTTCCCCCTGCAACCGCAGGCACCAAAAAGTTGAATTACCGGTCCCTTGGGTCTCCTCTCAGCACGACAAGCGAGGTCCCTCGAATCCAGCGACGCTGTACAAGTGACCCCCACAGTCCAGTGACTCTTCAGCCCAAGTTTGGTGGAGGTAAGTCCTTGCCTCACCTCGCTGGGCTGCATTGCTGGGAACCGCGACTTTGCAGCTACTCCGGCCCCTGTGCACTTCCGGCGGAAATCCTTTGTGCACAGCCAAGCCTGGGTCCACGGCACTCTAATCTGCATTGCACGACTTTCTAAGTTGGTCTCCGGCGACGTGGGACTCCTTTGTGCAACTTCGGCGAGCACCATTTCACGCATCCTCGTAGTGCCTGTTTCTGGAACTTCTGCGGGAGCTACCTGCTTCAGTGAGGGCTCTTTGTCTTGCACGACTTGCCCTCTCTCTGCAGGTCCAATTTGCGACCTCCTGGTCCCTCCTGGGCCCCAGCAGCGTCCAAAAACGCCAAACACACTATTTGCGCCTAGCAAGGCTTGTTGGCTTCCTTCCGGCGGGAAAACACTTCTGCACGACTCTCCTAGGCGAGTTGGATCCGTCCACCATAGGGGAAGTCTCTACCCCTTTTTATTCCTGCAGAAACCTCAGCTTCTTCTGTCCAGTTGAAGCTTCTTTGCACCCGCAGCTGGCATTTCCTGGGCATCTGCCCATCTCCGACTTGCTTGTGACTTTTGGACTTGGTCCCCTTGTTCCACAGGTACCCTAGATTGGAAATCCACAGTTGTTGCATTGCTGGTTTGTGTCTTTCCTGCATTATTCCTCTAACATGACTACTTTGTCCTTAGGGGAACTTTAGTGCACTTTGCACTCACTTTTCAGGGTCTTGGGGAGGGTTATTTTTCTAACTCTCACTATTTTCTAATAGTCCCAGCGACCCTCTACAAGGTCACATAGGTTTGGGGTCCATTTGTGGTTCGCATTCCACTTCTGGAGTATATGGTTTGTGTTGCCCCTATCCCTATGTTTCCCCATTGCATCCTACTGTAACTATACATTGTTTGCACTGTTTTCTAAGACTATACTGCATATTTTTGCTATTGTGTATATATATCTTGTGTATATTTCCTATCCTCTCACTGAGGGTACACCCTAAGATACTTTGGCATATTGTCATAAAAATAAAGTACCTTTATTTTTAGTATAACTGTGTATTGTGTTTTCTTATGATATTGTGCATATGACACTAAGTGGTACTGTAGTAGCTTCACACGTCTCCTAGTTCAGCCTAAGCTGCTCAGCTAAGCTACCATTATCTATCAGCCTAAGCTGCTAGACACCCTATACACTAATAAGGGATAACTGGGCCTGGTGCAAGGTGCAAGTACCCCTTGGTACTCACTACAAGCCAGTTCAGCCTCCTACAGCTGTGCACAAAGGATTTCCGCCGGAAGTGCACAGGGGCCGGAGTAGCTGCAAAACTCGCGTTTCCCAGCAATGCAGTCTAGCGATGTGAGGCAAAGACTTAGCTCCACCAAACTTGGACTGAAGAGTCACTGGACTGTGGGGGCCACTTGGACAGAGTTGCTGGATTCGAGGGACCTCGCTCGTCGTGCTGAGAGGAGACCCAAGTGACAGGTAATGCAGCTTTTTGGTGCCTCCGGTTGCAGGGGGAAGATTCCGTTGACCCACGGGAGATTTCTTCGGAGCTTCTAGTGCAGAGAAGAGGCAGACTACCCCCACAGCATGCACCACCAGGAAAACAGTTGAGAAGGCGGCAGGATCAGCGTTACAGAGTTGCAGTAGTCGTCTTTGCTACTTTGTTGCAGTGTTGCAGGCTTCCAGCGCGTTCAGCAGTCGATTCCTTGGCAGAAGGTGAAGAGAGAGATGCAGAGGAACTCTGATGAGCTCTTGCATTCGTTATCTAAAGTTTCCCCAGAGACAGAGACCCTAAATAGCCAGAAAAGAGGGTTTGGCTACCTAGGAGAGAGGATAGGCTACTAACACCTGAAGGAGCCTATCAGAAGGAGTCTCTGACGTCACCTGGTGGCACTGGCCACTCAGAGCAGTCCAGTGTGCCAGCAGCACCTCTGTTTCCAAGATGGCAGAGGTCTGGAGCACAATGGAGGAGCTCTGGACACCTCCCAGGGGAGGTGCAGGTCAGGGGAGTGGTCACTCCCCTTTCCTTTGTCCAGTTTCGCGCCAGAGCAGGGGCTAAGGGGTCCCTGAACCGGTGTAGACTGGCTTATGCAGAATTGGGCACATCTGTGCCCAACAAAGCATTTCCAGAGGCTGGGGGAGGCTACTCCTCCCCTGCCTTCACACCATTTTCCAAAGGGAGAGGGTGTAACACCCTCTCTCAGAGGAAGTCCTTTGTTCTGCCATCCTGGGCTCGGCCTGGCTGGACCCCAGGAGGGCAGATGCATGTCTGAGGGGTTGGCAGCAGCAGCAGCTGCAGTGAAACCCCAGGAAGGGCAGTTTGGCAGTACCAGGGTCTGTGCTATAGACCACTGGGATCATGGAATTGTGCCAACTATGCCAGGATGGCATAGAGGGGGCAATTCCATGATCATAGATATGTTACATGGCCATATTCGGAGTTATCATGGTGAAGCTACATATAGGTAGTGACCTATATGTAGTGCACGTGTGTAATGGTGTCCCCGCACTCACAAAGTCTGGGGAATTGGCCCTGAACAATGTGGGGGCACCTTGGCTAGTGCCAGGGTGCCCTCACACTAAGTAACTTTGCACCTAACCTTTACCAGGTAAAGGTTAGACATATAGGTGACTTATAAGTCACTTAAGTGCAGTGTAAAATGGCTGTGAAATAACGTGGACGTTATTTCACTCAGGCTGCAGTGGCAGGCCTGTGTAAGAATTGTCAGAGCTCCCTATGGGTGGCAAAAGAAATGCTGCAGCCCATAGGGATCTCCTGGAACCCCAATACCCTGGGTACCTCAGTACCATATACTAGGGAATTATAAGGGTGTTCCAGTAAGCCAATGTAAATTGGTAAAATTGGTCACTAGCCTGTTAGTGACAATTTGGAAAGAAATGAGAGAGCATAACCACTGAGGTTCTGATTAGCAGAGCCTCAGTGAGACAGTTAGTCACTACACAGGTAACACATTCAGGCACACTTATGAGCACTGGGGCCCTGGGTTACCAGGGTCCCAGTGACACATACAACTAATACAACATATATACAGTGAAAAAATGGGGGTAACATGCCAGGCAAGATGGTACTTTCCTACACAACTCCCCCCCAAACGAAGGACAATAAGACTAGCCATGACCTGATGAGTCTTCATTGTCTAAGTGGAAATATCTGGAGAGTGTATCTGCATTGGAGTGGCTACTCCCAGGTCTATGTTCCACTGTATAGTCCATTCCCTGTAGGGATATGGACCACCTCAATAATTTAGGATTTTCACCTTTCATTTGTTTTAGCCAAAATAGAGGTTTGAGGTCTGTCTGAACAATGAAGTGAGTGCCAAACAGGTATGGCCTCAACTTCTTCAGAGCCCAGACCACAGCAAAGGCCTCCCTCTCTATGGCAGACCAACGCTTTTCTCTAGGGGTCAACCTCCTACTAATAAAAGCAACAGGTTGATCCTGGCCCTCAGAATTAAGTTGTGATAGGACGGCCCCTACTCCTAATTCAGATGCATCAGTTTGGACATATAATTTTTTAGAGTAACAAGGGCTTTTCAGGACAGGTGCAGAGCACATGGCCTGCTTCAGCTCCTCAAAAGCTTTCTGACAGTTTGCTGTCCATAATACCTTTTTAGGCATTTTCTTGGATGTGAGGTCATTAAGAGGGGCTGCAATGGAGCCATAGTTCTTAATGAACCTCCTGTAATACCCAGTGAGGCCTAGGAAGGCTCTCACCTGAGTCTGAGTGGTAGGGGGAACCCAATCAATAATTGTTTGGATTTTCCCCTGAAGTGGTGCAATCTCTTCCCCACCAACAAGGTGTCCCAGATAAACCACCTTACCCTGCCCTATCCGGCACTTTGAAGCCTTGATAGTGAGGCCTGCCTTTTGCAGGGCCTCCAAAACTTTCCATAGGTGGACCAGGTGATCATCCCAGCTGGAGCTAAAGACAGCTATATCGTCCAAATATGCTGCACTGAAAGCTTCCAGCCCTTGCAGGACTATGTTCACCAACCTCTGAAAAGTGGCAGGTGCATTTTTCAATCCAAAAGGCATTACAGTAAACTGGTAATAGCCTCCAATGGTTGAAAATGCAGTTTTAGGTTTAGCATCTTCTGACAATTTGATCTGCCAATACCCTGCAGTCAAATCAAAAGTGCTTAGATACTTGGCAGATGCCAGTGTATCTATGAGCTCATCTGCCCTGGGTATAGGGTGAGCATCAGTTTTGGTTACCAGGTTGAGACCTCTATAGTCTACACAAAACCGCATTTCCTTCTTTCCATCTTTGGAATGGGGTTTTGGAACAAGTACCACAGGTGAAGCCCATGGACTTTCAGAGTGCTCAACCACTCCTAGTTCTAACATTTTCTGCACCTCTTGCTTTATGCAGTCCCTGACATGGTCAGGCTGTCTATAGATCTTACTTTTGACAGGTAAACTGTCTCCAGTATCTATAGTGTGCTCACACCAAGAAGTGGTACCTGGCACAGTAGAGAAGAGTTCAGAGAATTGATCTAGGAGATTTATGCAATGGTCTTTCTGCTCATCAGTAAGACAATCAGCCAAAACTTCACCTTCCACAAGAGCATCTTGTTCTGTGGAAGAGAAGAGATCAGGTAGAGGATCACTGTCTTCTTCCTGTCTCTCATCAGTTGCCATGAGCAGGGTGAGATCAGCCCTGTCATAGTAGGGTTTCAGGCGGTTTACATGGAGTACTCTAAGGGGACTCCTAGCAGTGCCTAAGTCAACTAAATTGGTGACTTCACCCTTTTTCTCAACAATTGTGTGGGGACCACTCCATTTATCTTGGAGTGCTCTTGGGGCCACAGGCTCCAAGACCCACACTTTCTGCCCTGGTTGGTACTGAACCAAAACAGCCTTCTGATCATGCCATTGCTTCCGGAGCTCTTGGCTGGCCTGAAGGTTTTTACTGGCCTTTTTCATATACTCAGCCATCCTTGATCTGAGGCCAAGCACATAATCCACAATATCTTGCTTTGGAGCTTTTAAAGGTTATTCCCAACACTCCTTGACAAGTGTTAGTGGACCGCTAACAGGGTGTCCAAAGAGGAGTTCAAAGGGGCTGAAGCCCACTCCTTTTTGGGGTACCTCCCTGTAGGCAAAAGGAGGCATGGTAACAGGATATCCCATCTCCTGCGGAGTTTTTCAGGGAGTCCCATAATCATGCCTTTGAGAGTTTTGTTAAATCTCTCCACCAGTCCATTTGTTTGTGGATGATAGGGTGTGGTGAACTTGATATGTCACCCCACACTCCTTCCACATGGCCTTTAAGTACGCAGACATGAAATTGCTTCCTCTGTCTGAAACTACCTCTTTTGGGAAGACCACCATGGAAAATATTCCCAGGATGGCCTTTGCCACTGCAGGAGCTGTAGTGGTCCTTAGAGGAATTGCTTCAGAATATCTTGTGGCATGGTCCACTACCACCAAGATAAACCTATTGCCTGAAGCAGTAGGAGGGTCAAGGGGGCCAACTATGTCAACCCCTACCCTTTCAAAGGGAACCCCAACCACAGGCAGTGGAATAAGGGGTGCCTTTGGAGTGCCACCTCTCTTGCCACTGGCTTGACAGGTTTCACAGCACTTACAAAACTCTTTTGTGTCCTCAGACATCCTAGGCCAATGAAACAAGGGGACAAGTCTGTCCCAAGTTTTCATTTGTCCGAGGTGTCCAGCTAGGGGAATGTCGTGGGCTAGAGTTAGGAGGAACTTTTTGTACTCCTGAGGAATCACTAATCTCCTGGCAGCTCCAGGTTTAGGATCCCTATGCTCAGTGTACAAGAGGTTGTCCTCCCAGTAAACTCTGTGAGAGTCACTGACATCCCCATTAGCCTGTTTGACAGCTTGCTGTCTTAGACCCTCTAATGTGGGACAGGTTTGCTGTGCCACACTCAGCTCCTCCCTGGCAGGCCCCCCTTCACCCAAAAGCTCAGCAGTGTCTGCTTCAAGCTCCTCTGGTGTAGGTTCTGCACAGGGAGGGAATTCTTCTTCCTCAGAAGTTGAATCCACTGTAGAGGGAGGGATAGTAGGAAGTGGTTTGCTTCTACTAGCCCTAGCTTTAGGGAGCACTTGGTCCATTGTTCCAGGATCCAAGCTTCCCTGTCCTTTTTGCTTTTTGGCCTGAGCCCTGGTTAAAGCAAAAATATGCCCTGGGATGCCCAGCATTGCTGCATGGGCCTCCAAATGTTTTATTAAATCTCTCCACCAGTCCATTTGTTTGTGGATGATAGGGTGTAGTGAACTTGTAAGTCACACCACACTCCTTCCACATGGCCTTTAAGTATGCAGACATGAAATTGCTTCCCCTGTCTGATACTACTTCCTTTGGGAAGCCCACCCTAGAAAATATTCCTAGGAGGGCCTTTGCCACTGCAGGTGCTGTAGTGGTCCTTAAAGGAATTGCTTCAGGGTATCTTGTGGCATGGTCCACTACCACCAAGATAAACCTATTGCCTGAAGCAGTAGGAGGGTCAAGGGGGCCAACTATGTCAACCCCTACCCTTTCAAAGGGAACCCCTACCACAGGCAGTGGAATAAGGGGTGCCTTTGGGGTGCCACCTGTCTTGCCACTGGCTTGACAGGTTTCACAGGACTTACAAAATTCCTTTGTGTCCTCAGACATCCTAGGCCAATGAAACATGGGGACAAGTCTGTCCCAAGTTTTCATTTGTCCCAGGTGTCCAGCTAGGGGAATGTTGTGGGCTAGAGTTAGGAGGAACTTTTTGTACTCCTGAGGAATCACTAATCTCCTGGCAGCTCCAGGTTTAGGATCCCTATGCTCAGTGTACAAGAGGTTGTCCTCCCAGTAAACTCTGTGAGAGTCACTGACATCCCCATTAGCCTGTTTGACAGCTTGCTGTCTTAGACCCTCTAATGTGGGACAGGATTGCTGTGCTACACTCAGCTCCTCCCTGGCAGGCCCCCCTTCACCCAAAAGCTCAGCAGTGTCTGCTTCAAGCTCCTCTGGTGTAGGTTCTGCACAGGGAGGGAATTCCTCTTCCTCAGAAGTTGAATCCACTGTAGAGGGAGGGATAGTAGGAAGTGGTTTGCTTCTACTAGCCCTAGCTTTAGGGAGCACTTGGTCCATTGTTCCAGGATCCAAGCTTCCCTGTCCTTTTTGATTTTTGGCCTGAGCCCTGGTTGAAGCAAAAATATGCCCTGGGATGCCCAGCATTGCTGCATGGGCCTCCAACTCCACATCTGACCAAGCTGATGTCTCCAAATCATTTCCTAGTAGACAGTCTACAGGTAAATCTGTGGCTACCACAACTTTCTTTGGACCAGTAACCCCCCCCCAGTTGAGATTTACAACAGCCATGGGGTGGCTAAGTGTGTTGTTGTGAGCATCGGTTACTTGGTACTGGTGACCAAGTAGGTGTTGTTCAGGGTGGACCAGTTTCTCTATGACCATAGTCACACTGGCACCAGTGTCCCTGTAGGCCTGAACCTCAACACCATTTATTAGGGGTAGCTGCTTGTACTTATCCATATTAAGGGGACAAGCAACTAAGGTGGCTAAATCAATAGCCCCCTCAGAGACTAACACAGCCTCTGTGGCCTCCCTAACAAGGCCAACCCCAACTAAGTTACCAATAGTGAGCCCAGCTACTCCCTTGGATTGGCTATTAGTAGGTTTGCTCCCACCAACACTGCTATTAGTAGGGACACTAGGGGTAGCAGTAGGGGTTGTAGTGGTAGGAGGCTTGGTGCTTTTCTTTGGACAACTGGGATCTGTTGTCCAATGGCCTTTTACTTTACATAAATAGCACCATGGTTTCTTTTCTTTGTTTTGATTAAAGGAGGATTTGGACCCACCACCCCCACCAGAGTGTTTTTGTGGGCCTGATGAAGACTCATTTTTAGATTTGTCCCCACCTTTGTCAGAAGACTTACCATCCTTCTTTTTGTTGCCATCTTTGTCACCCCCTGTATGAACCTTTCTGTTCACCCTTGTTCTGACCCATTTGTCTGCCTTCTTTCCCAATTCTTGGGGAGAGGTCAGATCAGAGTCCACCAAGTACTGGTGCAACAAATCAGACACACAATTATTAAGAATATGCTCTCTCAGGATCAAGTTATACAGGCTGTCATAATCAGTAACTTTACTGCCATGTAACCACCCCTCCAAGGCCTTCACTGAATGGTCAATGAAATCAACCCAGTCTTGTGAAGACTCCTTTTGGTCTCTCTGAACTTTATCCTGTACTGTTCAGTGGTTAAGCCATAACCATCCAGGAGTGCATTCTTAAGAACTGTAAAATTATTGGTATCACTTTCTTTCACAGTAAGGAGCCTATCCCTACCCTTTCCACTAAATGATAGCCATAGGATAGCAGCCCACTGCCTTTGAGGGACATCCTGTACTACACAGGCCCTCTCAAGTGCAGCAAACCACTTGTTAATGTCATCCCCCTCCTTATAAGGGGGAACTATCTTATGCAGATTCCTGGAATCATGCTCTTTTGCAGGATGACTATGGGGAATACTGCTGCTGCCACCATGGGTTTCTAAATCCAGTTTCTGTCTCTCCTTCTCTACTTCTAAAGTCTGTCTATCCAAATCCAGCTGTTGCTTCTTGAGCTTCAGTCTGGTTTGTTCCAATCTCAATCTATTGAGCTCCCTTTCTTACAATCTGTCATCAGGGTGGGTGGGAGGGACATGCCTTGAAACAGAAGTATGGTGAGAATGGACAGAAGGAAACCTGTCCCTTACAGAGGGCACCCTAACAGCTTGGCTAACAGAAACATCAGTACCACTGTGGTGTGAATAAATGCTTTTGCTATGATGTGAGACAACACTATTTGAATGGTGTGGCTCTCCATCATTACCAACTATGCTAGACTGTCTAGTAATGGGCAGGCTAGGGAGTTTCTTTCCTGAATCTTTTCCTGGATCAGATTGGGAACCATTGGCTACTTTTTCAACAGATGGGGCACTTTTAGCCTTATCTTGTTCTCTAAGCATGTTAAGTAACAGTTCCAAGGAAGGATTCTTCCCTACACTCAAACCTCTCTCTATGCAGAGACTCCTTGCTCCTTTCCAGCTAAGGTGATCATATGCCAGTTTGGACAGATCAACATTTTGGCCTGTGCCAGACATTTTTAGAGAGAGTTAAAGTGATAGAAAAAGAGAAAAAAAAGTTTGTCAGAGCTTTTAGAAAGACAGAGAAAAAAAACTTTTACAACTTTTTAGAACTTTTTAGAAAGTTTAGAAGTACTTTTCAGCACTTAGAAAAGAGTGAAAAGAGGAAATGCAAAACTTTTTGGCTATGTGTATATACACTGAACTTGTTTTGTATATTTTTCTCTTATGAAAAGTACAATGACAAGAGTGGTAAGTAGTCTCAAAGCACTTATCCCACCGCTGCACAACCAATGTAGGAGGCTGGACTGGCTTGTAGTGAGTACCAAGGGGTACTTGCACCTTGCACCAGGCCCAGTTATCCCTTATTAGTGTATAGGGTGTCTAGCAGCTTAGGCTGATAGATAATGGTAGCTTAGCAGAGCAGCTTAGGCTGAACTAGGAGACGTGTGAATCTACTACAGTACCACCTAGTGTCATATGCACAATATCATAAGAAAACACAATACACAGTTATACTAAAAATAAAGGTACTTTATTTTTATGACAATATGACAAAGTATCTTAGAGTGTACCCTCAGTGAGAGGATAGGAAATATACACAAGATATATATACACAATAGCAAAAATATGCAGTATAGTCTTAGAAAACAGTGCAAACAATGAATAGTTACAATAGGATGCAATGGGGACACATAGGGATAGGGGCAACACAAACCATATACTCCAAAAGTGGAATGCGAACCACGAATGGACCCCAAACCTATGTGACCTTGTAGAGGGTCGCTGGGACTATTAGAAAATAGTGAGAGTTAGAAAAATAACCCTCCCCAAGACCCTGAAAAGTGAGTGCAAAGTGCACTAAAGTTCCCCTAAGGACAAAGAAGTCATGTTAGAGGAATAATGCAGGAAAGACACAAACCAACAATGCAACAACAATGGATTTCCAATCTAGGGTACCTGTGGAACAAGGGGACCAAGTCCAAAAGTCACAAGCAAGTCGGAAATGGGCATATGCCCAGGAAATGCCAGCTGTGGATGCAAAGAAGCTTCTACTATACAGAAGAAGCTGAGGTTTCTGCAGGAACGAAAAGGGCTAGAGACTTCCCCTTTGGTGGACGAATCCCACTCGCCCTGGAGAGTCGTGCAGAAGTATTTTCCCGCCGAAACAACGCCAACAAGCCTTGCTAGCTGCAAATCGTGCCGTTAGTGTTTTTGGACGCTGCTGTGGTCCAGGAGGGACCAGGAGATCGCAAATTAGACCAGGAGGTAGAGGGGACGTCGAGCAAGAAAAGGAGCCCTTTTAGCAGCAGGTAGAACCCAGAGAAGTGCCAGAAATAGGCACTACAAGGATGGGTGAAACAGTGCTCACCCGAAGTTACACAAAGGAGTCCCACGTCGCCGGAGACCAACTTAGAAAGTCGTGCAATGCAGGTTAGAGTGCCGTGGACCCAGGCTTGGCTGTGCACAAAGGATTTCCACCGGAAGTGCACAGGGGCCGGAGTAGCTGCAAAAGTCGCGGTTCCCAGCAATGCAGTCTAGCGAGGTGAGGCAAGGACTTACCTCCACCAAACTTGGACTGAAGAGTCACTGGACTGTGGGGGCCACTTGGACAGAGTTGCTGGATTTGAGGGACCTCGCTCGTCGTGCTGAGAGGAGACCCAAGGGACCGGTAATGCAGCTTTTTGGTGCCTGCGGTTGCAGGGGGAAGATTCCGTCGACCCACGGGAGATTTCTTCGGAGCTTCTAGTGCAGAGAGGAGGCAGACTACCCCCACAGCATGCACCACCAGGAAAACAGTCGAGAAGGCGGCAGGATCAGCGTTACAGAGTTGCAGTAGTCGTCTTTGCTACTTTGTTGCAGTGTTGCAGGCTTCCAGCGCGGTCAGCAGTCGATTCCTTGGCAGAAGGTGAAGAGAGAGATGCAGAGGAACTCGGATGAGCTCTTGCATTCGTTATCTAAAGTTTCCCCAGAGACAGAGACCCTAAATAGCCAGAAAAGAGGGTTTGGCTACCTAGGAGAAACGATAGGCTAGCAACACCTGAAGGAGCCTATCACAAGGAGTCTCTGACGTCACCTGGTGGCACTGGCCACTCAGAGCAGTCCAGTGTGCTAGCAGCACCTCTGTTTCCAAGATGGCAGAAGTCTGGAGCACACTGGAAGAGCTCTGGACACCTCCCAGGGGAGGTGCAGGTCAGGGGAGTGGTCACTCCCCTTTCCTTTGTCCAGTTTTGCGCCAGAGCAGGGCTAAGGGGTCCCCTGAACCGGTGTAGACTGGCTTATGCAGAATTGGGCACATCTGTGCCCAAGAAAGCATTTCCAGAGGCTGGGGGAGGCTACTCCTCCCCTGCCTTCACACCATTTTCCAAAGGGAGAGGGTGTCACACCCTCTCTCAGAGGAAGTTCTTTGTTCTGCCATCCTGGGCCAGGCCTGGCTGGACCCCAGGAGGGCAGATGCCTGTCTGAGGGGTTGGCAGCAGCAGCAGCTGCAGTGAAACCGCAGGAAGGGCAGTTTGGCAGTACCAGGGTCTGTGCTACAGACCACTGGGATCATGGGATTGTGCCAACTATGCCAGGATGGCATAGAGGGGGCAATTCCATGATCATAGACATGTTACATGGCCATATTCGGAGTTACCATTGTGAAGCTACATATAGGTAGTGACCTATATGTAGTGCACGCGTGTAATGGTGTCCCCGCACTCACAAAGTCAGGGAAATTGGCCCTGAATGACGTGGGTGCACCTTGGCTAGTGCCAGGGTGCCCTCACACTAAGTAACTTTGCACCTAACCTTTACCAGGTAAAGGTTAGACATATAGGTGACTTATAAGTTACTTAAGTGCAGTGTAAAATGGCTGTGAAATAACCTGGACGTTATTTCACTCAGGCTGCAGTGGCAGGCCTGTGTAAGAATTGTCAGAGCTCCCTATGGGCGGCAAAAGAAATGCTGCAGCCCATAGGGATCTCCTGGAACCCCAATACCCTGGGTACCTCAGTACCATATACTAGGGAATTATAAGGGTGTTCCAGTAAGCCAATGTTGTAGGAGGCTGGACTGGCTTGTAGTGAGTACCAAGGGGTACTTGCACCTTGCACCAGGCCCAGTTATCCCTTATTAGTGTATAGGGTGTCTAGCAGCTTAGGCTGATAGATAATGGTAGCTTAGCAAAGCAGCTCAGGCTGAACTAGGAGACGTGTGAAGCTACTACAGTACCACTTAGTGTCATATGCACAATATCATAAGAAAACACAATACACAGTTATACTAAAAATAAAGGTACTTTATTTTTATGACAATATGCCAAAGTATCTTAGAGTGTACCCTCAGTGAGAGGATAGGAAATATACACAAGATATATATACACAATAGCAAAAATATGCAGTATAGTCTTAGAAAACAGTGCAAATAATGTATAGTCACAATAGGATGCAATGGGGAAACATAGGGATAGGGGCAACACAAACCATATACTCCAAAAGTGGAATGTGAACCACGAATGGACCCCAAACCTATGTGACCTTGTAGAGGGTCGCTGGGACTATTAGAAAATAGTGAGAGTTAGAAAAATAACCCTCCCCAAGACCCTGAAAAGTGAGTGCAAAGTGCACCAAAGTTCCCCTAAGGACAAAATAGTCGTGTTAGAGGGAGAATGCAAGGAAAACACAAATCAGCAATGCAACAACGATGGATTCCGGTCTGAAGGTACCTGTGGAACAAGGGGACCAAGTCCAAAAGTCACAAGCAGCTCGGAGATGGGCAGATGCCCAAGAAATGCCAGCGGTTGGTGCAAAGAAGCTCTTTCTAGGCTGAAGAACTGTGAATACTGCAGGAACGACAAGGGCTAGAGACTTCCCCTTTGGAGGATGGATCCCCCACGCCTTGGAGAGTCGTGCAGAAGTGTTTTCCCGCCGGATGGACGCCAACAAGCCTTGCTACACGCAAATCGTGCGTTTGGCGTTTTTGGACGCTGCTGGGGCCCAGGAGGGACCAGAAGGTCGCAAATTGGACCTGCAGAGAGAGGGGACGTCGAGCAAGACAAAGAGCCCTCACTGAAGCAGGTAGCACCCGGAGAAGTGCCAGAAACAGGCACTACGAGGATGCGTGAAACGGTGCTCGCCGAAGTTGCACAAAGGAGTCCCACGTCGCCGGAGACCAACTTAGAAAGTCGTGCAATGCAGGTTAGAGTGCCGTGGACCCAGGCTTGGCTGTGCACACAGGATTTCCGCCGGAAGTGCACAGGGGCCGGAGAAGCTTGCAAAGTCGCGGTTCCCAGCAATGCAGCCCAGCGAGGTGAGGCAAGGACTTACCTCCACCAAACTTGGGCTGAAGAGTCACTGGACTGTGGGGGTCACTTGGACGGTGTCGCTGGATTCGAGGGACCTCGCTCGTCGTGCTGAGAGGAGACCCAAGGGACCGGAGATGCAGCTTTTTGGTGCCTGCGGTTGCAGGGGGAAGATTCCGTCGACCCACGGGAGATTTCTTCGGAGCTTCTGGTGCAGAGAGGAGGCAGACTACCCCCACAGCATGCACAAGCAGGAAAACAGTCGAGAAGGCGGCAGGATCAGCGTTACAGAGTTGCAGTAGTCATCTTTGCTACTATGTTGCAGGTTTGCAGGCTTCCAGCGCGGTCAGCGGTCGATTCCTTATCAGAAGGTGAAGAGGGAGATGCAGAGGAACTCGGCTGAGCTCATGCATTCGTTATCTAGAGTTTCCCCAGAGACAGAGACCCTAAATAGCCAGAAAAGAGGGTTTGGCTACCTAGGAGAGAGGATAGGCTACTAACACCTGAAGGAGCCTATCAGCAGGAGTCTCTGACGTCACCTGGTGGCACTGGCCACTCAGAGCAGTCCAGTGTGCCAGCAGCACCTCTGTTTCCAAGATGGCAGAGGTCTGGAGCACACTGGAGGAGCTCTGGACACCTCCCAGGGGAGGTGCAGGTCAGGGGAGTGGTCACTCCCCTTTCCTTTGTCCAGTTTCGCGCCAGAGCAGGGGCTAAGGGGTCCCTGAACCGGTGTAGACTGGCTTATGCAGAATTGGGCACCTCTGTGCCCAACAAAGCATTTCCAGAGGCTGGGGGAGGCTACTCCTCCCCTGCCTTCACACCATTTTCCAAAGGGAGAGGGTGTCACACCCTCTCTCAGAGGAAGTTCTTTGTTCTGCCATCCTGGGCCAGGCCTGGCTGGACCCCAGGAGGGCAGATGCCTGTCTGAGGGGTTGGCAGCAGCAGCAGCTGCAGTGAAACCCCAGGAAGGGCAGTTTGGCAGTACCAGGGTCTGTGCTACAGACCACTGGGATCATGGGATTGTGCCAACTATGCCAGGATGGCATAGAGGGGGCAATTCCATGATCATAGACATGTTACATGGCCATATTCGGAGTTACCATTGTGAAGCTACATATAGGTAGTGACCTATATGTAGTGCACGCGTGTAATGGTGTCCCCGCACTCACAAAGTTCAGGGAATTGGCTCTGAACAATGTGGGGGCACCTTGGCTAGTGCCAGGGTGCCCTCACACTAAGTAACTTTGCACCTAACATTTACCAGGTAAAGGTTAGACATATAGGTGACTTATAAGTTACTTAAGTGCAGTGTAAAATGGCTGTGAAATAACGTGGACGTTATTTCACTCAGGCTGCAGTGGCAGGCCTGTGTAAGAATTGTCAGAGCTCCCTATGGGTGGCAAAAGAAATGCTGCAGCCCATAGGGATCTCCTGGAACCCCAATACCCTGGGTACCTCAGTACCATATACTAGGGAATTATAAGGGTGTTCCAGTAAGCCAATGTAAATTGGTAAAAATGGTCACTAGCCTGTTAGTGACAATTTGAAAGTAATGAGAGAGCATAACCACTGAGGTTCTGGTTAGCAGAGCCTCAGTGAGACAGTTAGGCACCACACAGGGAACATATACATGCACACCTATGAGCACTGGGGCCCTGTGTGACAGGGTCCCAGTGACACATACATATAGGCCACAAACCTATGAGCACTGGGGTCCTGACCAGCAGGACCCCAGTGACACATAACAAACATACTGAAAACCTAGTGTTTTCACTATGAGCACTGAGGCCTGGCTATCAGGATCCCAGTGAGACAGTGAAAACAGTGACAAACACCCTGACATACACTCACAAACAGGCCAAAAGTGGGGGTAACAAGGCTAGAAAGAGGCTACCTTCTCACACAACCCCCCCCCAAACGAAGGACAATAAGGCTAACCTTGGCCAGTTGAGACTTTATTGTCTAAGTGGTGATAAGTAGAGAGTAGCTCTGCAATAGACTGGTTACTCCCTTTATCATCCACTATATGGTTACTTCCCTGTGGGGATGTAAACCACCCTGTTTGAAGTTTTTTAGCTAAGCAACAATGTGAAGATGTATTTTCAGAGTTTCTATCAGTAAGTTTTAGTTTAGAGCAGTGGGAATTGTCCACTGAACCTATTTGTAGTGATGGAAATGCCAGACAGGGATGCTGTCTCAGAAAAGCCATAGCTGGGCAAAAACTTTGTCCATCTGGCTGGAAGAGAGAACAGGGATGCTGTTTCTCTTGAGTTGGAGCAGGGCAGGGATGCTGTCCTATCAGCTCCACACTAGGGCAGGGATGCTGTCCTAAGTGTTGTGAGGCAGTGCAGAGTTTCTGCACTAAAGTTTCTCTGGGAGGGTTGGAGGGATGCTCCATGTTAACTAAAATGGTGCTCTTTTTCTCACCAATGTTAGTTATCCCACAGAGAGGTACTTCCACCTCAGGGAGTCCAGCTTTGCCAGCTGATGATTCCCTTGGAACAGGTGCCACCCCAGGAGAGGTTTCTCCCACCACAGGAATAGTATCCTGAATGGTAGGGTGGTTAGGGGATACTGTGATACCCTTTTTACCTGTTGATGGAGAGGGATCCTGAGTTTTCAGGCCTTCTCTCCTTTGCTTTTTCATTTCACTTGAAATGAGAGGGAACAATTCCTCAGGGATGCCCAGCATGGCTGCATGGGCATAAAACTCTACATCAGCCCAACCTGAGGCCTCTAGGTCATTACCTAAGAGACAGTCTACAGGTAAGCTAGGTGATACCACCACCTGCTTAGGGCCAGTAACTCCACCCCAACTAAACTGAATTATAGCTAAGGGAAGAAACTTAGTGGAGTTATGGACATCAATAATCTTATACTGTTGTCCAATGATGTGTTGTTCAGGAGGCACTAGGTTTTCAGTCACCAAAGTGAAACTGGCACCTGTGTCCCTGTAGGCCAAGGCCTCAACACCATTTATTGAAACTGTCTGCCTGTACTTATCCATTGTAAGGGGACAAGCAGCCAGTGTGGCAAGGCCAATGCCACTAGGTGTGACAGAAACTGTCTTGGGACTGATTACATCAGTTTCCACTATGGACCCATAAGTGAACCCAACTACACCCTTTGCTTGACTGTTGCCAGCAGTCCCACCACTAGTACCACTACTGCTAGGGGCACTAGAGCTTGATGTATTAGTGGTGGTAGGCTCAGGGGGTTTACCTGGACAGGACTTATCCCCTGGCCTATGGCCTCTATTTTTACACACAAAGCACCAAGGCTTTTTAATGTGTGCAGGTTGGGAAGAAGAGGAAGAATTTGTTTTATCCCCACCCTCTGAAGAGTGTTTAAGATTTGAAGTGGGATCTTTGGTTTTACCCTTATCCCCATGCTTATCTTGAGATTTTTCACCATCTTTCTTCTTATTGCCATCTTTGTCACCCCCTGTATGAACTTTTCTGTTCACCCTTGTTCTGACCCATTTGTCTGCCTTCTTTCCCAATTCTTGGGGAGAGGTCAGATCAGAGTCTACCAGGTACTGGTGCAACAAATCAGACACACAATTATTAAGTATATGCTCTCTCAGGATTGTGTTATACAGGCTTTCATAATCAGTAACTTTACTGCCATGTAACCACCCCTCCAAGGCCTTCACTGCCTGGTCAATGAAATCAACCCAGTCTTGTGAAGACTCCTTTTTGGTCTCTCTGAACTTTATCCTGTACTGTTCAGTGGTTAAGCCATAACCATCCAGGAGTGCATTCTTAAGAACTGTAAAATTATTGGCATCATTTTCTTTCACAGTAAGGAGCCTATCCCTACCTTTTCCACTAAATGATAGCCATAGGATAGCAGCCCACTGCTTTTGAGGGACATCCTGTACAGCACAGGCCCTCTCAAGTGCAGCAAACCACTTGTTAATGTCATCCCCCTCCTTATAAGGGGGAACTATCTTGTGCAGATTCCTGGAATCATGCTCTTTTGCAGGATGACTATGGGGAATACTGCTGCTGCCACCATGGGTATCTAAACCCAACTTCTGTCTTTCCTTCTCTAATTCTAAAGACTGTCTATCCAAATCCAGCTGTTGCTTCTTGAGCTTCAGTCTGGTTTGTTCCACTCTCAATCTATTGAGCTCCCTTTCTAACAATCTGTCATCAGGGTGGGTGGGAGGGACATTTCTAGATACAGAGGTATGATGGGAATGAACAGAAGGAGACCTGTCCCTTACCAAGGGCACCCTAACAGCTTGGCTACCAGCATAATGTGAGAGCACATCATCAGTATGATGTGATTCAACCTCTGTACCAACTATGCTAGACTGTCTAGTAATGGGCAGGCTGAGAAGTTTCTTTCCTGAACCTTTTCCTGGGGGAGTCCCTGGATCAGATTGAGAACCATTAGCTACTTTTTCTACAGATTGGGCACTTATGGCCTTATCCTGTACTCTAAGCATATTAATTAACAGTTCTAAGGAAGGATTCTTCCCTACACTCAAACCTCTCTCTATGCAGAGACTCCTTGCTCCTTTCCAGCTAAGGTGATCATATGCAAGTTTGGACAGTTCAACTTTTTGGCCTGTGCCAGACATTTTTTAGAGAGAGTTAAAGTGATAGCAAAAGAGAAAAAAGTTTTCAGAACTTTTTGGAAAGACAGAAAAAAAAAACTTTTTAAACTTTTAAGAACTTTTTGAAAGTTTAGAAGTACTTTTCAGCACTTAGAAAAGAGTGAAAAGAGGAAATGCAAAACTTTTTGGCTATGTGTATATACACTGACCTTGTTTTGTATATTTTTCTCTTATGAAAAGTACAATGACAAGAGTGGTAAGTAGTCTCAAAGCACTTATCCCACCACTGCACAACCAATGTAGGAGGCTGGACTGGCTTGTAGTGAGTACCAAGGGGTACTTGCACCTTGCACCAGGCCCAGTTATCCCTTATTAGTGTATAGGGTGTCTAGCAGCTTAGGCTGATAGATAATGGTAGCTTAGCAAAGCAGCTCAGGCTGAACTAGGAGACGTGTGAAGCTACTACAGTACCACTTAGTGTCATATGCACAATATCATAAGAAAACACAATACACAGTTATACTAAAAATAAAGGTACTTTATTTTTATGACAATATGCCAAAGTATCTTAGAGTGTACCCTCAGTGAGAGGATAGGAAATATACACAAGATATATATACACAATAGCAAAAATATGCAGTATAGTCTTAGAAAACAGTGCAAATAATGTATAGTCACAATAGGATGCAATGGGGAAACATAGGGATAGGGGCAACACAAACCATATACTCCAAAAGTGGAATGTGAACCACGAATGGACCCCAAACCTAGGTGACCTTGTAGAGGGTCGCTGGGACTATTAGAAAATAGTGAGAGTTAGAAAAATAACCCTCCCCAAGACCCTGAAAAGTGAGTGCAAAGTGCACCAAAGTTCCCCTAAGGACAAAATAGTCGTGTTAGAGGGAGAATGCAAGGAAAACACAAATCAGCAATGCAACAACGATGGATTCCGGTCTGAAGGTACCTGTGGAACAAGGGGACCAAGTCCAAAAGTCACAAGCAGCTCGGAGATGGGCAGATGCCCAAGAAATGCCAGCGGTTGGTGCAAAGAAGCTCTTTCTAGGCTGAAGAACTGTGAATACTGCAGGAACGACAAGGGCTAGAGACTTCCCCTTTGGAGGATGGATCCCCCACGCCTTGGAGAGTCGTGCAGAAGTGTTTTCCCGCCGGATGGACGCCAACAAGCCTTGCTACACGCAAATCGTGCGTTTGGCGTTTTTGGACGCTGCTGGGGCCCAGGAGGGACCAGAAGGTCGCAAATTGGACCTGCAGAGAGAGGGGACGTCGAGCAAGACAAAGAGCCCTCACTGAAGCAGGTAGCACCCGGAGAAGTGCCAGAAACAGGCACTACGAGGATGCGTGAAACGGTGCTCGCCGAAGTTGCACAAAGGAGTCCCACGTCGCCGGAGACCAACTTAGAAAGTCGTGCAATGCAGGTTAGAGTGCCGTGGACCCAGGCTTGGCTGTGCACACAGGATTTCCGCCGGAAGTGCACAGGGGCCGGAGAAGCTTGCAAAGTCGCGGTTCCCAGCAATGCAGCCCAGCGAGGTGAGGCAAGGACTTACCTCCACCAAACTTGGGCTGAAGAGTCACTGGACTGTGGGGGTCACTTGGACGGTGTCGCTGGATTCGAGGGACCTCGCTCGTCGTGCTGAGAGGAGACCCAAGGGACCGGAGATGCAGCTTTTTGGTGCCTGCGGTTGCAGGGGGAAGATTCCGTCGACCCACGGGAGATTTCTTCGGAGCTTCTGGTGCAGAGAGGAGGCAGACTACCCCCACAGCATGCACAAGCAGGAAAACAGTCGAGAAGGCGGCAGGATCAGCGTTACAGAGTTGCAGTAGTCATCTTTGCTACTATGTTGCAGGTTTGCAGGCTTCCAGCGCGGTCAGCGGTCGATTCCTTATCAGAAGGTGAAGAGGGAGATGCAGAGGAACTCGGCTGAGCTCATGCATTCGTTATCTAGAGTTTCCCCAGAGACAGAGACCCTAAATAGCCAGAAAAGAGGGTTTGGCTACCTAGGAGAGAGGATAGGCTACTAACACCTGAAGGAGCCTATCAGCAGGAGTCTCTGACGTCACCTGGTGGCACTGGCCACTCAGAGCAGTCCAGTGTGCCAGCAGCACCTCTGTTTCCAAGATGGCAGAGGTCTGGAGCACACTGGAGGAGCTCTGGACACCTCCCAGGGGAGGTGCAGGTCAGGGGAGTGGTCACTCCCCTTTCCTTTGTCCAGTTTCGCGCCAGAGCAGGGGCTAAGGGGTCCCTGAACCGGTGTAGACTGGCTTATGCAGAATTGGGCACCTCTGTGCCCAACAAAGCATTTCCAGAGGCTGGGGGAGGCTACTCCTCCCCTGCCTTCACACCATTTTCCAAAGGGAGAGGGTGTCACACCCTCTCTCAGAGGAAGTTCTTTGTTCTGCCATCCTGGGCCAGGCCTGGCTGGACCCCAGGAGGGCAGATGCCTGTCTGAGGGGTTGGCAGCAGCAGCAGCTGCAGTGAAACCCCAGGAAGGGCAGTTTGGCAGTACCAGGGTCTGTGCTACAGACCACTGGGATCATGGGATTGTGCCAACTATGCCAGGATGGCATAGAGGGGGCAATTCCATGATCATAGACATGTTACATGGCCATATTCGGAGTTACCATTGTGAAGCTACATATAGGTAGTGACCTATATGTAGTGCACGCGTGTAATGGTGTCCCCGCACTCACAAAGTTCAGGGAATTGGCTCTGAACAATGTGGGGGCACCTTGGCTAGTGCCAGGGTGCCCTCACACTAAGTAACTTTGCACCTAACATTTACCAGGTAAAGGTTAGACATATAGGTGACTTATAAGTTACTTAAGTGCAGTGTAAAATGGCTGTGAAATAACGTGGACGTTATTTCACTCAGGCTGCAGTGGCAGGCCTGTGTAAGAATTGTCAGAGCTCCCTATGGGTGGCAAAAGAAATGCTGCAGCCCATAGGGATCTCCTGGAACCCCAATACCCTGGGTACCTCAGTACCATATACTAGGGAATTATAAGGGTGTTCCAGTAAGCCAATGTAAATTGGTAAAAATGGTCACTAGCCTGTTAGTGACAATTTGAAAGTAATGAGAGAGCATAACCACTGAGGTTCTGGTTAGCAGAGCCTCAGTGAGACAGTTAGGCACCACACAGGGAACATATACATGCACACCTATGAGCACTGGGGCCCTGTGTGACAGGGTCCCAGTGACACATACATATAGGCCACAAACCTATGAGCACTGGGGTCCTGACCAGCAGGACCCCAGTGACACATAACAAACATACTGAAAACCTAGTGTTTTCACTATGAGCACTGAGGCCTGGCTATCAGGATCCCAGTGAGACAGTGAAAACAGTGACAAACACCCTGACATACACTCACAAACAGGCCAAAAGTGGGGGTAACAAGGCTAGAAAGAGGCTACCTTCTCACAAATGTAAATTGGTAAAATTGGTCACTAGCCTGTTAGTGACAATTTGGAAAGAAATGAGAGAGCATAACCACTGAGGTTCTGGTTAGCAGAGCCTCAGTGAGACAGTTAGGCACCACACAGGGAACACATACATATGGGCCACAAACTTATGAGCACTGGGGTCCTGACTAGCAGGGTCCCAGTGACACATAACAAACATACTGAAAACATAGGGTTTTCTTTATGAGCACTGGGCCCTGGCTAGCAGGATCCCAGTGAGACAGTGAAAACACCCTGACATACACTCACAAACAGGCCAAAAGTGGGGGTAACAAGGCTAGAAAGAGGCTTCTTTCTCACACACTTTACACCTACTTTTTAGGGTCTTGGGGTGCGCTATTTTTCTAACCCTCACTGTTTTCTTGCAGTCCCAGCAACCCTCTACAAGCTCACATAGGTTTGGGGTCCATACGTTATTCGCATTCCACTTTTGGAGTATATGGTTTGTCTGGCCCCTGTACCTATGTGCTCCTATTGCAATCTACTGTAACTTTACATTGCTTGCATTACTTCCTTTTGCTATTACGGCATATTTTTGGTATTGTGTACATATATCTTGTGTATATTTGGCATCCTCATACTGAGGGTACTCACTGAGATACTTTTGGCATATTGTCATAAAAATAAAGTACCTTTATTTTTAGTATATCTGTGTATTGTGTTTTCTTATGATATTGTGCATATGACACCAGTGGTATAGTAGGAGCTTTGCATGTCTCCTAGTTCAGCCTAAGCTGCTCTGCTAGCTACCTTTTCTATCAGCCTAAGCTGCTAGACACCTCTTCTTCACTAATAAGGGATAACTGGACCTGGTACAGAGTGTAAGTACCCCTTGGTACCCACTACAAGCCAGGCCAGCCTCCTACATTGATTGTGCAGTGGTGGGATAAGTACTTGTAACTACTTACCACTTTTGTCATTGTACTTTTCATAAGAGAAAAATATACAAAATAAGGTAAATGTATGTACACCTAATCAAAAAGTTTTGCTTTTCTTCTCTTACTCTATTTGCTAAGTGCTGAAAAGTACCTCTAAACTTTCAAAAAGTTTCTAAAAAGTTGAAAACGTTTTTTCTGTGTCCTTAAAAAAGTCCTGAAACTTTGTTCTTTCTTTTATCTGTTGTAGGAAAGTACCATCTTGCCTGGCATGTTACCCCATTTTTCACTGTATATATGTTGTTTTAGTTGTATGTGTCACTGGGACCCTGGTAACCCAGGGCCCCAGTGCTCATAAGTGTGCCTGAATGTGTTACCTGTGTAGTGACCAACTGTCTCACTGAGGCTCTGCTAATCAGAACCTCAGTGGTTATGCTCTCTCATTTCTTTCCAAATTGTCACTCACAGGCTAGTGACCATTTTTACCAATTTACATTGGCTTACTGGAACACCCTTATAATTCCCTAGTATATGGTACTGAGGTACACAGGGTATTGGGGTTCCAGGAGATCCCTATGGGCTGCAGCATTTCTTTTACCACCCATAGGGAGCTCTGGCAATTCTTACACAGGCCTGCCACTGCAGCCTGAGTGAAATAACGTCCACGTTATTTCACAGCCATTTTACACTGCACTTAAGTAACTTATAAGTCACCTATATGTCTAACCTTTACCTGGTAAAGGTTAGGTGCAAAGTTACTTAGTGTGAGGGCACCCTGGCACTAGCCAAAGTGCCCCCACATTGTTCAGAGCCAATTCCCTGAACTTTGTGAGTGCGGGGACACCATTACACGCGTGCACTACATATAGGTCACTACCTATATGTAGCTTCACAATGGTAACTCCGAATATGGCCATGTAACATGTCTAAGATCATGGAATTGCCCCCTCTATGCCATCCTGGCATTGTTGGTACAATTCCATGATCCCAGTGGTCTGTAGCACAGACCCTGGTGCTGCCAAACTGCCCTTCCTGGGGTTTCACTGCAGCTGCAGCTGCTGCCAACCCCTCAGACAGGCATCTGCCCACCTGGGGTCCAGCCAGGCCTGGCCCAGGATGGCAGAACAAAGAACTTCCTCTGAGAGAGGGTGTTACACCCTCTCCCTTTGGAAAATGGTGTGAAGGCAGGGGAGGAGTAGCCTCCCCCAGCCTCTGGAAATGCTTTGTTGGGCACAGATGTGCCCAATTCTGCATAAGCCAGTCTACACCGGTTCAGGGACCCCTTAGCCCCTGCTCTGGCGCGAAACTGGACAAAGGAAAGGGGAGTGACCACTCCCCTGACCTGCACCTCCACTGGGAGGTGTCCAGAGCTCCTCCAGTGTGCTCCAGACCTCTGCCATCTTGGAAACAGAGGTGCTGCTGGCACACTGGACTGCTCTGAGTGGCCAGTGCCACCAGGTGATGTCAGAGACTCCTTCTGATAGGCTCCTTCAGGTGTTAGTAGCCTATCCTCTCTCCTAGGTAGCCAAACCCTCTTTTCTGGCTATTTAGGGTCTCTGTCTCTGGGGAAACTTTAGATAACGAATGCAAGAGCTCATCCGAGTTCCTCTGCATCTCTCTCTTCACCTTCTGATAAGGAATCGACTGCTGACCGCGCTGGAAGCCTGCAAACCTGCAACATAGTAGCAAAGACGACTACTGCAACTCTGTAACGCTGATCCTGCCGCCTTCTCGACTGTTTTCCTGGTGGTGCATGCTGTGGGGGTAGTCTGCCTCCTCTCTGCACCAGAAGCTCTGAAGAAATCTCCCGTGGGTCGACGGAAACTTCCCCCTGCAACCGCAGGCACCAAAAAGCTGCATTACCGGTCCCTTGGGTCTCCTCTCAGCACGACGAGCGAGGTCCCTCGAATCCAGCGACTCTGTCCAAGTGACGCCCACAGTCCAGTGACTCCTCAGTCCAAGTTTGGTGGAGGTAAGTCCTTGCCTCACCTCGCTGGGCTGCATTGCTGGGAACCGCGACTTTGCAGCTACTCCGGCCCCTGTGCACTTCCGGCGGAAATCCTTTGTGCACAGCCAAGCCTTGGTCCACGGCACTCTAACCTGCATTGCACGACTTTCTAAGTTGGTCTCCGGCGACGTGGGACTCCTTTGTGCAACTTCGGCGAGCACCGTTTCATGTATCCTCGTAGTGGCTGTTTCTGGCACTTCTCCGGGTGCTACCTGCTTCAGAGAGGGCTCCTTGTCTTGCTCGACGTCACTTCTCTCTTCAGGTCCAATTTGCGACCTCCTGGTCCCCCCTGGGCCCCAGCAGCGTCCAAAAACGCGAAATGCACAATTTGCGCCTAGCAAGGCTTGTTGGCGTCCTTTCGGCGGGAAAACACTTCTGCACGACTCTCCAAGGCGAGAGGGATGTGTCCACCAAAGGGGAAGTCTCTAGCCCTTTTCCTTCCTGCAGAAACCTCAGCTTCTTCTGTCCAGTCGAAGCTTCTTTGCACCCGCAGCTGGCATTTCCTGGGCATCTGACCATCTCCGACTTGCTTGTGACTTTTGGACTTGGTCCCCTTGTTCCACAGGTACCCTAGATTGGAAATCCACAGTTGTTGCATTGCTGGTTTGTGTCTTTCCTGCATTATTCCTCTAACACGACTATTTTGTCCTTAGGGGAACTTTAGTGCACTTTGCACTTACTTTTCAGGGTCTTGGGGAGGGTTATATTTCTAACTCTCACTATTTTCTAATAGTCCCAGCGACCCTCTACAAGGTCACATAGGTTTGGGGTCCATTCGTTGTGCGCATTCCACTTTTGGAGTATATGGTTTGTGTTGCCCCTATCCCTATGTTTCCCCATTGCATCCTATTGTAACTATACATTGTTTGCACTGTTTTCAAAGACTATACTGCATATTTTTGCTATTGTGTATATATATCTTGTGTATATTTCCTATCCTCTCACTGAGGGTACACTCTGAGATACTTTGGCATATTGTCATAAAAATAAAGTACCTTTATTTTTAGTATAACTGTGTATTGTGTTTTCTTATGATATTGTGCATATGACACTAAGTGGTACTGTAGTAGCTTCACACGTCTCCTAGTTCAGCCTAAGCTGCTCTGCTAAGCTACCATTATCTATCAGCCTAAGCTGCTAGACACCCTATACACTAATAAGGGATAACTGGGCCTGGTGCAAGGTGCAAGTACCCCTTGGTACTCACTACAAGCCAGTCCAGCCTCCTACAGACACCCTGTTAGGGGTCCACTCACACTTGTAAAGGAGGGTTGGGAACAACCTTTAAAAGCTCCTAAGCAGGATATTGTGGATTATGTACTTGGCCTCAGATCAACGATGGCTGAGTACATGAAAAAGGCCAGTAAAAACCTTCAGGCCAGCCAAGAGCTGCAGAAGCAATGGCATGATCAGAAGGCTGTTTTGGTTCAGTACCAACCAGGGCAGAAAGTGTGGGTCTTGGAGCCTGTGGCCCCAAGAGCACTCCAAGATAAATGGAGTGGTCCCCACACAATTGTTGAAAAGAAGGGAGAAGTCACCTATTTAGTTGACTTAGGCACTGCCAGGAGTCCCCTTAGGGTGCTCCATGTCAACCGCCTGAAACCCTACTATGACAGGGCTGATCTCACCCTGCTCATGGCAACTGATGAGGGACAGGAGGAAGACAGTGATCCTCTACCTGATCTCTTCTCTTCCACAGAACAAGATGCTCTTGTGGAAGGTGTAGTTTTGGCTGATTGTCTTACTGCTGAGCAGAAAGATAATTGCATAAATCTCCTAGATCAATTCTCTGAACTCTTCTCTACTGTGCCAGGTACCACTTCTTGGTGTGAGCACACTATAGATACTGGAGACAGTTTACCTGTCAAAAGTAAGATCTATAGGCAGCCTGACCATGTCAGGGACTGCATAAAGCAAGAGGTCCAGAAAATGTTAGAACTGGGAGTGGTTGAGCACTCTGACAGTCCATGGGCTTCTCCAGTGGTACTGGTACCAAAACCCCATTCCAAAGATGGAAAGAAGGAAATGCGGTTTTGTGTAGACTATAGAGGTCTCAACTTGGTAACCAAAACTGATGCTCACCCTATACCCAGGGCAGATGAGCTCATAGATACACTGGCATCTGCCAAGTATCTAAGCACTTTTGATTTGACTGCAGGGTATTGGCAGATCAAATTATCAGAAGATGCTAAACCTAAGACTGCATTTTCTACCATTGGAGGACATTACCAGTTTACTGTAATGCCTTTTGGTTTGAAAAATGCACCTGCCACTTTTCAGAGGTTGGTGAACACAGTCCTGCAAGGGCTGGAAGCTTTCAGTGCAGCATATTTGGACGATATAGCTGTCTTTAGCTCCAGCTGGGATGATCACCTGGTCCACCTATGGAAAGTTTTGGAGGCCCTGCAAAAGGCAGGCCTCACTATCAAGGCTTCAAAGTGCCAGATAGGGCAGGGTAAGGTGGTTTATCTGGGACACCTTGTTGGTGGGGAACAGATTGCACCATTTCAGGGGAAAATCCAAACAATTATTGATTGGGTTCCCCCTACCACTCAGACTCAGGTGAGAGCCTTCCTAGGCCTCACTGGGTATTACAGGAGGTTCATTAAGAACTATGGCTCCATTGCAGCCCCTCTTAATGACCTCACATCCAAGAAAATGCCTAAAAAGGTATTATGGACAGCAAACTGTCAGAAAGCTTTTGAGGAGCTGAAGCAGGCCATGTGCTCTGCACCTGTCCTGAAAAGCCCTTGTTACTCTAAAAAAAATTATGTCCAAACTGATGCATCTGAATTAGGAGTAGGGGCAGTCCTATCACAACTTAATTCTGAGGGCCAGAATCAACCTGTTGCTTTTATTAGTAGAAGGTTGACCCCTAGAGAAAAGCGTTGGTCTGCCATTGAGAGGGAGGCCTTTGCTGTGGTCTGGGCTCTGAAGAAGTTGAGGCCATACCTGTTTGGCACTCACTTCATTGTTCAGACAGACCACAAACCTCTACTTTGGCTAAAACAAATGAAAGGTGAAAATCCTAAATTGTTGAGGTGGTCCATATCCCTACAGGGAATGGACTATACAGTGGAACATAGACCTGGGAGTAGCCACTCCAATGCAGATGGACTCTCCAGATATTTCCACTTAGACAATGAAGACTCATCAGGTCATGGCTAGTCTTATTGTCCTTCGTTTGGGGGGGGGGGTTGTGTAGGAAAGTACCATCTTGCCTGGCATGGTACCCCCATTTTTCACTGTATATATGTTGTTTTAGTTGTATGTGTCACTGGGACCCTGGTAACCCAGGGCCCCAGTGCTCATAAGTGTGCCTGAATGTGTTACCTGTGTAGTGACTAACTGTCTCACTGAGGCTCTGCTAATCAGAACCTCAGTGGTTATGCTCTCTCATTTCTTTCCAAATTGTCACTAACAGGCTAGTGACCAATTTTACCAATTTACATTGGCTTACTGGAACACCCTTATAATTCCCTAGTATATGGTACTGAGGTACCCAGGGTATTGGGGTTCCAGGAGATCCCTATGGGCTGCAGCATTTCTTTTGCCACCCATAGGGAGCTCTGACAATTCTTACACAGGCCTGCCACTGCAGCCTGAGTGAAATAACGTCCACGTTATTTCACAGCCATTTTACACTGCACTTAAGTAACTTATAAGTCACCTATATGTCTAACCTTTACCTGGTAAAGGTTAGGTGCAAAGTTACTTAGTGTGAGGGCACCCTGGCACTAGCCAAGGTGCCCCCACATTGTTCAGGGCCAATTCCCCGGACTTTGTGAGTGCGGGGACACCATTACACGCGTGCACTATATATAGGTCACTACCTATATGTAGCTTCACAATGGTAACTCCGAATATGGCCATGTAACATGTCTATGATCATGGAATTGCCCCCTCTACACCATCCTGGCATAGTTGGCACAATCCCATGATCCCAGTGGTCTGTAGCACAGACCCTGGTACTGCCAAACTGCCCTTCCTGGGGTTTCACTGCAGCTGCTGCCAACCCCTCAGACAGGCAGCTGCCCTCCTGGGGTCCAGCCAGGCCTGGCCCAGGATGGCAGAACAAAGGACTTCCTCTGAGAGAGGGTGTTACACCCTCTCCCTTTGGAAAATGGTGTGAAGGCAGGGGAGGAGTAGCCTCCCCCAGCCTCTGGAAATGGTTTCTTGGGCACAGATGTGCCCAATTCTGCATAAGCCAGTCTACACCGGTTCAGGGGACCCCTTAGCCCTGCTCTGGCGCGAAACTGGACAAAGGAAAGGGTAGTGATCACTCCCCTGACCTGCACCTCCCCTGGGAGGTGTCCAGAGTTCCTCCAGTGTGCTCCAGACCTCTGCCATCTTGGAAACAGAGGTGCTGCTGGCACACTGGACTGCTCTGAGTGGCCAGTGCCACCAGGTGACGTCAGAGACTCCTTCTGATAGGCTCCTTCAGGTGTTAGTAGCCTATCCTCTCTCCTAGGTAGCCAAACCCTCTTTTCTGGCTATTTAGGGTCTCTGTCTCTGGGGAAACTTTAGATAACGAATGCAAGAGCTCATCCGAGTTCCTCTGCATCTCTCTCTTCACCTTCTGCCAAGGAATCGACTGCTGACCGCGCTGGAAGCCTGCAAAACTGCAACATAGTAGCAAAGACGACTACTGCAACTCTGTAACGCTGATCCTGCCGCCTTCTCGACTGTTTTCCTGGTGGTGCATGCTGTGGGGGTAGTCTGCCTCCTCTCTGCACTAGAAGCTCCGAAGAAATCTCCAGTGGGTCGACGGAATCTTCCTCCTGCAACCGCAGGCACCAAAAAGCTGCATTACCGGTCCCTTGGGTCTCCTCTCAGCACGACGAGCGAGGTCCCTCGAATCCAGCAACTCTGTCCAAGTGACCCCCACAGTCCAGTGACTCTTCAGTCCAAGTTTGGTGAAGGTAAGTCCTTGTCTCACCTCGCTAGACTGCATTGCTGGGAACCACGACTTTTGCAGCTACTCCGGCCCCTGTGCACTTCCGGCGGAAATCCTTTGTGCACAGCCAAGCCTGGGTCCACGGCACTCTAACCTGCATTGCACGACTTTCTAAGTTGGTCTCCGGCGACGTGGTACTCCTTTGTGCGAATTAGGGTGAGCACCGTTTCACACATCCTCATAGTGCCTGTTTCTGGCACTTCTTTGGGTGCTACCTGCTGATAAGAGGGCTCCTTGTCTTGCTCGACGTCCCCTGTACCTCCTGTTCTAATTTGCGACCTCCTGGTCCCTCCTGGGCCACAGCAGCGTCCAAAAACTCTAACCACACGATTTGCAGCTAGCAAGGCTTGTTGGCGTTCTTTCGGCGGGAAAACACTTCTGCACAACTCTCCACGGCGAGTGGGATCCGTCCACCAAAGGGGAAGTCTCTAGCCCTTTTCGTTCCTGCAGAAACCTCAGCTTCTTCTGTCCAGTAGAAGCTTCTTTGCACCCACAGCTGGCATTTCCTGGGCATCTGCCCATCTCCGACTTGCTTGTGACTTTTGGACTTGGTCCCCTTGTTCCACAGGTAACCAAGATTGGAAATCCATCGTTGTTGTATTGTTGGTTTGTGTCTTTCCTGCATTATTCCTCTAACACGACTTCTTTGTCCTTAGGTGAACTTTAGTGCACTTTGCACTCACTTTTCAGGGTCTTGGGGAGGGTTATTTTTCTAACTCTCACTATTTTCTAATAGTCCCAGCGACCCTCTACAAGGTCACATAGGTTTGGGGTCCATTCGTGGTTCGCATTCCACTTTTGGAGTATATGGTTTGTGTTGCCCCTATCCCTATGTGTCTCCATTGCATCCTATTGTAACTATACATTGTTTGCACTGTTTTCTAAGACTATACTGCATATTTTTGCTATTGTGTATATATATCTTGTGTATATTTCCTATCCTCTCATTGAGGGTACACTCTAAGATACTTTGGCATATTGTTATAAAAATAAAGTACCTTTATTTTTAGTATAACTGTGTATTGTGTTTTCTTATGGTATTGTGCAAGTGACACTTGTGGTACTGTAGTAGCTTCACACGTCTCCTAGTTCAGCCTAAGCTGCTCTGCTAAGCTACCATTATCTATCAGCCTAAGCTGCTAGACACCCTATACACTAATAAGGGATACCTGGGCCTGGTGCAAGGTGCAAGTACCCCTTGGTACTCACTACAAGCCAGTCCAGCCTCCTACAGGGGACACCATTACACGCGTGCACTACATATAGGTCACTACCTATATGTAGCTTCACAATGGTAACTCCGAATATGGCCATGTAACATGTCTATGATCATGGAATTGCCCCCTCTATGCCATCCTGGCATAGTTGGCACAATCCCATGATCCCAGTGGTCTGTAGCACAGACTCTGGTACTGCCAAACTGCCTTTCCCGGGGTTTCACTGCAGCTGCTGCTGCTGCCAACCCCTCAGACAGGTTTCTGCCCTCCTGGGGTCCAGCCAGGCTTGGCCCAGGATGGCAGAACAAAGGACTTCCTCTGAGAGAGGGTGTTACACCCTCTCCCTTTGGAAAATGGTGTGAAGGCAGGGGAGGAGTAGCCTCCCCCAGCCTCTGGAAATGCTTTCATGGGCACACATGGTGCCCATTTCTGCATAAGCCAGTCTACACCGGTTCAGGGACCCCTTAGCCCTGCTCTGGCGCGAAACTGGACAAAGGAAAGGGGAGTGACCACTCCCCTGACCTGCACCTCCCCTGGGAGGTGTCCAGAGGTCCTCCAGTGTGCTCCAGACCTCTGCCATCTTGAAAACAGAGGTGCTGCTGGCACACTGGACTGCTCTGAGTGGCCAGTGCCATCAGGTGACGTCAGAGACTCCTTTTGATAGGCTCCTTCAGGTGTTGCTAGCCTATCCTCTCTCCTAGGTAGCCAAACCCTCTTTTCTGGCTATTTAGGGTCTCTGGGGGTCATTCTGACCTCGGCGGTAAAAGGCTCTTACCGCCGGTCAGAAGACCGCCATTCTACCGCAGCGGCTGCGGTAAACCGCCACGGTCATTCTGACCAACAACTGCCAAGCCGCCAAAAACCCGACATCCACGGAAGGCCGCCTCATCAGCGGGCAGCGATAAACTGGAGATGACCAAACCTCCACCACCACGCCAACACAAACACGCCCATGCCATTATGACCCACCAATCCACGCGGCAGTATTTCAACCGCGGTATTCCATTGGCGGTACACACCGCCGCGGTCAAAATACACACCCAGGCTTCAAAACCCAGCCACATTGGACAATTTGAAATACACACACCTGATACACATACAAACACCACCCCCACACATCCAAGCAACTATAAAACACACACCCACATCACCCACAAACCCCCACTAGTTGGAAATCGGAGAGAAGGCGAGAGAGAGCGAGCAACCACAGCAATCGAAAACCCCAACACACACAGGAACCCAACATCATCAACCACACCACATCTACGCACACATCACCACACACCACCACTCACATCACCGCAAACACCACCCCACACCTCATCCACACCACCCCATGGCACCCCAAAGACACCCCAGGTTTTCGGACCAAGAACTCCGGGTCATGGTGGAGGAAATCATAAGGGTAGAGCCCCAGCTCTTCGGCACACAGGTGCAACACACCACAATAGCCAGGAAGGCGGAGCTATGGCAGAGGATTGTCGACAGGGTCAACGCAGTGGGACAGCATCCCAGAAACCGGGAAGACATCAGAAAGCGCTGGAACGACCTACGGGGGAAGGTACGGTCGATGGTCTCCAGACACAACATCGCTGTGCAGAGGACTGGCGGCGGACCCCCACCCACCCCTCCCGAATTCACAGCATGGGAGCAAGAGGTCCTTAACATCCTGCATCCTGCATCCTGCGGGCCTCGCTGGAGTAGGCGGAGGAATGGACTCTGATAAGTCTAGTCTCAACTACTCCCCCCCCCAACCACCAGCATGCCAACCCACACCCCCACCCTCACCCCCAACCCCCCAGCACACAGCCTCCCTGCCAATGTCTCACCAGCACAACCCACCCAACCCAAAACCAAACCCTGAATGCCAACACAAACCATGGACACCCATCACCTATGCATGACCACTGCACATACCCATCCCCCCCACAAACCACCCTCACAACTCCTGCCACAAGGGGATGCCAGCACTGGGGGACAAGGGCACCCACAAATCGCACACCATGGAACACACAGAAGCAATAACCATACTCTTTCACCCCTGCAGGGCCCGAACGCCAACACACCGGCCAGGAGGGTCCAGATATGTCCATCCCACCCCCAGAACAGGCCCGCAGTGAGGACAGCAGCTCTGTCGACCTGGAACCTGATGACCAGCCCGGACCATCGGGGACCTCTGGACAGTCAGTTCCCCACACACAGACACAGGCCACAGCAGACCTAACCCCCTCTGGGAATATCAGCACCACTCCCACCCAGCGGGCCCATGCCTCTGTCTCCAGGACAGGTCAATCAGCGGTGTGTCCGCCACTACAGGGCACCCAGGCTGACCCAACACCCCAACAACAACAGGGACCTGGGGGCAGTGGTAGTGGGCACACCGTCCAGGTGACAGAGGCCCGGGGAAACAGGGCAACTGGGAGGGCTGCAGTGCGACAGGGGGGGGAGGACAGGCCCAGGGAACCGACTCTCCAAGAGGCCCTCACCACCATCATGGGAGCATACCACCGCTCCCAGGAGACGATGGCGACGGTAATGGCCAGGTTCCAGGAGATCCAGGCACAGCAGGAGGAACGGTACATGGGGTACAGAGAGGAGCTCAGGAACATCATCCAGGCCCTGAACCTAATAGTCACCACATTGCGGGAACATGTGGCACCCCAAAGGGCCCCTGTCACCAGCCCGGACCAGGAACAGCCTACCACCTCCGCCGGCGCTAATGGACAGGAGGCCCCCACACAACGACGGGCCACCAGAACCCCACCTCCTGCTGAAGATCAACCACCCCGCAAGAGGAGCCTGAGATCACAAAGGAAGACAGAGTAGGATGCCAAGACCCCCACCAGCCTAAGATCCCCCCGGATGTCATTCCACTGTCCCACATCGTCACCCTGTCCAACCTTGAACTGCCCCTGCTCCATCCTTCCACAGGCATATGGACAATGCACCTGTGCGACCGAGAACTGGACTCTGCCATGGACATCACTCCACCCCCACCCATCACCGTTTTACTATCATGGACCTATATGCAGCACTTTAAATAAATCACTTATTGCACTTAAAACACTCAGGAGTCTGCTTGTATTCTTAACAAATGTATTACACATAACGGGTCAAAAATGTACAGTTACATTGTGATGACAACATACCAATGTCAATTTGCTTCACTCCATGGCCGAACAAACCTGAAGTCACGCAGTGGGTCATACAGCTCTGAAAAGCCAAGGGAAAGTCACAATTCAGTTGAAAGGAACTGGGGGGAAACACAGAAAGTAGAGATGCAGGAGGCCAGAAGTACATGTAAAATGAAGTGGGGGATTCTTACCTGGGTGCTACTGAAAATACTGTTGTATGACCGTGTCCCTGTTGTCCGTGTCGTCACCGTCGTCTTCCTCCTCTTCACTCTCCACAGGCTCCACAGCTGCTACAACACCACCATCTGGACCATCCTCCTGCAGAAAAGGCACCTGGCGTCGCAATGCAAGATTGTGAAGCATACAGCAGGCCACGATGATCTGGCACACCTTCTTGGGTGAGAACATTAGGGATCCCCCTGTCATATGCAGGCACCTAAACCTGGCCTTCAGGAGGCCGAAGGTCCTTTCTATGATCCTCCTAGATCGCCCATGGGCCTCATTGTACCGTTCCTCTGCCCTGGTCCGGGGATTCCTCACTGGGGTCAGTAGCCACGGCAGGTTGGGGTAACCAGAGTCACCTATTAGCCACACACAGTGTCTCTGTAGCTGTTCCATCACATAGGGGATGCTGCTATTTCGCATAACATACGCGTCATGCACTGACCCCGGGAACTTGGCATTTACATGGGAGATGTACTGGTCAGCCAAACAGACCACCTGGACATTCATCGAATGGTAACTTTTCCTGTTTATGTACACCTGCTCATCGTCTTTTGGGGGTACTAAGGCCACATGGGTCCCATCAATGGCACCAATGATGTTGGGGATATGTCCAAGGGCATAGAAGTCAGCCTTCACAGTGGCCAAATCACCCTCCTCAGGGAAAATAATGTAGCTCCGCATGTATTTCGTCAGGGCAGACAACACTCTGGACAAAATCTTAGAAAACATAGGCTGAGACATCCCTGATGACATGGCCACTGTTGTCTGAAAAGACCCACTTGCCAAGAAATGGAGGACTGACAGAACCTGCACCAGAGGGGGAATTCCTGTGGGTTGGCGGATGGGGGACATCAGTGCTGGCTCCAGCTGGGCACACAGTTCATGTAGAGTGGCTCGGTCAAGTCGGTAGCGAAGTATTATATGACGTTCCTCCATTGTCGACAGGTCCACCAGCGGTCGGTACACGGGAGGATTCATCCTTCTCCTCGCAAGTCCCAGCGGACGGTGCCTAGGAAGGACAACATGGAGCACAGAGTCAAACAACCCACAGGTACGTAACTACAGCTTGCACAGTACACGATTGTCAATGCATTGAATGGCTTGTATGAGTGGCAATGCAAGGCCTAGGCCTGTGTGACGCAGTAGTAATTAAGCCCTGTGGTCCCTTGTAATGGCGGCTGCCTGACCTGTGAAGTGTGACAGTGGGATGTGAGGTCAATGCGCTGGCGTGACACACCGTAGCGGTAGGCGGTCGAAGACCGCGGCGCAAAGCCGCATTGGTTAACATCGAACCCTATGGGTTTCACGAGCCAATGACTAGCTGTGCCGGCGGTCGCGGAACGCACCGCGGCGGTACGCGCCGCCGCGGGCGTGACCGCCATTTTCTATCTGAATAATCACTCAAGACCTGATCATCCACAGGAGAGGACCTATACTGCAAGTGCTGCTGTGACCTCGGTCTGGAAGATACAATGGCTGCTGCGACTGGGGAAAGGGCCCCTGCCTTCACTTCTGAAGAGTTGGAGAAACTTGTGGATGGTGTCCTCCCCCAGTATGCGCTACTCTACGGTCCTCCAGACCAACAGGTAAGTACACTGGGTGCACGTTGAATGGGCTATGCCTGGGTTGTGTATGGTGGATGTAAGATGGTGGGGTGGGGGAACAATGACGAGTGCAAGGCACGACAGATGAGAGCATGTGCCACATGGCAAGGTTGGGGAGGGGGGGCCAATCGCATCTATCATGCGGAAAATTGATGATATTTCATTTTCCACCCTGTACATGTCAAATAGGTCAGCGTCCATCAGAAGATCGACATTTGGCGTGCCATCGCCAAGGAAGTCCGGAACCTGGGGGTCCACAACAGACGGGGCACCCACTGCCGCAAGAGGTGGGAGGACATCCGCCGCGGGACCAGGAAGGCCGCCGAGTCACTGCTGGGGATGGCCTCCCAACCTAGGAGGGGTGCCAGTCGTACCCTGACCCCCCTGATGTCCCGGATCCTGGCGGTGGCCTACCCCGATTTGGATGGGCGCGTGACGACATCACAGCAGACACAAGGGGGTGAGTACCAGCACATTCAGCTATCTTTACGCGCAGTGGAGGTGCCTGGGTGGGGGAGGAGGGCTGTGGGTGACATTAGGCCAGGGCGCTTTCTGTAGTGTAGTCCTCTCCTTTAGCCATGTCCCTGTGCCCCCACCCCCCACCTCTGTACGGTGCCAGGTACAGCTAGCCATGGTCCTGCATCACCCATGTGCGCGTTTGTTGTCCCTAGACCTGTTGGCCCAGTCACAAGTACTCAGTAGTGTATCCCGATTGCGCGGCTTAGTGCATGAGGCTCCTGTGTCTGTCCTCTCCGCCAACGGTGTTGACAATGCATGTACTCAACCTTTTATTATGTCTCCCCCCACCCTTTTTCTTTATCTTCTTGTGCATGTGTGCTTCAGCATCATCAGGCGGAGGAGACTTGGCACCGGAGCACGAGGGAGCTGCGACTCACAAGGCCCCGGTGGGCCATGGCACAGACACCGAGGCCACCAGTGATACGGAGGGCGAGGGGAGCTTCAGAACAGGGAGCCGTGGTGAGACCAGCGACACCGACACGTCCTCGGAAGGGAGCTCCCTAGCGGGGGTGGCAACATCCGTGCCCCCCGCCTCTACAGGTACAGCCGCCACTCAGCACACCAGCTCCGCCCTCCCAGCAGCCCCTCAGCCTACGCTCCGTGCCCGCTCACCCAAGAAGGCGGGCATCTCCTTCGCCCCAGGCACCTCAGGCCCTGCCCCTGTTACCCCTGCTGCCCTCAGTGAGGAGGTCATTGACCTCCTGAGGACCATCATTGTTGGGCAGACTACCCTTTTGAATGCCATCCAGGGGGTAGAGAGGGAGGTGCATCGTAGCAATGCATTCCTGGAGGGCATTCATTCGGGTCAGTCTGCCCATCAACGATCGTTCAATTCTCTGGCCTCAGCACTGACGGCAGCCATTGTCCCTGTTTCCAGCCTCCCTCTTCTAACTGCCTCCACCCTGTCTCTGTCTCCTGTTCCTCTGCCTATCCCATCCACACCATCAGACCAGCCTGCACACACCTAAACACCCAAGGGCAGCTCATCCAGACATAAGCACCACAGATCACACAAGCATTCACCCAAGCAACACCCAGATGCAGACATGCCAACAGCCACTACCACCTCTGTGTCCCCCACCTCCTCGTCTCCCTCCTCCCTCCCTGTGACATCTACACTCACACCTGCATGCACACCACCAACAGCCAGTACACCCATCACCAGCACACCCTCCAGTACAGTCCGCACACGTGCAGTCACCACCCCCACTGCCGTTTACACGTCCCTGTGTCCTCTCCCACTGTGTCTGTCACCCCCTCTTCCAAGACACACAAACGCAGGCAGCCACTCACCCAACAGCCAACCACCTCACGACAGCCTGCAGCCCATGCACCTTCACCCAAGGACAGCACACCTGACTCTCCTACAACCACCTCCTCTTCCTCCACTCCCATAACCACTGCACCTACCTTTTACCTTGGTCCTAAAAAGTGTTACCTCTCCAATCTTGACCTCTTTCCCTCACCTGACCCACCCCCTCCATCTGCTAAGAGTCCCAAGAGCACCTCAGCCACCACCAGCCCGGGTTCACGTGTCAGCGTAGTCCATGGATTTTGGAGTCCCCCCTTTGCCAGCAGTGAGACATCGGTCAGCAGCAAGGGGACAGCCAGCCCCCCCCCCTGGAAAGAGGACCCGGAAAGTGAGGGGCCGCCGCGGGACGAGTGCCAATGCTGCCCCCAAGGACCAAAGTTCGGACACTTCACCTGCCACAACATCCAGGGGAGGCAAGGCCCAGAGAGCCACAGCGAAGGAGGGCAAGGGCAGCAGGGCGGAGAAGTCAGGCAGCAGGAGCGCGGACCAGGAGGGCCCCACAAGCCCCATCCCGGGTGTGAGGGAGGACACCCAAGGGCCCAGGACACCGTCACCGAAGGGTCCAGCAACTGCACGGTCGGAGGGCGACTGAGCAGGGAGTCCTGCCCAGGTCTGACTCCCTGGAATTACAGGACAAACACCGCTGAAGAGGGCCTCGCCGTGCAGGAAGGCACCGCTGAAGAGGGCCCCGCCGTCCAGAAAGGCACCGCTGAAGAGGGCCCCGCCGTCCAGAAGGGCACCGCTGAAGAGGGCCCCGCCATGCAGGAAGGCACCGCTGAAGAGGGCCCCGGCCCCGCCGTGCAGGAAGGCACCGCTGAAGAGGGCCCCGCCGTCCAGAAAGGTACCGCTGAAGAGGGCCCCGCCGTGCAGGAAGGCACCGCTGAAGAGGGCCCTGCCGTCCAGAAAGGCACCGCTGAAGAGGGCCCCGCCGTCCAGAAGGACACCGCTGAAGAGGGCCCCGCCATGCAGGAAGGCACCGCTGAAGAGGGCCCCGCCGTCCAGAAAGGCACCGCTGAAGAGGGCCCCGCCGTGCAGGAAGGCACCGCTGAAGAGGGCCCCGCGTCCAGAAAGGCACCGCTGAAGAGGGCCCCGCCGTGCAGGAAGGCACCGCTGAAGAGGGCCCCGCCGTGCAGGAAGGCACCGCTGAAGAGGGCCCCGCCGTGCAGGAAGGCACCACTGAAGAGGGCCCCGCCAAGACAGGCCCCGCTCCGCTGGGCCCTTCATCTCAAGCACCGCTCCGCTGGGCCCTTCCTGTCAAGCACCGCTCCGCTGGGCCCCGCCATCTCAAGCACCGCTCCGCTGTGCCCTTCCTGTCAAGCACCGCTCCGCTGGGCCCCGCCGTCTCAAGCACCGATCCGCTGGGCCCTTCCTGTCAAGCACCGCTCCGCTGGGCCCCGCCGTGAAGAGCACCGTTCCGCTGGGCCCCGCCATCTCAAGCACCGCTCCGCTGGGCCCTTCCTGTCAAGCACTGCTCCGCTGGGCCCTTCCTGTCAAGCACCGTACGGCTGGGCCCTTCCTGTCAAGCACCGCTCCGCTGGGCCCTTCATCTCAAGCACCGCTCCGCTGGGCCCCGCCGTCTCAAGCACCGCTCCGCTGGGCCCTTCCTGTCAAGCACCACTCCGCTGGGCCCCGCCGTCTCAAGCTCCGCTGGGCCCTTCCTGTCAAGCACCGCTCCGCTGGGCCCTTCCTGTCAAGCACCACTCCGCTGGGCCCCGCCGTCTCAAGCACCGCTCCCCTGGGTCTCCTCTCAGCACGATGAGCGAGGTCCCTTGAATCCAGCAACTCTGTCCAAGTGACTCCCACAGTCCAGTGACTCTTCAGTCCAAGTTTGGTGGAGGTAAGTCCTTGCCTCCCCACGCCAGACTGCATTGCTGGGAACCGCGACTTTTGCTGCTACTCTGGCCTCCGTGCACTTCCGGCGGAAATCCTTTGTGCACAGTCCAGCCTGGGTCCACGGCACTCTAACCTGCATTGCACGACCTCCTAAGTTGTCCTCCGGCGACGTGGGACTCCTTTGTGCGACTTCGGGTGAGCACCGTTTCATGCATCCTCGTAGTGCCTGTTTCTGGCACTTCTGCGGGTGCTGCCTGCTGCTGAGAGGGCTCCTTGTCTTGCTCGACGACCCCTCTGTCGCCAGACGCAATTGGCGACATCCTGGTCCCTCCTGGGCCACAGCAGCATCCAAAAACCCTTACCGCACGATTTGCAGCTAGCAAGGCTTGTTGGCGGTCTTTCTTCAGGAAAACACTTCTGCAAGACTCTCCACGGCGTGGGGGATCCATCTTCATAGGGGAAGTCTCTAGCCCTTGTCGTTCCTGCAGAACCTTCAGCTTCTACTGTCCAGTAGCAGCTTCTTTGCACCCACAGCTGGCATTTCCTGGGCATCTGCCCATCTCCGACTTGCTTGTGACTTTTGGACTTGGTCCCCTTGTTCCACAGGTACAAGGACTGGACTGGAAATCCATCGTTGTTGCATTGTTGGTTTGTATCTTTCCTGCAGAATTCCCCTATAACGACTTCTATGTCCTTTGGGGAACTTTAGTGCACTTTGCACTCACTTTTCAGGGTCTTGGGGTGGGCTATTTTTCTAACCCTTACTATTTTCTAATAGTTGCAGCGACCCTCTACAAGGTCACATAGGTTTGGGGTCCATTCGTGGTTCGCATTCCACTTTTGGAGTATATGGTTTGTGTTGCCCCTATCCCTATGTGTCCCCATTGCATCCTATTGTAACTATACATTGTTTGCACTGTTTTCTCATACTATTACTGCATATTTTGGTATTGTGTACATATATCTTGTGTATATTTGCTATCCTCATACTGAGGGTACACTCTAAGATACTTTGGCATATTGTCATAAAAATAAAGTACCTTTATTTTTAGTATATCTGTGTATTGTGTTTTCTTATGATATTGTGCATATGACACTAGTGGTACTTTAGGAGCTTCACTCGTCTCCTAGTTCAGCCTAAGCTGCTCTGCTAAGCTACCATTATCTATCAGCCTATGCTGCTAGACACCCTATACACTAATAAGGGATAACTGGGCCTGGTGCAAGATGTAAGTACCCCTTGGTACTCACTACAAGCCAGTCCAGCCTCCTACATTGGTTGTGCAGCGGTGGGATAAGTGCTTTGAGACTACTTACCACTCTTGTCATTGTACTTTTCATAAGAGAAAAATATACAAAACAAGTTCATTGTATGTACACCTAACCAAAAAGTTTTGAATTTCTTTTCTCACTTCCTTTCTAAAGTGCTGAAAAGTACTTCTAAACTTTCAAAAAGTTCTTTAAAAGTTTAAAAAGTTTTTTTCTGTCTTTCTAAAAGCTCTGACAATTTTTTTTATCCTTTTTCTATCACTTTAAACTCTTTCTAAAAATGTCTGGCACAGGCCAAAATGTTGATCTGTCCAAACTTGCATATGACCACCTTAGCTGGAAAGGAGCAAGGAGTCTCTGTGTAGAAAGAGGTTTGAGTGTAGGGAAGAATCCTTCCTTGGAATTATTGCTTAACATGCTTAGAGAACAAGATAAGGCCAAAAGGGCCCCATCTGTTGAAAAAGTAGCTAATGGTTCCCAATCTGATCCAGGGACACCCCTAGGAAAAGATTCAGGAAAGAAACTTCATAGCCTGCCCATTACTAGACAGTCTAGCATAGTTGGTACTGAGGTTGAGTCACACCATACAGATAGTGTTGTCTCACATCATAGCAAGAGCATTCATTCTCACCACAGTAGAAGTGATGTTTCTGTTAACCAAGCTGTTAGGGTGCCTTCTGTAAGGGACAGGTCTCCTTTTGTCCATTCTCATCATACGTCTGTTTCTAGGCATGTCCCACCCAACCACCCTGATGACAGATTGTTAGAAAGGGAGCTCAATAGATTGAGAGTGGAACAAACCAGACTGAAGCTCAAGAAGCAACAGCTGAATTCGGATAGACAGACCTTAGAAGTAGAGAAGGAGAGACAGAAGTTGGGTTTAGAAACCCATGGTGGCAGCAGCAGTATTCCACATAGTCATCCTGCAAAAGAGCATGATTCCAGGAATCTGCACAAGATAGTTCCCCCTTATAAGGAGGGGGATGACATTAACAAGTGGTTTGCTGCACTTGAGAGGGCCTGTGTTGTACAGGATGTCCCTCAAAGGCAGTGGGCTGCTATCCTATGGCTATCATTTAGTGGAAAAGGTAGGGATAGGCTCCTTACTGTGAAAGAAAATGATGCTAATAATTTCCAAGTTCTTAAGAATGCACTCCTGGATGGTTATGGCTTAACCACTGAACAGTAGAGGATAAAGTTCAGAGAGACCAAAAAGGAGTCTTCACAAGACTGGGTTGATTTCATTGACCATTCAGTGAAGGCCTTGGAGGGGTGGTTACATGGCAGTAAAGTTACTGATTATGACAGCCTGTATAACTTGATCCTGAGAGAGCATATTCTTAATAATTGTGTGTCTGATTTGTTGCACCAGTATCTAGTGGACTCAGATCTGACCTCTCCCCAAGAATTGGGAAAGAAGGCAGACAAATGGGTCAGAACAAGAGTGAACAGAAAAGTTCATACAGGGGGTGACAAAGAGAGCAATAAGAAGAAAGATGGTGAAAAATCTCAAGATAAGCATGGGGATAAGGGTAAAACCAAAGATCCCACTTAAAATCTTAAACACTCTTCAGGGGGTGGGGATAAAACAAATTCTTCCTCTTCTTCCCAACCTACACAATTTAAAAAGCCCTGGTGCTTTGTGTGTAAAAATAGAGGCCATAGGCCAGGGGATAAGTCCTGTCCAGGTAAACCCCCTGAGCCCACCACCACTAATACATCAAGCTCTAGTGCTCCTAGCGGTAGTGGTACTAGTGGTGGGACTGCTGGCAACAGTCAAGCAAAAGGTGTAGTTGGGTTCACTTATGGGTCCATCATAGAAACTGGGGTAGTCACTCCCAAGACAGTTTCTGTCACACCTAGTGGCATTGGCCTTACCACACTGGCTGCTTGTCCCCTTACAATGGATAAGTACAGGCAGACAGTTTCAATAAATGGTGTTGAGGCCTTGGCCTACAGGGACACAGGTGCCAGTATCACTTTGGTGACTGAAAACTTAGTGCACCCTGATCAACACATCATTGGACAACAGTATAAGATTATTGATGTCCATAACTCCACTAAGTTTCTTCCCTTAGCTATAATTCAGTTTAGTTGGGGTGGAGTTACTGGCCCTAAGCAGGTGGTGGTATCACCTAGCTTACCTGTAGACTGTCTCTTAGGTAATGACCTAGAGGCCTCAGGTTGGGCTGATGTAGATTTTTATGCCCATGCAGCCATGCTGGGCATCCCAGAGGAATTGTTACCTCTCATTTCTACTGAAATGAAAAAGCAAAGGAGAGAAGGCCTGAAAACTCAGGATCCCTCTCCATCAACAGGTAAAAAGGGTATCACAGTATCCCCTAACCACCCTGCCATTCAGGATACCATTCCTGTGGTGGGAGAAACCTCTCCTGGGGTGGCACCTGTTCGAAGGGAAGCATCAGCTGGCAAAGCTGTACTCCCTGAGGTAGAAGTACCTCTCTGTGGGATAACTAACATTGGTGAGAAAAAGAGCACCATTTTAGTTAACATGGAGCATCCCTCCAACCCTCCCAGAGAAACTTTAGTGCAGAAACTCTGCACTGCCTCACAACACTTAGGACAGCATCCCTGCCCTAGTGTGGAGCTCATAGGACAGCATCCCTGCCCTGCTCCAACCCAAGAGAAACAGCATCCCTGTTCTCTCTTCCAGCCATATGGACACAGTTTTTGCCCAGCTATGGCTTTTCTGAGACAGCATCCCTGTCTGGCATTTCCATCACTACAAATAGGTTCAGTGGACAATTCCCACTGCTCTAAACTAAAACTTACTGATAGAAACTCTGAAAATACATCTTCACATTGGTGGCTAGCTAAAAAACTTCAAACAGGGTGGTTTACATCCCCACAGGGAAGTAACCATATAGTGGATGATAAAGGGAGTAACCAGTCTATTGCAGAACTACTCTCTACTTATCACCACTTAGACAATAAAGTCTCAACTGGCCAAGGTTAGCCTTATTGTCCTTCGTTTGGGGGGGGGGGGGTTGTGTGAGAAAGTAGCCTCTTTCTAGCCTTGTTACCCCCACTTTTGGCCTGTTTGTGAGTGTATGTCAGGGTGTTTTCACTGTCTCACTGGGATCCTGCTAGCCAGGGCCCAGTGCTCATAGTGAAAACCCTATGTTTTCAGTATGTTTATGTTTGTTATGTGTCACTGGGACCCTGCTAGTCAGGACCTCAGTGCTCATAAGTTTGTAGCCTATATGTATGTGCTCCCTGTGTGGTGCCTAACTGTCTCACTGAGGCTCTGCTAACCAGATCCTCAGTGGTTATGCTCTCTCTGTACAAATTGTCACTAACAGGCTAGTGACCAATTTTTCCAATTTACATTGGCTTACTGGAACACCCTTATAATTCCCTAGTATATGGTACTGAGGTAACCAGGGTATTGGGGTTCCAGGAGATCCCTATGGGCAGCAGCATTTCTTTTGCCACCCATAGGGAGCTCTGACAATTCTTACACAGGCCTGCCACTGCAGCCTGAGTGAAATAACGTCCACGTTATTTCACAGCCATTTTACACTGCACTTAAGTAACTTATAAGTCCCCTATATGTCTAACCTTTACCTGGTAAAGGTTAGGTGCAAAGTTACTTAGTGTGAGGGCACCCTGGCACTAGCCAAGGTGCCCCCACATTGTTCAGGGCCAATTCCCCGGACTTTGTGAGTGCGGGGACTCCATTACACGCGTGCACTACATATAGGTCACTACCTATATGTAGCTTCACAATGGTAACTCCGAATATGGCCATGTAACATGTCTATGATCATGGAATTGCCCCCTCTATGCCATCCTGGCATAGTTGGCACAATCCCATGATCCCAGTGGTCTGTAGCACAGACCCTGGTACTGCCAAACTGCCTTTCCCGGGGTTTCACTGCAGCTGCTGCTGCTGCCAACCCCTCAGACAGGTTTCTGCCCTCCTGGGGTCCAGCCAGGCTTGGCCCAGGATGGCAGAACAAAGGACTTCCTCTGAGAGAGGGTGTTACACCCTCTCCCTTTGGAAAATGGTGTGAAGGCAGGGGAGGAGTAGCCTCCCCCAGCCTCTGGAAATGCTTTCATGGGCACACATGGTGCCCATTTCTGCATAAGCCAGTCTACACCGGATCAGGGACCCCTTAGCCCTGCTCTGGCGCAAAACTGGACAAAGGAAAGGGGAGTGACCACTCCCCTGACCTGCACCTCCCCTGGGAGGTGTCCAGAGCTCCTCCAGTGTGCTCCAGACCTCTGCCATCTTGGAAACAGAGGTGCTGTTGGCACAGTGGACTGCTCTGAGTGGCCAGTGCCATCAGGTGACGTCAGAGACTCCTTCTGATAGGCTCCTTCAGGTGTTGCTAGCCTATCCTCTCTCCTAGGTAGCCAAACCCTCTTTTCTGGCTATTTAGGGTCTCTGTCTCTTGGGATTCCTTAGATAACGAATGCAAGAGCTCATCCGAGTTCCTCTGCATCTCTCTCTTCACCTTCTACCAAGGAATCGACTGCTGACCGCGCTGGAAGCCTGCAAAACTGCAACAAAGTAGCAAAGACGACTACTGCGACCTTGTAACGCTGATCCTGCCGCCTTCTCGACTGTTTTCCTGGTGGTGCATGCTGTGGGGGTAGTCTGCCTCCTCTCTGCACTAGAAGCTCTGAAGAAATCTCCTGTGGGTCGACGGAATCGTCCCCCTGCAACCGCAGGCACCAAAGAACTGCATCACTGGTCCCCTGGGTCTCCTCTCAGCACGACGAGCAAGGTCCCTTAAATCCAGCAACTCTGTCTTAGTGACTCTTACAGTCCAGTGACTCTTCAGTCCAAGTTTGGTGGAGGTAAGTCCTTGCCTCCCCACGCCAGACTGCATTGCTGGGAACCGCGACTTTTGCAGCTTCTCCGGCCTCCGTGCACTTCCAGCGGAAATCCTTTGTGCACAGTCCAGCCTGGGTCCACGGCACTCGAACCTGCATTGCACGACCTCCTAAGTTGTCCTCCGGCGACGTGGGACTCCTTTTTGCGACTTCGGGTGAGCACCATTTCATGCATCCTTGTAGTGCCTGTTTCTGGCACTTCTGCGGGTGCTGCCTGCTGCTGAGAGGGCTCCTTGTCTTGCTCGACGCCCCCTCTGTCCCCAGACACAATTGGCAACATCCTGATCCCTCCTGGGCCACAGCAGCGTCCAAAAACCCTTACTGCATGATTTGCAGCTAGCAAGGCTTGTTGGCGTTCTTTCTTCAGGAAAACACTTCTGCACGACTCTCCACTGCGTGGGGGATCCATCCTTCATAGGGAAAGTCTCTAGCCCCTGTCGTTCCTGCAGAACCTTCAGCTTCTACTGTCCAGTAGCAGCTTCTTTGCACCACAGCTGGCATTTCCTGGGCATCTTCCCATCTCCGACTTGCTTGTGACTTTTGGACTTGGTCCCCTTGTTCCACAGGTACCCTCGACTGGAAATCCATCGTTGTTGCATTGTTGGTTTGTGTCTTTCCTGCAGAATTCCCCTCACGACTTCTATGTCCTTTGGGGAACTTTAGTGCACTTTGCACTCACTTTTCAGGGTCTTTGGGTGGGCTATTTTTCTAACCCTTACTATTTTCGAATAGTCCCAGCGACCCTCTACAAGGTCACATAGGTTTGGGGTCCATTCGTGGTTCGCATTCCACTTTTGGAGTATATGGTTTGTGTTGCCTCTATCCCTATGTGTCCCCATTGCATCCTATTGTAACTATACATTGTTTGCACTGTTTTCTAATACTATTACTTCATATTTTGGTATTGTGTACATATATCTTGTGTATATTTGCTATCCTCATACTGAGGGTACACTCTGAGATACTTTGGCATATTGTCATAAAAATAAAGTACCTTTATTTTTAGTATATCTGTGTATTGTGTTTTCTTATGATATTGTGCATATGACACTAGTGGTACTGTAGGAGCTTCACTCATCTCCTAGTTCAGCCTAAGCTGCTCTGCTAAGCTATCATTATCTATCAGCCTATGCTGCTAGACACCCTATACACTAATAAGGGATAACTGGGCCTGGTGCAAGGTGTAAGTACCCCTTGGTACTCACTACAAGCCAGTCCAGCCTCCTACAGGTGCCCCCTCTGTCTCCTCACCCAAGTGGCGACATTCTGGTCCCTCCTGGGCCACAGCAGCATCCAAAAACCCTAACCACGACCCTTGCAGCTAGCAAGGCTTGTTTGCGGTCTTTCTGCATGGGAACACCTCTGCAAGCTTCTTCACGACGTGGGACATCCATCCTCCAAAGGGGAAGTTCCTAGTCCTCTTCGTTCTTGTAAAACACCAAGCTTCTTCCATCCGGTGGCAGCTTTCTTGCACCGTCAGCTGGCATTTCCTTGGCTCCTGCCCACTCTCGACACTGTCGGGACTCTTGGACTTGGTACCCTTGTCTTACAGGTACTCAGGTCCAGAAGTCCACTGTTGTTACATTTCTGGTGTTGGTTTACCTTGCAGAATCCCCCTATCGCGACTTCTGTGCTCTCTGGGGGTTGTAGGTGCACTTTACACCTACCTTACAGGGTCTTGGGGTGGGCTATTTTTCTAACCCTCACTGTTTTCTTACAGTCCCAGCGACCCACTACAAGCTCACATAGGTTTGGGGTCCATTCGTGGTTCGCACTCCACTTTTGGAGTATATGGTTTGTGTTGCCCCTATACCTATGTGCTCCTATAGCAATCTATTGTAACTTTACACTGCTTGCATTACTTCCATTTGCTATTACTGCATATTTTTTGGTATTGTGTACATATATCTTGTGTATATTTGTGATCCTCATACTAAGGGTACTCACTGAGATACTTTTGGCATATTGTCATAAAAATAAAGTACCTTTATTTTTAGTATATCTGTGTATTGTGTTTTCTTATGATATTGTGCATATGACACCACTGGTATAGTAGGAGCTTTGCATGTCTCCTAGTTCAGCCTAAGCTTCTCTGCTATAGCTACCTTCTATCAACCTAAGCTGCTAAAAGCACCTCTTCTACACTAATAAGGGATAACTGGACCTGGCACAAGGTGTAAGTACCTCTGGTACCCACTACAAGCCAGGCCAGCCTCCTACATTGGTTGTGCAGCGGTGGGATAAGTACTTGTAACTACTTACCACTTTGTCATTTTGTACTTTTCATAAGAGAAAAATATACAAAACAAGTTCAGTGTATGTACACCTAACCAAAACGTTTTGTTTTTCTTCTCTTACACTTTCTGCTAAGTGCTGAAAGTACTCCTAAACTTTCTAAAAAGTTTGAAAAAGTTTGAAAACGTTTTTTTCCTGTTCTTTAAAAAGTCCTGAAACATTTTCTCTCTTCTCACTGTTTCTAAACCTTCTTCTATCATTTCTGATGTAGGAACTTCTCTTAAAATGGTCAATACAACATATGACAATCTTAACCTTAAGAGCCTAAGGAGTCTCTGCATTGATAGATGTTTAGTGGTAGGAAAGAACCCTTCTAGAGAATTTCTGTTTAACATGCTCATTGAGAATGATAAGGCCTTAGCTGGCACTTCAACTGAGAGGTTAACAGATAGCTCACACTCTGACTCAGGGGAGCCCCTTGAGGGAGGTGTACAGGGTTCTCTTCCAAATCTGCCCCTTAGCAGACCACATAGCAATGCTGGTAGTAATAGAAGCTCCCATCATAGTAGGGATGTTTTTGTTCCTGAAGGCCAGTTTGTTAGAGTGCAAGCTGTTAGGGACAGGTCCCTCTGTTAATTCCAACATATCCTCAGTATACACTCTTTCCATCTTTGGTGTGAGGTTTTGGTACAAGCACAACTGGGCTAGCCCAGGGGCTTTCTGAAGGTTCAATCACCCCTAAGTCCAACATTTTCTGCACCTCTTGTTTAATGCAGTCCCTGACATGGTCAGGCTGCCTATAAATGGTACTTTTGACAGGCAGGCTGTCTACAGTATCAATTGTATATTCACATCAGGATGTTGTACCTGGTACAAGTCAAAAGAGGTCAGAAAACTGACTTAAGTTATTGATACAGTTGTCTTTCTGTTCTGCAGTAAGACAATCTGCTAAGACTACTCCCTCCACTAAGCCATCAGCTTCAGTGGTGGAGAAGAGATCAGGGAGAGGGTCACTCTCTTTTTCCTGTACCTCATCTGTTGCCATGAGCAGGGTGAGATCAGCCCTGTCATATTAGGGTTTTAGGTGATTGACATGAATCACCCTAAGGCGACTTCTGGCAGTGCCTAGGTCTACCAACTAGGTAACCTCACCCTTCTTTTCAACAATTAGATGAGGTCCACTCCATTTGTCCTGGAGTGCTCTTGGGGCCACAGGCTCCAATACCCACACCTTCTGTCCTGGTTGGTACTTGATCAGAACAGCCTTCTGGTCATGCCATTGCTTTTGCAGCTCCTGGCTGGCCTGAAGGTTTTTACTAGCCTTTTTCATATACTCAGCCATTCTGGATCTTAGGCCAAGTACATAGGGGGTCATTACAAGCTTAGCGGGCGGCTACTGCCGCCCGCTAAGCGGTAACCGCCGTGCGGGCGCCAATGCCGCCGCACTCCAGCGGACCCCATTACAACATCCCCGCTGGGCCGGCGGGCGCAAACCTAGTTTACGCCCGCCGGCCCAGCGGGGATGCGGCCGCAACATAGGAGCCGGCTCCTAATGGAGCCGGCGGTGTTGCGGCCGTGCGACGGGTGCAGTAGCACCTGTCGCGCTTTTCACTGTCTGATATGCAGACAGTGAAAAGCTGCATGGGGCCCTGTTAGGGGGCACCGGCACTGCCCATGCCAGTGGCATGGGCAGTGTAGCGGCCCCGGCGGCCCCGGCGGTGCGACCGCGACTCTACCGCCATGGTCGTACTACGGGTCTCCGTACCGCCAGCCTGTTGGCGGTACGGACACCACATTACCCCTGGCGTTCGGAGACCGCCAGGGTCGTAATGACCCCCATAGTCTACTATGTCCTGTTAGGAGCTTTTGAAGGTTGTTCCCAACCCTCCTTCACAAGAGCAAGTGGACCTCTTACAGGGTGCCCCACGAGGAGTTAAAAGGGGCTGAAGCCCACTCTTTTTTGGGGTACCTCCCTGTGAGCAAAAAGGAGGCAAGGTAACAGGACATCCCATCTCCTTTTGAGTTTTTCAGGGAGTCCCATTATCATACCTTTGATAGTTCTATTAAACCTCTCAACCAGACCATTTATTTGTGGATGATATGGAGTTGTGAACTTGTAAGTTACACCACACTCCTTCCACATTGCTTTGAGGTATGCAGACATGAAGTTGCTACCTCTGTCTGACACCACTTCCTTAGGAAAACCGACCCTGGAAAAGATTCCCAGGAGGGCCTTTGCCACAGCAGGAGCTGTAGTGGTCCTTAAGGGGATGGTTTCAGGGTACCTAGTGGCATGGTTCACTACCCCAAGGATGAATCTATTGCCTGAAGCTGTTGGAGGGTCATGGGGGCCAACTATGTCAACCCCTGCCCTTTCAAAGGGCACCCCAACCACTGGTAGTGGAATTAGAGGGGCCTTTGGAGTGCCACCAGTCTTGCCACTTGCTTGGCATGTCACTCAAGAGCGACAAAACTCTTTTGTGTCCTCTGACATATGAGGCCAGTGAAACAAGGGGACAAGTCTTTCCCAAGTTTTCGTCTAGCCCAAATGCCCAGCCAAAGGAATGTCATGTGCCAGGGCAAGAAGAAACTCTCTATACTGCAAGGGAATGACCTGGCAGCTCCAGGTTTAGGGTCCCTTGACTCTGTGTACAAGAGGTTATCTTCCCAATACACCCTATGGCTATCACTGACATCCCATTCTGCTGTTTGACAGCTTGCTGTCTTAAACCCTCTAATGTGGGACAGGGCTGCTGTGCCACACTCAGCTCTTCCCTGGCAGGCACCCCTGCACCCACAAGCTCAGCAGTGTCTGCTGCCAGCTCCTCTGGTGTAGGTGCTGCACAGGGAGAGGATTCCTCTTCCTCAAAAGGGGAATCATCTGTAGAGGGAGGGATAGTGGGCAGGGATTTACCCTTTCTACCCCCTAGCTTTTGGGAGCACTTGGTCCATTGTTCCAGGATCCGAGTTCCCTGTCCCATAATTCAGTGGCTACCACAACTTTCTTTGGACCAGTAACTCCCCCCCAGTTGAGATTCACAATACCCATGGGGTGGCTAAAATTGTTGTTATGAGCATCAGTCACTTGGTACTGCTGACCAAGAAGGTGTTGATCAGGGTGGACCTGTTTTTCTATCACCATAGTTATACTGGCTCCTGTGTCCCTGAAGGCCTCAACACTGTTGATTAGAGGTAGTTGCTTGTACTTACCCATATTAAGGAGACAAGCAACCAAGGTGGCAAAGTAAATGCCACCATCAGAGACTAAAACAGCCTCTGTGGTCTCCCTAACAAGACCAACCCCAACTACATTGCCAATAGTGAGCCCAGCTACACCCTTGGATTGGCTATTAGTAGTAGACTTCCCACTGCCACTGCTATTACTAGGGGTACTAGAGTTTGCTGTTGGGGTTGTGGTGGTGGGAGGTTTGGTGGTTTTTTTTGGACACGTGGAATCACTTGCCCAATGGCGTTTTACTTTACATAAATAACACCAAGGCTTTTTCTGATTGTTTGAAGAGGATTTGAACCCACCACCTCCAGAGGATTTTTGTGGGCCTGATGAAGACTCAGAATGTTTACTTTTGTCCACACCCTTGTCAGAAGACTTACCATCCTTCTTCTTGCCATCCTTGTCACCCCCGTATGAACTTTTCTGTTCACTCTTGTTCTGACCCATTTGTCTGCCTCCTTTCCCAATTCTTGGGGAGAGGTCAGATCTGAGTCTACCAAGTACTGATGCAACAAATCAGACACACAATTGTTAAGAATATGCTCTATCAGGATCATATTGTACAGGCTTTCATAGTCAGATACTTTACTGCCATGCAACCAACCCTCAAAGGCCTTCACTGAACAGTCAACAAAATCTGTCCAGTCTTGAGAGGATTCTTTTCTGGTGTCTCTGAACGTAATCCTGTATTGTTCAGTGGTTAAGCCAAATCCATCCAAGAGTGCATCCTTCAAAACTTTGTAGTTATTGGCATCACTTTCTCTGACAGTAAGGAGCTTATTCCTACCCTTTCCATGAAAGATAGCCACAAGATAGCAGCCCACTGCCTTTGAGGGACCAACTGTACCATACAGGCCCTCTCAAGTGCAGAAAACCACTTATTAATGTCACCCCCCTCCTTGTAAGGGGGGACTATCTTATGAAGGTTCTTGGAATCTTGCTCTCTAACAGGATTACTATCTGAAACACTGCTGCTGCCACCATGGGGAACTAACCCCAATCTCTGTCTTTCCCTCTCTATGTCTAGGGATTCAATGTCTAAGGCCAGCTGCTGCTGTTTAAGCTTCTGTCCGGTCTCTTCCAACCTCAGCTTTCTGAGTTCCCTTTCCATTAAGTTATCCTCAGGGTGGGAGGCTTGGGAATGTTTGGACACAGAGGAGATTTGGGAATTGGCAGAGAGAGACCTTTCCCTAACTGGCTGGACCCTAGTAACCTGGCCTCTAGGAGTGAAAGATACCCTACTAATGTGTGACCCTCTAACACTACCAGTGTCACTAGGTGGTCTGCTAGGGGGCAGGACTTTGTAAGAACCCTCCCCAGAATCTTCAGGGGAACTCCTCTGAGTCTGACTGGGAAGCCTCCCCTTTTTCTACCCTCTCCTGAGATGGGCCAGACTGGTTTTGGTCATCCTCTAAGAGAAGGTTAAAGAGAAACTCTTTTGTTGGACCTATGCTTAAACCTCTATCCAGACAGAGACCCCTCAAACGTTTATAGTTTCAACTCTCATAAGTTGCATGAACAGCTTTGGGAGTGGGCTCTACTGAAGACATAATAGAAAAGGTTTAAGAACAGTGAGAGAAAAAGTTTTAGAACTTTAGAAAGCACATAGAAAAAACGTTTTCAAACTTTTGGAAAACTTTTAAAAGTTTTCAGAACTTTTCAGAAACTTAGTAAAAAGCTTTAGAGCAGAAAAGTAAATTGTTTTGGTTCAATGTACATATACTGAACTATTTGGTATATGATTTTCTTATGAAAAGTACCAAATGACAAAGTGGTAAAGCAGTTACAAGTACTTATCCCACCACTGCTCCACCAATGTAGGAGGCTGGCCTGGCTTATAGTGGGTACCTTGTGGTACTTACACCTTGTGCTAGGTCCAGTTATCTCTTATTAGTATAATAGAGGTATTTCTAGCAGCTTAGGCTGTTAGAGGTAGCTATGGAAAAGCAGCTTAGGCTGAACTAGGAGACATGCAAAGCTTCTACTATACCACTCATCATATAGCACAATATCATAATAAAACACAATACTCAGAGTTACTAAAAATAAAGGTACTTTATTTTAGTGACAATATGCCAAAAGTATCTCAGAGGATGCCCTCACTTAGGAGGTAAGTAATATACACAAATTATATGTACACAAACCAAAAACAGGTAAGTAACAGTAAGAAAAGTAGTGCAAACAATGTAGAATCACAATACGATGCAATAGGTAGACATAGGTCTACGGGCAACACAAACCATATACTCCAAAAGTGGAATGCGAATCACGAATGGACCCCAGACCTATTGGAGGTTGTAGAGGGTCGCTGGGACTGTAAGAAAACAGTAAGGGTGTCTACGATACCCCACCCCAAGACCCTGGAAAGTAGGAGTAAAGCTACCCTACTACCCCAGAAAGACAGAATAGTTGTGATAGGGGATTCTGCAAGAGTCACAAGCACCACCAAAACACTGAAGACGGATTCCTGGACCTGAGGACCTGTAAAGGAAGGGGACCAAGTCCAAGAGTCACGCAAGTGTCCGGGGGGGCAGGAGCCCACTAAACCCCGTGATGCAGGATCCACGCAACACATCAGGAGTTTTAGACTGAAGTGGTCCCGACGGTCCTGATGTCCTACTGTCCAACTTTAGTTGGAAGTAAGAGCTTGCCTCCCCAGGCAAGACAGTATCCCCATGCTCCGCGTGTTTGCAGTTGCCAAGTCTTGTTGGCATCCTTCCACGAAGTTCTTCATGTACCATGCAGCTCCAGCCCCCAGCACTCTATCCTGTGACGCACAGCTTCCTGAGTGGTGCTCCAGAAGCGTGGGATCCTTTGTTGTCATGCTGCATGGGCTTCTTTTTGCACCTTCTTTGTTTCCGTGCTGTGGGACTCCTGGGCATGCTACCTGGTCTTCTCTGGGCTCTCTGAGTTGCTGAGAGCCCCCTCTGACTCCCGCTCCTGGGTAGAGTCCACCAGGTCCCTCCTGGGCCCAGACAGCACCATTGTCCGCTAACCACAAGCTTTGCGTGTACCAAGGCATGTTGGCAGAATCCAGCAATTCACACCAGACTGCAATCTTCCATCCGGCGTGGGACACCATCTGCACCAACCAGGAACCCACATCCGTCTCCTTGGGTACTGTACTGACTGTTGTTCTTCACCTGTGGATCTTCTTTTGCACCTTCATCTGGGTTAGCAGGTGCTCCTTTTCTCCCTGGACTCTTCTGTGCTTTTTGGACTTGGTCCCCTTCTTCCACATGTCTTCAGGTCCAGGAATCCACTGTTGGTGCCTTGTAGTCTCTTCTGGTTCTTGCACAATCTTCTTTCTCGTGTTTCTGTGTGTTCTAGGAAAGTTACTGTGATTTACTCCTGCTTTCCTGGGCTTTTGAGTGGGTTCTAGTACTTACCTTTGGTGTTTTCTAGTACTCCCAGCGATCCCCTACACACTACACTTGCCTACGTGGGAAACTGACATTCGCTTTCCACTTTCTTAGTATATGGTTTGTGTTCCCCCAGGCCCATTTTTCACTATTGTGATTTTCACCAATTGCACTGTTTTCTGTTTTTACACCTATTTATGCATACTAGAGTATATATTGTGTATATTACTTACCTTCTAATGGAGTGTAGTCTCAAAGGTATTTTTGGCATTTGTGTCACCAAAATAAAGTACCTTTTTTTTGTAACTCAGTATTTTCTTTCATGTGTGTGAGTACTATGTGATTGCAATTATATTGCATGAGCTTTGCATGTCTCCTAGATAACCCTTGGCTACTCAGCTACAGCTACCTCTAGAGAGCCTGGCTTCTAGCCACTGCCTACATTTCACTAATAAGGGATAACTGGACCTTGTATAAGGTGCAAGTACCTTAGGTACCCTCTACAAACCATGCCAGCCTCCTACATTGGTGGTTCAGCAGTGGGATAAGTACTTGCAATTGCCTTATCACTCTGTCACCTGGTGCTTTCCACAGGAAAGACTACTCTATACCTAGAGCTATACAAATATATCTAGGAAAGGGTTCTAGTCTCTTACCTTCCTTTCTTAGAGACTAGAGGTTAGGTAGGTTAGGTTCTCCCTACACCACCCTAACACACACATCATGTCTACCGCTGGGCCGAGCTCTGAGGTCTTGGGTACTCCCTATGAGGGCATGACCTTTAAGTAATTGAAGGGGCTTTGTACAGATAGGAAACTAGATGTGGGGAACAACCCTAACAAGAATTTCCTTTTTAGTCTCCTTCTCCAGGATGACCAGGAGCATGCTGGTAGCCAGGGGAGGAGGAGGGAGATTCTGAACCCATCGACTTAGAAACTCAACCTTCAGGTTCAGGGGAGAGCTCTCCCAAAGATCTTACACCTAGCAGACCCACTAGTGTCGCTGGTAGTGGGAGGGGTAGTCATTCAGGTAGGACTCCCGTCACACCCAGAGGTCAGGTCACTAGGATCACAAAAGCTAGGGAAAGATCCAGCTCTGCCCATTCCCATTTCAACTCAGTGTCTGGGGGATCCAATTGCACAACTCCAGATTACTCCATAGATAGGGAGCTCAGGAAACTGAGAGTGGGGGAGGTCAGGCTGAGGCCGCAATGCAACAGCTAGCTCTAGATAGGGAGGCCTTTGCAGTGGAAAAAGAAAGGCTGGGGTTGGGGTTAGTTCCCCATGGTGGCAGCAGCAGATTCAGGGAGGACTTCATTGATCACAGGAAGGTGGGGGATGACATTTACAAATGGTTTGCTGCACTTGAGAGTGCCTGTAAAGTTCATAGGGTCCCTCAAAGACAGTGGGCTTCTATTCTCTGTTTGTCCTTCTCTGACAAGGGGAGGGAAAGACTTCTCACTGTCACAGAGGAAGACTCAGACAACTACAGTGTTCTTAAGACAGCACTCTTATATAGTTTTGGTCTCATCACTGAACAATATAGAATCTAGTTCAGGGAGACCAGAAAAGAGGCCTCACAGGATTGGGTTGACTTTGTGGACTGTTCTGTTAAAGCTTTAGAAGGCTGGTTAAATGGTAGCAAAGTGTCAAACTATGAGGGCTTGTATAATCTTCTGTTGAGAGAGCATATTTTGAATAACTGTGTGTCTGACTTGTTGCACCAGTTCCCCCAGTATCCCCAGGAATTGGGAAAGAAGGCAGACAAATGGGTCAGAACAAGAATGAGCAGAAAAGCTCATACAGGGGGTGACAAGGACAAGACGAAGGATGATATGTCTCATGACAAGGGTGGGGGCAAAGATAAAAACAAAGGGCCATATTTATACTCTGTTTGCGCCGGATTTGCGTCGTTTTTTTTTACGCAAATCCGACGCAAAACAAACTCCATATTTATACAATGGCGTTAGACGCGTCTAGCGTCAAAGTTCATGGAATTTGCGTCATTTTTTAGCGTGGACACCTTCCTTGCGTTAATGATATGCAAGGTAGGCGTTCCCTACAAAAAAATGACTCCGAGGCATATGCGTCGTATTTATACTCCCGGGCAAAAATGACGCCCGGGAGTGGGCGGGTAAAAAAAAATGACGTCCAGCTGCGTTTGCGTCATTTTTTAACGCCTGGTCAGGGCAGGCGTTAAGGGACCTGTGGGCTCGGAAGGAGCCCAGAGGTGCCCTCCCATGCCCCCAGGGACACCCCCTGCCTCCCTTGCCCACCCCAGGAGGACGCCCAAGGATGGAGGAACCCATCCCAGGGAAGTTAAGGTAAGTTCAGGTAAGTATTTTTTTTTGTGACATAGGGGGGCCTGATTTGTGCCCCCCTACATGCCACTATGCCCAATGACCATGCCCAGGGGACATAGGTCCCCTGGGCATGGCCATTGGGCAAGGGGGCATGACTCCTGTCTTTGCTAAGACAGGAGTAATTTCAATGGGGGTTGGGAGTAAAAAAAAACGGCGCAATTCGGGTTGAGGCAAAAATTGTGCCTCAGCCTGACTTGCCCCATTTTTTGACGCCCAAGCTCCATATTCCCCTACGCCGGCGCTGCCTGGTGTAAGTCATTTTTTTTTACGCACACCAGGCAGCTCCGCCGGCTAACGCCGGCTAACGTCATTGAATAAATACGGCGCCCACATGGCGCTTCAGAATGGCGTTCGCCGGCGTTAACTTTTTTGACGCACAACTGCGTTGGCGCAGTTGTGCGTCGAAAAGTATAAATATGGCCCAAAGTGCCTTCATCAGTCCCAAAAAACCCTTCTGGGGGTGGGCCTAAATCTTCTTCACACGACCATCAGAATAAAAAGCCCTGGTGTTATATCTGTAGGAATAAAGACCATAGGGCAGGAGATAGTGCTTGCCCTAAGAAGAGCACCAAACCTCCCACCACCACGATCCCCACTGCTTCAACTAGTGCCCCTAGCAAAGGCAGTGGTGGTGGGAAAAATAACACTGCAAATAGTCAGTCCAAGGGTGTAACAGGGCTCACTCTGGGAAGTGTAGTGGGGGTTGGTTTATTTAGGGAAACCACTGAGGCTGTTTTAGTCTCTGATGGTGGCATTGACCTTGCCACCCTTGTTGCTTGTCCCCTTAATATGGATAAGTACAAGCAACAACCCCTAAAAAATGGTGTACAGGTTGAGGCCTACAGGGTCACAGGTGCCAGTGTTACATTGGTGACTGAAAAACTGGTGGCCCCTGAGCAACACCTACTTGGTCAACAGTACCAAGTGACTTACACCCATAACAACACTGTAAGCCACTGCATGGCTACTGTTGATCTAAACTGGGGGGGTTACTGGTCCTTAAAAAGTTCTGGCATCCACAGACCTACCTGTAGAATGTCTACTAGGAAACGACTTGGAGACTTCAGCTTGGGCTGAAGTGGAGTTGGAGGCCCATGAAGCAATGCTGGGCATTCCTGGGCATATCTTTGCTTTGACAAGGGCTCAGGCAAAAGCAAAGAGGACAGGGAAACTTGGATCCTCAAAGAGTGGACTAAGAGCGTCCCTAAAGTAGGTGTAGAAATGGTAAAAAGTTATCCACTATCCCTCCCTCCACTGATGATTCCCCTTTGAGGAGGAGGAGCCAACTCCCTGGACAGAAACTACACCTGAATAACTTCAGGCTGATACAGCTGAACTCTTAGGTGCAGGGGGCCTGCCAGAGAGGAGTTAAGTGTGGCACAGCAAGCCTGCACCATACTTGAGGGTTTAAGACAGCAAGCTGTCAAAGAAGAGGCAGGGGATATCAGTGGCACCCATAGGGTGCACTGGGAGAACAATCTCTTGTATTCTGAAGCAAGGGACCCAAAACCTGGTGCCACCAGGAGACTGGTCATTCCCTTGCAATACCGATAATTTTTGTTGGCCTTAGCTCATGGTATTCCCCTGGGGTAAAGTAAGACCTAGGACAGACTGATCCCTCACTTTCACTGGCCTCACATGTCTGAAGATGCCACTCCTGTGTCACTTGTGAAGCCAGTGGCAAAACAGGTGGCACCCCAAAGGCCTCCTTTATCCCACTACCAGTGGTTGGAGTACCCTTTGAGAGGGTGGGGATTGATATTGTTGGTAGTCTTGACCCTCCCACAGCTTCTGGAAACAGATTCATTCTGGTGGTGGTGGACCATGCCACCAGATATCCAGAAGCTATACCTCTTAGGACCATTCCAGCACCTGCAGTGGCCAAAGCCATTCTGGGAATCTTTTTCAGGGTGGGTTTTCCAAAAGAGGTGGTGTCAGACAGACTTCATGTCTGCATACCAATTTCACCAATTTACATTGGCATACTGGAACACCCTTATAATTCCCTAGTATATGGTACTGAGGTACCCAGGGTATTGGGGTTCCAGGAGATCCCTATGGGCTGCAGCATTTCGTTTGCCACCCATAGGGAGATCTGACAATTCTTACACAGGCCTGCAATTGCAGCCTGAGTGAAATAACATCCACGTTATTTCACAGCCATTTACCACTGCACTTAAGTAACTTATAAGTCACCTATATGTCTAACCTTTACCTGGTAAAGGTTGGGTGCTAAGTTACTTAGTGTGTGGGCACCCTGGCACTAGCCAAGGTGCCCCCACATTTTTCAGGGCAAATTCCCCGGACTTTGTGAGTGCGGGCACACCATTACACACGTGCACTATACATATGTCACGACATATGTATAGCGTCACAATGGGAACTCCGAACATGGCCATGTAACATGTCTAAGATCATGGAATTGTCACCCCAATGTCATTCTGGCATTGGGGAGACAATTCAATGATCCCCCGAGTCTCTAGCACAGACCCGGATACTGCCAAACTACCTTTCCCGGGGTTTCGCTGCAGCTGCTGCTGCTGCCAACCCCTCAGACAGGTTTCTGCCCTCCTGGCCAGAAGCCAGAAGCCAGGCTTGGCCCAGGAAGGCAGAACAAAGGACTTCCTCAGAGAGATGGTGTTACACCCTCTCCCTTTGGAAAACGGTGTCAGGGCTGGGGAGGAGTAGCCTCCCCCAGCCTCTGGAAATGCTTTCATGGGCACAGATGTTGCCCATCTCTGCATAAGCCAGTCTACACCGGTTCAGGGATCCCCCAGCCCTGCTCTGGAGCAAAACTGGACAAAGAAAAGGAGAGTGACCACTCCCCTGACCTGCACCTCCCCTGGGAGGTGCCCAGAGCTCCTCCAGTGTGCTCCAGACCTCTGCCATCTTGGAAACAGAGGTGGTGCTGGCACACTGGACTGCTCTGAGTGGCCAGTGCCAGCAGGTGACGTCAGAGAGTCCTTCTGATAGTGTGAGAAAGTAGCCTCTTTCTAGCCTTGTTACCCCCACTTTTGGCCTGTTGTGAGTGTATGTCAGGGTGTTTTCACTGTCTCACTGGGATCCTGTCAGCCAGGGCCCAGTGCTCATAGTGAAAACCCTATGTTTTCAGTATGTTTGTTATGTGTCACTGGGACCCTGCTAGTCAGGACCCCAGTGCTCATAAGTTCGTGGCCTATATGTATGTGTTCCCTGTGTGGTGCCTAACTGTCTCACTGAGGCTCTGCTAACCAGAACCTCAGTGGTTATGCTCTCTCTGTACAAATTGTCACTAACAGGCTAGTGACCAATTTTATCAATTCACATTGGCATACTGGAACACCCTTATAATTCCCTAGTATATGGTACTGAGGTACCCAGGGTATTGGGGTTCCAGGAGATCCCTATGGGCTGCAGCATTTCTTTTGCCACCCATAGGGAGCTCTGACAAATACTACACAGGCCTGCCACTGCAGCCTGAGTGAAATAATGCACACGTTATTTCACAGCCATTTTACACTGCACTTAAGTAACTTATAAGTCACCTATATGTCTAACCTTTACCTGGTAAAGGTTAGGTGCAAAGTTACTTAGTGTGAGGGCACCCTGGCACTAGCCAAGGTGCCCCCACATTGTTCAGGGCCAATTCCCCGGACTTTGTGAGTGCGGGGACACCATTTCACGCGTGCACTACATATAAGTCCCTACCTATATGTAGCTTCACAATGGTAACTCCGAATATGGCCATGTAACATGTCTATGATCATGGAATTGCCCCCTCTATGCCATCCTGGCATGGTTGGCACAATCCCATGATCCCAGTGGTCTGTAGCACAGACCCTGGTACTGCCAAACTGCCTTTCCTAGGGTTTCACTGCAGCTGCTGCTGCTGCCAACCCCTCAGACAGGTTTCTGCCCCCCTGGGGTCAAGCCAGGCTTGTCCCAGGATGGCAGAACAAAAGACTTCCTCTGAGAGAGGGTGTTACAACCTCTCCCTTTGGAAAATGGTGTGAAGGCAGGGGAGGAGTAGCCTCCCCCAGCCTCTGGAAATGCTTTCATGGGCACTTTTGGTGCCCATTTCTGCATAAGCCAGTCTACACCGGTTCAGGGACTCCTTAGCCCTGCTCTGGCGCGAAACTGGACAAAGGAAAGGGGAGTGACCACTCCCCTGACCTGCACCTCCCCTGGGAGATGTCCAGAGCTCCTCCAGTGTGCTCCAGACCTCTGCCATCTTGGAAACAGAGGTGCTGCTGGCACACTGGACTGCTCTGAGTGGCCAGTGCCACCAGGTGACGTCAGAGACTCCTTCTGATAGGCTCCTTCAGGTGTTAGTAGCCTATCCTCTCTCCTAGGTAGCCAAACCCTCTTTTCTGGCTATTTAGGGTCTCTGTCTCTGGGGAAACTTTAGATAACGAATGCAAGAGCTCATCAGAGTTCCTCTGCATCTCTCTCTTCACTTTCTGCCAAGGAATCGACTGCTGACCGCGCTGGAAGCCTGCAAAACTGCAACAAAGTAGCTAAGACGACTACTGCAACTCTGTAACGCTGATCCTGCCGCCTTCTCGACTGTTTTCCTGGTGATGCATGCTGTGGGGGTAGTCTGCCTCCTCTCTGCACCAGAAGCTCCGAAGAAATCTCCCGTGGGTCGACGGAATCTTCCCCCTGCAACCGCAGGCACCAAAAAGCTGCATTACCGGTCCCTTGGGTCTCCTCTCAGCACGACGAGCGAGGTCCCTCGAATCCAGCAACTCTGTCCAAGTGACTCCCACAGTCCAGTGACTCTTCAGTCCAAGTTTGCTGGAGGTAAGTCCTTGCCTCACCTCGCTAGACTGCATTGCTGGGAACCGCGACTTTTGCAGCTACTCCGGCCCCTGTGCACTTCCGGTGGAAATCCTTCGTGCACAGCCAAGCCTGGGTCCACGGCACTCTAACCTGCATTGCACGACTTTCTAAGTTGGTCTCCGGCGACGTGGGACACCTTTGTGTAACTTCGGGTGAGCACCATTTCATGCATCCTCGTAGTGCCTGTTTCTGGCACTTCTCTGGGTGCTACCTGCTGCTGAGAGGGCTCCTTATCTTGCTCGACGTCCCCTCTCTCTCCTGGTCCAATTTGCGACCTCCTGGTCCCTCCTGGCCCACAGCAGCATCCAAAAATGCTAACCGCACAATTTGCAGCTAGCAAGGCTTGTTGGCGTTCTTTCGGCAGGAAAACACTTCTGCACGACTCTCCACGGGAAGAGGGATCCGTCCACCAAAGGGAAAGTCTCTAGCCCTTTTTGTTCCTGCAGAAACCTCAGCTTCTTCTGTCCAGTAGAAGCTTCTTTGCACCCACAGCTGGCATTTCCTGGGCATATGCCCATCTCCGACTTGCTTGTGACTTTTGGACTTGGTCCCCTTGTTCCACAGGTACCCTAGATTGGAAATCCATTGTTGTTGCATTGTTGGTTTGTGTCTTTCCTGCATTATTCCTCTATCACGACTTCTATGTCCTTTGGGGAACTTTAGTGCACTTTGCACTCACTTTTCAGGGTCTTGGGGAGGGTTATTTTTCTAACTCTCACTATTTTCTAATAGTCCCAGCGACCCTCTACAACAGTGGTTCCCAAACTTTTTCGATCCCCGGCTCCTTCGACCTATTGGCCGTGTTGGCCACGGCTCCCCATTATGTTACTTTTTTTTGGCGGGTGGGGGAACGTAATCCCAGCCTGTACCTGTACCTACACTATTTACAGTTTGACTTCTTTATTCTCTCGTTCAGGTTCCTGAAAACCATTTATTTTAAACTATTTCTTTTCTTTTGTCATAGGGATATTATTAATGGTACTCTGGCGCCCTCCGCTGGTCACAATAATTAATGCAGGGGGTTTTGTTTCCAAAACCACGGTGAAAAGCTACCGATTAAAAGCACCTCCGAGTGGTTTCCAGACTGTGTGCGGCGCCCCTGGCTAATTTTGACGGCGCACCAAGGAGCCGCGGCGCACAGTTTGGGAACCACTGCTCTACAAGGTCACATAGGTTTGGGGTCCATTCGTGGTTCGCATTCCACTTTTGGAGTATATGGTTTGTGTTGCCCCTATCCCTATGTGTCCCCATTGCATCCTATTGTAACGATACATTGTTTGCACTGTTTTCTAAGACTATACTGCATATTTTTGCTATTGTGTATATATATCTTGTGTATATTTCCTATCCTCTCACTGAGGGTACACTCTAAGATACTTTGGCATATTGTCATAAAAATAAAGTACCTTTATTTTTAGTATATCTGTGTATTGTGTTTTCTTATGATATTGTGCAAGTGACACTTGTGGTACTGTAGTAGCTTCACACGTCTCCTAGTTCAGCCTAAGCTGCTCTGCTAAGCTACCATTATCTATCAGCCTAACCTGCTAGACACCCTATACACTATTAAGGGATAACTGGCCTGGGGCAAGGTGCAAGTACCCCTTGGTACTCACTACAAGCCAGTCCAGCCTCCTACAGATAGGCTATTACCTTTCTAACTAGCCTACCCTCTCTCCTAAGTAGCCAAACCTCCTTTTCTGGCTATTTAGGGTCTCTGCTTTGGGGAATTCTTTAGATAACGAATGCAAGAGCTCATCAGAGTTCCTCTGCATCTCTCTCTTCACCTTCTGCCAAGGAATCGACCGCTGACTGCTCTGGACGCCTGCAAAACTGCAACAAAGTAGCAAAGACGACTACTGCAACCTTGTATCGCTGATCCAGCCGCCTTCTCAACTGCTTTCCTGGTGGTGCATGCTGTGGGGGTAGTCTGCCTCCTCTCTGCACTAGAAGCTCTGAATAAATCTCTAGTGGGTCGACTGAATCTTCCCCCTGCAACCGCAGGCACCAAAAGACTGCATCACCGGTCCTCTGGGTCCCCTCTCAGCACGACGAGAGTGGTCCCTGGAACTCAGCAACTCTGTCCAAGTGACTGCCACAGTCCTGTGAATCTTCAGTCCAAGTTTGGTGGAGGTGAGTCCGTGCCTCCCCACGCCAGACTGCATTGCTGGGTAAAGCGTGATTTGCAGCTGCTCCGGATCCTGTGCACTCTTTCAGGATTTCCTTTGTGCACAGCCAAGCCTGTGTCCCCGAAACTCTAACCTGCAGTGCACGACCTCCTGAGTTGTCCTCCGGCGTCGTGGGACCTTCCTTTGTGACTTCGGGTGAGCTCTGGTTCACTCTACTTCGTAGTGCCTGTTTCCGGCACTTCTGCGGTGCTGCCTGCTTCTGTGAGGGCTCCCTGACTTGCTGGGCACCCCCTCTGTCTCCTCACGCAATTGGTGACATCCTGGTCCCTCCTGGGCCACAGCAGCATCCAAAATCCCTAACCGCGACCCTTGCAGCTAGCAAGGCTTGTTTGCGGTCTTTCTGCGTGGGAACACCTCTGCAAGCTTCTTCAAGACGTGGGACATGCATCCTCCAAAAGGGAAATTTCTAGCCCTGTTCGTTCTTGCAGAATCCACAGCTTCTACCATCCGGTGGCAGCTTCTTTGCACCCTCAGCTGGCATTTCCCAGGCATCTGCCCACTCTCGACTTTGTTGCGACTCTTGGACTTGGTCCCCTTGTTCCACAGGTACTCTCGTCCGGAAATCCACTTTGGTTGCTTTGCTGGTGTTGGTCTTCCTTGCAGAATTCCCCTATCACGACTTCTGTGCTCTCTGGGGAATATAGGTGAACGTTACACCTACTTTTCAGGGTCTTGGGGTGGGCTATTTTTCTAACCCTCACTGTTTTCTTACAGTCCAATCGACCCTCTACAAGCTCACATAGGTTTGGGGTCCATTCGTGGTTCCCATTCCACTTTTGGAGTATATGGTTTGTGTTGCCCCTATACCTATGTGCTCCTATTGCAATCTACTGTAATTCTACATTGCTTGCATTACTTCCTTTTGCTATTACTGCATATTTTTGTTATTGTGTACATATATCTTGTGTATATTTGGCATCCTCATACTGAGGGTACTAACTGAGATACTTTTGGCATATTGTCATAAAAATAAAGTACCTTTATTTTTAGTATATCTGTGTATTGTGTTTTCTTATGATATTGTGCTAATGACACCATTGGTATAGTAGGAGCTTTGCATGTCTCCTAGTTCAGCATAAGCTGCTCTGCTATAGCTACCTTCTATCAGCGTAAGCTGCTAGAAACACCTCTTCTACACTAATAAGGGATAACTGGACCTGGTACAGAGTGTAAGTACCCCTTGGTACCCACTACAAGCCAGGCCAGCCTCCTACAAGTGGTCACAGCTTTTGCTCTGGTGAATTTAGCCCTCAGGAGGCTGCTTCTGGGCTAGTGCATAGGAGATAATAATGTCCAATTAGTGACCAATCGAGAGATTGTTAGTTTCTGCAACGCCCTTTCTTCTCACCAACATACCCCATGAAGAGTTAGTCATCCACCCAGATCTCTTGTGTGCTGTCATGGTAGATCCGCAATGCTCTTTTTGTGTCCAGATGGTGTAGTCACTCATCTTATTTTGAGAGATGTGGAGAAGCATAGAAAATGGCTATGGTGACAGATTAGCCCACATGAAATGGTGTTACCACTTTTAGCAAGAAAGAGGCCCTAGTGCGAAACCCCAGTTTGTCTGGAAACGCGGACAAGAACGGAAGGTTAGATGATAAAGCCTGCAGTTCATTCACCCACTGGGCAGATGTTATTGCCATGAGAAATTCTGTTTTGATCATGAGCTGTCGGGGGAGACAAATATGAAGAGGTCCGAAAAGAGCACACATCAAGAAAGTGACGACCATATGATCGACCCACTGAGGCATAATAAAAAAAGAAGGGGGGACATATCTACAAGACCCTTGTACAGAGAGGGGACTTAAAAAAGGAGGGTTAGTCAGGTTGACAGAGCACAAAGGTGACTCTTCAGAGTGCCCAAAGCAGAGCCCTGATGGGCAAGGGTGAGAATAAAAAGAAGGACACCAGAAAAGGAAACAGAAAGAGAGTCAATGGACCTTTCTGTAAAATATGATACAAAGGCCCTGATTTATACTTTCTTTGCGTCGCATTTGCGTACTTTTTTGGGAGGAAGGTCAAAAGTTGTCAACTGTTGTCACTCAATCCCCACTCTAAAAGATGGAGAGTTGACAGGTTTGTGTGGAGGACCTTCCCCTGCTGCTGCGACAGAGGGTCCTACTGAAGGGGCAGCCTGATAGAAGGACCAACACTCAAGTTCAGAAGCTCAGGATATCAGACTCTCTGTGCCCCAAGGATGGCTTGAGCCTAGTCATTCCTGATCTTCTTGAGGACTCTGAGCAGGATTGATATGGGCATACAGGAGGCCTGAGCTCCATTCAATATGAAAAGCGTCTCCGAGCAAGAGCCACCTTGGGAACTCCAGCGAGTAAAACTGCTGACATCGTATGTTCTTGCAGGAGGCAAACAGATCTAACCAAAGCTCTCCCCACTGCTGAAAGAGACCTTGCGCCACCTATTGTTGGAGAGGACAGTTATGATATGCTTCGCTTTGACAGCTGAGATCATCCACTCTGGATTTGAAGGAACCTGTCAGACATTGAACGACCAGGGATATGGCCTGCTGTTCCAGTCATGTCCAGAGACGCAGAGTCTCTTGACAAAGGGTCCATGACCCCACTCTGCCCTGCTTGTTGCAGTACCACATGGCAGTGGTGTTGTCCATGCACCTGCACTAGCCTTCCCTTGATGAAGGGTAGAAAGGTTTTCAATGTCAGTCAGATCAAATGGAGCTCCAGCATGTTAATGTGGAGTCCGAATTCCACCAGAGAACAGAGTCCTCTGATCTCCACCTCTTCCAGGTTTCCACCCCATTCCAGGAGTGATGTATCTGTCATCATTGTAAGATGTAGTTAGTGGTAGTGAGAGAGGTCTGCCTCTGACTCATTTGGGGTTCGTGAACCAGAACTGAAGGTCTTTTGCAGTTCTCTCTGAGAAATGGACCATGTCGGAGAGATTATCCTGATGTGGCACCCACCAGAACTGCAGGTCCTACTGCAGAGCCCAGATATGCCATCTTCCATGTCTCACTAGCAGGATGCCGGAGACCATGAGACCCATCAGCCTTAGAGTCAGTCTCACCGAAATCCGGGATAGAGACTGAAACATTGGTATCATAACCGAATATTCTGGACTCTCTGCACTGGGGGATAAGCTGAAAACTGCATTGTGTCCGGAATATCTCAGATGAAAGGGAGCCTCTGAGAAGGAGTTAGGTGTGAGTTTGGCATGTTTATAGTGAATCCCAGCCAATGTAGGAGTTCCGCCGTAACCTGGAGGTGGGAGAAAACAGCCTGGGCCAGTTCACCTTCAACAGCCAGTCATCAAAATAGGTGAAGACTGGTGGCCCTTATCTCCGCAGATGTGCTGCAACCACCACGATCACCTTGGTGAACACCCGCGCGGTGCTGGTAAGGCCAAAGGGGGGTACAGTGAACTGAAAGTGTTACTGGTCTACTGTGAACCGCAGGTAGAGCTGAAGGGCAGGCAGGAGGGGGATGTAAAAGTAGTCATCCTGCATGTCGCTACCATCCATTCCCCTGGGTCCAGGGCAGACAAGACCTGAGCCAATGTGAGCATCCTGAACTTCTTCATTTTGAGGAAGAGGTTGAGGGTTTGTAGATCGAGGATAGGGCGAAGACCCTTATTCTTTTTGGGTATCGAAATGTAGTGGGAATAGCAACCACTGCCTACTTCTGGCACCGGAACCCTCTCCATGGCTTCCTTGGCCAAGAGAGCTGTGGCTTCCTCGCGGAGCAAGGACAAATGATCCTTGGTCAGTCGGTTGTGAGATAGAGGCACGGGGCGAGGGGTGGATTCGAAGAGGAGGGAGTAGCCCCTCCAAATGATCTTTAGAGCCCACCTGTCCAATGTTATGGATTGCCTGTGGTGGAGATGATGCCGGATTCTGCCACCTACTAGATGCTCATGATCTAGTAGGGCATAATTAGGAGGGTTTGGAGGGGTCGGTAGGAACCATGACCTCGCCCAGGCATGGGCTGGAAAGCTAGCGTGGCACGGTAGATGGGATAGAGTTGGCACGGATGAATACCCCTGTCTTAGCCATGAAAGGAGCAAAAGGGCAGACTGGGTTCGCAGGCCAGCTGAGAGGCCAAGGACTTGGCTGTAGCCTGTGAGTCCTTGAAGCACTCCAGCACAGAGTCTGCCTTGCCTCTGAAGAAACAGTTGCCATCAAAGGGCATGTCCATGCGGGAAGCCTAAACATCCCCTGAAAAGACAGACGTTCGCCGCCAGGCATGCCATCTAAGTGCCATCGAAGTCTACCCAGCGAGTCGGCCATGTCCAAACCAAATCTAATAGTGAACTTTGCTGCGTTTCTCCCATCCTTGACTGCTTTGGCGAGAACAGCCCAGGCCTCCTCCAGGACCTGTGGCAGCACTTGCACAACCATGTCCCACAGTTTGAGGGAGTAGTGGCCCAAAAAGCATGTTTTGTTCACTGGCCGCAATGCAAGGCTGATGGAAGAAAACATTTTCTTGCCAAAGCTATGCAGCCTCTTGGATTCCTAGTCTGTGGGGCCAGCAGGGAATGCGGAATGGGAGGCAAAAGCTTGAACTACCAAGCTCTCTGGGGGTAGGGTGATGGGTGAGGAAGTATGGGGCCCCAGGTATGCGGCAATTACGGTGGGCAATCGTCCTGTTCACAGATGCCCCTGTACTGGGTTTGGACCAGGTACCCAGAAGGACATCAGTGAGGGCTTCTTTAAAGGGGAGTAGGGGTTCGGAGAAAGAAGCTCCCAGTTGTAGCACATCTGTTAAGATGTTAGTCTTGACTGCCACCGAGAGCAACTCAAGGTCCAGGACCTCAGCCGCTCTCTTCACCACCATAGCATAGGTCGCTTCCTCCTCCCTAGCCACAGAATGAGGAAGAAAGTCTGGAGACATATCCAATCCACTGGCATTACCCAGTTCCTCACACCAGTCTATATCTTGACCTTCTGACTGGTATTCTAAAGGGAACAGTGACTTGGCCCATTTTTCTCTGAAGCCTTGCCCTTCAGAACAAGGCTGAAGCACAGACCTAGGACACAAAGGTCCTGTCAACACACAAATCGGCATCAGTGTCAAATTCGGCAATCGAAATGGGGCTTGTGCCGGCTACGCCAAGAGCATCGGCATCGGAACCAGCATCAAGAAAGGTTCCTTTAGCACAATCTGCGCAGGTCAAGATCTATTATCAGATCCATGGGGACCCATTGGAGCTGAGGCCAAAGAAGCTGCTGGGGAACGAGATTGGGCACCCTCCAGGCCCGCAGGGCCCAAAGGTGCTCTGAAGGGGCCGCCCACTCAAAAATGAGGCACATGACTTTGGAAAACTCTTTAAATTGAATGGAGGTTGCTCTAGCTCTCAGAAAAGCAGGGGGGCATGGAGTCGACCCTGGAAATGACTCCAAAGAACCATGCCTCAAACGGCAATTGTTCCTTCGTCACCTCAGCCGATGGATGAGAAGTCAAACCACCCTTCGACTTCTTGTGTTATTTGTGCCTCTTACCAGAGTGTCCGATTACTTTGAGTGGGATGAGGAGGACGTGGGGCCCCTGGAATGGTCCCTGCTTGACAGGGACCGAGATCTCAGAGGAGTCGTGCAAGGCAGAGTCACATACCGGGCCGCTAGAAGCTTTAGGGACTGCTCCCTCAAAATCTTCAGTGCCATGGCCTGACTTTCAGAGCACAACTTGGTGTCCTGGTCATGCTCCAGACACCACAACACACAAGATATCGGTCCATAAATTACATGGCGCGGTGGCCGGCACACACGGTTTGAATCCTGTCTTCCTCAAAGACATCCTCAACACACTATGAGGGAAAACCTCAAAAAATCCTGTCAAAAAATATGACAGAAGGGTAGCTCTCCTCCGGATCTCTGCTAATTGACACAGATAGAAAAGAACTGACTTCAGCGCAGTGAGGTGGCATCTATATAGGTGACGTCACTTCCGACTTTGACGCGCTGAGCAGATCAATGTCACCTACCAGCGCGCTGGGGAAATTCAAAAGTAAGGAATCTGAGGCTAGAAGTCTCTATCAGATACATAAAATGCTACTATGCCATAGAATATTCTCATCTATTGACAGGATATTGTAGTACTATCATGTCCTGCCTTCTATACTTATGATTTTTTTTGTCATTCCATTTTCAGGCAAAAAAAGGCAAGATCAGCTAAAACGAGAGGAAGCTGAGAAGAAGCAGCGAGAGGAGGCAGAGCGAAAGCAGCGAGAAGAGGCAATGCGAAAACAGAAGGAGGATGCGAAGCGAGAACAAGAACGTCAGGAGAGGCTGAGGCAGATTGAAGCAGAAATGTCGAGAGAAAGCAAAAGCATTGATGAAAGACTGCAGAAAACAAAAGAGAAATTAAGAAACATGAGCCTCCAGCGAGGGCTAACCAACGAAGAAAGTTTACGCGTCATGGATTTTAGTATGGAGGATGATTCTGAACTCATTGAGATCAATGAGGTAAGGTAGACCAAACAAATCTTCTAACATCTAGTGAGTAGCCTGAAAAAAATGTGAGGAACATAATTTGAGGATGTTGGATCAAGAGGTGCACAACGTGTGAAAGTAGAGTAGAAAAGGTTGGAACTCAATCTTGAATTAAGAAGAGAAGGAGAACTGAAGGCACCAGTGGGCAGTTCATGACTGAGTAAGAAATATGCAGTGCCAATCAAGCCACCAGTGGTAGAACCAAGGCAAGTCGTTCAAACAGTGGAAACTGGAGATATGCAGTCCCAAGTAAGAGACCTATGACTGTGTGTGAGGAAGGGTGAAGAGGCACTTGCTGTTAAAGTGTGAATGTGGTGAGAACTACGAGAGAGCAATGGGAGCACAAAAGGAGGCACACCATGAGGGAGATTGGGCTAGAGAAAAAGAAAACTATCTCAACACTTTCCACCCTCCGCAGGACCCTTGGAAGCTGGCATTAGGTGAAATAGTGCCTATGCTATGAATGGCAGTAGCACTTAGTCTCTGCTCACCCACCTTCCTAAAATGACTATTATTTGACTGCCAGTCTGTAAGATAAGGAAAGCCACACTCTGCTTTGTTCTATCCTGCTGTCCAAGAATGTCCATTTTTCATTTCTTGCCTTATGGCCCAGCAGACGGTCACATGTGATAAAGATGTTGTTTGATCAACACTTATACCTTGGCCATTCTCCCTGGCTGGACTCCAGTCTTCTTGTGGGCATGGGTACCCCTCCATGACCCAAGTGGCAACCACCCTACTCACTCACCCGTTCACAATTTGTGAACCAATAAGTACAAGGACTTCATAAAACTAGATGCCTGCCATGCACAAGTGCACTGAACCGATTACCCCTGAACAAACCTTAAAACAGGGTCGGTCCAGTACCCTTTCCATCACTCATTTACTCATTCCCCAAGTGAGATCATGAAACATCCCCTTATCATGTAAAAAAGATGTCTCTACTCTTAGCTACTCAAACCTGTGGTGACCTTTATGAGAGAACGACAACTCTATGTTGATAGAACCTGAGTCTAACAGTACCTACTCTCCAACTCAAATTTTTTTACCATTCTGAACAGCTGAATACTGTAAGCCCACAGCCTCCAACCTCAAAGTCCAAGCTTCTAAAAACCTTTGTAATGGTTTAGATAACTTTTAACAGAGAATTAACACCATCTGGAAAGATGTAGTGGTTGAAAAATGTGTCTCTTCCAGATATGTTTAGGTGGCAAGCCTTCACTGACTTTTAACCCCCTTTTTACAGGCTCAGTCAGATGATGGTGTGTGGACAAACCCAAACACAGACCTCTACAAGAGAACAGTAAGGAAGGACCCAGGCCAGCAAAAATGTTGAGGATATTCTTACTTTTTATTTTGTTTTTCTAAACCAGTGCCACCAGCCAATGTGACTGAACGCTTGTAGGAGGCTGGACTGGCTTGTAGTGAGTACCAAGGGGTACTTGCACCTTGCACCAGGCCCAGTTATCCCTTATTAGTGTATAGGGTGTCTAGCAGCTTAGGCTGATAGATAATGGTAGCTTAGCAGACCAGCTTAGGCTGAACTAGGAGACGTGTGAAGCTACTACAGTACCACTTAGTGTCATGTGCACAATATCATAAGAAAACACAATACACAGTTATACTAAAAATAAAGGTACTTTATTTTTATGACAATATGCCAAAGTATCTTAGAGTGTACCCTCAGTGAGAGGATAGGAAATATACACAAGATATATATACACAATAGCAAAAATATGCAGTATAGTCTTAGAAAACAGTGCAAACAATGTATAGTTACAATAGGATGCAATGGGGAAACATAGGGATAGGGGCAACACAAACCATATACTCCAAAAGTGGAATGCGAACCACGAATGGACCCCAACCCTATGTGACCTTGTAGAGAGTCGCTGGGACTATTAGAAAATAGTGAGAGTTAGCAAAATAACCCTCCCCAAGACCCTGAAAAGTGAGTGCAAAGTGCACTAAAGTTCCCCTAAGGACAAAATAGTCGTGTTAGAGGAATAATGCAGGAAAGACACAAACCAGCAATGCAACAACTGTGGATTTCCAATCTAGGGTACCTGTGGAACAAGGGGACCAAGTCCAAAAGTCACAAGCAAGTCGGAGATGGGCAGATGCCCAGGAAATGCCAGCTGCGGGTGCAAAGAAGCTTCGACTGGACAGAAGAAGCTGAGGTTTCTGCAGGAACAAAAAGGGCTAGAGACTTCCCCTTTAGAGGACGGATCCCACTCGCCTTGGAAAATCGTACAGAAGTGTTTTCCCGCCGGAAGGACGCCAACAAGCCTTGCTAGGCGCAAATCGTGCGTTTGGCGTTTTTGGACGCTGCTGGGGCCCAGGAGGGACCAGGAGGTCGCAAATTGGACCTGAAGAGAGAGGGGACGTCGTGCAAGACAAAGAGCCCTCACTGAAGCAGGTAGCACCTGGAGAAGTGCCAGAAACAGGCACTACGAGGATGCGTGAAACAGTGCTTGCCGAAGTTGCACAAAGGAGTCCCACGTCGCCGGAGACCAACTTAGAAAGTCGTGCAATGCAGGTTAGAGTGACGTAGACCCAGGCTTGGCTGTGCACAAAGGATTTCCGCCGGAAGTGCACAGGGGCCGGAGTAGCTGCAAAGTCGCGGTTCCCAGCAATGCAGCCCAGCGAGGTGAGGCAAGGACTTACCTCCACCAAACTTGGGCTGAAGAGTCACTGGACTGTGGGGGTCACTTGGACAGAGTCGCTGGATTCGAGGGACCTCGCTCATCGTGCTGAGAGGAGACCCAAGGGACCGGTAATGCAGCTTTTTGGTGCCTGCGGTTGCAGGGGGAAGATTCCGTCGACCCACGGGAGATTTCTTCGGAGCTTCTGGTGCAGAGAGGAGGCAGACTACCCCCACAGCATGCACAAGCAGGAAATCAGTCGAGAAGGCGGCAGGATCAGCGTTACAGAGTTGCAGTAGTCGTCTTTGCTACTATGTTGCAGGTTTGCAGGCATCCAGCGCGGTCAGCGGTCGATTCCTTATCAGAAGGTGAAGAGGGAGATGCAGAGGAACTCGGATGAGCTCTTGCATTCATTATCTAAAGTTTCCCCAGAGACAGAGACCCTAAATAGCCAGAAAAGAGGGTTTGGCTACCTAGGAGAGAGGATAGGCTAGCAACACCTGAAGGAGTCTATCACAAGGAGTCTCTGACGTCACCTGGTGGCACTGGCCACTCAGAGCAGTCCAGTGTGCCAGCAGTACCTCTGTTTCCAAGATGGCAGAGGTCTGGAGCACACTGGAGGAGCTCTGGACACCTCCCAGGGGAGGTGCAGGTCAGGGGAGTGGTCACTCCCCTTTCCTTTGTCCAGTTTCGCGCCAGAGCAGGGGCTAAGGGGTCCCTGAACCGGTGTAGACTGGCTTATGCAGAATTGGGCACATCTGTGCCCAACAAAGCATTTCCAGAGGCTGGGGGAGGCTACTCCTCCCCTGCCTTCACACCATTTTCCAAAGGGAGAGGGTGTCACACCCTCTCTCAGAGGAAGTTCTTTGTTCTGCCATCCTGGGCCAGGCCTGGCTGGACCCCAGGAGGGCAGCTGCCTGTCTGAGGGGTTGGCAGCAGCAGCAGCTGCAGTGAAACCCCAGGAAGGGCAGTTTGGCAGTACCAGGGTCTGTGCTACAGACCACTGGGATCATGGGATTGTGCCAACTATGCCAGGATGGTATAGAGGGGGCAATTCCATGATCATAGACATGTTACATGGCCATATTCGGAGTTACCATGGTGAAGCTACATATAGGTAGTGACCTATATGTAGTGCACGCGTGTAATGGTGTCCCCGCACTCACAAAGTTCAGGGAATTGGCTCTGAACAATGTGGGGGCACCTTGGCTAGTGCCAGGGTGCCCTCACACTAAGTAACTTTGCACCTAACCTTTACCAGGTAAAGGTTAGACATATAGGTGACTTATAAGTTACTTAAGTGCAGTGTAAAATGGCTGTGAAATAACGTGGACGTTATTTCACTCAGGCTGCAGTGGCAGGCCTGTGTAAGAATTGTCAGAGCTCCCTATGGGTGGCAAAAGAAATGCTGCAGCCCATAGGGATCTCCTGGAACCCCAATACACTGGGTACCTCAGTACCATATACTAGGGAATTATAAGGGTGTTCCAGTAAGCCAATGTAAATTGGTAAAAATGGTCACTAGCCTGTTAGTGACAATTTGGAAAGAAATGAGAGAGCATAACCACTGAGGTTCTGATTAGCAGAGCCTCAGTGAGACAGTTAGTCACTACACAGGTAACACATTCAGGCACACTTATGAGCACTGGGGCCCTGGGTTACCAGGGTCCCAGTGACACATACAACTAAAACAACATATATACAGTGAAAAATGGGGGTAACATGCCAGGCAAGATGGTACTTTCCTACACAACCCCCCCCCAAACGAAGGACAATAAGACTAGCCATGACCTGATGAGTCTTCATTGTCTAAGTGGAAATATCTGGAGAGTCCATCTGCATTGGAGTGGCTACTCCCAGGTCTATGTTCCACTGTATAGTCCATTCCCTGTAGCGATATGGACCACCTCAACAATTTAGGATTTTCACCTTTCATTTGTTTTAGCCAAAGTAGAGGTTTGTGGTCTGTCTGAACAATGAAGTGAGTGCCAAACAGGTATGGCCTCAACTTCTTCAGAGCCCAGACCACAGCAAAGGCCTCCCTCTCAATGGCAGACCAACGCTTTTCTCTAGGGGTCAACCTCCTACTAATAAAAGCAACAGGTTGATCCTGGCCCTCAGAATTAAGTTGTGATAGGACTGCCCCTACTCCTAATTCAGATGCATCAGTTTGGACATAGAATTTTTTAGAGTAACAAGGGCTTTTCAGGACAGGTGCAGAGCACATGGCCTGCTTCAGCTCCTCAAAAGCTTTCTGACAGCTTGCTGTCCATAATACCTTTTTAGGCATTTTCTTGGATGTGAGGTCATTAAGAGGGGCTGCAATGGAGCCATAGTTCTTAATGAACCTCCTGTAATACCCAGTGAGGCCTAGGAAGGCTCTCACCTGAGTCTGAGTGGTAGGGGGAACCCAATCAATGATAGTTTGGATTTTCCCCTGAAGTGGTGCAATCTGTTCCCCACCAACAAGGTGTCCCAGATAAACCACCTTACCCTGCCCTATCTGGCACTTTGAAGCCTTGATAGTGAGGCCTGCCTTTTGCAGGCCCTCCAAAACTTTCCATAGGTGGACCAGGTGATCATCCCAGCTGGAGCTAAAGACAGCTATATCGTCCAAATATGTTGCACTGAAAGCTTCCAGCCCTTGCAGGACTGTGTTCACCAACCTCTGAAAAGTGGCAGGTGCATTTTTCAAACCAAAAGGCATTACAGTAAACTGGTAATGTCCTCCAATGGTAGAAAATGCAGTCTTAGATTTAGCATCTTCTGATAATTTGATCTGCCAATACCCTGCAGTCAAATCAAAAGTGCTTAGATACTTGGCAGATGCCAGTGTATCTATAAGCTCATCTGCCCTGGGTATAGGGTGAGCATCAGTTTTGGTTACCAAGTTGAGACCTCTATAGTCTACACAAAACCGCATTTCCTTCTTTCCATCTTTAGAATTGGGTTTTGGTACCAGTACCACAGGAGAAGCCCATGGACTGTCAGAGTGCTCAACCACTCCTAGTTCCAACATTTTCTGAACTTCTTGCTTTATGCAGTCCCTGACATGGTCAGGCTGCCTATAGATCTTACTTTTGACAGGTAAACTGTCTCCAGTATCTATAGTGTGCTCACACCAAGAAGTGGTGCCTGGCACAGTAGAGAAGAGTTCTGAAAATTGTCCTAGGAGATTTATGCAATTATCTTTCTTCTCAGCAGTAAGACAATCAGCCAAAACTACCCCTTCCACAAGAGCATCTTGTTCTGTGGAAGAGAAGAGATCAGGTAGAGGATCACTGTCTTCTTCCTGTCCCTCATCAGTTGCCATGAGCAGGGTGAGATCAGCCCTGTCATAGTAGGGTTTCAGGCGGTTGACATGGAGCACCCTAAGGGGACTCCTGGCAGTGCCTAAGTCAACCAAGTAGGTGACTTCACCCTTCTTTTCAACAATTGTGTGGGGTCCACTCCACTTATCTTGGAGTGCTCTTGGGGCCACAGGCTCCAAGACCCACACTTTCTGCCCTGGTTGGTACTGAACCAAAACAGCCTTCTGTTCATGCCATTGCTTCTGGAGCTCTTGGCTGGCCTGAAGGTTTTTACTGGCCTTTTTCATGTACTCAGCCATCCTTGATCTGAGGCCAAGTACATAATCCACAATATCCTGCTTAGGAGCTTTTAAAGGTTGTTCCCAACCCTCCTTTACAAGTGTGAGTGGACCCCTAACAGGGTGTCCAAAAAGAAGTTCAAAGGGGCTGAAGCCCACTCCTTTCTGGGGTACCTCCCTGTAGGCAAAAAGGAGGCATGGTAGAAGGATATCCCATCTCCTGCGGAGTTTTTCAGGGAGACCCATAATCATGCCTTTGAGAGTTTTATTAAATCTCTCCACCAGTCCATTTGTTTGTGGATGATAGGGTGTTGTGAACTTGTACGTTACACCACACTCCTTCCACATGGCCTTTAAGTATGCAGACATCAAATTGCTTCCTCTGTCTGATACTACTTCCTTTGGGAAGCCCACCCTGGAAAATATTCCCAGGAGGGCCTTTGCCACTGCAGGAGCTGTAGTGGTCCTTAAAGGAATTGCTTCAGGGTATCTTGTGGCATGGTCCACTACCACCAAGATAAACCTATTGCCTGAAGCAGTAGGAGGGTCAAGGGGGCCAACTATGTCAACCCCTACCCTTTCAAAGGGAACCACAGGCAGTGGGATAAGGGGTGCCTTTGGAGTGCCACCTGTCTTGCCACTGGCTTGACAGGTTTCACAGGACTTACAAAATTCCTTTGTGTCCTCAGACATCCTAGGCCAATGAAACAGGGGAACAAGCCTGCCCCAAGTTTTCATTTGTCCTAGATGCCCAGCTAAGGGAATGTCATGTGCCAGTGTTAGGAGGAACTTTCTGTACTCCTGAGGAATCACTAATCTCCTGGCAGCTCCAGGTTTAGGATCCTTATGCTCAGTGTACAAGAGGTTGTCCTCCCAGTAAACTCTGTGAGAGTCACTGACATCCCCATTAGCCTGTTTGACAGCTTGCTGTCTGAGACCCTCTAATGTGGGACAGGTTTGCTGTGCCACACTCAGCTCCTCTCTGGCAGGCCCCCCTTCACCCAAAAGCTCAGCAGTGTCTGCTTCCAGCTCTTCTGGTGTAGGTTCTGCACAGGGAGGGAATTCTTCTTCCTCAGAAGTAGAATCCACTGTAGAGGGAGGGATAGTAGGAAGTGGTTTGCTTCTACTAACCCTAGCTTTAGGGAGCACTTGGTCCATTGTTCCAGGATCCAAGCTTCCCTGTCCTTTTTGCTTTTTGGCCTGAGCCCTTGTCAAAGCAAAAATATGCCCTGGGATGCCCAGCATTGCTGCATGGGCCTCCAACTCCACATCTGACCAAGCTGATGTCTCCAAATCATTCCCTAATAGACAGTCTACAGGTAAATCTGAAGCTACCACAACTTTCTTTGGACCAGTTACCCCCCCCCCCCAGTTGAGATTTACAACAGCCATGGGGTGGCTTTGTGTTATGTTGTGAGCATCGGTTACTTGGTACTGGTGTCCAAGTATGTGTTGTTCAGGGTGCACCAGTTTCTCAATCACCATTGTGACACTGGCACCTGTGTCCCTGTAGGCCTGGACCTCAACACCATTTATTAGGGTTAGTTGCTTGTACTTCTCCAAGTTATGGGGGCAAGCAACCAAAGTGGCTAAATCAATAGCCCCTTCAGAGACTAAAGTAGCCTCTGTGGTCTCCCTAATCAGACCAACCCCAACTAAATTACCAAAAGTGAGCCCAGCTACTCCCTTGGATTGGCTATTAGTAGGTTTGCTCCCACCACCACTGCTATTAGTAGGGACACTAGGTGTAGCAGTAGGGGTTGTAGTGGTAGGAGCTGTGGTGCCTTTCTTTGGACAACTGGGATCTGTTGTCCAATGGCCTTTTATTTTACATAAATAGCACCATGGTTTCTTTTCCTTGTTCTGAATAAAGGAGGATTTGGACCCACCACCCCCACCAGAGTGTTTTTGTGGGCCTGATGAAGACTCATTTTTAGATTTGTCCCCACCCTTGTCAGAAGACTTACCATCCTTCTTTTTGTTGCCATCTTTGTCACCCCCTGTATGAACTTTTCTGTTCACTCTTGTTCTGACCCATTTGTCTGCCTTCTTTCCCAATTCTTGGGGAGAGGTCAGATCAGAGTCCACCAAGTACTGGTGCAACAAATCAGACACACAATTATTAAGAATATGCTCTCTCAGGATCAAGTTATACAGGCTGTCATAATCAGTAACTTTACTGCCATGTAACCACCCCTCCAAGGCCTTCACTGCCTGGTCAATGAAATCAACCCAGTCTTGTGAAGACTCCTTTTTGGTCTCTCTGAACTTTATCCTGTACTGTTCAGTGGTTAAGCCATAACCATCCAGGAGTGCATTCTTAAGAACTTGGAAATTATTAGCATCATTTTCTTTCACAGTAAGGAGCCTATCCCTACCTTTTCCACTAAATGATAGCCATAGGATAGCAGCCCACTGCCTTTGAGGGACATCCTGTACAACACAGGCCCTCTCAAGTGCAGCAAACCACTTGTTAATGTCATCCCCCTCCTTGTAAGGGGGAACTATCTTGTGCAGATTCCTGGAATCATGCTCTTTTGCAGGATGACTATGGGGAATACTGCTGCTGCCACCATGGGTATCTAAACCCAACTTCTGTCTTTCCTTCTCTAATTCAAAAGACTGTCTATCCAAATCCAGCTGTTGCTTTTTAAGCTTCAGTCTGGTTTGTTCCACCCTCAACTTATTGAGTTCCCTCTCTAACATTCTGTCATCAGGGTTGGTGGGAGGGACATTTCTAGAAACAGAGCTATGATGGGAATGAAAGAAGGAGACCTGTCCCTTACAGAAGCCAACTTAACAGCTTGGTTTACAGAAACATTACTACCAGTATGGTGAGAATAAATGCTTTTGCTATGATGTGAGACAACACTATTTATTTGGTGTGGCTCATCATCATTACCATCTATGCTAGATTGTCTAGTAATGGGCAGGCTAGGAAGTTTCTTCCCTGAATCTTTTCCTGGGGGAGTCCCTGAATCAGATTGGGAACTATTAGGTACTTTTTCAACAGATGGGGCACCTATGGCCTTATCCTGTTCTCTAAGCATGTTAAGTAACAGTTCCATGGCAGGATTCTTCCCTACACTCAAACCTCTCTCTATACAGAGACTCCTTGCTCTTTTCCAGCTAAGGTTGTCATATGCAAGTTTGGACAGATCAACACTTTGGCCTGTGCCAGACATTTTTTTGAGAGAGTTAAAGTGATAGAAAAAGAGAAAAAAGTTTTCAGAACTTTTTGGAAAGACAGAAAAACTTTTTAAACTTTTAAGAACTTTTTGAAAGTTTAGAAGTACTTTTCAGCACTTAGAAAAGAGTGAAAAGAGGAAATGCAAAACTTTTTGGCTATGTGTATATACACTGACCTTGTTTTGTATATTTTTCTCTTATGAAAAGTACAATGACAAGAGTGGTAAGTAGTCTCAAGCACTTATCCCACCACTGCACAACCAATGTAGGAGGCTGGACTGGCTTGTAGTGAGTACCAAGGGGTACTTGCACCTTGCACCAGGCCCAGTTATCCCTTATTAGTGTATAGGGTGTCTAGCAGCTTAGGCTGATAGATAATGGTAGCTTAGCAGAGCAGCTTAGGCTGAACTAGGAGACGTGTGAAGCTACTACAGTACCACTTAGTGTCATATGCACAATATCATAAGAAAACACAATACACAGTTATACTAAAAATAAAGGTACTTTATTTTTATGACAATATGCCAAAGTATCTTAGAGTGTACCCTCAGTGAGAGGATAGGAAATATACACAAGATATATATACACAATAGCAAAAATATGCAGTATAGTCTTAGAAAACAGTGCAAACAATGTATAGTTACAATAGGATGCAATGGGGAAACATAGGGATAGGGGCAACACAAACCATATACTCCAAAAGTGGAATGCGAACCACGAATGGACCCCAACCCTATGTGACCTTGTAGAGAGTCGCTGGGACTATTAGAAAATAGTGAGAGTTAGCAAAATAACCCTCCCCAAGACCCTGAAAAGTGAGTGCAAAGTGCACTAAAGTTCCCCTAAGGACAAAATAGTCGTGTTAGAGGAATAATGCAGGAAAGACACAAACCAGCAATGCAACAACTGTGGATTTCCAATCTAGGGTACCTGTGGAACAAGGGGACCAAGTCCAAAAGTCACAAGCAAGTCGGAGATGGGCAGATGCCCAGGAAATGCCAGCTGCGGGTGCAAAGAAGCTTCGACTGGACAGAAGTAGCTGAGGTTTCTGCAGGAACGAAAAGGGCTAGAGACTTCCCCTTTGGTGGACGGATCCCGCTTGCCCTGGAAAGTCGTGCAGAAGTGTTTTCCCGCCGGAAAGACGCCAATAAGCCTTGCTAGTTGCAAATCATGCGTTTAGAGTTTTTGGACGCTGCCGGGGCCCAGGAGGGACCAGGAGGTCGCAAATTGGACCTGAAGAGAGAAGTGACGTCGAGCAAGACAAAGAGCCCTCACTAAAGCAGGTAGCACCCGGAAAAGTGCCAGAAACAGGCACTACGAGGATGCGTAAAACGGTGCTCGCCGAAGTTGCACAAAGGAGTCCCACGTCGCCGGAGACCAACTTAGAAAGACATGCAATGCAGGTTTGAGTGCCGTGGACCCAGGCTTGGCTGTGCACGAAGGATTTCCACCGGAAGTGCACAGGGGCCGGAGTAGCTGCAAAGTCGCGGTTCCCAGCAATGCAGCCCAGCGAGGTGAGGCAAGGACTTACCTCCACAAAACTTGGGCTGAAGAGTCACCGGACTGTGGGGGTCACTTGGACAGAGTCGCTGGATTCGAGGGACCTCGCTCGTCGTGCTGAGAGGAGACCCAAGGGACCGGTTATGCAGCTTTTTGGTGCCTGCGGTTGCAGGGGGAAGATTCCGTCGACCCACGGGAGATTTCTTCGGAGCTTCTGGTGCAGAGAGGAGGCAGACTACCCCCACAGCATGCACAAGCTGGAAATCAGTCGAGAAGGCGGCAGGATCAGCGTTACAGAGTTGCAGTAGTCGTCTTTGCTACTATGTTGCAGGTTTGCAGGCTTCCAGCGCGGTCAGCGGTCGATTCCTTATCAGAAGGTGAAGAGGGAGATGCAGAGGAACTCAGATGAGCTCTTGCATTCGTTATCTAAAGTTTCCCTAGAGACAGAGACCCTAAATAGCCAGAAAAGAGGGTTTGGCTACCTAGGAGAGAGGATAGGCTAGCAACACCTGAAGGAGCCTATCACAAGGAGTCTCTGACGTCACCTGGTGGCACTGGCCACTCAGAGCAGTCCAGTGTGCCAGCAGCACCTCTGTTTCCAAGATGGCAGAGGTCTGGAGCACACTGGAGGAGCTCTGGACACCTCCCAGGGGAGGTGCAGGTCAGGGGAGTGGTCACTCCCCTTTCCTTTGTCCAGTTTCGCGCCAGAGCAGGGGCTAAGGGGTCCCTGAACCGGTGTAGACTGGCTTATGCAGAATTGGGCAAATCTGTGCCCAACAAAGCATTTCCAGAGGCTGGGGGAGGCTACTCCTCCCCTGCCTTCACACCATTTTCCAAAGGGAGAGGGTGTCACACCCTCTCTCAGAGGAAGTTCTTTGTTCTGCCATCCTGGGCCAGGCCTGGCTGGACCCCAGGAGGGCAGCTGCCTGTCTGAGGGGTTGGCAGCAGCAGCAGCTGCAGTGAAACCCCAGGAAGGGCAGTTTGGCAGTACCAGGGTCTGTGCTACAGACCACTGGGATCATGGGATTGTGCCAACTATGCCAGGATGGCATAGAGGGGGCAATTCCATGATCATAGACATGTTACATGGCCATATTCGGAGTTACCATGGTGAAGCTACATATAGGTAGTGACCTATATGTAGTGCACGCGTGTAATGGTGTCCCCGCACTCACAAAGTTCAGGGAATTGGCTCTGAACAATGTGGGGGCACCTTGGCTAGTGCCAGGGTGCCCTCACACTAAGTAACTTTGCACCTAACCTTTACCAGGTAAAGTTTAGACATAGGTGACTTATAAGTTACTTAAGTGCAGTGTAAAATGGCTGTGAAATAACGTGGACGTTATTTCACTCAGGCTGCAGTGGCAGGCCTGTGTAAGAATTGTCAGAGCTCCCTATGGGTGGCAAAAGAAATGCTGCAGCCCATAGGGATCCCCCGGAACCCCAATACCCTGGGTACCTCAGTACCATATACTAGGGAATTATAAGGGTGTTCCAGTAAGCCAATGTAAATTGGTAAAAATGGTCACTAGCCTGTTAGTGACAATTTGGAAAGAAATGAGAGAGCATAACCACTGAGGTTCTGATTAGCAGAGCCTCAGTGAGACAGTTAGTCACTACACAGGTAACACATTCAGGCACACTTATGAGCACAGGGGCCCTGGGTTACCAGGGTCCCAGTGACACATCCAACTAAAACAACATATATACAGTGAAAAATGGGGGTAACATGCCAGGCAAGATGGTACTTTCCTACAACGCTTGACGTTCTTTATATTTAAATCAGTAATTCAGGAGGAAAGGGCAGGAGGCTGTGTAATGACATCAGTGGTAGGTCAAGCAGTAACTTCTGTAATGTGACAAAGGAGAAGGACAAGAAGCATTGGTCTGGTCACAGCCCCTTTGTCGTGAGCCACAACTTATGGGTAGAGATACAGTCAAGTTAGCGCGACCATAGCTAATCCATCTACTGAAGAAACCATCTCTGCCAACCTCCTTCAGATGTCCCGCCCGACATTTCCTTCAAAACTGAATGAGCTGAGGGACCACTGCTCCGCTCAACTATAAGCCTCAAAAAATCTTTTTTTGAATGCAACAAATGTCATTAAAATGAACAAAGCAGAGATACCTAGGAAACAGATGTGCTCAAAGTCTGAGCCTATGTAATCAATGAGTTTTCATGATCTTAAAACACCTTAAACATTCAAATACAAAATATGTAACTAGATTGCACATAAATTATACCAAATAGGTAAACAGAAAATAAGTATTAGCAGACATCAACGCCACACTGAATCACCATCAGGAAAAAAATATAAATTAATATCCAAACATATTAAATAATTTCTTACATTTGTAGTTAAATAAAATCATTTAATCTCAGAAACTGAAAGATTTGTTCCTGCTGTGATCTCAACGGTAGGTTTGTGTAGGGACATACCTTGTGTCATTGCGTATCAGAAGTTCATAAGTGTCCTAGTACTGTGGCCCTCGTTACGAGTCTGGCGGTTTTCAGACCGCCAGACTCACAGTCCTACTGCCGATTGGCCGGTGGTGTGCACTACGACATTACGAGTGTGGCGGTTTGACATGTGCCAAACCTCCACTTTCCTATTCCTACCGCCAGGGTGGTGGGACCGCCGAGCTGGACATAAGCATCTCCAAACCGGCAGTCTACCTAAGACCGCCGGCGGTATTACGAGTCCCCTTTCCAACAGGGTTATCGTTGCAGTTCCACCGCCACGAAAACCCTGGTGGAAAGGCCACCGGCAACAGGAATTTGCATTTCTGTCACTGGTAGATGACTCCCCCACCCCCGCAATCAAGAGCCCCCCACCTCCCTTCCCTTACAACATTCTCAACTCCCTTATCACTGTAGTGACCCCCCACCCTCCCGTACCCCGTACTTACCCCCTCATACACGCACACACCCAAATGCACACACTTCGATACACTGACACACATCACCCACACGCACACCCTGACACTCACTCACTCACAATACCATTACACTCGCACACGCACACACACAACACCCCCCCATAATCCATGCACACACTCACAAGCGCACACACACAAAAGCCCCCTCCCCTTTCGGACGGTCACCTTACCTGGTCGTTGAAGTGGTCATCCAGGAGGGAATGGGTCTTGGCGCTTGCACTGCACCAGCGCCACGTCTACACAACACTGCCATGCCGTTTTTCGAAGGGAAATATGGTGGGCGATGTTTTGTTGGTGTGGCGGTGTCAGCAGTGCAACAGCCACTAGACCGCCGACCGCCAGTGTGACTGCTGGCGGTTTTCCACCAGCAGTTGTAATATGGCGGTCTGAGGACCGCCATGCTGGAAGTCTTTTGGCGTCTGCCAGCATGGCGGTCGGCGGTCTTCCCCGCAGAAGTGGTAATGAGCACCTGTATCTTGATCCCCACCAGAGTGGCTACTGGCGCCTGGAGCAAAGACAGAATGCATTTCCCTGGTGGGTTGCAGCCATGGAAGATTTGAGACTCTATCCTGTTCCCAAGAGCCTACGGCATCAGGAGCAGCAGGGATGAAGTGAAAAGAGGATGGAGAAAGAGATCGACAGAAAAAGAGAGAGAGAGAAAAAGAGCAAGAACGAGAAAATAAATCAAGAGTGGGGCTGGGCTGAATATTTTGTCAAGGGTTGCGTTCGGTTCCCACCTCAATCCTGAAAGTAGTGCATGGAATAAAAGTGACGGAGATCTAAGGAATGTAAAGTTATCTTTCATCAACAAGCATATTTTCCAGCTGAGGAATCTCTGCTGGAGGAGATGTCACTACAGTTTTGCTGCTATTAGTAAAGGGATAATGCTGAAGGATAAATAACACTTTACTACCAGTGGCACAGTCAGGGATGGGATACTTGTTGTAACTTTTAAAATCTGATTCCCCAAGCATCGAAATTAAACAGATGTCATAATATTCATTGGTTACAAGTTGAGCCCTTTAAACATACAGACTTTGGGCCTTTCTGTGTCAAAATGCCCGTGCACTGGTATTTACCAGGAATTTTCGTTCAGTAAATTTGGGCAGATTTAAGCTGTCAAACTTTACCTGGGGAAAATTATGTAAGATGTGCTAATCACCACAAAACTACAGGTGGGGTTAGAGGTACTAGGATATAGGCGGAGATAACTGTCCTGAGTAAAGATTGGAGTAGAAGTACTGGGGTATAGATGGGAGTTGAGGTACTGGAGTATAAGTAGAAGTAATGGTATTAGGACATAGGTAGCGGGAAGGTTTTACCGGGTATAGGTAGCATAGAGGGACTAGGGCATAGGTATTAGAAGAGTTACAAGTGTATAAGTAAGACATACGGACTAGGGACTAGGATATAGGTATTCAAAGAGTTACAAGGGTATAAGTAAGACATAGGGAGAAGGGTATAGGTCTTAACGGAGTTACAAGGGTATATGTAAGACATAGGGAGTAGGGTATAGGTATTAGAAGAGTCACCAGGGTATAAGTAAGACTTAGGGACAAGGGTATAGGTATTAGAAGAGTCACAAGGGTATAAGTAAGAGATAGGGACTAGGGTATAAGTTGTAAAGGAGTTACAAGGGTATAAGTAAGACTTAGGGTTAAGGGTATAGGCATTAGAAGAGTTACAAGGGTCTAAGTAAGACATAGGGTTAAGGGTATAGGTATTCAAAGAGTTACAAGGGTATAAGTAAGACATAGGGACAAGGGTATAGGTCTTAACAGAGTTACAAGGGTATAAGTAAGACATAAGGTGTAGGGTATAGGTATTAGAAGAGTCACAAGAGTATAAGTAAGAGATAGGGACTAGGGTATAACTATTAGAAGAGTTACAAGGGTACAGGTATTAGAAGAGTTACAAGGGTACGAGGAAGACATAGGGACTAGGGTATAGGTATTAGAAGAGTTACCAGGGTATAAGGAAGACATAGGGACTAGGGTATAGGTATTAGAAGAGTTACCATGGTATAAGTAAGACATAGAGATTAGGGTATAGGTATTAGAACAGTTGCAAGGGTATAAGTAACACATAGGGACAAGGGTATAGGTATTAGAAGAGTCACAGGGGTATAAGTAAGAGATAGGGACTAGGGTACAGGTTGTAAAGGAGTTACAAGGGTATAAGTAAGACATAGGGACAAGGGTATAGGTCTTAACAGAGTTACAAGGTATAAGTAAGACATAAGGTGTAGGGTATAGGTATTAGAAGAGTCACAAGAGTAGAAGTAAGAGATAGGGACTAGGGTATAAGTATTAGAAGAGTTACAAGGGTACAGGTATTAGAAGAGTTACAAGGGTATGAGGATGACATAGGGACTAGTGTATAGGTATTAGAAGAGTTACCGGGGTATAAGGAAGACATAGGGACTAGGGTATAGGTATTAGAAGAGTTACCATGGTATAAGTAAGACATAGGGATTAGGGTATAGGTATTAGAAGAGTTGCAAGGGTATAAGTAAGACATAGGGACTAGGGTACAGTATTAGAAGAGTTACAAGGGTGTAAGTAAGACATGGGGACTAGGGTATAGGTATTAGAAGAGTTACAAGAGTATAAGGATGACATAGGCACTAGGGTGTAGGTGTTAAACTAGTTACAAGGGTATAGATATTAGGAGAGTTACAAGAGTATAAGGAAGACATAGGGGCTAGGGTATAGGTATTGAAAGAGTTGCAAGGGTATAAGTATGACATAGGGACTGGGGTATAGGTATTAGAAGAGTTACAATAGTATAAGTAAGACATAGGGACAAGGGTATAGGTATTAGAAGAGTTACAAGGATATAGGTATTAGAAGAGTTACAAGGGTATAAGGAAGACATAGGGACAAAGGTATAGGTATTACAGGAGTTACAAGGGTATAAGTAAGAGATAGGGACTAGGGTATAGGTATTAGAAGAATGACAAGGGTATAAGAAAGACATAAGGGTTAGGGTATAGGTATTAGAAGATTTTCAAGAGTATAAGTGAGACATAAGGACTAGGGTATAGGTATTAGAAGAGTTACAAGGTTATAAGTAAGACCTAGGGACAAAGGTATAGGTATTAGAGGAGTTACAATGGTATAAGTAAGAGATAGGGACTAGGATATAGGTTTTGGAGGAGTTACAAGGGTATAAGTAAGAGATAGGGATTAGGGTATGGGTTTTAAAGAAGCTACAATGGTATAAGGAAGAGATATGGACTAGGTTATAGGTATTAGAAGAGTTACAAGAGTATACGTAAGCCATAGGGACTAGGGTATAGGCATTAGAAGAATTACAAGGGTATAAGTAAGACATGGGGACTAGGGTACAGTATTAGAAGAGTTACAAGGGTGTAAGTAAGACATAGGGACAAGGGTATCGGTATTAGAAGAGTCACAATGGTATAAGGAAGACATAGGTACTACAGTACAGGCAGTGGAAGAGTTATAGGATGTAGGTACTGCAGAGATCCTATTGTGTGAGTAGGATAGAGGTTTTTATATGCCTGTATGGATAAGTGCAGAAGTCATAGGTATAGGCATGAGAACAGATATGCATACAAAATACAGAGCACACATAAAGAGTCCTAATGAAATAACAGGGAGCAGCTGTCAGCCCATTGTTGTTGTTTATAGAACTTTATTCTTTATCAATCTTGCATCACATTTAGCATCCTAATGAACAGTCAGCCGGCACACGTTTCATCATAACTATTTTTTCAGGGCTGCAAGAATGCTATAAGAATTCTCTAAGTCAATTTGCTTTGATGACAAAGGGATGCAAGAAATAACTTGTGCCAAACACCTACCCCATGTGTTGAGTGTGTTGAGTGACAACCACTCAAAGAAAATGAGCAGCAGAGTTGTGATAAGTGGGGAAGTTTCAATCACAGTATCCAGTTAAAACACAATTGAACATTAAATAATGGTCATGCAGGGGTACACACCACTTTATGTGGCCAATTCCACACATTGGCATGCCCAGTGTGAGAAGCAGTGCAAGAAACAATTCCCAACACCAAAAGCCCAACGAATGAGAGTAAAAATGTGTGTATAGCAGAAAACGAGACAAGAAAACATAAAGAAGTGGCAAAAAGGTTGAAAAGATACAAGCATACCCCAGAGAAGCAAAGAAAATGAAGGGTGAATATATTGTGAAAGTTCGTAGGCTAGCCATACCTAGTGTAACTGAGCAGGGCCTGTCAGGTAAGTAGGCTGTGGAGCATGTGTTCAAATATACTGAAAATTAACAATCTTGAGATTATTAAACCCAGGAACACCAAATTCAGGACCTAGTAAACACGAGACAACCACCAGTATCAAAGTTGTCTGCCTCTCATTAGAAATGGGGAAAATATTCAGTACTTCCTCCTTGCATCAGCAACTCTGACTAACTAAGTAAAAAATCAAATTGGAGTGCATCCAAAAGCTGAATATCTGAACCTGTCGTAGAGTGTAGAGGAGCAATGATATAGCTTGGTAAGGGGCACTGGGCTGCAGTCAGATATAGGGGATGAGGCACAAGGATATGGGCAGGATGCAGGTACTAGGCTATTATCAGGACAAGTGCTAGTTATAGTCATGAGAAGATGTACTGGAGTACAGAGTGAAAGAGGCTCAGAGGTATAGGTAGGACAGAGGCTCGATACAGTAGTATCTGGGTAGGATAGAGGATAGAGTAGAATCTGGATAAGATAGAATCTGTATAAAAGAGTAGAACTGGATAGGATACAGTAGAATCTGGATAGGATAGATGATAGAATAGAATCTGGATAGGACAGAGGATAGAGTAGAATCTGGATAGGATACAGTAGAATCTGGATAGGGTAGAGGATAGAATAGAATCTGGATAAGATAGAGTAGAATCTGCATAGGATAGAATCTGGGTAAAATAGGGTAGAATCTGGATGGGATATAATCTGGATAGGATACATTAGAATCTGGATGGGATAGAATCTGGATAGGATAGAATAGAATCTGGATAGGATGGAGTCTGGATAGGATACAGTAGAATCTGGATGGGATAAAGTAGAATGTGGATAGGATAGCACCTGGATGGGATAGAGTAGAATCTGGATAGAGTAGAATCTGGATGGGATAGAGTGGAATCTGGATAGGATACAGTAGAATCTGGATGGGATAAAGTAGAATGTGGATAGGATAGCACCTGGATGGGATAGAGTAGAATCTGGATAGAGTGGAATCTGGATGGGATAGAGTGGAATCTGGATAGGATACAGTAGAATCTGGATGGGATATAATCTGGATAGGATACATTAGAATCTGAATGGGATAGAATCTGGATAGGATAGAATAGAATCTGGATAGGATGGAGTCTGGATAGGATACAGTAGAATCTGGATGGGATAAAGTAGAATGTGGATAGGATAGCACCTGGATAGGATAGAGTAGAATCTGGATAGAGTAGAATCTGGATGGGATAGAGTGGAATCTGGATAGAGTAGAATCTGGATGGGATAGAGTGGAATCTGGATAGGATACAGTAGAATCTGGATGGGATAAAGTAGAATGTGGATAGGATAGCACCTGGATGGGATAGAGTAGAATCTGGATAGAGTAGAATCTGGATGGGATAGAGTGGAATCTGGATAGAGTAGAATCTGGATGGGATAGAGTGGAATCTGGATAGGATACAGTAGAATATGGATGGGATAAAGTAGAATGTGGATAGGATAGCACCTGGATAGGATAGAGTAGAATCTGGATAGAGTAGAATCTGGATGGGATAGAGTAGAATCTGGATAGAGTAGAATCTGGATGGGATAGAGTGGAATCTGGATAGAGTAGAATCTGGATGGGATAGAGTGGAATCTGGATAGGATACAGTAGAATCTGGATGGGATAAAGTAGAATGTGGATAGGATAGCACCTGGATGGGATAGAGTAGAATCTGGATAGAGTAGAATCTGGATAGTATAGAGTGGAATCTGGATAAGATACAGTAGAATCTGGACGGGATGAAGTAGAATCTGGATAGAATAGAATCTGAATAGCATAGAGCAGAATCTAGGCACATGACAAAGGAGCGCATACTAATATTTCACGCAATGCAGGGACGCAAGCATTGTTGCTTCACTGCCCTGCATGAACTTGAAAGAGAAGAAATACTCCATAGTTACAAAGATGTGGCACATTTCTGCTCTCTCCTTGTGCTGTGCACTCTGTGCGTGCAGAGTGCAGCACACATGGGAAGAGAAAGTAAAGAGTAGAAATAAAGATTTTTCTCCTCATTATGCCTCACTTGGGAAGGCATAGCATTTTGACCCATTTCTAGGTTTACTACCTTTAGAAAAATCTCAAAATGTGCTAAAATCCATGGGTGGTTGCATGGGAATGTTCACGCTCCACCCAAGGAACACCTCTCAAGTTGAAATGTAATGTGACGCAGCCGAAGCAGCTGCTTTGTGTGACTTCAGGAAATCACCCTGTGCACGTCTTTGTAGATATTAGTGACACTTTTGCATTGCCCTTGCGTCATTGCCCTGGAGTGATGCAAGGACCACACAAAGACTTCACAAATCTGGGTCAGAGAAGTGATGAGCTGAATGACCTCTAATTGTTCTCAAAGACGTTGAAGGTGCTAAGTGGGTACCAGTATGTCTAAAGGCACATGGTGGTTAGATTCCAAGACTTTGAGGGCTGATATGTCACAAATGGGTGGTCGCAGTCAAGATGTTCACCCATGGAGGGCACCCTTCCACAAGACCATGGAATAACCCTGGCAGGGACTTGTAAGACTCATACGTAATGCAGTCGTGGGACTAAATAAGGGATTTTGGTGGCATTCCTGTTTCAAGGAAACTATTACAAAATTAGAGTTTTCGATATGGGGTACCTATTCTGGAGGAGGTAGCAATGAGGAAGGAGGAATCCGAGTGATGTAGACTACCCATAAGTAATCTAAACATCATAGTGATAGGTAAGTGTATTCAGGTCAGCAAAGTGAATAACTTCTTATCCATCTTCAGCTTCTGAGGTGCTATCCCCCTCCATGTCACATGTTTATCCCACTTCAGTTCTGTGGGATCTTCAAAGATCTGCTATGGTCCACCTCTCTCCTCTCTGTCCAGATGCTTTCTGACACAGCCCATCTATTGCTTCTTCTTTACTCTTAGCATATGAAGGGCCATCCTAGGCCTTCCATGCCATTGCTAGGGCTCTTTTTGCCAGCACAAGGGCCAGGTCCAGTAGTCTATTACCTGTTTACTGACTTTGGGAATTAAGTCACTCCCAGAAACAATTTTCACAGGTGTTTAGCTCTTTGGTGTTGTGTTCTTTCAAAGTGTGTGCTGTAGTTCCCTCTTAGTAATGGGTTATTGAATGGCACAGCCAAACCATATGGTAAGAGAAGGCATTGAGAGCATGGCATCAGAAGCATTCCAAGGTATCCCTTGCTATTATTGATTTGTGGGGGAGGAGGCATGCATTTTCATGTAAATAATTACACTGGATATGAATAAATCTAGTATTCCTGGAGGTTTTATAACTTTATTCCAGTACCAGAGCATATCCCTTATTTTCTAGCTCCTTTTCCAGGTTGTTTTCCCAGGTTGCCACTGTTTTTTCCAGACTTGTCTTGGTGAATGACAACAGGGTTTTATAGAACCACTTCCTACCGTAATTAGGAAATAGGAGCTGCAGTATTTCGTGCCTTGAGGTCTCTCATTTTAGATTCTCATTATTGTTTTAAAGGCTGTCTAACTGGTCGGCTTGTTAGGAAATGGTTGGAGGGTGATCCATATTTATCAATAGTGTTTTATTATAGTTTTAATTTCTCTTGCTTTGTGACAATCCCACAATGTCATAAGCCAAGCTGGGGGCATTCAGTCATCCCGCATGTCCTGAAAAAACCTTTCACGTTAGGGGGCGGTACTTATGGCAACGCTGGGGCATATAGCTGCTTACGTGAGGTTCTCCTCACACTCCTTATCCAGCATTTCAAGTCTATTCTAAAAAATCTAAGACTCCAATGTAAGAAGGGCTTAGCGCTACCTAGCGCCACATTAGCGTCATTTTTTTTTACATTAATGTGGCCTCAGGTTGGCAAATTTACAAAGTGGTGCAATGCACGCATTGTGCCACTTTGTAAACCCCTGCGCCACAATATGCCTGCGCCAGACATAATGTATGCAAGAAAAATGGCACAAGGAAATCTATGTGATTCCACCGCTCCATTATTCTTGTCATTTCTAACGCCTGCTCAGTGCAGGCGTTAAAATGTGGCTCTTCATTGTTTAAAATGGTCCTCTTTGTACTTTGCAGGATTAGCACCAACATTTTTGGCGCTAATCCTGCAAAGTATCACAATAGCATCAGGAATGATGACGCTGTTGATCCTAATGTGCGCCATGGTGCCCAGGCCCATATTTATACTTTTTGACGCTAAACTGCGCTAACGCAGTTTAGCGTAAAAAAATTTAGCGCCGTCTAACGCCATTCTGAAGCGCCATGCGGGCGCCGTATTTATGGAATGGCGTTAGCCGGCGCTAGCAGACCGGCGCTGCCTGGTGTGCGTGGAAAAAAAACACGTAGACCAGGCAGCGCCGGCGTGGGGGAAAATGGCGTTAGGGCGTCTTAAAATGGGGCAAGTCAGGTTGAGGCAAAAAAATCGCCTCAACCCGATTTGCGCCATTTTTTTCGACGCCCAGACGCCATTTAAATGACTCCTGTCTTAGTAAAGACAGGAGTCATGCCCCCTTGCCCAATGGCCATGCCCAGGGGACTTATGTCCCCTGGGCATGGTCATTGGGCATAGTGGCATGTAGGGGGGCACAAATAAGGCCCCCCTATGCCACCCAAAAAAATTAAAAATATAAAAAATTATACTTACCTGAACTTACCTGAATGTCCCTGGGGTGGGTCCCTCCATCCTTGGGTGTCCTCCTGGGGTGGGCAGGGGTGGCAGGGGGGGTCCCTGGGGGCAGGGGAGGGCACCTGTGGGCTCATTTTGAGCCCACAGGCCCCTTAACGCCTACCCTGACCCAGGCGTTAAATAGTGGCGCAAATGCGGGGTTTTTTGACCCGCCAACTCCCGGGCGTGATTTTTGCCCGGGAGTATAAATACGACGCATTTGCGTCGCCGTCATTTTTTTAGACGGGAACGCCTTCCTTGCATCTCATTAACGCAAGGAAGGCGTTCACGCAAAAAAATGACGCTATTTGCCCATACTTTGGCGCTAGACGCGTCTAACGCCAAAGTATAAATATGGCGTTAGTTTTGCGCCGAATTTGCGTCGAAAAAAACGACGCTAATTCGGCGCAAACGGAGTATAAATACGGGCCCCAGTATCATTAATATGGTGCACACATGGTGGCGTTAGGAAGGTGCAATGGGGCGCAAGAAAAGTGGAGCTTCATGTAATGAAGCACTACTTTTCTTAAATCTGGGCCCATGTTTCCACTGGGTATGGTGTATAGTGCCCATAAGTAGGACTAGGACTGCCCCAGAGTTTAGTTCAGGGACAGCACCCATTCCACGAAAGCAGCAGTTAGGATTTTAGATCTTCCATGAACAAAAGATTGGCCTGGTGGAGAGGGTGTCAGTGTGTGAGATGCTCATTTAGCTGACGTGAAATCTGGACAGATTGATAAAGCTCCTCAGTGGTGATGACCATAGATGTAATAGCACTCTGCTATTCCACAGACAGCCTGTGAAATGAATGGATAACAGGACGGAGACGGTCCTCTCTTGAAAGGCCAGTGAGCAGTCATGATGTAGCATTTCACACCTCTTGCAACTTACTGATGGTTTGGTCCATACCTACACAGGTAGCGCCTACAGAATCTATTCTGGACTCCGCTGAACTGTTGGAAACCAGGGTCACCCGCACATAAAGCACTAGACTCGCGGCAATGGCGGTGCCATTGTCTTGTACATACTTCAAGGGATCGAGTGGAGGGCCAATCACACCTGGCTGAAAAGCCATGTCCCAACCTGAGATGGTCCTCTTGGGGACCCAGAGCCAAGTATTGGGCGGGTTTTGTGTTAGACAATGAAAAGACTTATACCAGTGACATGTGATAACCAATCACTCAGGGTGTTAGGTGAATCTGTTCTCTCTGTGGCACCTGGAGCTCGAGAAAAGTCATCCATTAGCTGTGTTTCATCATCTTGCACTGGATCCAAGGCAGATGAGGCTACTAGATGTGACTTAGCACGAAGAAATGTCCACTTGTGAGACAGAAGTGTGATGCACAAGACTGCAGTGCTGCAAACATCTGTGAGACACCAGGCCCCTCTTCATTTGAAGAAATAATCACAACAGATGGCTGTGAAGGAAGACATCCTTGTGAAATGTTAAAGATGACTCAAGTTTCAGCAGTTGCAGCTAATGGTGCACATGGTTTATATATTATTCATTTGTACTTTCAGCTGGCCTGTGACTTCCAAAAGGTGACAGATGTTTTGTTCATTTTAAAGCGATTTACATCTGTTTGTTTACAATGCTTTGGTGCAGAAGATCCTTATATATGACTGTATAGGAGCCCATGTTCCAAGACGGTCGGGGTCCCTCTGATGTTGTAGGTTATTATGCTGCCATATTGCTAACAAAGTGCAAAAAGTGATATAGAACTTGCCTTGTAGCAGTGTCCTACCCAGAGTTTCATCACACCATCTGACATAGCTGAAGCGCAAGAGAAGACTGCATTCATTCACATGCCTCTCCCCTCATCCTCTTTACAAATCATTAGGAATCCATCATCGCATGTCACAGTTTCAGGATGTTCTCACATGAAGATCAAAAGGTTGAACCCATTGTGGTACCACATATCATATGAGAGAGAAACACCCTATTCTGAAAGTAAATGCTGTTTTACAATTTTTCTCAGGTAATATCAGCCCTTGCCAGTGTTCTATATAGTTGACCTTTTCACAGTTTCACTGCTTTGATACTGTGCCAGTCAGACATTTGTATGTGATTGGCATAAAAAGCAAGTTACCTACCTGTACACTGGAGTTCTCCAGTATTGATATCTTTCATAGATTCCCTATCGTCATGATGGGAGTCCTACGACAGCAGCAATAAAAAGGAGTGCTAATAGAAGAGTCCTAGCAATCCCATTGAAAACAATAAACATTGCTAACCCATTCACATTGTTTTGATGCATCCAGACCTCAACCAGTCAGAGCAGAGACCCTGAAGCACTCATCCCCTGCAGAGCAACCACACCTCATATTTTGAGCACGAGTGTAACAGAAAAAAAACTAAGAAGTATAACAATGGTGAGCCTTAACGGGAAGGAGACGAGATATTAATACTGGAGAACGACAGACTACAAGTAAGTAACTTGTTTTTCCCCAGTATTATATTGTTCATAGATTCACATGCTTGAATCAGACTGGCAACCATTATTCACAGACCTATGGAGGAAGTAAGGCGAACCATCCCACCATAATAACCATTTCAAAATAGACTGTAATCAAATGTCACATGTGTGTGGGTGTGTGTGTGTATATCAATAACAGATAGGGTATCAGGTAAAATGCCCAGCGCTAATTCCTAGAAACACAGAAAAGCCTGAGTTAACAAAACTATTGAGCAAAGAGTAGTCTAAGATTAAAGTCTGTCACAAATATATTTGTTACAAAACCTTTTTCTTTTATTGTGGACACTCGAAAAGCAGCAGTGACAGCCACTATATATTGGGCCTCATTACAACCCTGGCGGTTGGTGATAAAGTGGCGGCAATACCGCCAACAGGTCGGTGGTAATTACCGCCAAATTATGACCATGGCGGAAAGATCTCTGATAGACAGCCAATGTACGACACCGACCGCCAGGGCGGAAACAACAGGCACCACGGCGGTAGCAGCCCACAGCCAGGCGGAACTCAATGTTCCGCCCACCATATTATGACCCAGGAAACCGCCACCTTTTCCGGGGCGGTACCAACGATATCAAAAGCCTGGCGTAAACAGACCTCAGAAGGGAAAGGACTTTCCATTGGAGATACAGGGAACAACCACGCCGCCATGGAGCCTGAGCTGCATATCTTCCCCATGATCTTCTACGTGCTGCTCCACCATGGAGCCCAACGCCGGCGAAGACGACGACGGTGAGTACAGCCACCTAGCACACAAGGGAGGGAGGGAGGAAAAAGAGAGTGACACACACATGCACCACACACACACACGCCCCACACCATACACACAATCAGCTGCATTACTAAAACATGTTTACCCCGTACCTCAGGTGAATAATGCAAGGACAAAATTATTTTGAAAAAGTGAATGTAATGAGAGCAACACATCAAGATAAATAAGTGAGGCAAGATAATATATATATACATATGTACATAAAAAGGGACACAGCCCAGTCCACAATGTACGTTGTCCACATGGCCACAGGCCAAATTCCAAGGCCACACATGACACCTGCCTCAACACGGAGAGAACACTACAGGGGCATCAGTTGGAAAATAGGCAGGCACCTCAGGGGGATGGGGGACGGGGGGCACCTCAGATGGCAGATGGAACAAGACTGGTTCTGGAGTGGGCAACATATCCTGTGCTTCGCCCTGGGGAGTGCAAGGCCACAGTCTCCCGAGTGGGTAACTTGCTCACATGCTCTGGAGTGGGCAACATGCCCTGCGCTTGGTCCTGGGGAGTGCAAGGACACAGTCTCTTGAGTGGGTGACTTGCCCACATGCTCTGGAGGGGGCAACATGCCCTGCGCATGGTCCTGGGGAGTGCAAGGCCACAGTCTCTCGAGTGGGTGACTTGCCCACATGCTCTGGAAGGGGCAACGTCTCTTGAGTGGGTGACTTGCCCACATGGTCTGGAGGGGGCAACATGCCCTGTGCTTGGTCCTGGGGAGTGATAGGCCATAGTCTCTTGAGTGGGTGGCTTGCCTACATGCTCTGGAGGGGTCATGGTGCCCTGTGTTCTTGATCCTGGGGAGTCTGGGGTAGATGTGTGTCTTACCCACTGGTTCTGGAGGGGGCATCGTGCCCTGTGCACTTGATCCTGGGGAGTCTGGAATAGGTGGTTGTCTTACCCACTGGTTCTGGAGAGGGCATCGTGCCCTGTGCTCCTCATCCTGGGGAGTCAGGGGTCGGTGGGTGTCTTACCCACTGGTTCTGGAGGGGGCATCGTGCCTTATGCTCTTGATCCTGGAGTAGGTGGGTGTCTTACCCGAGGTTCTTGAGGGGGAATCGTGCCCTGTGCACTTGATCCTGGGGAGTCTGGGATAGGTGGGCATCTTACCCACTGGTTCTGGAGGGGGCATTGTGCCCTGTGCGCTTGATCCTGGGGAGTGCAAGGTCACAGTCTCTCAGGTGGATGTCATACCCACTGGATTTGCAGAGGGCAGGCCGCACAGCAGCCCATGGACGCAGAATTACATACCGTCCGCGGGCGGTGACGGCTGCCCACTGAAGGTGGTGGTGCTGCTGCTGAGGGGGAGGCTCCTGCCCATCCCCTGCAACCTTGGACGGCTGCTCACTGGTGGTGGTGGTGGTGCTGCTGCTGCTGAGGGGGAGGCTCCTGCCCATCCCCTGCAACCAAAACAGCTGCTCACTGGTGGTGCTGCTGCTGGGGGGAGGCTCCTGCCCATCCCCTGCAACCTCGGACGGCTGCTCACTGGTGGTGGTGGTGGTGCTGCTGCTGCTGGGGGGGGGAGGCTCCTGCCCATCCCCTGCAACCACGGGCGGCTGCACCACCATGGCTGGTGGTGGGGGCTCCATCACAGTTCCTGCTCCAGGCCCCTTGCTCTTCCTGCCTGCTGGGGCAGGCTCCTTAGTTTTCCTGGCAGCAGCTGAGGCAGGCTCCTTAGTTTTCCTGGCAGCAGCTGAGGCAGGCTCCTTAGACTTCTTAGCAGCAGCTGTAGCAGGCTCCTCAGGCTTCCTGGCAGCAGCTGGGGCAGGCTCCTTTGTCTTCCTGGCAGCAGCTTGGGCAGGCTCCTTGCTCTTTCAGGCAGCTGTGGCAGCCTCCTCTCCCTTGATGCTGCCTGGTGCAGGCTCCTTCACCTTCAGGACATGTGGCCTGGATCCTATTCCACCACGAGTGGGTGTGGTGACGACTGGGCCCGTGGACTGGGTGGTTGAGGTGCTTGGCTGGGTTCTCCCCACCCTGGCCAGATGTGTAGGATGGGGGGGAGGTGTAGGGAAGAGGTCAATGGTGGATAGGAACAGTTTTTTAGGGACATTGGGGCGGGAAGAGTGTGAAGGTTTGGGAGTTGAGGAAGAGGGAGTAGTTGTAGGAGGTGTCTGTCTGCTGATTTTGGGTGCAGGTGCATGGGCTGGATGCTGTTGTGAGGTGGATGAATGTTGGATGTCTGAGTGCTTGCGTTTATGTACCTTGGGAGGGGGGGAAAAACTCAGTGGGAGAGGACACAGGGGACGGGTGCATGGCTGTTGTGGAGGTGTCTGCCAGTTAGGTGTGTGTTCTGCTTGGTGTGGTAGTGGATGATGATGTTGTGCATGCGGGTGTGAGTGTAGACGGAACTAGGAGAGAGGTGGAGGAGGAGACGGAGGGGAAGACAGTGGAAATTGTGGATGTTGGTATGTCTGCATCTGGATGGTGTTTGCGTGAGTGCCTCTGGGATGAAGTGTGGTGCTTGTGTTTGCCTGTACCACTCTTGGGTGTTGTCTTATGTGCATGCTCATCTGCCTGTGTGCTTGGGATAGGTTGGGATTGAGGAGAATGGGATTGGGAAGAGGAAGTTGGAGGGTGGAAACAGGGACAATGGCTACCATCAGAGAGGAGTCCAGAGCCTGGATCGATCTCTGTTGGGCCGCCAATCCAGTGTGAATGCCCTCCAGGAATGCATTAGTCTGTTGCATCTGGGCTGCCAGCCCCGGATGGCATTCACAATGGTTGACTGCCCTACAGAGATGGATCTCAGGAGGTCAATAGCCTCCGCACTCAGGGCAGCAGGGCTCACTGGGGCAGGGCCTGAGGTGCCTGGGGTGAAGGAGATGCCCACCCTCCTGGGTGAGGGGCACAGGCATCTAGATGAGAGGCTGTTGGGAGGGCGGTACTGGTACCGGGATGGGGGCTGTACCTGTAGCTGAGGTAGTCACAGAGGTGTCCTCCACCGCCAATTATCTTCCATCGGAGGAGGTATCTGTGTCAGAACTGTCCCCTCCAGTCTCTGCCATGGTGCTTCCCTCCCCCTCCATCCCACTGGTGACCTCAGCATCAGTGGACTCTGCCTCTTGGGTCCTGTGGGATGCAGCTCTCTCCGTCACCGGTGCCAATGCCGTCATCGATGCTAATGCACATAAGGACAGGGTGACAAAACAATAAGGGGGGGAAAGACAAAGATACACTTGGTCAATGGCTGCACCAACACCACCGTTGGCATACACAGCACCCTCACACACAGGGAACAGGCCTACGCACAATTCATTGCACTACCAGTGATATTGCTAGACACCAAGGCATGGGGAGGGGCAAACACCGGGAAATCCAGCACACCTGGGACCCATGCAGCCCTGACCAGTAGTTGATGCCTACGAGCTAGGCAGCAGGATTGTTCCTTCATAACCCTAGCCACCAGGGGACCTATGCTGTATTGTCAAGCCTGGCCTAAGGGTACCCACTGACACACATCCACCACCCGGATACCACCCCACCCGGCATGAGTAGTAATGATGGGCACTGTACTCACCCTATTGTGGCTGCTGTGATGCCCTCAAGCGCCCATCCAGCTCTGGATAGGCCACCGCCAGTATGCGGGCCATCAGGGGAGTCACGGTTCGATGGGCTCCCCTTCCTCATTGGGAGGCCACCCCCAGCTGGGCCTCCGCTGTCTTCCGTGCCCAGCATCTCAGGTCCTCCCACCGTTTACAACAGTGGGTGCTCCGCCTGTCATAGACCCCCAGGGCTGCACGCCCCTGATGATGGCACTCCATATACTCTTCTTTTGAGGGGCGTTGACCTGCAGAGGAAATACACAAAGGAAAATAGTGTTAGTCAAACAGTCCTGCCTGTTACACCTATGGCCCACCATACCCCTTCACATCAACATTTGCACACACATGGCCCAGCACACAACAAATACGCCACCCAGAGGACATCCACCCACCCCCCTTACACGAGGCCTTCACACACCACTCCATGCATTCATTCCACATGCATTGTGCCCACAGTGTACTCACCTGTTGGTCTGGAGGCCCATACAGCAGTCCATACTGGGGTAGGACCCCATCCACCAGTCTCTCCAACTCTGCCGAAGTGAAGGCTGGGGCCCTTTCCCAAGCCCCACGGGCCATGGTAGATTCCAGACACAGGTCACAGCAGCACATGCAGTGTAGGTCCCCTCCTGTTGAAGATCAGGTAGCAAGTGAGGAATAAGATAGAAAATGCCGGTCACATCCGCTGAAGTGCATACTGTCACCGCCAGCGTAGATCACCATTGGCCACTGTAACCCATAGGGCCCAATTATAACCAATGAGGAGTTGCACAGCTGCAACGGCGCACAACGGCAGCGGCATTACCTCACTTCCACCTATCCCTCCACACAGGACAGGCGGATGCCATTTCGGGGGCCCTGGATAATTGCTGTGTCACTGTTTAAATTTGGACATACTGGACAATTCACACTTACCCATTGCACGTTAACAGCATGCAAAGTTCTGTTGTAGCCCCATTGTTCAGTTTGTGACCGGCTCCTCACTCTTTTGCCCCATAGATTGCTACTGCTGCGGATGAATAGGAGATGGAGACATACCCCCATGTACAGACCCCTCGTGGACTTGGCAACAATGGAGGACATGCACATAATACTCACCTATAGACTGGACAGGGCCACAATCACAGAGCTGTGTTCCCAATTGGAACCTGACCTGATATCAGCTATCCGTCATCCCATTGGGATCCCCCTCTTATGCAGGTTCTATCAGTGCTCCATTTCCTGGTAACTGGTCCTTTCCAAGTGACAGTGTGCTTGGCAGCAGGAATGTCACAGCCAATGTTCTCAAACGTGCTGACCAGAGTGCTGTCTGCCCTGATTAAACACATGTGCAGCTATATTGTATTTCCCCATGTTGAAGATTTGACCACAGTGAAGGCTGACTTCTATGCAATGGGACATATCCCAAACATAATTCGGGTGATTGATGGAACACATATTGCATTTGTAGCCCCCGTCAAAATGAACAGGTGTTCAGAAATCGTAAGAGTTTCCACTCTATGAATGTACAGATGGTGTGCTTGGCGGACCAGTACATCTCCCACGTCAATGCAAAGTATCCTGGGTTGGTGCATGATGCCTTTGTCCTGAGGAATAGCAGCATCCCAAATGTGATGGCCCAACTACAGAGGCACAGATTGTAGCTAATAGGTGAGCCCTGGTCCCCACCAAGTATATGTTGGTGTATGGGTATGTTGTGATCCATATGGGATAGCAGGTGGCTAAATGTTGTCCCTCAATATTGCAGGTGACTCTGGTTACCCCAACCTCTCATGGCTGCTGACCCCTGTGAGGAATGCCAGGACAAGGGCAGAAGAACGTTGAAATGAGGCACATGGGCGAACCAGAAGGATTATAGAAAGGACCTTTGGCCTCCTGAAGGCCAGGTTCAGGTGCCTCCATCTAACAGGTGGATCCCTGTGCTACTCACCCAAGAAGGTCTGCCAGAAAGTAGTGGCATGCTGCATGTTGCACAACCTTGCCCTGAGACGCCATGTGCCTTTTCTGCAGGAGGAGGAGGCAGGAGATGCCCGTGTGGCAGAAGTGGACCCTGTGGACACTGAGGATGAGGAGGCAGAGCATGAGGATGAGGACAACAGAACATCAGTCATCAGACAATACTTCCAATGACACACAGGTAAGACAGTGTTACTTCACATTTCACTGACATTTTTTGGAATTTCTGTGGCACTGGCATGCTGTTATTTTCCACTTCTATGCCCACTTACTGTACCCTTTGGCAATTCATTTTACAGATGTTGGTGACCTCACATATGCCCCTGGTGTGATTACTACAGCCAGCTACAGGTCATTAACCTATGCTCATTTTCTGTACAGTTGAATTGCAATGTTTGTACCTGGTAAAATGACTACACACTTGAAAAAAATGAGATACTCCATACTTCTTTTTTTTTCCCAAGGATCTTTATTGAAGTGCTAAAATATTGAGAGGCACGTGTAATGGGATGAGGTGATGATGGAGGATTCCAGGGTATTTTTTCTGTCTGTAGCACACGTGCATTGTACAAGGGAACATAGGAAGGGGAGCAATGGCAGTTCAAGGTGGACAGGGTGACAGCGTGGAACACAAGGGTGACAATCAGGAGAGTCTCATTTCCTGGTGGGGGTCTTGGCAAGTATCTCTGGCTTCTGTCTGGATCGCAGGGAACGTTTGCGGGTGGTTCTTCTTCTGCAGGGGGAGGGGTGCTGGTGGCCTTAGAGTCCTGTGGCGGGGCCTCCTGTCCACTAGCAGCAGCGGAGGTGGACGGCTGTTCAGATGTCTGGCTAGTGGCAGGGGCCTGCTGTTGTGTGACTGCCTCCCTCATAATATTGGCCATATCTGCCTTCACCCCTGCTATGGAGACCAAGGTGGTGTTAATGGCCTGCAGGTCCTCCCTGATCCCCTGGTACTGTCCCTCCTGCAGCCGCCTGCTCTTTTGCACATTATCCAGGATCTGGCCCATCGTGTCCTGGGAATGTTGATATGCTCCCTGGATCTCTGCAAGTGCTTCAGGAGAGTCGGTTCCCTGGGCCTGTCCTCCCCCTGGCACACAGCAGTCCTCCCAGTTTCCCTGTTGGCCTGTGCCTCCGTCCCCTGAACCGTGGCCCCACTGTCACTGACCCCAGGATCCTGATTTTCCTGGGGGCTAGGTGTGCCCTGGGGTCCCTGTAGAGGTGGACACACTGCTGATTGACGTGTCCTGGGGACAGAGATGTGGGTACGCTGGGTGGGTGCTGTGGTGGTGTTTCCTGATGGGGGAGGCTCTGTGGTGGTGTGTGACTGGGCCTGGGTAACCGACTGTCCAGAGGTCCCTGATGGGCCAGGTTGGTCATCCAAATCCTGAAGACCAGAGATGCTGTCATCACTGTGGGCCTCTTCTGTTGGGGGACTGTATAGTGCTTGCACCTCCTCTCTGGTGACATTGGCTGGGGTACCTGTGGGGATGTAAATGATGTGTTATTGTGCATCCGTGGTTTGCACTCTTTGGTTGTATTTGCCCTGGCAGCATTCACTTGTGTAAGTTGGTATGTGGTGGGATAGCTGATTCTCCCTAGTGTGCATGCTTTAGTGATAGGTGTCCATGCAGGGCTGTGAGTGGTGTCCATGCATTGGTACGGCATACAGGGCTTGGCACTGGGATGAGTGAGATGTGATGGCGGGCTGTGTTGGAAGTGGTGGAGTGATGGGTGTGAGGGTGAGGGTGAGGGTATGTGATGGTATGCAGGTAGGGGGGGTTAGTAGTAGTCGAGAGTTGACTTACCAGAGTCCAGTCCTCCTCCAACTCCAGCCAGGCCCTCAGGATGCTGGATTGCCAAGACTTGCTCCTCCCATGCTGTGAGTTGTGGGGGAGGAGGTGGGTGTCCACCCCCAGTCCTCTGTACTGCGAGTTGGTGTCTAGCTGCAATGGAAAGTACCTTCCCCCGTAGGTCGTTCCACCTCTTCCTGATGTCATCCCTAGTTCTTGGGTGCTGTCCCATGGCGTTTACTCTGTCCACGATTCTCTGCCATAGCTCCATCTTCCTAGCTATCGATATCTGCTGCACCTTTGCTCCAAATAGCTGTCGCTCTACCCTGATGATTTCCTCCACCATGACCCTTAGCTCCTCCTCTGTGAATTGAGGGTGTCTTTGTGGTGCCATGGGTGTTGTGTGAGGTGTGTAGGTGAGGGTGTGTAGGGTAATATGTTGGGGTATGTGATGTTAGGTGCGTGGGTGGTGTATAGGTGTAGGTAGTGTGTGGCTCTTGTATAGTCAGTGGTTTTGGTGTTTGTCTTGTGCCAATGGTTTGTAGTCGTAAAGGGTTGTGGGTAATGTGTGTGTGTGTTTTATAGTGTTGTGGGTGTATTAATGTGGTGTGTGTAAGGGTGTCCGGTGTGTGTTATTTAAATTGTCCAATGTGGTGTTATTTTGTTTGTGTGTGTCAATGTTGAACGCGGCGGTATGTACTGCCAATGGTTTACCGCCATTGAATGTCTGCAGTGGTGATTCGTGGGTCATCATGTGATGGGTGTTGTTCTGTTGGCGTAACTGTGTGGGTTTGGATCTCGCCAGTTTATCACTGACCTTTAGTGTGGCGGAATTGTGTCTGTGGCTGAATAGTGACGGATTAGTGTGTGTGTGTGTCATAATATGGTGAACGGATATCCGCGGCGGCGGTAAGTTGGCGGCAGTCAGCGTGGCAGTAAGTGAGATTTTCCGCCAATGTCATAATGAGGGCCATTGTCTCTTGAAAACAGCAGAAACAGCCTGCACGTGTTTCGAGACACAGTCTCTTCTTCAGGGCTGTGCGTATCCTGAAATCTTTCCTCAAGCACAGAAAATTAACTTTTCTGTTCCGCACCACATACATTAAAAACGCTGAATATGCTTGAAAGAATGAAACACTTATGTTTCCCACAGACACACACCATCATGTAAATACCATTAGAGGTATTACAGGCAATGAACATGGAAATACGAAAAATATTTTGTCCAAAAACATCAGTGACTGATCTGACTTCAGATACATACTTGCAACATATGCAAGTTCCGCATTTAAACAAACTATTAGGTAATTGTGGTAGCCAACCAGTATAAGTCCTCCTGTCAATAGCATGGATAATGTCACTGGCTCGTCGTGCTGAGAGGAGACCCAAGGGACCGGTATAGCAGCTTTTTGGTGCCTACGGTTGCAGGGGGAAGATTCCGTCGACCCACAGGAGATTTCTTCAGAGCTTCTAGTGCAGAGAGGAGGCAGACTACCCCCACAGCATGCACCACCAGGAAAACAGTCGAGAAGGTGGCAGGATCAGCGTTACAGAGTTGCAGTAGTCGTCTTTGCTACTTTGTTGCAGTGTTGCAGGCTTCCAGCGCGGTCAGCAGTCGATTCCTTGGCAGAAGGTGAAGAGAGAGATGCAGAGGAACTCGGATGAGCTCTTGCATTCGTTATCTAAAGTTTCCCCAGAGACAGAGACCCTAAATAGCCAGAAAAGAGGGTTTGGCTACCTAGGAGAGAGGATAGGCTACTAACACCTGAAGGAGCCTATCAGAAGGAGTCTCTGACGTCACCTGGTGGCACTGGCCACTCAGAGCAGTCCAGTGTGCCAGTAGCACCTCTGTTTCCAAGATGGCAGAGGTCTGGAGCATACTGGAGGAGCTCTGGACACCTCCCAGGGGAGGTGCAGGTCAGGGGAGTGGTCACTCCCCTTTCCTTTGTCCAGTTTCGCGCCAGAGCAGGGCTAAGGGGTCCCCTGAACCGGTGTAGACTGGCTTATGCAGAATTGGGCACATCTGTGCCCAACAAAGCATTTCCAGAGGCTGGGGGAGGCTACTCCTCCCCTGCCTTCACACCATTTTCCAAAGGGAGAGGGTGTCACACCCTCTCTCAGAGGAAGTTCTTTGTTCTGCCATCCTGGGCCAGGCCTGGCTGGACCCCAGGAGGGCAGATGCCTGTCTGAGGGGTTGGCAGCAGCAGCAGCTGCAGTGAAACCCCAGGAAGGGCAGTTTGGCAGTACCAGGGTCTGTGCTACAGACCACTGGGATCATGGAATTGTGCCAACAATGCCAGGATGGCATAGAGGGGGCAATTCCATGATCTTAGACATGTTACATGGCCATATTCGGAGTTACCATTGTGAAGCTACATATAGGTAGTGACCTATATGTAGTGCACGCGTGTAATGGTGTCCCCGCACTCACAAAGTTCAGGGAATTGGCTCTGAACAATGTGGGGGCACCTTGGCTAGTGCCAGGGTGCCCTCACACTAAGTAACTTTGCACCTAACCTTTACCAGGTAAAGGTTAGACATATAGGTGACTTATAAGTTACTTAAGTGCAGTGTAAAATGGCTGTGAAATAACGTGGATGTTATTTCACTCAGGCTGCAGTGGCAGGCCTGTGTAAGAATTGTCAGAGCTCCCTATGGGTGGCAAAAGAAATGCTGCAGCCCATAGGGATCTCCTGGAACCCCAATACCCTGGGTACCTCAGTACCATATACTAGGGAATTATAAGGGTGTTCCAGTAAGCCAATGTAAATTGGTAAAAATAGTCACTAGCCTGTTAGTGACAATTTGGAAAGAAATGAGAGAGCATAACCACTGAGGTTCTGATTAGCAGAGCCTCAGTGAGATAGTTAGTCACTACACAGGTAACACATTCAGGCACACTTATGAGCACTGGGGCCCTGGTGAACAGGGTCCCAGTGACACATACAACTAAAACAACATATATACAGTGAAAAATGGGGGTAACATGCCAGGCAAGATGGTACTTTCCTACACAACCCCCCCCAAACGAAGGACAATAAGACTAGCCATGACCTGATGAGTCTTCATTGTCTAAGTGGAAATATCTGGAGAGTCCATCTGCATTGGAGTGGCTACTCCCAGGTCTATGTTCCACTGTATAGTCCATTCCCTGTAGGGATATGGACCACCTCAACAATTTAGGATTTTCACCTTTCATTTGTTTTAGCCAAAGTAGAGGTTTGTGGTCTGTCTGAACAAGGAAGTGAGTGCCAAACAGGTATGGCCTCAACTTCTTCAGTGCCCAGACCACAGCAAAGGCCTCCCTCTCAATGGCAGACCAACGCTTTTCTCTAGGGGTCAACCTCCTACTAATAAAAGCAACAGGTTGATCCTGGCCCTCAGAATTAAGTTGTGATAGGACTGCCCCTACTCCTAATTCAGATGCATCAGTTTGGACATAGAATATTTTAGAGTAACAACGGCTTTTCAGGACAGGTGCAGAGCACATGGCCTGCTTCAGCTCCTCAAAAGCTTTCTGACAGTTTGCTGTCCATAATACCTTTTTAGGCATTTTCTTGGATGTGAGGTCATTAAGAGGGGCTGCAATGGAGCCATAGTTCTTAATGAACCTCCTGTAATACCCAGTGAGGCCTAGGAAGGCTCTCACCTGAGTCTGAGTGGTAGGGGGAACCCAATCAATAAATGTTTGGATTTTCCCCTGAAGTGGTGCAATCTGTTCCCCACCAACAAGGTGTCCCAGATAAACCACCTTACCCTGCCCTATCTGGCACTTTGAAGCCTTGATAGTGAGGCCTGCCTTTTGCAGGGCCTCCAAAACTTTCCATAGGTGGACCAGGTGATCATCCCAGCTGGAGCTAAAGACAGCTATATCGTCCAAATATGCTGCACTGAATGCTTCCAGCCCTTGCAGGACTGTGTTCACCAACCTCTGAAAAGTGGCAGGCGCATTTTTCAAACCAAAAGGCATTACAGTAAACTGGTAATGTCCTCCAATGGTTGAAAATGCAGTCTTAGGTTTAGCATCTTCTGACAATTTGATCTGCCAATACCCTGCAGTCAAGTCAAAAGTGCTTAGATACTTGGCAGATGCCAGTGTATCTATGAGCTCATCTGCCCTGGGTATAGGGTGAGCATCAGTTTTGGTTACCAAGTTGAGACCTCTATAGTCTACACAAAACCGCATTTCCTTCTTTCCATCTTTGGAATGGGGTTTTGGTACCAGTACCACAGGAGAAGCCCATGGACTGTCAGAGTGCTCAACCACTCCTAGTTCTAACATTTTCTGGACCTCTTGCTTTATGCAGTCCCTGACATGGTCAGGCTGCCGATTGATCTTACTTTTGACAGGCACGCTGTCTCCAGTATCTATAGTGTGCTCACACCAAGAAGTGGTACCTGGCACAGTAGAGAAGAGTTCAGAGAATTGATCTAGGAGATTTATGCAATTGTCTTTCTGCTCAGCAGTAAGACAATCAACCAAAACTACACCTTCCACCAGAGCATCTTGTTCTGTGGAAGAGAAGAGATCAGGTAGAGGATCACTGTCTTCTTCCTGTCCCTCATCAGTTGCCATGAGCAGGGTGAGATCAGCCCTGTCATAGTATGGTTTCAGGCGGTTGACATGGAGCACCCTAAGGGGACTCCTGGCAGTGCCTAAGTCAACTAAATAGGTGACTTCTCCCTTCTTTTCAAGAATTGTGTGGGGTTCACTCCATTTATCTTGGAGTGCTCTTGGGGCCACAGGCTCCAAGACCCACACTTTCTGCCCTGGTTGGTACTGAACCAAAACAGCCTTCTGATCATGCCATTGCTTCTGGAGCTCTTGGCTGGCCTGAAGGTTTTTACTGGCCTTTTTCATGTACTCAGCCATTCTTGATCTGAGGCCAAGTACATAATCCACAATATCCTGCTTCGGAGCTTTTAAAGGTTGTTCCCAACCCTCCTTTACAAGTGTGAGTGGACCCCTAACAGGGTGTCCAAAAAGAAGTTCAAAGGGGCTGAAGCCCACTCCTTTCTGGGGTACCTACCTGTAGGCAAAAAGGAGGCATGGTAGAAGGATATCCCATCTCCTGCGGAGTTTTTCAGGGAGACCCATAATCATGCCTTTGAGAGTTTTATTAAATCTCTCCACCAGTCCATTTGTTTGTGGATGATAGGGTGTTGTGAACTTGTAAGTCACACCACACTCCTTCCACATGGCCTTTAAGTATGCAGACATGAAATTGCTTCCCCTGTCTGATACTACTTCCTTTGGGAAGCCCACCCTGGAAAATATTCCCAGGAGGGCCTTTGCCACTGCAGGTGCTGTAGTGGTCCTTAAAGGAATAGCTTCAGGATATCTTGTGGCATGGTCCACTACCACTAAGATGAATCTATTGCCTGAAGCAGTAGGAGGGTCAAGGGGGCCAACTATGTCAACCCCTACCCTTTCAAAGGGAACCCCAACCACAGGCAGTGGAATAAGGGGTGCCTTTGGGGTGCCACCTGTCTTGCCACTGGCTTGACAGGTTTCACAGGACTTACAAAATTCCTTTGTGTCCTCAGACATTCTAGGCCAATGAAACAGGGGAACAAGCCTGTCCCAAGTTTTCATTTGTCCTAGATGCCCAGCTAGGGGAATGTCATGTGCCAGGGTTAGGAGGAACTTTCTGTACTCCTGAGGAATCACTAATCTCCTGGCAGCTCCAGGTTTAGGATCCCTATGCTCAGTGTACAAGAGGTTGTCCTCCCAGTAAACTCTGTGAGAGTCACTGACATCCCCATTAGCCTGTTTGACAGCTTGCTGTCTGAGACCCTCTAATTTGGGACAGGTTTGCTGTGCCACACTCAGCTCCTCTCTGGCAGGCCCCCCTTCACCCAAAAGCTCAGCAGTGTCTGCTTCCAGCTCCTCTGGTGTAGGTTCTGCACAGGGAGGGAATTCTTCTTCCTCAGAAGTTGAATCCACTGTAGAGGGAGGGATAGTAGGAAGTGGTTTGCTTCTACTAGCCCTAGCTTTAGGGAACACTTGGTCCATTGTTCCAGGATCCAAGCTTCCCTGTCCTTTTTGCTTTTTGGCCTGAGCCCTTGTCAAAGCAAAATATGCCCTGGGATGCCCAGCATTGCTGCATGGGCCTCCAACTCCACATCTGACCAAGCTGATGTCTCCAAATCATTCCCTAATAGACAGTCTACAGGTAAATCTGAAGCTACCACAACTTTCTTTGGACCAGTAACCCCCCCCCAGTTGAGATTTACAACAGCCATGGGGTGGCTAAGTGTGTTGTTGTGAGCATCGGTTACTTGGTACTGGTGACCAAGTAGGTGTTGTTCAGGGTGGACCAGTTTCTCTATGACCATAGTCACACTGGCTCCAGTGTCCCTGTAGGCCTGAACCTCAACACCATTTATTAGGGGTAGCTGCTTGTACTTATCCATATTAAGGGGACAAGCAACTAAGGTGGCTAAATCAATAGCCCCCTCAGAGACTAACACAGCCTCTGTGGCCTCCCTAACAAGGCCAACCCCAACTAAGTTACCAATAGTGAGCCCAGCTACTCCCTTGGATTGGCTATTAGTAGGTTTGCTCCCACCACCACTGCTATTAGTAGGGACTCTAGGTGTAGCAGTAGGGGTTGTAGTGGTAGGAGGCTTGGTGCCTTTCTTTGGACAACTGGGATCTGTTGTCCAATGGCCTTTTATTTTACATAAATAGCACCATGGTTTCTTTTACTTGTTCTGATTAGAAGAGGATTTGGGCCCACCACCCCCACCAGAGTATTTTTGTGGGCCTGATGAAGACTCATTTTTAGATTTGTCCCCACCCTTGTCAGAAGACTTACCATCCTTCTTCTTGTTGCCATCTTTGTCACCCCCTGTATGAACTTTTCTGTTCACCCTTGTTCTGACCCATTTGTCTGCCTTCTTTCCCAGTTCTTGGGGAGAGGTCAGATCAGAGTCCACCAAGTACTGGTGCAACAAATCAGACACACAATTATTAAGAATATGCTCTCTCAGGATCAAGTTATACAGGCTGTCATAATCAGTAACTTTATTGCCATGTAACCACCCCTCCAAGGCCTTCACTGAATGGTCAATGAAATCAACCCAGTCTTGTGAAGACTCCTTTTTGGTCTCTCTGAACTTTATCCTGTATTGTTCAGTGGTTAAGCCATAACCGTCCAGGAGTGCATTCTTAAGAACTTTGTAATCATTAGCTTCATTTTCTTTTACAGTAAGGAGCCTATCCCTACCTTTTCCACTAAATGATAGCCATAGGATAGCAGCCCACTGCCTTTGAGGGACATCCTGTAAAGCACAGACCCTCTCAAGTGCAGCAAACCACTTGTTAATGTCATCCCCCTCCTTATAAGGGGGAACTATCTTGTGCAGATTCCTGGAATCATGCTCTTTGGAGGATGACTATGGGGAATACTGCTGCTGCCACCATGGGTTTCTAAACCCAGTTTCTGTCTCTCCATCTCTACTTCTAAAGTCTGTCTATCCAAATCCAGCTGTTGCTTCTTGAGCTTCAGTCTGGTTTGTTCCACTCTCAATCTATTGAGCTCCCTTTCTAACAATCTGTCATCAGGGTGGGTGGGAGGGACATGCCTTGAAACAGAAGTATGGTGAGAATGGACAGAAGGAGACCTGTCCCTTACAGAGGGCACCCTAACAGCTTGGCTAACAGAAACATCAGTACCACTGTGGTGAGAATAAATGCTTTTGCTATGATGTGAGACAACACTATTTGTATGGTGTGACTCCACATCATTACCAACTATGCTAGACTGTCTAGTAATGGGCAGGCTAGGAAGTTTCTTTCCTGAATCTTTTCCTGGGGGAGTCCCTGGATCAGATTGGGAACCATTAGCTACTTTTTCAACAGATGGGGCACTTCTTGCCTTATCCTGTTCTCTAAGCATGTTAAGTAACAATTCCAAGGAAGGATTCTTCCCTACACTCAAACCTCTCTCTATGCAGAGACTCCTTGCTCCTTTCCAGCTAAGGTGATCATATGCAAGTTTGGACAGATCAACATTTTGGCCTGTGCCAGACATTTTTAGAGAGAGTTAAAGTGATAGAAAAAGATAAAAAAGTTTGTCAGAGCTTTTTGAAAGACAGAGAAAAAAAACTTTTTAAACTTTTTAGAACTTTTTAGAAAGCTAGAAGTACTTTTCAGCACTTAGAAAAGAGTGAAAAGAGGAAATGCAAAACTTTTTGGCTATGTGTATATACACTGACCTTGTTTTGTATATTTTTCTCTTATGAAAAGTACAATGACAAGAGTGGTAAGTAGTCTCAAAGCACTTATCCCACCGCTGCACAACCAATGTAGGAGGCTGGACTGGCTTGTAGTGAGCACCAAGGGGTACTTGCACCTTGCACCAGACCCAGTTATCCCTTATTAGTGTATAGGGTGTCTAGCAGCTTAGGCTGATAGATAATGGTAGCTTAGCAGAGCAGCTTAGGCTGAACTAGGAGACGTGTGAAGCTACTACAGTACCACCTAGTGTCATATGCACAATATCATAAGAAAACACAATACACAGTTATACTAAAAATAAAGGTACTTTATTTTTATGACAATATGCCAAAGTATCTTAGAGTGTACCCTCAGTGAGAGGATAGGAAATATATACAATAGCCAAAATATGCAGTATAGTCTTAGAAAACAGTGCAAACAATGTATAGTTACAATAGGATGCAATGGGGAAACATAGGGATAGGGGCAACACAAACCATATACTCCAAAAGTGGAATGCGAACCACGAATGGACCCCAAACCTATGTGACCTTGTAGAGGGTCGCTGGGACTATTAGAAAATAGTGAGAGTTAGAAAAATAACCCTCCCCAAGACCCTGAAAAGTGAGTGCAAAGTGCACTAAAGTTCCCCTAAGGACAAAGAAGTCGTGTTAGAGGAATAATGCAGGAAAGACACAAACCAACAATGCAACAACTGTGGATTTCCAATCTAGGGTACCTGTGGAACACGGGGACCAAGTCCAAAAGTCACAAGTAAGTCGGAGATGGGCAGATGCCCAGGAAATGCCAGCTGTGGGTGCAAAGAAGCTGCTACTGGACAGTAGAAGCTTAGGTTTCTGCAGAAACGACAAGGGCTAGAGACTTTCCCTTTGGAGGATGTATCCTTGACGCCGTGGAGAGTTGTGCAGAAGTGTTTTCTCACCAAAAGACCGCCAACAAGCCTTGCTAGCTGCAAATTGTGCGGTTAGTATTTTTGGATGCTGCTGTGACCCAGGAGGGACCAGGATGTCGCCAATTGCGTCAGGGGACAGAGGGGGCGTCGAGTAAGACAAGGAGCCATCTCAGCAGCAGGCAGCATCCGCAGAAGTGCCAGAAACAGGCACTACAAGGATGCGTGAAATGGTGCTCAACCGAAGTCGCACAAAGGAGTCCCACGTCGCCGGAGAACAACTTAGGAGGTCATGCAATGCAGGTTAGTGTGCCGTGGACCCAGGCTGGACTGTGCACAAAGGATTTCCGCCGGAAGTGCACGGAGGCCTGAGTAGCTGCAAAAGTCACGGTTCCCAGCAATGCAGTCTGGCGTGGGGAGGCAAGGACTTACCTCCACCAAACTTGGACTGAAGAGTCACTGGACAGTGGGAGTCACTTGGACAGAGTTGCTGGATTCAAGGGACCTCGCTCGTCGTGCTGAGAGGAGACCCAGGGGACAGGTGATGCAGTTCTTTGGTGCCTGCGGTTGCAGGGGGACGATTCCGTCGACCCACGGGAGATTTCTTCGGAGCTTCTAGTGCAGAGAGGAGGCAGACTACCCCCACAGCATGCACCACCAGGAAAACAGTTGAGAAGGCGGCAGGATCAGCGTTACAGAGTTGCAGTAGTCGTCTTTGCTACTATGTTGCAGTTTTGCAGGCTTCCAGCGCGGTCAGCAGTCGATTCCTTGGCAGACGGTGAAGAGAGAGATGCAGAGGAACTCGGATGAGCTCTTGCATTCGTTATCTAAGGAATCCCAAGAGGCAGAGACCCTAAATAGCCAGAAAAGAGGGTTTGGCTACCTAGGAGAGAGGATAGGCTAGCAACACCTGAAGGAGCCTATCAGGAGGAGTCTCTGACGTCACCTGATGGCACTGGCCACTCAGAGCAGTCCAGTGTGCCAGCAGCACCTCTGTTTCCAAGATGGCAGAGGTCTGGAGCACACTGGAGGAGCTCTGGGCACCTCCCAGGGGAGGTACAGGTTAGGGGAGTGGTCACTCCCCTTTCCTTTGTCCAGTTTCGAGCCAGAGCAGGGCTAAGGGGTCCCTGAACCGGTGTAGACTGGCTTATGCAGAAATGGGCACCATGTGTGCCCATGAAGCATTTCCAGAGGCTGTGGGAGGATACTCCTCCCCTGCCTTCACACCATTTTCCAAAGGGAGAGGGTGTAACACCCTCTCTCAGAGGAAGTCCTTTGTTCTGCCATCCTGGGACAAGCCTGGCTGGACCCCAGGAGGGCAGAAACCTGTCTGAGGGGTTGGCAGCAGCAGCAGCTGCAGTGAAACCCCTGAAAAGGCAGTTTGGCTGTACCAGGGTCTGTGCTACAGACCACTGGGATCATGGGATTGTGCCAACTATGCCAGGATGGCATAGAGGGGGCAATTCCATGATCATAGACATGTTACATGGCCATATTCGGAGTTACCATTGTGAAGCTACATATAGGTAGTGACCTATATGTAGTGCATGTGTGTAATGGTGTCCCCGCACTCACAAAGTCCGGGGAATTGGCCCTGAACAATGTGGGGGCACCTTGGCTAGTGTCAGGGTGCCCTCACACTAAGTAACTTTGCACCTAACCTTTACCAGGTAAAGGTTAGACATATAGGTGACTTATAAGTTACTTAAGTGCAGTGTAAAATGGCTGTGAAATAACGTGGACGTTATTTCACTCAGGCTGCAGTGGCAGGCCTGTGTAAGAATTGTCAGAGCTCCCTATGGGTGGCAAAAGAAATGCTGCAGACCATAGGGATCTCCTGGAACCCCAATACCCTGGATACCTCAGTACCATATACTAGGGGATTATAAGGGTGTTCCAGTAAGCCAATGTAAATTGGTTAAATTGGTCACTAGCCTGTTAGTGACAATTTGAAAGAAATGAGAGAGCATAACCACTGAGGTTCTGATTAGCAGAGCCTCAGTGAGACAGTTAGTCACTACACAGGTAACACATTCAGGCACACTTATGAGCACTGGGGCCCTGGCTGACAGGGTCCCAGTGACACATACAACTAAAACAACATATATACAGTGAAAAAATGGGGGTAACATGCCAGGCAAGATGGCACTTTCCTATACAACCCCCCCCCAAACCAAGGACAATAAGACTAGCCATGACCTGATGAGTCTTCATTGTCTAAGTGGAAATATCTGGAGAGTCCATCTGCATTGGAGTGGCTACTCCCATGTCTATGTTCCACTGTATAGTCCATTTCCTGTAGGGATATGGACCACCTCAACAATTTAGGATTTTCACCTTTCATTTGTTTTAGCCAAAGTAGAGGTTTGTGGTCTGTCTGAACAATGAAGTGAGTGCCAAACAGGTATGGCCTCAACTTCTTCAGTGCCCAGACCACAGCAAAGGCCTCCCTCTCAATGGTAGACCAACGCTTTTCTCTAGGGGTCAACCTTCTACTAATAAAAGCAACAGGTTGATCCTGGCCCTCAGAATTAAGTTGTGATAGGACTGCCCCTACCCCTAATTCAGATGCATCAGTCTGGACATAGAATTTTTTAGAGTAACAAGGGCTTTTCAGAACAGGTGCAGAGCACATGGCCTGCTTCAGCTACTCAAAAGCTTTCTGACAGTTTGCTGTCCATAATACCTTTTTAGGCATCTTTTTGGATGTGAGGTCATTAAGAGGGGCTGCAATGGAGCCATAGTTCTTAATGAACCTCCTGTAATACCCAGTGAGGCCTAGGAAGGCTCTCACCTGAGTCTGAGTAGAAGGGGGAACCCAATCTATAATAGTTTGGATTTTCCCCTGTAGTGGTGCAATCTGTTCCCCACCAACAAGGTGTCCCAGATAAACCACCTTTCCCTGCCCTATCTGGCACTTTGAAGCCTTGATAGTGAGGCCTGCCTTTTGCAGAGCCTCTAAAACTTTCCATAGGTGGACCAGGTGATCATCCCAGCTGGAGCTAAAGACAACTATATCGTCCAAATATGCTGCACTAAAAGCTTCCAGCCCTTGCAGGACTGTGTTCACCAACCTCTGAAAAGTGGCAGGTGCATTTTTCAATCCAAAAGGCATTACTGTAAATTGGTAATGGCCTCCAATGGTTGAAAATGCAGTTTTAGGTTTAGCATCTTCTGATAATTTGATCTGCCAATACCCTGCAGTCAAATCAAAAGTGCTTAGATACTTGGCAGATGCCAGTGTATCTATGAGCTCATCTGCCCTGGGTATAGGGTGAGTATCAGTTTTGGTTACCTGGTTGAGACCTCTGTAGTCTACACAAAACCGCATTTCTTTCTTAACATCTTTGGAATGAGGTTTTGGTACAAGTACCACAGGAGAAGCCCATGGACTTTCAGAGTGCTCAACCACTCCCAGTTCTAACATTTTCTGCACCTCTTGCTTTATGCAGTCCCTGACATGGTCAGGCGGCCTATAGATTTTACTTTTGACAGGCAAGCTGTCTCCAGTATCTATAGTGTGGTCACAACAAGAAGTGGTACCTGGCACAGTAGAGAAGAGTTCAGAAAACTGACCTAGGAGATTTATGCAATGGTCTTTCTGCTCAGCAGTAAGACAATCAGCCAAAACTACACCTTCCACTAGAGCATCTTGTTCTGTGGAAGAGAAGAGATCAGGTAGAGGATCACTGTCTTCTTCCTGTCCCTCATCAGTTGCCATGAGCAGGGTGAGATCAGCCCTGTCATAGTAGGGTTTCAGGCGATTGACATGGAGCACCCTAAGGGGACTCCTGGCAGTGCCTAAGTCAACTAAATAGGTGACTTCACCCTTTTTCTCAACAATTGTGTGGGGTCCACTCCATTTATCTTGGAGTGCTCTTGGGGCCACAGGCTCCAAGACCCACACTTTCTGCTCTGGTTTGTGCTGAACCAAAACAGCCTTCTGGTCATGCCATTGCTTTTGGAGCTCTTGGCTGGCCTGAAGGTTTTTACTGGCCTTTTTCATATACTCAGCCATCCTTGATCTGAGGCCAAGTACATAATCCACAATATCTTGTTTTGGAGCTTTTAAAGGTTGTTCCCAACCCTCCTTGACAAGTGTTAGTGGACCCCTAACAGGGTGTCCAAAGAGGAGTTCAAAGGGGCTGAAGCCCACTCCTTTCTGGGGTACCTCCCTGTAGGCAAAAAGGAGGCATGGGAACTGGATATCCCATCTCCTGCGGAGTTATTCATGGAGACCCATTATCATGCCTTTGAGAGTTTTGTTAAATCTCTCCACCAGTCCATTTGTTTGTGGATGATAGGGTGTAGTGAACTTGTAAGTCACACCACACTCCTTCCACATGGCCTTTAAGTATGCAGACATGAAATTGCTTCCCCTGTCTGATACTACTTCCTTTGGGAAGCCCACCCTGGAAAGTATTCCAAGGAGGGCCTTTGCCACTGCAGGTGCTGTATTGGTCCTTAAAGGAATTGCTTCAGGATATCTTGTGGCATGGTCCACTACCACCAAGATAAACCTATTGCCTGAAGCAGTAGGAGGGTCAAGGGGGCCAACTATGTCAACCCCGACCCTTTCAAAGGGAACCCCAACCACAGGCAGTGGAATAAGGCGTGCCTTTGGAGTGCCACCTGTCTTGCCACTGGCTTGACAGGTTTCACAGGACTTACAAAATTCCTTTGTGTCCTCAGACATCCTAGGCCAATGAAATAAGGGAACAAGTCTGTCCCAAGTTTTCATTTGTCCCAGATGTCCAGCTAGGGGAATGTTGTGGGCTAGAGTTAGGAGGAACTTTCTGTACTCCTGAGGAATCACTAACCTCCTGGCAGTTCCAGGTTTAGGATCCCTTACTTCAGTGTACAAGAGGTTGTCCTCCCAGTAAACTCTGTGAGAGTCATTGACATCCCCATTAGCCCGTTTGACAGCATGCTGTCTTAGACCCTCTAGCGTGGGACAGGTTTGCTGTGCCACACTCAGCTCTTCCCTGGCAGGCCCCCCTTCACCCAAAAGCTCAGCAGTGTCTGCTTCCAGCTCCTCTGGTGTAGGTTCTGCACAGGGTGGAAATTCTTCTTCCTCAGAAGTAGAATCCACTGTAGAGGGAGGGATAGTAGGAAGTGGTTTACTTCTACTAGTCCTAGCTTTAGGGAGCACTTGGTCCATTGTTCTAGGATCCAAGTTTCCCTGTCCTTTTTGCTTTTTGGCCTGAGCCCTGGTTAAAGCAAAAATATGCCCTGGGATGCCCAGCATTGCTGCATGGGCCTCCAACTCCACATCTGACCAAGCTGATGTTTCCAAATCATTTCCTAGTAGACAGTCTACAGGTAAATCTGTGGCTACCACAACTTTCTTTGGACCAATAACCCCCCCCAGTTGAGATTTACAACAGCCATGGGGTGGCTAAGTGTGTTGTTGTGAGCATCGGTTACTTGGTACTGGTGACCAAGTAGGTGTTGTTCAGGGTGGACCAGTTTCTCTATGACAATAGTCACACTGGCACCAGTGTCCCTGTAGGCCTGAACCTCAACACCATTTATTAGGGGTAGCTATTTGTACTTATCCATATTAAGGGGACAAGCAACTAAGGTGGCTAAATCAATAGCCCCCTCAGAGACTAACACAGCTTCTGTGGTCTCCCTAACAAGACCAACCCCAACTAAGTTACCAAAAGTGAGCCCAGCTACTCCATTGGATTGGCTATTAGTAGGTTTGCTCCCACCACCACTGCTATTAGTAGGGACACTAGGTGTAGCAGTAGGGGTTGTAGTGGTAGGAGGCTTGGTGCCTTTCTTTGGACAATTGGGATCTGTTGTCCAATGGCCTTTTATTTTACATAAATAGCACCATGGTTTCTTTTCCTTGTTTTGATTAGAAGAGGATTTGGGCCCACCACCCCCACCAGAGTGTTTTTGTGGGCCTGATGAAGACTCATTTTTAGATTTGTCCCCACCCTTGTCAGAAGACTTACCATCCTTCTTCTTGTTGCCATCGTTGTCACCCCCTGTATGAACTTTTCGGTTCACCCTTGTTCTGACCCATTTGTCTGCCTTCTTTCCCAATTCTTGGGGAGAGGTCAGATCAGAGTCCACCAAGTACTGGTGCAACAAATCAGACACACAATTATTAAGAATATGCTCTCTCAGGATCAAGTTATACAGGCTGTCATAATCAGTAACTTTACTGCCATGTAACCACCCCTCCAAGGCCTTCACTGAATGGTCAATGAAATCAACCCAGTCTTGTGAAGACTCCTTTTTGGTCTCTCTGAACTTTATCCTGTATTGTTCAGTGGTTAAGCCATAACCATCCAGGAGTGCATTCTTAAGAACTTTGTAATCATTGGCTTCACTTTCTTTCACAGTAAGGAGCCTATCCCTACCTTTTCCACTAAATGATAGCCATAGGATAGCAGCCCACTGCCTTTGAGGGACATCCTGTACAGCACAGGCCCTCTCAAGTGCAGCAAACCACTTGTCAATGTCATCCCCCTCCTTATAAGGGGGAACTATCTTTTGCAGATTCCTGGAATCATGCTCTTTTGCAGGATGACTATGGGGAATACTGCTGCTGCCACCATGGGTTTCTAAACCCAAATTCTGTCTTTCCTTCTCTACTTCTAAAGTCTGTCTATCCAAATCCAGCTGTTGCTTCTTGAGCTTCAGTCTGGTTTGTTCCACTCTCAATCTATTGAGCTCCCTTTCTAACAATCTGTCATCAGGGTGGGTGGGAGGGACATGCCTTGAAACAGAAGTATGGTGAGAATGGACAGAAGGAGACCTGTCCCTTACAGAAGGCACCCTAACAGCTTGGTTTACAGAAACATCACTTCTACTGTGGTGAGAATGAATGCTCTTGCTATGATGTGAGACAACACTATCTGTATGGTGTAACTCAACATCGGTACCAACTATGCTAGACTGTCTAGTAATGGGCAGGCTCTGAAGTTTCTTTCCTGAATCTTTTCCTAGGGGTGTCCCTGGATCAGATTGGGAACCATTAGCTACTTTTTCAACAGATGGGGCCCTTTTGGCCTTATCTTGTTCTCTAAGCATGTTAAGCAATAATTCCAAGGAAGGATTCTTCCCTACACTCAAACCTCTCTCTATGCAGAGACTCCTTGCTCCTTTCCAGCTAAGGTGATCATATGCAAGTTTGGACAGATCAACATTTTGGCCTGTGCCAGACATTTTTAGAGAGAGTTAAAGTGATAGAAAAAGAGAAAAAAGTTTGTCAGAGCTTTTAGAAAGACAGAAACAAACTTTTTAAACTTTTTAGAACTTTTAGAAAGTTTAGAAATACTTTTCAGCACTTAGAAAAGAGTGAAAAGAGGAAATGCAAAACTTTTTAGCTATGTGTACACACACTGAACTTGTTTTGTATATTTTTCTCTTATGAAAAGTACAATGACAAGAGTGGTAAGTAGTCTCAAAGCACTTATCCCACCGCTGCACAACCAATGTAGGAGGCTGGACTGGCTTGTAGTGAGTACCAAGGAGTACTTGCACCTTGCACCAGGCCCAGTTATCCCTTATTAGTGTATAGGGTGTCTAGCAGCATAGGCTGATAGATAATGGTAGCTTTGCAGAGCAGCTTAGGCTGGACTAGGAGACGAGTGAAGCTCCTACAGTACCACAAGTGTCATATGCACAATATCATAAGAAAACACAATACACAGTTATACTAAAAATAAAGGTACTTTATTTTTATGACAATATGCCAAAAGTATCTCAGTGAGTACCCTCAGTATGAGGATAGCAAATATACACAAGATATATGTACACAATACCAAAATATGCAGTAATAGTATTAGAAAACAGTGCAAACAATGTATAGTTACAATAGGATGCAATGGGGACACATAGGGATGGGGGCAACACAAACCATATACTCCAAAAGTGGAATGTGAACCACGAATGGACCCCAAACCTATGTGACCTTGTAGAGGGTCGCTGGGACTATTAGAAAATAGTAAGGGTTAGAAAAATAGCCCACCCCAAGACCCTGAAAAGTGAGTGCAAAGTGCACTAAAGTTCCCCAAAGGACATAGAAGTCGTGATAGGGGAATTCTGCAGGAAAGACACAAACCAGCAATGCAACAACAATTGATTTCCAGTCGAGGGTACCTGTGGAACAAGGGGACCAAGTCCAAAAGTCACAAGCAAGTCGGAGATGGGCAGATGCCCAGGAAATGCCAGCTGTGGGTGCAAAGAAGCTGCTACTGGACATTAGAAGCTTAGGTTTCTGCAGGAATGACTAGGTCTAGAGACTTCTTCTTTGGAGGACGTATCCGACACGCCGTGGAGAGTCGTGCAGAAGTGTTTTCCCGCCGAAAGACCGCCAACAAGCCTTGCTAGCTGCAAATCATGCAGTTAGTGTTTTTGGATGCTGCTGTGGCGCAGGAGGTACCAGGATGTCGCCAATTGCGTCAGGGGACAGAGGGGGCATAGTGCAAGACAAGGAGCCCTCTCAGCAGCAAGCACCACCCGCAGAAGTGCCAGAAACAGGCACTACAATGATGCGTGAAACAGTGCTCACCCAAAGTCGCACAAAGGAGTTCCACGTCGCCGGAGAACAACTTAGGAGGTTGTGCAATGCAGGTTAGAGTGCCGTGGACCCAGGCTGGACTGGGCACAAAGGATTTCCGCCGGAAGTGCACAGAGGCCGGAGTAGCTGCAAAAATCACGGTTCCCAGCAATGCAGTCTGGCGTGGGGAGGCAAGGACTTACCTCCACCAAACTTGGACTGAAGAGTCACTGGACTGTGGGAGTCACTTGGACAGAGTTGCTGGATTCAAGATCCTCGCTCGTCATGCTGAGAGGAGATCCAGGGGACCGGTGATGCAGTTCTTTGGTGCCTGCGGTTGCAGGGGGACGATTCCGTCGACCCACGGGAGATTTCTTCGGAGCTTCTAGTGCAGAGAGGAGGCAGACGACCCCCACAGCATGCACCACCAGGAAAACAGTCGAGAAGGCGGCAGGATCAGCGTTACAGAGTTGCAGTAGTCGTCTTTGCTACTATGTTGCAGTTTTGCAGGCTTCCAGCGCGGTCAGCAGTCGATTCCTTGGCAGAAGGTGAAGAGAGAGATGCAGAGGAACTCGAATGAGCTCTTGCATTCGTTATCTAAGGAATCCCAAGAGACAGAGACCCTAAATAGCCAGAAAAGAGGGTTTGGCTACCTAGGAGGGAGGATAGGCTAGCAACACCTGAAGGAGCCTATCAGGAGGAGTCTCTGACGTCACCTGATGGCACTGGCCACTCAGAGCAGTCCAGTGTGCCAGCAGCACCTCTGTTTCCAAGATGGCAGAGGTCTGGAGCACACTGGAGGAGCTCTGGGCACATCCCAGGGGAGGTACAGGTCAGGGGAGTGGTCACTCCCCTTTCCTTTGTCCAGTTTTGCGCCAGAGCAGGGCTAAGGGGTCCCTGAACCGGTGTAGACTGGCTTATGCAGAAATGGGCACCATGTGTGCCCATGAAAGCATTTCCAGAGGCTGGGGGAGGCTACTCCTCCCCTGCCTTCACACCATTTTCCAAAGGGAGAGGGTGTAACACCCTCTCTCAGAGGAAGTCCTTTGTTCTGCCATCCTGGGACAAGCCTGGCTGGACCCCAGGAGGGCAGAAACCTGTCTGAGGGGTTGGCAGCAGCAGCAGCTGCAGTGAAACCCCTGAAAAGGCAGTTTGGCAGTACCAAGGTCTGTGCTACAGACCACTGGGATCATGGGATTGTGCCAACTATGCCAGGATGGCATAGAGGGGGCAATTCCATGATCATAGACATGTTACATGGCCATATTCGGAGTTACCATTGTGAAGCTACCTATAAGTAGTGCACGCGTGTAATGGTGTCCCCGCACTCACAAAGTCCGGGGAATTGGCCCTGAACAATGTGGGGGCACCTTGGCTAGTGCCAGGGTGCCTCACACTAAGTAACTTTGCACCTAACCTTTACCAGGTAAAGGTTAAACATATAGGTGACTTATAAGTTACTTAAGAGCAGTGTAAAATGGCTGTGAAATAACGTGGACGTTATTTCACTCAGGCTGCAGTGGCAGGCCTGTGTAAGAATTGTCAGAGCTCCCTATGGGTGGCAAAAGAAATGCTGCAGCCCATAGGGATCTCCTGGAACCCCAATACCCTGGGTACCTCAGTACCATATACTAGGGGATTATAAGGGTGTTCCAGTAAGCCAATGTAAATTGGTAAAATTGGTCACTAGCCTGTTAGTGACAATTTGAAAGAAATGAGACAGCATAACCACTGAGGTTTTGATTAGCAGAGCCTCAGTGAGACAGTTAGTCACTACACAGGTAACACATTCAGGCACACTTATGAGCACTGGGGCCCTGGCTGACAGGGTCCCAGTGACACATACAACTAAAACAACATATATACAGTGAAAAAATGGGGGTAACATGCCAGGCAAGATGGTACTTTCCTACAATGGGTGGCAAAAGAAATGCTGTAGCCCATAGGGATCTCCTGGAACCCCAATACCCTGGGTACCTCAGTACCATATACTAGGGAATTATATGGGTGTACCAGTATGCCAATGTGAATTGGTAAATTTAGTCACTAGCCTGTTAGTGACAAATTTGGAAAGCAGAGAGAGCATTACCACTGAGGTTCTGGTTAGCAGAGCCTCAGTGAGACAGTCATCTCACAGGGAACACATGCATATAGGTCACAAACTTATGAGCACTGGGGTCCTGACTAGCAGTGTCCCAGTGACACATAACAAACATACTGAAAACATAGGGTTTTCACTATGAGCACTGGGCCCTGGCTGGCAGGATCCCAGTGAGACAGTGAAAACATCCTGACATATACTCACAAACAGGCCAAAAGTGGGGGTAACAAGGCTAGAAAGAGGCTACTTTCTCACACCTTGTCTGACTTTTTCCAGTGTTTTGATAGTAAATGTAAGTTGAGAGCCTCATGGAAAGATAGCAAATCTTTTGGGTGGTGGAGGAATCGAGCTGAAGATTTGGCCAGGATACATTCAGTGTGAGGCAGGATGTGGATTTGCATTTGTTTAGCATTCAGTTGTTCTATGGAGAATGGGCTCCACTGGCCTGCCGGAATAGGCCTGGAAGTCAGCTTCAAAGATTTTGGGTCCAACCCAGGTTTCTATTTCGGCACTGAATCTCCACTTGGGGTTGAAATAGGCAAATGTCGCTGGCAATGTTCAGCTCAGTACCAAGGGTCAGGTAGGTGCCGCGTGATGTTCCAGGACTGAAGTGCTTGATGCCAGGGGTTTTGGCTTTGGTTGGTGTTGGAGCGAGGGGGCGGGGCTTCTGAACCAGTTGTTCAGTACTGACCATGGGCTGAAGGCAGTGGTGGACCGAGGGTCTATGTATGTTTTTCCAGAGGGACCAAGTGTCTTCTGGTGGGATCAACATGGTGTTGAGGGACAGGGAATTGTTGAGCCAATGGAAGTTCCTCCATCTCCAAGCCAACCTAGAGATCGGATCCGGAAGTGCCCTTGATCAATAGCATCTCTTCCTCTGCAGCCCACAGCTGAGGGTATCCCTTCTCTCATTCGACATCTTCATAACCAAAGATGTCTGAAGTATCCTTGATGCTCCTCCATGACATTTTGAGGTGACATCTGTGACAGTCTCGAAGGGTTTTCTTTGAGGGGAAAGAGCGGCAGGCATCGCAATCCACTTCACTGTGTTCTGGTGGCAAGTACAGATCACAGACTAGGTGTTGATCGTTCTGAGGATACTTCCCATGGCAATACAAGGAATAAAGGAAGGGCATCCATTCCATCACTAGCTAAGCATTCTCTGAAGAAGGTTATGGAGACCAAAGAAAGACCCTAAATGGCAAGGCCCTGTAGGGGCCACGGTCGATGGGATCAACTATCGATAGAGAAATAATCCGACACGCAGAATGGAAAATGTAATTGAAACAATACAAACAAGGGGGATAGTATTACCAGAACAGATAGGAAAACCATGATGGTGTTGAACTGGAGTGCAGGCACACATCAGAAATAGATGGCGGAAAGAAAACAATCTAACAAGGAAGTCGATGCACATGTGCATTATCACAAAGAGGAGGACACATTTGGACCTAACCCTAGATGGCAAGAGTATGCAAAGCATGTGCATCTACAATCACACATACCTCGACACAGCATTTACTCATGTGAAGGATGTACATTTTATGCTGCTGTGTACATGTATATTTCATGTGGAAATGATAGGGTCTAGTATATACCTATATAACACGTTGAGAGGAACCACTCCACCTCAGGGGTAGCTTGAATAAGTGAGTATACCTTCTGGGCTTTACTTGATTGGTTTCAATGTGACTTTCTCTCAAATTCACCTCACTGCACATTCAGATGGATTGGTATGTTTGGAACCACATATATATATATTTTATATCAAAGTGCACCTTTGGTGCAAGCACATTATTACAACTTCCAGTAGCACCAAACTATCACACAGCAACATGATTGGCACACACACACTTAGTAAGTGAAGGATTACTTTCAAAGCATAGCAATAAATTATAGAGAGTACAATTAATTTTTCAGGACAGGGTTGATGTCTGACTTACAAAGCTGATACACAGGTAGAAAAGTGGCCCTTCTGCTACAGTACAAGTTGAGGCCTGGTTCATGCTATAAACGGATGAGGTAAATAAAATATGTTTCTTTTTATTGCAGGAAAAGGATGTTGAGGAGAAGTTTAAACAGCTCTTGGTTGACTTCAACATGAAGGAAGAGAAGGGTCTGAAACCCCAGGACATTGGCGACCGGATAAAAACACTGCAGCAGTACCTTGTAGCCCAGTTCCTTATGAAGAAGGACATACCCATCTGGTTTCATAGAGGCCTGGACAACGCCTTTTATGTTGAGAATATTTCACTCACTAAACAGTTGAGCCTCCTTAAAGCAACAATCCAGGTAACACTGAAAGAAGACGTGTTGACGCATTTGGCAGATGAGACAGATGACATATCCAGCTTTCGTCTGCATATCATAGATGTACTCAACAACACAAACAAGACCTTAGCTGGAAAACTATCAAGAGCTGTCTTTTCTGAGCTTTCCAGCACCAGTCAAGACTTTCTTGGGCACATATTATTCAGTGGAACGTGGACCCCAATCCAGGCAGTGCAATTCACTCTAAAGGTTCAAGGGAGTAGAATTTCACATGAGAAGGTGGAAGCCATCCTCCAATGTGTGCCGACGTACCAGATCGATATAAACACGACCATCACATCTATGAAGGACCAGGATCCTCCGCTACTTCTGCAGCAACGTGTACAGAATGAGAAGGACAAAGATCTAAAAACCATAATAGCAGAAATGAGAAAAAACAAATATTCAGAAAAAGTTCTTTCTATCATGGAGAAAGTGCTCAATGAAGTTGGAGTTCGGCTTCCAGCGTATCAAACCCTAGATCTGGATGAAAAGATGAAGAAAGAAGGTATAGCCTTGGCCAGATCAATGAACTTTGAAAATCCTGATATTGAGACACTGGTAAAAATGTTGATTGGCATGTCTGTGGCTGTTCAGGACACTACAACTATTGTAAAGCAGTCAGGAGAGAAGATTGAGGGCTATTTTCCACGCATGACTCAGCTCGCATCTCTATTGACTCTTCTAATTTCTAAAGCCCCTGACTGCAGCGGTTGTCTTTTGGAGATATTTACTGGCGAAGGCAAATCTACCATTGTGGCCAGGCTCGCCCTAATTAATGCCATCCGTGGGAAGAAGGTTGATGTCATCACAAGTTCACCAGTACTTGCCCGTCATGATCAAGAAGAATGGAGTAAACTGTACAAGATGTTTGATGTGTCTTGTAGTGTTGTACCACCTCAAGGGTTAGATGAATGCACTGATTCAAGAGAAAGCGACAAATTAATTAAAAAGGCTTATGCAGCTGATGTTGTGTACAGTACTGTTGGGAACTTTGCTGCTGACATTCTTCGCCAAGAGTTTGAAAAATGCAAAACCAGAGGAGATCGGACCTTTGACATAGCCATTGTGGATGAGGTAGACTATATGACCCTGGACAGCGGTGTTCATGTCACATACCTTTCACATGCAGCAACAGGAATGCGGCACTTAGAACAACTACTGGCAGCCATCTGGTCGAAGATATGCACGTGTCAACGCATCCAGGAGGCCAAAACTGATGACATTCTTTGGGCAACAGGAACACAATACTTTCACAAAGCTGCTGCATCAGCAGTCATGGGACCAAACACATCAGAGCATTTTTCCCCCCTCGATATTATCATGCCGGGTCTGCAGCTGGGGTTCTTCACTGAAGAGGATGTGAAGAAGCTTGAATCCACCCTGGTTAAGTCTGAGCAGCCAATCACTAAAGCACCACAAGACTCTGCAATCAAATAAATCATGGATAAACTTGGACCTGTTCAGCAGCGAGATCTCTTGTCCATATTTCAGAAAGTTCTTGAAGATGCTGTTGTTTTTAAATACTATGAGGTAAAGGATGGTAAAGCATCTGATTTTGCTATCAGTTCCTCATCACACAACAAACCCACATCTGATCATGACAACATTCGCATTCTTCTCCGGGAACATGGCTGCGTCTGTCTGGTGATGAGTCAAAAGGACCTGATAGAAGGAGCTGTCAGTGAATTGGAATCAAGAATCCGGTACTCAGACACCTATCAGCCACCAGATAAACAAGAGAATAAGGATGATAATTTTATTCTCCTGCCAACCTACCTGAAGGAATATACCCAGAACAGGATGAAGGTCTTTGTGGAAAACGCTATGAAGGCAATCGTAATGGAGAAGGATCGGGAGTACATGATAGAATCAGCTATAGAGGGAGGACAAGTAAAGCCCACCGCACCCATCTACGAATACCACACCATCATCCCAGTGGACTTCAAAGCCACTGGTGTGCTTGAGAAGAACAAGCGCTGGGGTGACGGCTTACAGCAGTTTCTGGAGCTGAAGCACCAGCTGGCGATCTCACCACTGTCCAATGTCACCAACTTCATGTCAAATTTCCATTTCCTTCAGCGATATACTAAAGGCACAGGCATGTTCGGGGTCTCTGGGACCCTAGGGGATGAGCCAGAGGTTGAGTTTCTTAGAAAACATTACAAGGTGTCGTGCTCTATTATGCCTACTCACCGCCATACCAAGAAGACTGAACTACCAACTCTACAGGTCGAAGGAGGGCATGACGCATGGATCAAAAGTATCTGTGATCATGTGAAGGAGCGCACAAGTCCAAACCGGTGGGGCAAAGGCCAAGCAGCTTTAGTTGTCTGCGAAGATGTAAAAACAGCTGAAAAGCTACAAAAAGAGTTAATAGAATTAAAAGTTGTTCCAAATCCCAATAAAATAACTTTGTACACCAGAAGTGATAAAGATAATATTGAAAAGAGCAATTTTGATGCAGGAGATGTTATCATTGCCACAAACCTCGGTGGAAGAGGCACAGATGTTAAAATTACTAAAGAAGTGAATAAAAGTGGAGGACTCTTTGTGATTCTCACCCATTTCCCCACAAACATGAGGGTAGAAAAGCAAATATTTGGCAGGACCTCTCGTAAAGGAAACCCTGGAATGGTCCAAATGATATTAAACTATGAAGAGCTATTGCCATCTTATCAGGACCAACCTATCGAGGTGATGAGGCAACTCAGAGCAGGCTATCAGAAAACACACATCACAGAGATGGAGACTGAGGAGCTCTTTGAAGTACAGATGCGAGAGGAACTCTTTCAGAAGTTTTGTGAACAGCTAAACATTTTTCAGGGTAATTACAATAAGGCTGAAAAGCGTGATATCTATACTACTTCTGATTCATCGAATGACAGTGGCACCTTTGATTATACTCAGAAAAAGCTAGACTACCGCCCAGCTCTCAGTGCGTTAAAGGAAAGCTGGGCTCTTTGGCTCACACTACATAAGAAGGACATCGATAAACACAAAGACATCAATGAGCTCAAGAAAGACCTTTGCGTTTTTATCCAGAGGAGAGCAGAGAGTCTCCTGCGAGGGGAATCGCATAACTTCTACGACTTCATCAAACAGGCTATGGACCGCATGTATCTCCACACTCAGAACAAAGCATCGGATTATGGAGCACTATCATTCTGGCAGAAAGCAGAGAAGACTGATCGAGTGTACCGCGCTGTATCACTCTATAATCAAGCCAACATTACAATTAATCTGGGACAGGAAGGCTACATGCAGAAGGCAATGGATCTTTTGAAAGAATCCAAGAAAATGATCGATGTCTATGTATCTGAGGTGTCGAACACCACAGTGTCCTGCCAGATGTCCTGCTTATCCAAGTTTGAACCTCACAATAGAGATGATCCCAACTTTACAAAACAAATGCAGACCCGTCAGAGCCTGTTCAAGTCCTGGATCAATTACATCGATAAATCCATTGCAAAGCTAACAGAATTCCAAAAGAACAAAAGCAACGCTATCACTAAGGACCAGGCTGTCTTCTCATTGGAAACTGATCATAGTCCTATAACAACTGATGAACTCAATGTGCTGTATGACTATGGTTTGTCCTTTGTGTTTGAAGTTGAGAAGAAGCCAGAATTCTGCATTGATGCTCTCATTTGCTTTATTTTTGGAGCTCTGCAGGTCCTTGCTGGGATTCTTGTGTGTGTTTTCACTTGTGGGACAGCTAGTCAGTTCGGAATGGGTCTGATATCCGAGGGTGTGTCTGACATGATATCAGGAATTGAAGGGATGATAAAAGGTGCGTTCGATTGGGCAGAATGGGCAATATCGAAAGCCATTAGTATTGGGCTATCACTCATAACTTCAGGATTTAGCCTCATTAAAAAGGCAGCACAAGCTGTTGTGAAAGTGACAAAGGGTTTACTCAGTGGAACAAAAACATTTGCATCTCTTGCTGATGACATCATTCGTTCTGGAAAAGCTCTAGTATCTTCCATTCGCACATCTGCAACATCAACTGCCTCTGCCATTTCCAAAAATACTCTGTCCAAATCCATCAAAACCCTCGCCTCAAGTTTTGCATGAAGAGCAACTTTGTGCAGGCAGTGAAGTACACTGGTCAAGAAATGGCCAAACAAGGTGTAATCCAAGCTCTAGATTATGGCATGGATGCAGCCCTTGAAGCTGTCTTCAAGGAAATATTTGAAAAAGCCTTCAAAAATATGATAGCAACATCAGTAAAACAGGATCAAGCTTTGAAACAAACAGTTATAAAGTTTATAGTTGTCAATGGGGTGCCAGAAAGTGTTCTAAAAACAGAAAAACCAACCACTTTTCAGATTCGAGAAACTCTGAAACAGAAAATGAATGGTGTGATGGCAGATTTTTGCCAGTCTGCTGTCGGTAACATCGCTGATGACTACAGCGCCCTGAAGGAGTTCTTTGGTTACCTTAACGCCATGAAGGGGGGCATTCTGAATATCCTGGAGGAGGCCAAGGCGAAAGGAGCCATCCAGAAAGGGTTCAAGCTCAGTGTTGAAGTCGGAAAAAGAACAGTTGAGTTTGTGCAGATGGTAAACTCTGCTCCAACTCGGGCCGTGATTGAAAAAAGAGTCATTCCATTTATAGTCGCAGAATGTGACGGGCTAGAATCCACTGCCGGCTATAAGGATGATGGACGCCACAATTTCCCAGCTGTAGAGACAATGAAAGTGCAGTTGTTGGATACAATATCCCAACAACTCAATGATAACTTTGTTCATTTGCTTTCAAGACGCCTAAGAAGTTTTGTGAGTAAGCCTTTGCGTGCGCAAGTGAATAAGCAAGCAGGGAAAACCGTAGACAATATTCTTGGAAGAAATAAGACAGAGCGATTCTTCATTGAACAAAAACACAAACGCGACATGAAGAAGACACAAGTTGAGGGAGCAAAAATGAAGTTAACAGAAGCTCAGCAGAAAGAGGTCAATGATTAAATGAAGAAGATGAAGTATCCAAGCAGCCCGGCGACTGAGCTGGACTTGAACGTCCTCACCAAGAGTGACCTGCTGAAGGGGAAAGAAGTCAAGGTCATCATGGTGGACGAGAATCAGAAGAAGATCTCCACAGAGATCTACCCGGGCAAAGACTCCTCAGCGGGCGTCATCACCCTCCAGCTGCAGAAAGTAAAGGAGAGAGATGCAGGGTAAGACATTAAGGGGGTGATTCTAACCCTGGCGGTCGGTGATAAAGCGGCGGCAAACCCGCAAACAGGCTGGCGGTCCAAAAAATGGAATTCTGACCATGGCGGGAACCGCCAACACAGCCCGCCACTTTAACACTCCGACCGCCACGGCGGGACAGACAAACAGCGCGGCGGTCACTGCCAACAGGCAGGCGGCAGACAATGTACCGCCCACCCTATCACAACTCACCAATCCGCCACCTTAAAAACACGGCGGAAACTGACTACGAAGGGGAAAACGCTCACCTCTACGCACTCCACGAGGAAGGAGGACAGCATGGAACCCGAATTAAACATCCTACCTGCTCTCGTCTACCTGCTCATCTACCACGAGTACGAATGCCGGCGCAGACGACAACGGTGAGTACCGCACCTACGACACAGGGGAGGGGGGACGAGAAAATGTTACGGGCACACACATACGCGACGCCCCCCCCCCCCCAATATGTACACACCAATGCAGAGCAACAAGTCACAGTGACACCACCCAAACCCCCATAAAAAATGCAATTACATAATCAAATTGGGAATACAAATTTATGTACAAAATAGGCTCTGAGAAGTATTGGTCAACTATCAAAAATATTTACATTTCAAAAAGTCCATATACACAGCAGTGGATAACCGAAGCAATTAGTCTTGCAAATGTTACGAATTTCGATTTGTCCGTGGGCCAAAGTTTTGCGACACAAGGGCAAAGCCCACACAGGAGACCTGAGTCCTTTGGAGAGAACACTGCAGGGGCATCTGATGACAAAACTACAGGCACCTCAGGGGGAAGGGAAGGGGGGGGCACCACAGCCACATGAGTCCACGACGCCAGATCCACGAAGGGGCCACCATGCCCACTGTGCCATCCTGGGGAGTGCAAAGCCACAGTCTCTTAATGTCTCTACAGTGGGTGGGTTGCCCACTGTGCCATCCTGGGGAGTGCAAAGCCACAGTCTCTCAAGTCTCTACAGTGGGTGGGTTGCCCACTGGACCATCCTGGGGAGTGCAAAGCCACAGTCTCTCAATGTCTCTACAGTGGGTGGGTTGCCCACTGGACCATCCTGGGGAGTGCAAAGCCACAGTCTCTCAATGTCTCTACAGTGGGTGGGGTGCCCACTGTACAATCCTGGGGAGTGCAAAGCCACAGTCCATCAGGTGGATACATTTCTCCACTGGTCAAGGAGGATGCATGGTGTGCACAGTGAACCGTGAACAGTGCTTGCAGGCAGGGCCCAGCGGAGCGGTGCTTGACAGGAAGGGCCCAGCGGAGCGGTGCTTGACAGGAAGGGCCCAGCGGAGCGGTGCTTGAGACGGCGGGGCCCAGCGGAGCGGTGCTTGAGACGGCGGGGCCCAGCGGAGCGGTGCTTGAGACGGCGGGGCCCAGCGGAGCGGTGCTTGACAGGAAGGGCCCAGCGGAGCGGTGCTTGACAGGAAGGGCACAGCGGAGCGGTGCTTGAGACGGCGGGGCCCAGCGGAGCGGTGCTTGAGACGGCGGGGCCCAGCGGAGCGGTGCTTGACAGGAAGGGCCCAGCGGAGCGGTGCTTGACAGGAAGGGCACAGCGAAGCGGTGCTTGAGACAGCGGGGCCCAGCGGAGCGGTTCTTGAGACGGCGGGGCCCAGCGGAGCGGGGCTTGACACGGCGGGGCCCAGCGGAGCGGTGCTCTTCTGCACGGCGGGGCCCTGTTTAGCGGTGCTCTTCTGCACGGCGGGGCCCTGTTCAGCGGTGACTGTCTTCACGGCGGGGACCTGTTCAGCGGTGACTGTCTTCACGGCGGGGCCCTGTTCAGCGGTGACTGTCTTCACGGCTGGGACCTGTTGAGCGGTGCCTGTCTTCACGGCGGGCCCTGTTCAGCGGTGACTGTCTTCACAGCGGGGACCTGTTCAGCGGTGACTGTCTTCACGGCGGGGACCTGTTCAGCGGTGACTGTCTTCACGCCGGGGACCTGTTCAGCGGTGACTGTCTTCACGGCGGGGCCCTGTTCAGCGGTGCTCTTCTGCACGGCGGGGCCCTGTTCAGCGGTGACTGTCTTCACGGCGGGGCCCTGTTCAGCGGTGCTCTTCCAGTAAGTCTAGGGAGCCAGACCTGGCCTGGACTCCCTGCTCACTCGCCCTCCGACCGTGCAGTGGCAGGCCCCTTCGGGGACGGAGTCCTGGGCCCTTTGTTCTCGTCCCTTGCAGCCGGGATGGGGCTTGTGGGGCCCTCCTGCTCCGCGCTCCTGCTGGCTGACCTCTCCGCCCTGCTGCCCTTTCGCTCCTTAAATGGGGCTCTCGGGCCCTTCCCTCCCCTGGCTGTTGTGGCAGGTGAAGTGGCCGAAGTGAGCTCCTTGGGGGCAGCCGTGTCGGTCCTCTCACGGTTGCCCTTTAGTTTCCGGGTCCTCTTGCCTGGGGGGGGGCTGGATGTGTCCTTGCTGCTGAGTGAAGTGTCACTGCCGCCAAAGGGTGGACTCCAGAACCCATGCACCACTGTGACACTCAAAGCAGGGCTGGTGGTGGCTGAGGTGCTCTTGGGACTCTTAGCAGATGGAGGGGGTGGGTCAGGGGAGGGAAAGAGGTTAAGATTAGAGAGGTAATATTTCTTAGGACCAAGGTAAAGGGTAGGAGTAGTGGTGATGGAAGTGGAGGAAGAGGATGTGGTTGTACGAGAGTCAGGTGTGCTGTCTTTGGGTGCAGGTGACTGAGACGTAGGCTGTCGTGAGGTGGTTGGCTGTTGTTTGGGTGTCTGCCTGCGTTTATGTGTCTTGGAAGAGGGGGTGACAGACACAGTGGGAGAGGACACAGGGGACGTGTAAATGGCAGTGGGGTGGTGACTGCACGTGTGCGGACTGGACTGGAGGGTGTGCTGGTGATGGAAGCACTGGCTGATGGTGGTGTGCATGCATGTGTGAGTGTAGACGTCACAGGGAGGGAGGAGGGAGACGAGGAGGAGGGGGACACAGAGGTGGTAGTGACTGTTGGAATGTCTACATCTGGGTGTTGCTTGGGTGAGTGTTTGTGGGATCTGTGGTGCTTGTGTCTGGATGAGCTGCTCTTGGGTGTTGAGGTGTGTGCAGGCTGGTCTGATGGTGTGGATGGGATAGGCTGAGGAACAGGAGACAGAGAAAGGGTGGAGGCAGTTAGAAGAGGGAGGCTGGAAACAGGGACAATGGCTGCCGTCAGTGCTGAGGCCAGAGCATTGAACCATCGTTGATGGGCAGCCTGACCCGAATGAATGCCCTCCAGGTAGGCATTGCTCCGATGCACCTCCCTTTCTACCCCCTGGATGGCATTCAAAAGGGTAGTCTGCCCAACAATGATGGTCTGAAGGAGGTCAATGACCTCCTCACTGAGGGCAGCAGGGGTGACAGGGGCAGGGGCTGAGGTGCCTGGGGCGAAGGAGACGCCCGCCTTCCTGGGTGAGCGGGCATGGAGCGAAGGCTGAGGGGCTGCTGGGAGGGCGGTGCTGGTGCGCTGGGTGGCGGCTGTACCTGTAGAGGCGGGGGGCCCGGATGTTGCCGCCACCGCTAGGGAGCTACCAACCGAGGACGTGTCCGTGTCGCTGGTGTCTTCACCGGTCCCCGTGGTGGTGCTCCCCTCGCCCTCCGGATCACTGGTGCCCTCGGTGTCTGTTCCAGTGCCCACCGGGGCCTTGTGACTTGCAGCTCCCTCGTGCTCCGATGCCAAATCTCCTCCGCCTGAGGATGCTAATGCACACATGCACATGAAGAGAAAAAAAAAGGGTGGGGGGAGAAATAAAAACAAGTTGAGTGCATGCCTTGTCAACACCGTTGGCAGAGAGGACAGACACAGGTGCCTCATGCACTAAGCTGCGCAATCGGGGTACACTACTCAGTACTTCTGACTCGGCCAACAGGTCTAGGGACAACAAACGCGCACATGTGTGATGCAGGACCATGGTTAGCTGTACTTGGCACCCTACAGAGGTGGGGGGCGGGGGCACAGGGCCATGTCTAAGGGAGGGGACTACACTACAGAAAGCGCCCTGGCCTACTGTCACCCACAGCCCTCCTCCTCCACCCAGACGCCTCAACTGCGTGTAAAGATAGCAGAATGTGCAGATACTCACCCCCTTGTGTCTGCTGTGATGTCCTCAAGCGCCCATCCAAATCAGGGTAGGCCACCGCCAGGATCCGGGACATCAGGGGGGTCAGGGTACGACTGGCACCCCTCCTAGGTCGGGAGGCCATCCCCAGCAGTGACTCGGCGGTCTTTCTGGTTCCACGGCGGATGTCCTCCCACCTCTTGCGCCAGTGGGTGCCCCGTCTGGTGTAGACCCCCAGGGCACGGACTTCCTTGGCGATGGCACGCCAAATGTCGATTTTCTGATGGGCGCTGACCTGTTTGACATGTACAGGGTGGGAAAGAAAAAACGTTATTTTTCTGCTTGTTAGATGTGAATGCCCCCCCCTCCCCAACCTTGCCATGTGGCACATTCTCTCATCTGCCGTGCCTTGCACTCCTCATTTTCTCCCCACCCCACCAACTTACATCCACCTCACTCCACACAGGCATAACCCATTCAATGTGCACTCAGTGTACTTACCTGTTGGTCTGGAGGACCGTAGAGTAGCGCATACTGGGGGAGGACACCATCCACAAGTTTCTCCAACTCTTCAGAAGTGAAAGCAGGGGCCCTTTCCCCAGTCGCAGCAGCCATTGTATCTTCCAGACCGAGGTCACAGCAGCACTTGCAGTATAGGTCCTCTCCTGTGGATGATCAGGTCTCGAGTGATTAAGGAGATAGAAAATGGCGGTCACGCCCGCGGCGGTGCGTACCGCGGCGGTGCGTACCGCGACCGCCGGCGCACATCGTCATTGGCTCATGAAACCCATAGGGTTCAATGTTAACCAATGCGCCTTCGTACAGCGGTCTTCGACCGCCTACCGCCACGGTGTGCCACGCTAGCGCAGTGACCTCACATCCCATTGTCCCACTTCACAGGTCAGGCAGCCGCCATTCCAAGGGCCCACATGGCATAATTTCAACTACGTCACAGAGGCCTAGGCCTTGCATTGCCACTCATACAAGCGTTTCACTGCATTTCGATTAAATTACTGTGCAAGCTGTGGTTACGTACCTGTGGGTTGCTTGACTCTGTGCTCCATGTTGTCCTTCCTAGGCACCGTCCGCTGGGACTTGCGATGAGAAGGATGAATCCTCGCGTGTACCGACCGCTGGTGGACCTGTCGACAATGGAATACTACGCTACAGACTTGACCGAGCCACTATACATGAACTGTGTGCCCAGCTGGAGCCAGCCCTGATGTCCCCCATCCGCCAACCCACAGGGATCCCCCCTCTAGTGCAGGTTCTGTCAGTCCTCCATTTTTTGGCAAGTGGGTCATTCCAGACAACAGTGGCCATGTCATCTGGAATGTCTCAGCCTATGTTTTCAAAGATTTTGTCCAGAGTTTTCTCTGCCCTGATGAAATACATGCGGAGATACATTGTTTTCCCTGAGGAGGGTGATTTGCCCACTGTGAAGGGTGATTTCTATGCCCTTGGACATATTCCCAACATCATTGGTGCCATTGATGGGACCCATGTGGCTTTAGTACCCCCAAAAGACGATGAGCAGGTGTACAGAAACAGGAAAAATTACCATTCTATTAATGTGCAAGTGGTCTGTTTGGCTGACCAGTACATCTCCCATGTAAATGCCAAATTCCCAGGGTCAGTGCATGACGCGTATGTGATGCGTAATAGCAGCATCCCCTATGTGATGGAACAGCTACAGAGACACCGTGTGTGGCTAATTGGTGACTCTGGTTACCCCAACCTGCCTTGGCTATTGACCCCAGTGAGGAATCCCCGGACCAGGGCTGAGGAAAGGTACAATGAGGCCCATGGGCGAACGAGGAGGATAATAGAAAGGACTTTCGGGGTCCTGAAGGCCAGGTTTAGGTGTCTGCATATGACTGGTGGATCCCTAATGTACTCACCAAAGAAGGTGCGCCAGATCATCGTGGCCTGCTGCATGCTTCACAACCTGGCTTTGCGACGTCAGGTGCCTTTCCTGCAGGAGGATGGTCCAGATGGTGGTGTTGTAGCAGCTGTGGAGCCTGTGGAGAGTGAAGAGGAGGAAGACGACGGGGACGACACAGACAACAGGGACACAGTCATCCAACAGTATTTTCAGTAGCAGACAGGTAAGAATCCCCCACGCAATTTAACATTTCCTTAAAGCGTCCTGCATCTCTACTTTCTGCATTTACCCCCAGTTGTTTTTTAACTTATTTTTGCTTTTCACTTCCCTTTTCAGTGCTGTTTGACCCACTGCGTGACTTCTGATTGTTTAGCCCATGGACAAAAGCGTATTGACATTGGTATGTTGTCATCACAAATTGTCTGACCATCATTGTACAGTATTGTGTAAAACATTTGTAAATAATACAGGCTGACTCCTGAATATTTTAAGTGCAATGAGTGTTTATTTGTAGTGCTAGATTTTGATGCATGATATTAATACGGTGATGGGTGGGGGTGGAGTAATGTCCATGGCAGAGTCCAGTTCTCAGTTTCACAGGTGCCTTGTCCATAGGCCTGTGGAAGGATGGAGCAGGGGCAGTTCAAGGTTGGGCAGGGTGACAATGTGGGACAGTGGGATGACATCAGGGGGTATCCTTTGCTGGCGGGGGTCTTGGCATCCTACTCTGTCTTCCTGTGAGATCTCAGGTTCCGCTTGCGGGGTGGTTGTTCTTCAGCAGGAGGTGGGCTTCGGGTGGCCTGACGTTGTGGTGGGGCCTCCTGTCCACTAGCACCGGCGGAGGTGGTGGGCTGTTCCTGGTCCTGGCTAGTGACAGGGGCCCTTTGGGGTGCCACTTGGTCCCGCAATGTGGTTTCAATCCGGGTTAAGACCTGGACTATGCTCCCCATAGCGGTACCGATGGACGTGAGTTCATTGCTGAACCCCATGTAGCGTTCCTCCTGCTGTGCCTGGATCTCGCTGAACCTGGCCAGTACCGTCGCCATCGTCTCTTGGGAGTGGTGGTATGCTCCCATGATGGTGGTGAGGGCCTCTTGGAGAGTGGGTTCCCTGGGCCTCTCCTCCCCCCCTGTCGCACAGCAGCCCTCCCAGTTGCCCTGTTTCCCCGGGCCTCTGTCCCCTGGACGGTGTGCCCACTACCACTGCCCCCAGGTCCCTGTTGTTGTTGGGGTGTTGGGTCAGCCTGGGTGCCCTGTAGTGGCGGACACACCGCTGATTGACGCGTCCTGGAGACTGAGGCATGGGCCCGTTGGGTGGGAGCTGTGCTGGTGTTCCCAGAGGGGGTTGGGTCTGGTGTGGCCTGTGTCTGTGTGTGGGGAACCGACTGTCCAGAGGTCCCCGATGGTCCGGGCTGGTCGTCAGGGTTGAGGTCGACAGAGCTGCTGTCCTCACTGGGGGCCTGTTCTGGGGGTGGGATGGACAGATCTGGACCCTCCGTGGCGGTGTGTTGGCGTTCGGGCCCTGCAGGGGTAACAGAGTATTGTTATAGTTTTTGTGTGTGCCATGGCGTGCATTTTGTGTGTGCCCTTGTCCCCCAGTGCTGGCATTCCCTTGTGGGAGGGGTTGTGAAGGTGGTTGGGGGTGGTGTGGGATGGGTATGTGCAGTGGTCATGCATTGGTGATGGCTGTCTATGGTTTGTGTTGTCATTCAGGGGTTGGTGTTGTTTAGGGTGGGTTGTGCTGGTGGGACAATGGCAGGGAGGATGTGTGCTGGGGGGTTTGTGATTGGGGGTGAGGGTGGGGTTGTGGGTTGGCATGCTGGTGATTGGGGGGGGGGTTAAGTAGTTGAGATTGTTCTTACCAGAGTCCATTCCTCCGTGTACTCCAGCGAGGCCGTGAGGATGCAGGATGTTTACTACCTCTTGCTCCCATTCTGTAAATTGGGGTGGAGTGGGTGGAGGTCCGCCGCCAGTCTTCTGCACAGCGATGTTGTGCCTTGATACCATGTAGCGCACCTTCCCCCGTAGGTCGTTCCATCGCTTTCTGATGTCGTCCCGATTTCTGGGATGCTGTCCCACAGCGTTGACCCTGTCTACAATCCTTTGCCATAGCTCAGCCTTCCTTGCTATAGTGGTGTGTTGCACCTGTGTGCTGAAGAGCTGGGGCTCTACCCTAATTATTTCCTCCACCATGACCCTGTGTTCTTGGTCCAAGAACCTGGGGTGTCTTTGGGGTGCCATGGGGTGGTGTGGATGAGGTGTGGGGTGGTGTTTGTGGTGGTGTGCGTGGTGGTGTGTGCGTAGTTGTAGTGTGGGTGATGATGTTGGGTTCCTGTGTGTGTTGTGCTTAGCGTTCCCTGTGCTCTCTCTCAGTCTCTCTGGCCTTCTCTCAGTAATTGTGGTCGTAAGGGTTTGTGGGTGATGTGGGTGTGTGTTTTATATTGTAATGGGTGTGTGGGAGTGTTGTTTGTATGTGTATCAGGTGTGTGTAATTCAAATTGTCCAATGTGGCTGTGTTTTGTAAGGGTGTGTGTATTTTGACCGCGGCGGTGTGTACCGCCAATGGAATACTGCGGTTGAAAGACCGCCGCGTGGATTTGTGGGTCAGAATGGCATGGGCGTGTTTGTGTTGGCGTGGCGGTGGAGGTTTGGTCTTCTCCAGTTTATCGCTGCCCGCTGCTGTGGCGGCCTTCCGTGGATGTCGAGTTTTTGGCGGGTTGACAGTTGGAGGTCAGAATGACCGTGGCGGTTTACCGCGGCCGCGGCTGTAGTATGGTGGTCTTCTGACCGGCGGTAAGGGCCTTTTACCACCGAGGTCAGAATGACCCCCTAACTGTTTATTAATAATGTACCAACTCATAGACTTCAGAAATGTGTGTGCTGGTTATTTGTTCATTACTGTACATGTGTTTAAATGCACTCTCTGGCATCAATGGTATACTGATCAATGAATACATGTCAGATGGCAAGATGATGGGCAGTCTACTGGAATCATAGATGGCCTGCACTGATGGCCTGCACTGCTAACCTGCACTGATAGCCTGCACTGATGGCCTCCACTGCTAACCTGCACAGATAGCCTGCACTGATAGCCTGCACTGATGACCTCCACTGCTAACCTGCACTGATAGCCTGCACTGATGGCCTGCACTGCTAACCTGCACTGATGGCCTGCACTGATGGCCTCCACTGCTAACCTGCACAGATAGCCTGCACTGATGGCCTTCACTGCTAGCCTGCACTGATAGCCTGCACTGATGGCCTGCACTGATGGCCTGCACTGCTAACCTGCACTGATAGCCTGCACTGATGGCCTTCACTGCTAACCTGCACAGATAGCCTGCACTGGTGGCCATCACCGCTACCCTGCATTGATAGCCTGCACTGATGGCCTGCACTGATGGCCTGCACTGCTAACCTGCACTGATAGCCTGCACTGATGGCCTGCACTGCTAACCAGCACTGATGGCCTTCACTGATAGCCTTCACTGCTAACCTGCACAGATAGCCTGCACTGATGGCCTTCACCGCTAACCCGCACTGATAGCCTGCACTGATGGCCTTCACAGCTACCCTGCATTGATAGCCTGCACTGATTGCCTTCACCACTAATCTGCACTGATAGCCTGCACTGATGGCCTTCACCGCTACCCTGCATTGATAGCCTGCACTGATGGCCTTCACCGCTAAACTGCGCTGATAGCCTGAACTGATGGCCTCCACTTCTAACCTGCACTGATAGCCTGCACTGATGGCCTCCACTGCTAACCTGCACTGATAGCCTACACTGATGGCCTTAACTGTTAACCTGCACTGATAGCCTGCACTGATGGCCTGCACTGCTAACTTGCACTGATAGCCTGCACTGATGGCCTTCACTGATAGCCTGCACTGATGACCTTCACTGCTAACATGCACTGATAGCCAACACTGATGGCCTGCACTGATGGTCCTTCACCGCTAACCTGCACTGATAGCCTGAACTGATGGCCTTCACTGCTAACCTGCACTTATAGCCTGCTCTAATTGCCTTCACAGTTAACCTGCACAGATAGCCTGCACTAATGGCCTTCACTGCTAACCAGCACTGATAGCCTGCACTGATGGCCTTCAAAGCTACCCTGCATTGATAGCCTGCACTGATGGCCTTCACCGCTAACCTGCACTGATAGCCTGCACTGATGGCCTTCACTGCTAACCTGCACTGATAGCCTGCACTGATGGCCTTCACTGCTAACCTGCACAGATAGCCTGCACTGGTGGCCTTGACTGCTAACCTGCACAGATAGCCTGCAATGATGGCCTTCACTGCTACCCTGCACTGATAGCCTGCACTGATGGCCTTCACTGATAGCCTGCACTGATGGCCTTCACGGCTAACCTGCACTGATAGCCGGCACTGATGGCCTTCACTGTTAGCCTTCACTGATGGCCTGCACTGATGGCCTTCAGTGCTAACCTGCACTGATAGCCTGCACTGAGGGCCTTCACTGCTAACCTGTACTGATAGCCTGCACTGATGGCCTTCACTGCTAACCTGCACTGATAGCCTGCACTGATGGCCTGCACTGCTAACCTGCACTGATAGCCTGCACTGATGGCCTCCACTGCTAACCTGCACTGATAGCCGGCACTGGTGGCCTTCACCGCTACCCTGCATTGATAGCCTACACTGATGGCCTGCACTGATGGCCTGCACTGCTAACCTGAACTGATGGCTTTCACTGATGGCCTTCACTGCTAACCTGCACAGAAAGCCTGCACTGATGGCCTTCACTGCTAACCCGCACTGATAGCCTGCACTGATTGCCTTCAACACTAATCTGCACTGATAGCCTGCATTGATGGCCTTCACAGCTACCCGGCATTGATAGCCTGCACTGATGGCCTTCACCGCTAACCTGCGCTGAAAGCCTGCACTGATGGCTTCCACTGCTAACCTGCACTGATAGCCTGCACTGATGGCCTTCACTGCAAACCTGCACTGATAGCCTGCACTGGTGGCCTTGACTGCTTAACTGCACAGATAGCCTGCAATGATGGCCTTCACTGCTACCCTGCACTGATAGCCTGCACTGATGACCTTCACTGATAGCCTGCACTCATGGCCTTCACGGCTAACCTGCACTGATAGCCGGCACTGATGGCCTTCACAGTTAACCTTCACTGATGGCCTGCACTGATGGCCTTCAGTGCTAACCTGCACTGATAGCCTGCACTGATGGCCTTCACTGCTAACCTGTGCTGATAGCCTGCACTGATGGCCTTCACTGCTAACCTGCACAGATAGCCTGCACTGGTGGCCTTGACTGCTAACCTGCACAGATAGCCTGCAATGATGGCCTTCACTGCTAACCTGCACAGATAGCCTGCAATGATGGCCTTCACTGCTACCCTGCACTGATAGCCTGCACTGATGGCCTTCACTGATAGCCTGCACTGATGGCCTTCACGGCTAACCTGCACTGATAGCCGGCACTGATGGCCTTCACTGTTAGCCTTCACTGATGGCCTGCACTGATGGCCTTCAGTGCTAACCTGCACAGATAGCCTGCAATGATGGCCTTCACTGCTACCCTGCACTGATAGCCTGCACTGATGGCCTTCACTGATAGCCTGCACTGATGGCCTTCACGGCTAACCTGCACTGATAGCCGGCACTGATGGCCTTCACTGTTAGCCTTCACTGATGGCCTGCACTGATGGCCTTCACTGATAGCCTGCACTGATGGCCTTCACGGCTAACCTGCACTGATAGCCGGCACTGATGGCCTTCACTGTTAGCCTTCACAGATAGCCTGCACTGGTGGCCTTGACTGCTAACCTGCACAGATAGCCTGCAATGATGGCCTTCACTGCTACCCTGCACTGATAGCCTGCACTGATGGCCTTCACTGATAGCCTGCACTGATGGCCTTCACGGCTAACCTGCACTGATAGCCGGCACTGATGGCCTTCACTGTTAGCCTTCACTGATGGCCTGCACTGATGGCCTTCAGTGCTAACCTGCACTGATAGCCTGCACTGAGGGCCTTCACTGCTAACCTGTACTGATAGCCTGCACTGATGGCCTTCACTGCTAACCTGCACTGATAGCCTGCACTGATGGCCTGCACTGCTAACCTGCACTGATAGCCTGCACTGATGGCCTCCACTGCTAACCTGCACTGATAGCCGGCACTGGTGGCCTTCACCGCTACCCTGCATTGATAGCCTACACTGATGGCCTGCACTGATGGCCTGCACTGCTAACCTGAACTGATGGCTTTCACTGATGGCCTTCACTGCTAACCTGCACAGAAAGCCTGCACTGATGGCCTTCACTGCTAACCCGCACTGATAGCCTGCACTGATTGCCTTCAACACTAATCTGCACTGATAGCCTGCATTGATGGCCTTCACAGCTACCCGGCATTGATAGCCTGCACTGATGGCCTTCACCGCTAACCTGCGCTGAAAGCCTGCACTGATGGCTTCCACTGCTAACCTGCACTGATAGCCTGCACTGATGGCCTTCACTGCAAACCTGCACTGATAGCCTGCACTGGTGGCCTTGACTGCTTAACTGCACAGATAGCCTGCAATGATGGCCTTCACTGCTACCCTGCACTGATAGCCTGCACTGATGACCTTCACTGATAGCCTGCACTCATGGCCTTCACGGCTAACCTGCACTGATAGCCGGCACTGATGGCCTTCACAGTTAACCTTCACTGATGGCCTGCACTGATGGCCTTCAGTGCTAACCTGCACTGATAGCCTGCACTGATGGCCTTCACTGCTAACCTGTGCTGATAGCCTGCACTGATGGCCTGCACTGCTAACCTGCACTGATAGCCTGCACTGATGGCCTTCACTGATAGCCTGCACTGATGACCTTCACTGCTAACCTGCACTGATAGCCAACACTGATGGCCTGCACTAATGGTCCTTCACCGCTAACCTGCACTGATAGCTTGAACTGATGGCCTTCACTGCTAACCTGCTGCTCTAATGGCCTTCACAGTTAACCTGCACAGATAGCCTGCACTGACGGCCTTCACCGCTACCCTGCATTGATAGCCTGCACTGATGGCCTTCACCGCTAACCTGCACTGATAGCCTGCACTGATGGCCTTCACTGCTAACCTGCACTGATAGCCTGCACTGATGGCCTGCACTGCTAACCTGCACAGATAGCCTGCAATGGTGGCCTTCACTGCTACCCTGCACTGATAGCCTGCACTGATGGCCTTCACTGATAGCCTGCACTGATGGCCTTCACTGCTAACCTGCACTGATAGCCTGCACTGATGGCCTGCACTGATGGCCTTCACTGTTAACCTGCACTGATGGCCTGCACTGATGGCCTTCAGTCCTAAACCTGCACTGATAGCCTGCACTGATGGCCTTCACTGCTAACCTGCACTGATGGCATGCACTGCTAACCTGCACTGATAGCCTGCACTGATGGCCTTCACTGCTAATCTACACAGATAGCCTGCACTGATGGCCTTCACTGCGAACCTGCATTGATAGCCTGCACTGATGGCCTTCAACTCTAACCTGCACAGATAGCCTGCACTGATGGCCTTCACTGCTAACCTGCACTGATAACCTACACTGATGGCCTTCACTGCTAACCTGCACTGATAGCCAGCACTGATGGCCTGCTCTGATGGCCTTCACCGCTAACCTGCACTGATAGCCGGCACTGATGGCCTTCACTGCTAACCTGTACTGATAGCCTGCACTGATGACCTTCACTGCTAACCTGCATAGATAGCCTGCACTGATGGCCTTCACTGCTAATTTACACAGATAGCCTGCACTGATGGCCTTCACTGCTACCCTGCACTGATAGCCTGCACTGATGGCCTTCACTGATAGCCTGCACTGATGGCCTTCACTGCTAACCTGCACTGATAGCCAGCACTGATGGCCTGCACTGATGGCCTTCACCGCAAACCTGCACCGATAGCCTGAACTGATGGCCTTCACTGCTAACCTGCACTTATAGCCTGCACTAAGGGCCTTCACAGCTAACCTTCACAGATAGCCTGCACTGATGGCCTTCACTGTTAACCTGCACTGATAGCCTGCACTGATGGCCTTCACCGCTACCCTGCATTGATAGCCTGCACTGATGGCCTTCACCGCTAACCTGCACTGATAGCCTGCACTGATGGCCTTCACCTCTAACCTGCACAGATAGCCTGCACTGACAGCCTGCACTGACAGCCTGCACTGCTAACCTGCACAGAAAGCCTGCACTGGTGTCCTTCACTGCTAACCTGCACTGATAGCCTGCAGTGATGGCCTTCACTGATAGCCTGCACTGATGTCCTTCACTGCTAACCTGCACTGATAGCCAGCACTGATGGCCTGCACTGAAGGCCTTCACCGCTAACCTGCACTGATAGCCTGAACTGATGGCCTTCACTGCTAACCTCAACTTTTAGCCTGCACTGTTGGCCTGCACTGCTGTCCTGCACTGATAGCCTGCACTGATGCCTCCATTGCTAACCTGCACAGATAGCCCGCACTGGTGGCCTTCACCGCTACCCTGCATTGATAGCCTGCACTGATGGCCTGCACTGATGGCCTGCACTGCTAACCTGCACTGATAGCCTGCACTGCTAACCTGCACTGATGGCCTTCACTGATGGCCTTCACTGCTAACCTGCACAGATAGCCTGCACTGATGGGCTTCACTGCTAACCCGCACTGATTGCCTGCACTGATGGCCTTCACTGCTACCCTGCATTGATTGCCTGCACTGATTGCCTTCACCACTAACCTGCACTGATAGCCTGCACTGATGGCCTTCATCGCCACCCTGCATTGATAGCCTGCACTGATGGCCTTCACCGCTAACCTGCGCTGACAGCCTTCACTGATGGCCTCCACTGCTAACATGCACTGATAGCCTGCACTGATGGCCTTCACTGCTAACCTGCACTGATAGCCTGCACTGATTGCCTGCACTGCTAACTTGCACTGATAGCCTGAACTGATGGCCTTCACTGATAGCCTGCACTGATGACCTTCCCTGCTAACCTGCACTGATAGCCAGCACTGATGGCCTGCACTGATGGCCTTCACCGCTAACCTGCACTGATAGCCTGCACTGATGGCCTTCACTGATAACCTGCACTGATAGCCTGCACTGATGGCCTTCACTGCTAACCTGCACTGATAGCCTGCACTGATGGCCTTCACTGATAGCCTGCACTGATGGCCTTCACTGCTAACCTGCACTGATAGCCTGCACTGATGGCCTGCACTGATGGCCTTCACTGTTAACCTGCACTGATGGCCTGCACTGATGGCCTTCACTGCTAACCTGCACAGATAGCCTGCAATGGTGGCCTTCACTGCTAACCTGCACAGATAGCCTGCACTGATGGCCTTCACTGCTACCCTGCACTGATAGCCTGCACTGATGGCCTTCACTGATAGCCTGCACTGATGGCCTTCACTACTAACCTGCACTGATAGCCTGCACTGATGGCCTGCACTGATGGCCTTCACTGTTAACCTGCACTGATGGCCTGCACTGATGGCCTTCAGTGCTAACCTGCACTGATATCCTGCACTGATGGCCTTCACTGCTAACCTGCAGTGATTGCCTGCACTGATGGCCTGCACTGCTAACCTGCACTGATAGCCTGCACTGATGGCCTTCACTGCTAATCTACACAGATAGCCTGCACTGATTGCCTTCACTGCGAACCTGCACTGATAGCCTGCACTGATGGCCTTCACCTCTAAACTGCACAGATAGCCTGCACTGATGGCCTTCACTGCTAACCTGCACTGATTACCTGCACTGATGACCTTCACTGCTAACCTGCACTGATAGCCAGCACTGATGGCCTGCTCTGATGGCCTTCACCGCTAACCTGCACTGATAGCCTGCGCTGATGGCCTTCACTGCTAACCTGTACTGATAGCCTGCACTGATGACCTTCACTGCTAACCTGCATAGATAGCCTGCACTGATGGCCTTCACTGCTAATCTACACAGATAGCCTGCACTGATGGCCATCACCTCCAACCTGCACAGATAGCCTGCAATGATGGCCTTCACTGCTAACCTGCACTGATAGCCTGCACTGATGGCCTTCACTGATAGCCTGCACTGACGGCCTTCTCTGCTAACCTGCACTGATAGCCAGCACTGATGGCCTGCACTGATGGCCTTCACCGCTAACCTGCACCGATAGCCTGAACTGATGGCCTTCACTGCTAACCTGCACTTATAGCCTGCACTAATGGCCTTCACAGCTAACCTGCACATATAGCCTGCACTGATGGCCTTCACTGTTAACCTGCACTGATAGCCTGCACTGATGGCCTTCACCGCTACCCTGCATTGATAGCCTGCACTGATGGCCTTCACCGCTAACCTGCACTGATAGCCTGCACTGATGGCCTTCACCTCTAACCTCCACAGATAGCCTGCACTGACAGCCTGCACTGACAGCCTGCACTGCTAACCTGCACTGATAGCCAGCAAAGATGGCCTGCACTGGTGGCCTTCACAGCTAACCTGCACTGATAGCCTGAACTGATGGCCTTCACTGATAGCCTTCACTGCTAACCTGCACAGATAGCCTGCACTGATGGCCTTCACGCTAACCCGCTCTGATAGCCTGCAATGATGGCCTTCACAGCTACCCTGCATTGATAGCCTGCACTGATTGCCTTCACCACTAATCTGCACTGATAGCCTGCACTGATGGCCTTCACCGCTACCCTGCATTGATAGCCTGCACTGATGGCCTTCACCGCTAAACTGCGCTGATAGCCTGAACTGATGGCCTCCACTGCTAACCTGCACTGATAGCCTGCACTGATGGCCTTCACTGCTAACCTGCACTGATAGCCTACACTGATGGCCTTCACTGCTAACCTGCACTGATAGCCTGCACTGATGGCCTGCACTGCTAACTTGCACTGATAGCCTGCACTTATGGCCTTCACTGATAGCCTGCACTGATGACCTTCACTGCTAACATGCACTGATAGCCAACACTGATGGCCTGCACTGATGGTCCTTCACCGCTAACCTGCACTGATAGCCTGAACTGATGGCCTTCACTGCTAACTTGCACTTATAGCCTGCTCTAATGGCCTTCACAGTTAACCTGCACAGATAGCCTGCACTAATGGCCTTCACTGCTAACCAGCACTGATAGCCTGCACTGATGGCCTTCACCGCTACCCTGCATTGATAGCCTGCACTGATGGCCTTCACCGCTAACCTGCACTGATAGCCTGCACTGATGGCCTTCACTGCTAACCTGCAATGATAGCCTGCACTGATGGCCTTCACTGCTAACCTGCACAGATAGCCTGCACTGGTGGCCTTGATTGCTAACCTGCACAGATAGCCTGCAATGATGGCCTTCACTGCTACCCTGCACTGATAGCCTGCACTGATGGCATTCACTGATAGCCTGCACTGATGGCCTTCACGGCTAACCTGCACTGATAGCCGGCACTGATGGCCTTCACTGTTAACCTTCACTAATGGCCTGCACTAATGGCCTTCAGTGCTAACCTGCACTGATAGCCTGCACTGATGGCCTTCACTGCTAACCTGTACTGATAGCCTGCACTGATGGCCTTCACTGCTAACCTGCACTGATAGCCTGCACTGATGGCCTGCACTGCTAACCTGCACTGATAGCCTGCACTGATGGCCTCCACTGCTAACCTGCACAGATAGCCTGCACTGGTGGCCTTCACCGCTACCCTGCATTGATAGCTTACACTGATGGCCTGCACTGATGGTCTGCACTGCTAACCTGTACTGATGGCTTTCAGTGATGGCCTTCACTGCTAACCTGCACAGAAAGCCTGCACTGATGGCCTTCACTGCTAACCCGCACTGATAGCCTGCACTGATTGCCTTCACCACTAATCTGCACTGATAGCCTGCATTGATGGCCTTCACAGCTACCCGGCATTGATAGCCTGCACTGATGGCCTTCACCGCTAACCTTCGCTGATAGCCTGCACTGATGGCTTCCACTGCTAACCTGCACTGATAGCCTGCACTGATGGCCTTCACTGCAAACCTGCACTGATAGCCTGCACTGGTGGCATTGACTGCTTAACTGCACAGATAGCCTGCAATGATGGCCTTCACTGCTACCCTGCACTGATAGCCTGCAGTGATGGCCTTCACTGATAGCCTGCACTGATGGCCTTCACGGCTAACCTGCACTGATAGCCGGCACTGATGGCCTTCACAGTTAACCTTCACTGATTGCCTGCATTGATGGCCTTCATTGCTAACCTGCACTGATAGCCTGCACTGATGGCCTTCACTGCTAACCTGTACTGATAGCCTGCACTGCTAACCTGCACTGATAGCCTGCACTGGTGGCCTCCACTGCTAACCTGCACAGATAGCCTGCACTGGTGGCCTTCACCGCTACCCTGCATTGATAGCCTGCACTGATGGCCTGCACTGATGGCCTGCACTGCTAACCTGTACTGATGGCCTTTACTGCTGGCCTTCACTGCTAACCTGCACAGAAAGCCTGCACTGATGGCCTTCACTGCTAACCCGCACTGATAGCCTGCACTGATTGCCTTCACCACTAATCTGCACTGATAACCTGCACTGATGGCCTTCACCGCTACCCTGCATTGATAGCCTGCACTGATGGCCTTCACCGCTAACCTGCGCTGATAGCCTGCACTGATGGCTTCCACTGCTAACCTGCACTGATAGCCTGCACTGATGGCCTTCACTGCAAACCTGCACTGATAGCCTGCACTAATGGCCTGCACTGCTAACTTGCACTGATAGCCTGCACTGATGGCCTTCACTGATAGCCTGCACTGATGACCTTCACTGCTAACCTGCACTGATAGCCAACACTGATGGCCTGCACTAATGGTCCTTCACCGCTAACCTGCACTGATAGCTTGAACTGATGGCCTTCACTGCTAACCTGCTGCTCTAATGTCCTTCACAGTTAATCTGCACAGATAGCCTGCACTGACGGCCTTCACCGCTACCCTGCATTGATAGCCTGCACTGATGGCCTTCACCGCTAACCTGCACTGATAGCCTGCACTGATGGCCTTCACTGCTAACCTGCACAGATAGCCTGCAATGGTGGCCTTCACTGCTAATGTGCACAGATAGCCTGCACTGATGGCCTTCACTGCTACCCTGCACTGATAGCCTGCACTGATGGCCTTCACTGATAGCCTGCACTGATGGCCTTCACTGCTAACCTGCACTGATAGCCTGCACTGATGGCCTGCACTGATGGCCTTCACTGTTAACCTGCACTGATGGCCTGCACTGATGGCCTTCAGTCCTAAACCTGCACTGATAGCCTGCACTGATGGCCTTCACTGCTAACCTGCACAGATAGCCTGCACTGATGGCATGCACTGCTAACCTGCACTGATAGCCTGCACTGATGGCCTTCACTGCTAATCTACACAGATAGCCTGCACTGATGGCCTTCACTGCGAACCTGCACTGATAGCCTGCACTGATGGCCTTCACCTCTAACCTGCACAGATAGCCTGCACTGATGGCCTTCACTGCTAACCTGCACTGATTACCTACACTGATGGCCTTCACTGCTAACCTGCACTGATAGCCAGCACTGATGGCCTGCTCTGATGGCCTTCACCGCTAACCTGCACTGATAGCCTGCACTGATGGCCTTCACTGCTAACCTGTACTGATAGCCTGCACTGCTGACCTTCACTGCTAACCTGCATAGATAGCCTGCACTGATGGCCTTCACTGCTAATATACACAGATAGCCTGCACTGATGGCCTTCACCTCTAACCTGCACAGATAGCCTGCACTGATGGCCTTCACTGCCACCCTGCACTGATAGCCTGCACTGATGGCCTTCACTGATAGCCTGCACTGATGGCCTTCACTGCTAACCTGCACTGATAGCCAGCACTGATGGCCTGCACTGATGGCCTTCACCACTAACCTGCACCGATAGCCTGAACTGATGGCCTTCACTGCTAACCTGCACTTATAGCCTGCACTAATGGCCTTCACAGCTAACCTGCACAGATAGCCTGCACTGATGGCCTTCACTGTTAACCTGCACTGATAGCCTGCACTGATGGCCTTCACCGCTACCCTGCATTGATAGCCTGCACTGATGGCCTTCACCGCTAACCTGCACTGATAGCCTGCACTGAAGGCCTTCACCTCTAACCTGCACAGATAGCCTGCACTGACAGCCTGCACTGACAGCCTGCACTGCTAACCTGCACAGAAAGCCTGCACTGGTGTCCTTCACTGCTAACCTGCACTGATAGCCTGCACTGATAGCCAGCACTGATGGCCTGCACTGATGGCCTTCACTGCTAACCTGCACTGATAGCCAGCACTGATGGCCTGCACTGAAGGCCTTCACCGCTAACCTGCACTGATAGCCTGAACTGATGGCCTTCACTGCTAACCTCAACTTTTAGCCTGCACTGTTGGCCTGCACTGCTGTCCTGCACTGATAGCCTGCACTGATGCCTCTATTGCTAACCTGCACAGATAGCCTGCACTGGTGGCCTTCACCGCTACCCTGCAATGATAGCCTGCACTGATGGCCTGCACTGATGGCCTGCACTGCTAACCTGCACTGATAGCCTGCACTGCTAACCTGCACTGATGGCCTTCACTGATGGCCTTCACTGCTAACCTGCACAGATAGCCTGCACTGATGGGCTTCACTGCTAACCCGCACTGATAGCCTGCACTGATGGCCTTCACTGCTACCCTGCATTGATAGCCTGCACTGATTGCCTTCACCACTAACCTGCACTGATAGCCTGCACTGATGGCCTTCATCGCTACCCTGCATTGATAGCCTGCACTGATGGCCTTCACCGCTAACCTGCGCTGACAGCCTTCACTGATGGCCTCCACTGCTAACATGCACTGATAGCCTGCACTGATGGCCTTCACTGCTAACCTGCACTGATAGCCTGCACTGATTGCCTGCACTGCTAACTTGCACTGATAGCCTGCACTGATGGCCTTCACTGATAGCCTGCACTGATGACCTTCCCTGCTAACCTGCACTGATAGCCAGCACTGATGGCCTTCACCGCTAACCTGCACTGATAGCCTGAACTGATGGCCTTCACTGCTAACCTGCACAGATAGCTTGCACTGATGGCCTTCAGTGCTAACCTGCACTGATAGCCTGCACTGATGGCCTTCACCGCTACCCTGCATTGATAGCCTGCACTGATGGCCTTCACCGCTAACCTGCACTGATAGCCTGCACTGATGGCCTTCACTACTAACCTGCACTGATAGCCTGCACTGATACCTGCACTAATGGCCTTCACTGCTAACCTGCACAGATAGCCTGCACTCGTGGCCTTCACTGCTAACCTGCACAGATAGCCTGTACTGATGGCCTTCACTGCTAACCTACACTGATAGCCTGCACTGATGGCCTTCACTGATAGCCTGCACTGATGGCCTTCACTGCAAACCTGCACTGATAGCCTGCACTGATGGCCGCACTGATGGCCTTCTCTGCAAACCTGCACTGATGGCCTTCAGTGCTAACCTGCACTGATAGCCTGCACTGATGTCCTTCACTGCTAACCTGTACTGATAGCCTGCACTGATGGCCTGCACTGCTAACCTGCACTGATAGCCTGCACTGATGGCATGCACTGATGGCCTGCACTGCTAACCTGCACTGATAGCCTGCACTGATGGCCTTCACTGATAGCCTGCACTGATGGCCTTCACTACTAATCTGCACTGATAGACAGCACTGATGGCCTGCACTGATGGCCTTCACTGCTAACCTGCACTGATAGCCAGCACTGATGGCCTGCACTGATGGCCTTCACCGCTAACCTGCACTGATAGCCTGAACTGATGGCCTTCACTGCTATCCTGCACTTATAGCCTGCACTTATGCCTGCACTGCTCTCCTGCACTGATAGCCTGCACTGATGGCCTCTATTGCTAACCTGCACAGATAGCCTGCACTGGTGGCCTTCGCCGCTACCCTGCATTGATAGCATGCACTGATGGCCTGCACTGATGGCCTGCACTGCTAACCTGCACTGATAGCCTGCACTGCTAACCTGCACTGATGGCCTGCACTGATGGCCTTCACTGCTAACCTGCACAGATATCCTGCACTGATGGCCTTCACTGCTAACCCGCACTTATAGCCTGCACTGATGGCCTTCACCGCTTCCCTGCATTGATAGCCTGCACTGAAGGCCTTCTCTGCGAACCTGCACTGATAGCCTGCACTGATGGCCTTCACCTCTAACCTGCACAGATAGCCTGCACTGATGGCCTTCACTGCTAACCTGCACTGATTACCTGCACTGATGGCCTTCACTGCTAACCTGCACTGATAGCCAGCACTGATGGTCTGCTCTGATGGCCTTCACCGCTAACCTGCACAGATAGCCTGGACTGATGGCCTTCACTGCTAACCTGCACTGATAGCCTGCACTGATGGCCTTCACTGATAGCCTGCACTGATGGCCTTCACTGCTAACCTGCACTGATAGCCAGCACTGATGGCCTGCACTGATGGCCTTCACCGCTAACCTGCACCGATAGCCTGAACTGATGGCCTTCACTGCTAACCTGCACTTATAGCCTGCACTAATGACATTCACAGCTAACTTGCACAGATAGCCTGCACTGATGGCCTTCACTGTTAACCCGCACTGATAGCCTGCACTGATGGCCTTCACCTTTACCCTGCATTGATAGCCTGCACTGATTGCCTTCACCACTAACCTGCACTGATAGCGTGCACTGATGGCCTTCATCGCTACCCTGCATTGATAGCCTGCACTGATGGCCTTCACTGCTAACCTGCACTGATGGCCTTCACTGCTAACCTGCACTGATAGCCAGCACTGATGGCCTGCTCTGATGGCCTTCACCGCTAACCTGCACTGATAGCCTGAACTGATGGCCTTCACTGCTAACCTGCACTGATAGCCTGCACTGATGGCCTTCACTACTAACCTGTACTGATAGCCTGCACTGATGACCTTCACTGCTAACCTGCATAGATAGCCTTTACTGATGGTCTTCACTGCTCATCTACACAGATAGCCTGCACTGATGGCCTTCACCTCTAACCTGCACAGATAGCCTGCACTGATGGCCTTCACTGCTAACCTGCACTGATAGCCTGCACTGATGGCCTTCACTGATAGCATGCACTGATGGCCAGCACTGATGGCCTGCACTGATGGCCTTCACCGCTAACCTGCACCGATAGCCTGAACTGATGGCCTTCACTGCTAACCTGCACTTATAGCCTGCACTAATGGCCTTCACAGCTAACCTGCACAGATAGCCTGCACTGATGGCCTTCACTGTTAACCTGCACTGATAGCCTGCACTGATGGCCTTCACCGCTACCCTGCATTGATAGCCTGCACTGATGGCCTTCACGGCTAAACTGCGCTGATAGCCTGAACTGATGGCCTCCACTGCTAACCTGCACTGATAGCCTGTACTGATGTCCTCCACTGCTAACCTGCACTGATAGCCTACACTGAGGGCCTTCACTGCTAACCTGCACTGATAGCCTGCACTGATGGCCTGCACTGCTAACTTGCACTGATAGCCTGCACTGATGGCCTTCACTGATAGCCTGCACTGATGACCTTCACTGCTAACGTGCACTGATAGCCTGAACTGATGGCCTTCACTGCTATCCTACACTTATAGCCTGCACTGATGCCCTGCACTGCTCTCCTGCACTGATAGCCTGCACTGATGGCCTCCATTGCTAACCTGCACAGATAGCCTGCACTGGTGGCCTTCGCCGCTACCCTGCATTGATAGCATGCACTGATGGCCTGCACTGATGGCCTGCAGTGCTAACCTGCACTGATAGCCTGCACTGCTAACCTGCACTGATGGCCTTCACTGATGGCCTTCACTGCTAACCTGCACAGATAGCCTGCACTGATGGACTTCACTGCTAACCCGCACTGATAGCCTGCACTGATGGCCTTCACCGCTACCCTGCATTGATAGCCTGCACTGATTGCCTTCACCACTAACCTGCACTGATAGCGTGCACTGATGGCCTTCATCGCTACCCTGCATTAATAGCCTGCACTGATGGCCTTCACCGCTAACCTGCGCTGACAGCCTTCACTGATGGCCTCCACTGCTAACCTGCACTGATAGCCTGCACTGATGGTCTTCCCTTCTAACCTGCACTGATAGCCTGCACTGATGGCCTGCACTGATGGCCTTCACAGATAACCTGCACTGATAGCCTGAACTGATGGCCTTCACTACTAACCTGCACAGATAGCTTGCTCTGATGGCCTTCACTGATAGCCTGCACTGATGGCCTTCACTGCTAACCTGCACTGATAGCCAGCACGGATGGCCTGCACTGATGGCCTTCACTGCTAACCTGTACTGATAGCCAGCACTGATGGCCTGCACTGATGGCCTTCACCGCTAACCTGCACTGATAGCCTGAACTGATGGCCTTCACTGCTATCCTGCACTTATAGCCTGCACTGATGGCCTGCACTGCTCTCCTGCACTGATAGCCTGCACTGATGGCCTCCATTGCTAACCTGCACAGATAGCCTGCACTGGTGGCCTTCGCCGCTACCCTGCATTGATAGCATGCATTGATGGCCTGCACTGATGGCCTGCAGTGCTAACCTGCACTTATAGCCTGCACTGCTAACCTGCACTGATTGCCTTCACTGATGGCCTTCACTGCTAACCTGCACAGATAGCCTGCACTGATGGCCTTCACTGCTAACCCGCACTTATAGCCTGCACTGATGGCCTTCACCGCTACCCTGCATTGATAGCCTGCACTGATTGCCTTCACCACTAACCTGCACTGATAGCCTGCACTGATAGCCTGCACTGATGGCCTTCACCGCTACCCTGCATTGATATCCTGCACTGATGGCCTTCACCGCTAACCTGCGCTGATAGCCTGCACTGATGGCCTCCACTGCTAACCTGCACTGATAGCCTGCACTGATGGCCGTCACTGCTAACCTGCACTGATAGCCTGCACTGATGGCTTGCACTGCTAACTTGCACTGATAGCCTGCACTGATGGCCTTCACTGATAGGCTGCACTGATGGCCTCCACTGCTAACCTGCACTGATAGCCTACACTGATGGCCTTCACTGCTAACCTGCACTGATAGCCTGCACTGATGGCCTGCACTGCTAACTTGCACTGATAGCCTGCACTGATGGCCTTCACTGATAGCCTGCACTGATGACCTTCACTGCTAACGTGCACTGATAGCCTGAACTGATGGCCTTCACTGCTATCCTGCACTTATAGCCTGCACTGATGCCCTGCACTGCTCTCCTGCACTGATAGCCTGCACTGATGGCCTCCATTGCTAACCTGCACAGATAGCCTGCACTGGTGGCCTTCGCCGCTACCCTGCATTGATAGCATGCACTGATGGCCTGCACTGATGGCCTGCAGTGCTAACCTGCACTGATAGCCTGCACTGCTAACCTGCACTGATGGCCTTCACTGATGGCCTTCACTGCTAACCTGCACAGATAGCCTGCACTGATGGACTTCACTGCTAACCCGCACTGATAGCCTGCACTGATGGCCTTCACCGCTACCCTGCATTGATAGCCTGCACTGATGGCCTCCATTGCTAACCTGCACTGATAGCGTGCACTGATGGCCTTCATCGCTACCCTGCATTGATAGCCTGCACTGATGGCCTTCACCGCTAACCTGCGCTGACAGCCTTCACTGATGGCCTCCACTGCTAACCTGCACTGATAGCCTGCACTGATGGTCTTCCCTGCTAACCTGCACTGATAGCCTGCACTGATGGCCTGCACTGATGGCCTTCACAGATAACCTGCACTGATAGCCTGAACTGATGGCCTTCACTACTAACCTGCACAGATAGCTTGCTCTGATGGCCTTCACTGATAGCCTGCACTGATGGCCTTCACTGCTAACCTGCACTGATAGCCAGCACGGATGGCCTGCACTGATGGCCTTCACTGCTAACCTGTACTGATAGCCAGCACTGATGGCCTGCACTGATGGCCTTCACCGCTAACCTGCACTGATAGCCTGAACTGATGGCCTTCACTGCTATCCTGCACTTATAGCCTGCACTGATGGCCTGCACTGCTCTCCTGCACTGATAGCCTGCACTGATGGCCTCCATTGCTAACCTGCACAGATAGCCTGCACTGGTGGCCTTCGCCGCTACCCTGCATTGATAGCATGCAGTGATGGCCTGCACTGATGGCCTGCAGTGCTAACCTGCACTTATAGCCTGCACTGCTAACCTGCACTGATGGCCTTCACTGATGGCCTTCACTGCTAACCTGCACAGATAGCCTGCACTGATGGCCTTCACTGCTAACCCGCACTTATAGCCTGCACTGATGGCCTTCACCGCTACCCTGCATTGATAGCCTGCACTGATTGCCTTCACCACTAACCTGCACTGATAGCCTGCACTGATAGCCTGCACTGATGGCCTTCACCGCTACCCTGCATTGATATCCTGCACTGATGGCCTTCACCGCTAACCTGCGCTGATAGCCTGCACTGATGGCCTCCACTGCTAACCTGCACTGATAGCCTGCACTGATGGCCGTCACTGCTAACCTGCACTGATAGCCTGCACTGATGGCCTGCACTGCTAACTTGCACTGATAGCCTGCACTGATGGCCTTTACTGATAGCCTGCACTGATGACCTTCACTGCTAACCTGCACTGATAGCCAGCACTGATGGCCTGCACTGATGGCCTTCACCGCTAACCTGCACTGATAGCCTGAACTGATGGCCTTCACTGCTAACCTGCACAGATAGCCAGCACTGATGGCCTGCACTGATGGCCTTCACCGCTAACCTGCACAGATAGCCTGCACTGATGGCCTTCAGTGCGAACCTGCACTGATAGCCTGCACTGATGGCCTTCACCGCTACCCTGCATTGATAGCCTGCACTGATGGGCATCACCACTAACCTGCACTGATAGCCTGCACTGATTGCCTGCACTGCTAACTTGCACTGATAGCCTGAACTGATGGCCTTCACTGATAGCCTGCACTGATGACCTTCCCTGCTAACCTGCACTGATAGCCAGCACTGATGGCCTGCACTGATGGCCTTCACCGCTAACCTGCACTGATAGCCTGCACTGATGGCCTTCACTGATAACCTGCACTGATAGCCTGCACTGATGGCCTTCACTGCTAACCTGCACTGATAGCCTGCACTGATGGCCTTCACTGATAGCCTGCACTGATGGCCTTCACTGCTAACCTGCACTGATAGCCTGCACTGATGGCCTGCACTGATGGCCTTCACTGTTAACCTGCACTGATGGCCTGCACTGATGGCCTTCACTGCTAACCTGCACAGATAGCCTGCAATGGTGGCCTTCACTGCTAACCTGCACAGATAGCCTGCACTGATGGCCTTCACTGCTACCCTGCACTGATAGCCTGCACTGATGGCCTTCACTGATAGCCTGCACTGATGGCCTTCACTACTAACCTGCACTGATAGCCTGCACTGATGGCCTGCACTGATGGCCTTCACTGTTAACCTGCACTGATGGCCTGCACTGATGGCCTTCAGTGCTAACCTGCACTGATATCCTGCACTGATGGCCTTCACTGCTAACCTGCAGTGATTGCCTGCACTGATGGCCTGCACTGCTAACCTGCACTGATAGCCTGCACTGATGGCCTTCACTGCTAATCTACACAGATAGCCTGCACTGATTGCCTTCACTGCGAACCTGCACTGATAGCCTGCACTGATGGCCTTCACCTCTAAACTGCACAGATAGCCTGCACTGATGGCCTTCACTGCTAACCTGCACTGATTACCTGCACTGATGACCTTCACTGCTAACCTGCACTGATAGCCAGCACTGATGGCCTGCTCTGATGGCCTTCACCGCTAACCTGCACTGATAGCCTGCGCTGATGGCCTTCACTGCTAACCTGTACTGATAGCCTGCACTGATGACCTTCACTGCTAACCTGCATAGATAGCCTGCACTGATGGCCTTCACTGCTAATCTACACAGATAGCCTGCACTGATGGCCATCACCTCCAACCTGCACAGATAGCCTGCAATGATGGCCTTCACTGCTAACCTGCACTGATAGCCTGCACTGATGGCCTTCACTGATAGCCTGCACTGACGGCCTTCTCTGCTAACCTGCACTGATAGCCAGCACTGATGGCCTGCACTGATGGCCTTCACCGCTAACCTGCACCGATAGCCTGAACTGATGGCATTCACTGCTAACCTGCACTTATAGCCTGCACTAATGGCCTTCACAGCTAACCTGCACATATAGCCTGCACTGATGGCCTTCACTGTTAACCTGCACTGATAGCCTGCACTGATGGCCTTCACTGCTACCCTGCATTGATAGCCTGCACTGATGGCCTTCACCGCTAACCTGCACTGATAGCCTGCACTGATGGCCTTCACCTCTAACCTCCACAGATAGCCTGCACTGACAGCCTGCACTGACAGCCTGCACTGCTAACCTGCACTGATAGCCAGCAAAGATGGCCTGCACTGGTGGCCTTCACAGCTAACCTGCACTGATAGCCTGAACTGATGGCCTTCACTGATAGCCTTCACTGCTAACCTGCACAGATAGCCTGCACTGATGGCCTTCACGCTAACCCGCTCTGATAGCCTGCAATGATGGCCTTCACAGCTACCCTGCATTGATAGCCTGCACTGATTGCCTTCACCACTAATCTGCACTGATAGCCTGCACTGATGGCCTTCACCGCTACCCTGCATTGATAGCCTGCACTGATGGCCTTCACCGCTAAACTGCGCTGATAGCCTGAACTGATGGCCTCCACTGCTAACCTGCACTGATAGCCTGCACTGATGGCCTTCACTGCTAACCTGCACTGATAGCCTACACTGATGGCCTTCACTGCTAACCTGCACTGATAGCCTGCACTGATGGCCTGCACTGCTAACTTGCACTGATAGCCTGCACTTATGGCCTTCACTGATAGCCTGCACTGATGACCTTCACTGCTAACATGCACTGATAGCCAACACTGATGGCCTGCACTGATGGTCCTTCACCGCTAACCTGCACTGATAGCCTGAACTGATGGCCTTCACTGCTAACTTGCACTTATAGCCTGCTCTAATGGCCTTCACAGTTAACCTGCACAGATAGCCTGCACTAATGGCCTTCACTGCTAACCAGCACTGATAGCCTGCACTGATGGCCTTCACCGCTACCCTGCATTGATAGCCTGCACTGATGGCCTTCACCGCTAACCTGCACTGATAGCCTGCACTGATGGCCTTCACTGCTAACCTGCAATGATAGCCTGCACTGATGGCCTTCACTGCTAACCTGCACAGATAGCCTGCACTGGTGGCCTTGATTGCTAACCTGCACAGATAGCCTGCAATGATGGCCTTCACTGCTACCCTGCACTGATAGCCTGCACTGATGGCATTCACTGATAGCCTGCACTGATGGCCTTCACGGCTAACCTGCACTGATAGCCGGCACTGATGGCCTTCACTGTTAACCTTCACTAATGGCCTGCACTAATGGCCTTCAGTGCTAACCTGCACTGATAGCCTGCACTGATGGCCTTCACTGCTAACCTGTACTGATAGCCTGCACTGATGGCCTTCACTGCTAACCTGCACTGATAGCCTGCACTGATGGCCTGCACTGCTAACCTGCACTGATAGCCTGCACTGATGGCCTCCACTGCTAACCTGCACAGATAGCCTGCACTGGTGGCCTTCACCGCTACCCTGCATTGATAGCTTACACTGATGGCCTGCACTGATGGTCTGCACTGCTAACCTGTACTGATGGCTTTCAGTGATGGCCTTCACTGCTAACCTGCACAGAAAGCCTGCACTGATGGCCTTCACTGCTAACCCGCACTGATAGCCTGCACTGATTGCCTTCACCACTAATCTGCACTGATAGCCTGCATTGATGGCCTTCACAGCTACCCGGCATTGATAGCCTGCACTGATGGCCTTCACCGCTAACCTTCGCTGATAGCCTGCACTGATGGCTTCCACTGCTAACCTGCACTGATAGCCTGCACTGATGGCCTTCACTGCAAACCTGCACTGATAGCCTGCACTGGTGGCATTGACTGCTTAACTGCACAGATAGCCTGCAATGATGGCCTTCACTGCTACCCTGCACTGATAGCCTGCAGTGATGGCCTTCACTGATAGCCTGCACTGATGGCCTTCACGGCTAACCTGCACTGATAGCCGGCACTGATGGCCTTCACAGTTAACCTTCACTGATTGCCTGCATTGATGGCCTTCATTGCTAACCTGCACTGATAGCCTGCACTGATGGCCTTCACTGCTAACCTGTACTGATAGCCTGCACTGCTAACCTGCACTGATAGCCTGCACTGGTGGCCTCCACTGCTAACCTGCACAGATAGCCTGCACTGGTGGCCTTCACCGCTACCCTGCATTGATAGCCTGCACTGATGGCCTGCACTGATGGCCTGCACTGCTAACCTGTACTGATGGCCTTTACTGCTGGCCTTCACTGCTAACCTGCACAGAAAGCCTGCACTGATGGCCTTCACTGCTAACCCGCACTGATAGCCTGCACTGATTGCCTTCACCACTAATCTGCACTGATAACCTGCACTGATGGCCTTCACCGCTACCCTGCATTGATAGCCTGCACTGATGGCCTTCACCGCTAACCTGCGCTGATAGCCTGCACTGATGGCTTCCACTGCTAACCTGCACTGATAGCCTGCACTGATGGCCTTCACTGCAAACCTGCACTGATAGCCTGCACTAATGGCCTGCACTGCTAACTTGCACTGATAGCCTGCACTGATGGCCTTCACTGATAGCCTGCACTGATGACCTTCACTGCTAACCTGCACTGATAGCCAACACTGATGGCCTGCACTAATGGTCCTTCACCGCTAACCTGCACTGATAGCTTGAACTGATGGCCTTCACTGCTAACCTGCTGCTCTAATGTCCTTCACAGTTAATCTGCACAGATAGCCTGCACTGACGGCCTTCACCGCTACCCTGCATTGATAGCCTGCACTGATGGCCTTCACCGCTAACCTGCACTGATAGCCTGCACTGATGGCCTTCACTGCTAACCTGCACAGATAGCCTGCAATGGTGGCCTTCACTGCTAATGTGCACAGATAGCCTGCACTGATGGCCTTCACTGCTACCCTGCACTGATAGCCTGCACTGATGGCCTTCACTGATAGCCTGCACTGATGGCCTTCACTGCTAACCTGCACTGATAGCCTGCACTGATGGCCTGCACTGATGGCCTTCACTGTTAACCTGCACTGATGGCCTGCACTGATGGCCTTCAGTCCTAAACCTGCACTGATAGCCTGCACTGATGGCCTTCACTGCTAACCTGCACAGATAGCCTGCACTGATGGCATGCACTGCTAACCTGCACTGATAGCCTGCACTGATGGCCTTCACTGCTAATCTACACAGATAGCCTGCACTGATGGCCTTCACTGCGAACCTGCACTGATAGCCTGCACTGATGGCCTTCACCTCTAACCTGCACAGATAGCCTGCACTGATGGCCTTCACTGCTAACCTGCACTGATTACCTACACTGATGGCCTTCACTGCTAACCTGCACTGATAGCCAGCACTGATGGCCTGCTCTGATGGCCTTCACCGCTAACCTGCACTGATAGCCTGCACTGATGGCCTTCACTGCTAACCTGTACTGATAGCCTGCACTGCTGACCTTCACTGCTAACCTGCATAGATAGCCTGCACTGATGGCCTTCACTGCTAATATACACAGATAGCCTGCACTGATGGCCTTCACCTCTAACCTGCACAGATAGCCTGCACTGATGGCCTTCACTGCCACCCTGCACTGATAGCCTGCACTGATGGCCTTCACTGATAGCCTGCACTGATGGCCTTCACTGCTAACCTGCACTGATAGCCAGCACTGATGGCCTGCACTGATGGCCTTCACCACTAACCTGCACCGATAGCCTGAACTGATGGCCTTCACTGCTAACCTGCACTTATAGCCTGCACTAATGGCCTTCACAGCTAACCTGCACAGATAGCCTGCACTGATGGCCTTCACTGTTAACCTGCACTGATAGCCTGCACTGATGGCCTTCACCGCTACCCTGCATTGATAGCCTGCACTGATGGCCTTCACCGCTAACCTGCACTGATAGCCTGCACTGAAGGCCTTCACCTCTAACCTGCACAGATAGCCTGCACTGACAGCCTGCACTGACAGCCTGCACTGCTAACCTGCACAGAAAGCCTGCACTGGTGTCCTTCACTGCTAACCTGCACTGATAGCCTGCACTGATAGCCAGCACTGATGGCCTGCACTGATGGCCTTCACTGCTAACCTGCACTGATAGCCAGCACTGATGGCCTGCACTGAAGGCCTTCACCGCTAACCTGCACTGATAGCCTGAACTGATGGCCTTCACTGCTAACCTCAACTTTTAGCCTGCACTGTTGGCCTGCACTGCTGTCCTGCACTGATAGCCTGCACTGATGCCTCTATTGCTAACCTGCACAGATAGCCTGCACTGGTGGCCTTCACCGCTACCCTGCAATGATAGCCTGCACTGATGGCCTGCACTGATGGCCTGCACTGCTAACCTGCACTGATAGCCTGCACTGCTAACCTGCACTGATGGCCTTCACTGATGGCCTTCACTGCTAACCTGCACAGATAGCCTGCACTGATGGGCTTCACTGCTAACCCGCACTGATAGCCTGCACTGATGGCCTTCACTGCTACCCTGCATTGATAGCCTGCACTGATTGCCTTCACCACTAACCTGCACTGATAGCCTGCACTGATGGCCTTCATCGCTACCCTGCATTGATAGCCTGCACTGATGGCCTTCACCGCTAACCTGCGCTGACAGCCTTCACTGATGGCCTCCACTGCTAACATGCACTGATAGCCTGCACTGATGGCCTTCACTGCTAACCTGCACTGATAGCCTGCACTGATTGCCTGCACTGCTAACTTGCACTGATAGCCTGCACTGATGGCCTTCACTGATAGCCTGCACTGATGACCTTCCCTGCTAACCTGCACTGATAGCCAGCACTGATGGCCTTCACCGCTAACCTGCACTGATAGCCTGAACTGATGGCCTTCACTGCTAACCTGCACAGATAGCTTGCACTGATGGCCTTCAGTGCTAACCTGCACTGATAGCCTGCACTGATGGCCTTCACCGCTACCCTGCATTGATAGCCTGCACTGATGGCCTTCACCGCTAACCTGCACTGATAGCCTGCACTGATGGCCTTCACTACTAACCTGCACTGATAGCCTGCACTGATACCTGCACTAATGGCCTTCACTGCTAACCTGCACAGATAGCCTGCACTCGTGGCCTTCACTGCTAACCTGCACAGATAGCCTGTACTGATGGCCTTCACTGCTAACCTACACTGATAGCCTGCACTGATGGCCTTCACTGATAGCCTGCACTGATGGCCTTCACTGCAAACCTGCACTGATAGCCTGCACTGATGGCCGCACTGATGGCCTTCTCTGCAAACCTGCACTGATGGCCTTCAGTGCTAACCTGCACTGATAGCCTGCACTGATGTCCTTCACTGCTAACCTGTACTGATAGCCTGCACTGATGGCCTGCACTGCTAACCTGCACTGATAGCCTGCACTGATGGCATGCACTGATGGCCTGCACTGCTAACCTGCACTGATAGCCTGCACTGATGGCCTTCACTGATAGCCTGCACTGATGGCCTTCACTACTAATCTGCACTGATAGACAGCACTGATGGCCTGCACTGATGGCCTTCACTGCTAACCTGCACTGATAGCCAGCACTGATGGCCTGCACTGATGGCCTTCACCGCTAACCTGCACTGATAGCCTGAACTGATGGCCTTCACTGCTATCCTGCACTTATAGCCTGCACTTATGCCTGCACTGCTCTCCTGCACTGATAGCCTGCACTGATGGCCTCTATTGCTAACCTGCACAGATAGCCTGCACTGGTGGCCTTCGCCGCTACCCTGCATTGATAGCATGCACTGATGGCCTGCACTGATGGCCTGCACTGCTAACCTGCACTGATAGCCTGCACTGCTAACCTGCACTGATGGCCTGCACTGATGGCCTTCACTGCTAACCTGCACAGATATCCTGCACTGATGGCCTTCACTGCTAACCCGCACTTATAGCCTGCACTGATGGCCTTCACCGCTTCCCTGCATTGATAGCCTGCACTGAAGGCCTTCTCTGCGAACCTGCACTGATAGCCTGCACTGATGGCCTTCACCTCTAACCTGCACAGATAGCCTGCACTGATGGCCTTCACTGCTAACCTGCACTGATTACCTGCACTGATGGCCTTCACTGCTAACCTGCACTGATAGCCAGCACTGATGGTCTGCTCTGATGGCCTTCACCGCTAACCTGCACAGATAGCCTGGACTGATGGCCTTCACTGCTAACCTGCACTGATAGCCTGCACTGATGGCCTTCACTGATAGCCTGCACTGATGGCCTTCACTGCTAACCTGCACTGATAGCCAGCACTGATGGCCTGCACTGATGGCCTTCACCGCTAACCTGCACCGATAGCCTGAACTGATGGCCTTCACTGCTAACCTGCACTTATAGCCTGCACTAATGACATTCACAGCTAACTTGCACAGATAGCCTGCACTGATGGCCTTCACTGTTAACCCGCACTGATAGCCTGCACTGATGGCCTTCACCTTTACCCTGCATTGATAGCCTGCACTGATTGCCTTCACCACTAACCTGCACTGATAGCGTGCACTGATGGCCTTCATCGCTACCCTGCATTGATAGCCTGCACTGATGGCCTTCACTGCTAACCTGCACTGATGGCCTTCACTGCTAACCTGCACTGATAGCCAGCACTGATGGCCTGCTCTGATGGCCTTCACCGCTAACCTGCACTGATAGCCTGAACTGATGGCCTTCACTGCTAACCTGCACTGATAGCCTGCACTGATGGCCTTCACTACTAACCTGTACTGATAGCCTGCACTGATGACCTTCACTGCTAACCTGCATAGATAGCCTTTACTGATGGTCTTCACTGCTCATCTACACAGATAGCCTGCACTGATGGCCTTCACCTCTAACCTGCACAGATAGCCTGCACTGATGGCCTTCACTGCTAACCTGCACTGATAGCCTGCACTGATGGCCTTCACTGATAGCATGCACTGATGGCCAGCACTGATGGCCTGCACTGATGGCCTTCACCGCTAACCTGCACCGATAGCCTGAACTGATGGCCTTCACTGCTAACCTGCACTTATAGCCTGCACTAATGGCCTTCACAGCTAACCTGCACAGATAGCCTGCACTGATGGCCTTCACTGTTAACCTGCACTGATAGCCTGCACTGATGGCCTTCACCGCTACCCTGCATTGATAGCCTGCACTGATGGCCTTCACGGCTAAACTGCGCTGATAGCCTGAACTGATGGCCTCCACTGCTAACCTGCACTGATAGCCTGTACTGATGTCCTCCACTGCTAACCTGCACTGATAGCCTACACTGAGGGCCTTCACTGCTAACCTGCACTGATAGCCTGCACTGATGGCCTGCACTGCTAACTTGCACTGATAGCCTGCACTGATGGCCTTCACTGATAGCCTGCACTGATGACCTTCACTGCTAACGTGCACTGATAGCCTGAACTGATGGCCTTCACTGCTATCCTACACTTATAGCCTGCACTGATGCCCTGCACTGCTCTCCTGCACTGATAGCCTGCACTGATGGCCTCCATTGCTAACCTGCACAGATAGCCTGCACTGGTGGCCTTCGCCGCTACCCTGCATTGATAGCATGCACTGATGGCCTGCACTGATGGCCTGCAGTGCTAACCTGCACTGATAGCCTGCACTGCTAACCTGCACTGATGGCCTTCACTGATGGCCTTCACTGCTAACCTGCACAGATAGCCTGCACTGATGGACTTCACTGCTAACCCGCACTGATAGCCTGCACTGATGGCCTTCACCGCTACCCTGCATTGATAGCCTGCACTGATTGCCTTCACCACTAACCTGCACTGATAGCGTGCACTGATGGCCTTCATCGCTACCCTGCATTAATAGCCTGCACTGATGGCCTTCACCGCTAACCTGCGCTGACAGCCTTCACTGATGGCCTCCACTGCTAACCTGCACTGATAGCCTGCACTGATGGTCTTCCCTTCTAACCTGCACTGATAGCCTGCACTGATGGCCTGCACTGATGGCCTTCACAGATAACCTGCACTGATAGCCTGAACTGATGGCCTTCACTACTAACCTGCACAGATAGCTTGCTCTGATGGCCTTCACTGATAGCCTGCACTGATGGCCTTCACTGCTAACCTGCACTGATAGCCAGCACGGATGGCCTGCACTGATGGCCTTCACTGCTAACCTGTACTGATAGCCAGCACTGATGGCCTGCACTGATGGCCTTCACCGCTAACCTGCACTGATAGCCTGAACTGATGGCCTTCACTGCTATCCTGCACTTATAGCCTGCACTGATGGCCTGCACTGCTCTCCTGCACTGATAGCCTGCACTGATGGCCTCCATTGCTAACCTGCACAGATAGCCTGCACTGGTGGCCTTCGCCGCTACCCTGCATTGATAGCATGCATTGATGGCCTGCACTGATGGCCTGCAGTGCTAACCTGCACTTATAGCCTGCACTGCTAACCTGCACTGATTGCCTTCACTGATGGCCTTCACTGCTAACCTGCACAGATAGCCTGCACTGATGGCCTTCACTGCTAACCCGCACTTATAGCCTGCACTGATGGCCTTCACCGCTACCCTGCATTGATAGCCTGCACTGATTGCCTTCACCACTAACCTGCACTGATAGCCTGCACTGATAGCCTGCACTGATGGCCTTCACCGCTACCCTGCATTGATATCCTGCACTGATGGCCTTCACCGCTAACCTGCGCTGATAGCCTGCACTGATGGCCTCCACTGCTAACCTGCACTGATAGCCTGCACTGATGGCCGTCACTGCTAACCTGCACTGATAGCCTGCACTGATGGCTTGCACTGCTAACTTGCACTGATAGCCTGCACTGATGGCCTTCACTGATAGGCTGCACTGATGGCCTCCACTGCTAACCTGCACTGATAGCCTACACTGATGGCCTTCACTGCTAACCTGCACTGATAGCCTGCACTGATGGCCTGCACTGCTAACTTGCACTGATAGCCTGCACTGATGGCCTTCACTGATAGCCTGCACTGATGACCTTCACTGCTAACGTGCACTGATAGCCTGAACTGATGGCCTTCACTGCTATCCTGCACTTATAGCCTGCACTGATGCCCTGCACTGCTCTCCTGCACTGATAGCCTGCACTGATGGCCTCCATTGCTAACCTGCACAGATAGCCTGCACTGGTGGCCTTCGCCGCTACCCTGCATTGATAGCATGCACTGATGGCCTGCACTGATGGCCTGCAGTGCTAACCTGCACTGATAGCCTGCACTGCTAACCTGCACTGATGGCCTTCACTGATGGCCTTCACTGCTAACCTGCACAGATAGCCTGCACTGATGGACTTCACTGCTAACCCGCACTGATAGCCTGCACTGATGGCCTTCACCGCTACCCTGCATTGATAGCCTGCACTGATGGCCTCCATTGCTAACCTGCACTGATAGCGTGCACTGATGGCCTTCATCGCTACCCTGCATTGATAGCCTGCACTGATGGCCTTCACCGCTAACCTGCGCTGACAGCCTTCACTGATGGCCTCCACTGCTAACCTGCACTGATAGCCTGCACTGATGGTCTTCCCTGCTAACCTGCACTGATAGCCTGCACTGATGGCCTGCACTGATGGCCTTCACAGATAACCTGCACTGATAGCCTGAACTGATGGCCTTCACTACTAACCTGCACAGATAGCTTGCTCTGATGGCCTTCACTGATAGCCTGCACTGATGGCCTTCACTGCTAACCTGCACTGATAGCCAGCACGGATGGCCTGCACTGATGGCCTTCACTGCTAACCTGTACTGATAGCCAGCACTGATGGCCTGCACTGATGGCCTTCACCGCTAACCTGCACTGATAGCCTGAACTGATGGCCTTCACTGCTATCCTGCACTTATAGCCTGCACTGATGGCCTGCACTGCTCTCCTGCACTGATAGCCTGCACTGATGGCCTCCATTGCTAACCTGCACAGATAGCCTGCACTGGTGGCCTTCGCCGCTACCCTGCATTGATAGCATGCAGTGATGGCCTGCACTGATGGCCTGCAGTGCTAACCTGCACTTATAGCCTGCACTGCTAACCTGCACTGATGGCCTTCACTGATGGCCTTCACTGCTAACCTGCACAGATAGCCTGCACTGATGGCCTTCACTGCTAACCCGCACTTATAGCCTGCACTGATGGCCTTCACCGCTACCCTGCATTGATAGCCTGCACTGATTGCCTTCACCACTAACCTGCACTGATAGCCTGCACTGATAGCCTGCACTGATGGCCTTCACCGCTACCCTGCATTGATATCCTGCACTGATGGCCTTCACCGCTAACCTGCGCTGATAGCCTGCACTGATGGCCTCCACTGCTAACCTGCACTGATAGCCTGCACTGATGGCCGTCACTGCTAACCTGCACTGATAGCCTGCACTGATGGCCTGCACTGCTAACTTGCACTGATAGCCTGCACTGATGGCCTTTACTGATAGCCTGCACTGATGACCTTCACTGCTAACCTGCACTGATAGCCAGCACTGATGGCCTGCACTGATGGCCTTCACCGCTAACCTGCACTGATAGCCTGAACTGATGGCCTTCACTGCTAACCTGCACAGATAGCCAGCACTGATGGCCTGCACTGATGGCCTTCACCGCTAACCTGCACAGATAGCCTGCACTGATGGCCTTCAGTGCGAACCTGCACTGATAGCCTGCACTGATGGCCTTCACCGCTACCCTGCATTGATAGCCTGCACTGATGGGCATCACCACTAACCTGCACTGATAGCCTGCACTGATGGCCTTCACTACTAACCTGCACTGATAGCCTGCACTGATAGCCTGCACTGATGGCCTTCACTGCTAACATGCACAGATAGCCTGCACTGGTGGCCTTCACTGCTAACCTGCACAGATAGCCTGCACTGATAGCCTTCGCTGCTAACCTGCACTGATAGCCTGCACTGATGGCCTTCACTGATAGCCTGCACTGATGGCCTTCATTGCTAACCTGCACTGATAGCCTGCACTGATGGCCTGCACTGGGGGCCTTCTCTGCTAACCTGCACTGATGGCCTTCAGTGCTAACCTGCACTGATAGCCTGCACTGATGTCCTTCACTGCTATCCTGTACTGATAGCCTGCACTGATGGCCTGCACTGCTAACCTGCACTGATAGCCTGCACTGATGGCCTGCACTGATGGCCTGCACTGCTAACCTGCACTGATAGCCTGCACTGATGGCCTTCACTGATAGCCTGCACTGATGGCCTTCACTGCTAACCTGCACTGATAGCCAGCACTGATGGCCTGCACTGATGGCCTTCACCGCTAACCTGCACTGAGAGCCTGAAATGATGGCCTTCACTGCTAACCTGCACTTATAGCCTGCACTAATTGCCTTTACAGCTAACCTGCACAGATAGCCTGCACTGATGGCCTTCACCGCTAACCTGCACTGATAGCCTGCACTGATGGCCTTCGCTGCTAACCTGCACTGATAGGCTGCACTGATGGCCTTCATGCTAACCTGCACAGGTAGCCTGCACTGATGGCCTTCACTGATATGCGTGCCTTTCTACTACTGCTCATCGGTCTCCCTCTGCCATGCACTTTACTCATCCTGAGGGTCACTCCGAACCTTACACTGAAAACAGGATATCCTGTTAGTTGGCATGTAGGAACAAGAATAGTACAGTCATAGTGCAACTGTTTCCTGAAGATGTGTAGTCTGAGTAAAGATATCTTCAGCCTTACCTTTATCCATCTGTATTCTATTTGGTGTTGCAACAAATCCCAAGACATTTACTTGGTCTACATGAAATAGACATTTTTCCCTTTTTGCAAAGCAATGATTTTCATGTGATCTTTGTAAGAAGATCTGAACATGCTATTTATGCTCTAGTTCAGAATGTAAGTTAAGGTGTTGTCTAAATAGATGATGATGACAAGCTCAAGATGAAGACCTCACTGATGAAGAACTGGAATGCTGCTGGGACATTGCAGAAGTAATTTAATCCATATTTCATCCAAAAGGCCATCTTCCACTCAGCCCCTTCCCGAATATGAATAAGATGATAGGCTCAACGTAGATCCAATTTAGTGTTAATCTTGGCTTTCCGTACCTGATCCAATAATACTGGGATTAAAGGTAAAGGATATTTATTCTTAATGGTAACCTTGTTGAGCACTCTTTAATTAAGACACTCCCCCAAATTCCCATTCTTTTCAGGAACGAAGACAAGAGGAGGGGACACAGGTGAGGTGGAATGCGGGATGAATCCGTAGGACAGGAGTTTGCCTAAAACCTCCTGTGAATGTTTATTTTCAGGTTCAGTAAGAGCATAAATCCGACTAACGGTAATGTGGCTCCATGCATGACGTCTATTCTACAGTCAAAACTACAATGAGGGGGTAAAGTGGAACCCTTGATCTCATCAAAAACATCTGCATATTCCTGGTAATGTGCGGAAGTGCTTCTGCTGTAGGTACAGAGACCCCTGCACAGGTAAATTCTTGGTAAAAACTTCAGAGACAATGACTGAAATTTAAAGTCACAATTCTAGCTGAACAATCAATTTTAGGATCGTGTTGTAGCAAAGTGTAGGAAAGTACCATCTTGCCTGGCATGTTACCCCCATATTTCACTGTATACATGTTGTTTTAGTTGTATGTGTCACTGGGACCCTGCCAGCCTGGGCCCCAGTGCTCATAAGTGTGCCCTGAATGTGTTACCTGTGTTATGACATACTGTCTCACTGAGGCTCTGCTAACCAGAACCTCAGTGGTTATGCTCTCTCTTTGCTTTCCAAATTGTCACTAACAGGCTAGTGACCAATTTCACAATTCACATTGGCATACTGGAACACCCTTATAATTCCCTAGTATATGGTACTGAGGTACCCAGGGTATTGGGGTTCCAGGAGATCCCTATGAGCTGCAGCATTTCTTTTGCCACCCATAGGGAGCTCTGACAATTCTTACACAGGCCTGCCAAAGCCAAAGCAGCCTGAGTGAAATAACGTCCATTCTGGCATTGGGGAGACAATTCCATGATCCCCCGAGTCTCTAGCACAGACCCGGGTACTGCCAAACTGCCTTTCCCGGGGTTTCACTGCAGCTACTGCTGCTGCCAACCCCTCAGACAGCTTTTTGCCCTCCTGGGGTCCAGCCAGGCTTGGCCCAGGAAGGCAGAACAAAGGACTTCCTCAGAGAGAGGGTGTTACACCCTCTCCCTTTGGAAAAAGGTGTGAAGGCAGGGGAGGAGTAGCCTCCCCCAGCCTCTGGAGATGCTTTCATGGGCACACATGGTGCCCATTTCTGCATAAGCCAGTCTACACTGGTTCAGGGACCCCTCAGCCCTGCTCGGGCGCGAAACTGGACAAAGGAAAGGGGAGTGACCACTCCCCTGACCTGCACCTCCCCTGGGAGGTGTCCAGAGCTCCTCCAGTGTGCTCCAGACCTCTGCCATCTTGGAAACAGAGGTGCTGCTGGCACACTGGACTGCTCTGAGTGGCCAGTGCCACCAGGTGACGTCAGAGACTCCTGCTGATAGGCTCCTTCAGGTGTTAGTAGCCTATCCTCTCTCCTAAGTAGCCAAACCCTCTTTTCTGGCTATTTAGGGTCTCTGTCTCTGGGGAAACTTTAGATAACGAATGCAAGAGCTCATCCGAGTTCCTCTGCATCTCCCTCTTCACCTTCTGATAAGGAATCGACTGCTGACCGCGCTGGAAGCCTGCAAACCTGCAACATAGTAGCAAAGACGACTACTGCAACTCTGTAACGCTGATCATGCCGCCTTCTCGACTGTTTTCCTGGTGGTGCATGCTGTGGGGGTAGTCTGCCTCCTCTCTGCACTAGAAGCTCCGAAGAAATCTCCCGTGGGTCGACAGAATCGTCCCCCTGCAACCGCAGGCTCCAAAGAACTGCATCACCAGTCCCCTGGGTCTCCTCTCAGCACGACGAGCGAGGTCCCTTGAATCCAGCAACTCTGTCCAAGTGACTCCCACAGTCTAGTGACTCTTCAGTCCAAGTTTGGTGGAGGTAAGTCCTTGCCTCCCCACGCCAGACTGCATTGCTGGGAACTGCGTCTTTTGCAGCTACTCCGGCCTCTGTGCACTTCCGGGGGAAATCCTTTGTGCACAGCCAAGCCTGGGTCCACAGCACTCTAACCTGCATTGCACGACTTCCTAAGTTGTCCTCCTGCGGCGTGGGACTCCTTTGTGCAACTTCGGGTGAGCACCGTTTCACTCCTCTTTGTAGTGCCTGTTCTGGCACTTCTGCAGGAGCTGCCTGCTTCTGAGAGGGCTTCTCATCCTGCTGGGCGCCCCCTCTGTAGCCTGACGCAATTGGCGACATCCTGGTCCCTCTTGGGCTACAGCAGCATCCAAAAACCCTAGCCTTATTCCACAGGTACCCTCGTTTGGAAATCCATCGTTGTTGCACTGCTGGTTTGTGTCTTTCCTGCAGAATTCCCCTATCACGACTTCTGTGCTCTTTGGGGAACTTTAGTGCACTTTGTGCTCACTTTTCAGGGTCTTGGGGTGGGCTATTTTTCTAACCCTCACTGTTTTCTTACAGTCCCAGCGACCCTCTACAAGGTCACATAGGTTTGGGGTCCATTCGTGGTTCGCATTCCACTTTTGGAGTATATGGTTTGTGTTGCCCCTATCCCTATGTGTCCCCATTGCATCCTATTGTAACTATACATTGTTTGCACTGTTTTCTAAGACTATACTGCATATTTTTGGTATTGTGTACATATATCTTGTGTATATTTGCTATCCTCATACTGAGGGTACTCACTGAGACACTTTTGGCATATTGTCATAAAAATAACGTACCTATATTTTTAGTATATCTGTGTATTGTGTTTTCTTATGATATTGTGCATATGACACTAGTGGTACTGTAGGAGCTTCACTCGTCTCCTAGTTCAGCCTAAGCTGCTCTGCTAAGCTACCATTATCTATCAGCCTAAGCTGCTAGACACCCTATACACTAATAAGGGATACCTGGGCCTGGTGCAAGGTGTAAGTACCCCTTGGTACTCACTACAAGCCAGTCCAGCCTCCTACATTGGTTGTTCAGCGGTGGGATAAGTACTTTGTAACTACTTACCACTTTTGTCATTGTACTTTTCATAAGAGAAAAATATACAAAACAAGTTCAGTGTATGTACACCTAACCAAAATGTTTTGCATTTCTTTTCTCACTTCTTTTCTAAAGTGCTGAAAAGTACTTCTAAACTTTCTAAAAGTTCTTAAAAAGTTTAAAAAGTTTTTTTCTGTCTTTCCAAAAGTTCTGAAAAACTTTTTTTTCCACTTTTTCTGTCACTTAAACACTGTCTAAAATGTCTGGCACAGGCCAAACTGTTGATCTGTCCAAACTTGCTTATGATAACCTTAGCTGGAAAGAAGCAAGGAGTCTCTGCATAGATAGAGGTTTAAATGTAAGGAAGAATCCTTCTAGAGGACTGTTGGTGAATATGCTTGTGGAACAGGATAAGGCCAGTGCTGGCACTCCTGTTGAAAAGTTAGCTGATGGTTCCCACTCTGATTCTGGGGCACCCCTAGCAAAAGAGGTGGGAGGGAAACTTCCAAGCCTGCCCCCTAGCAAGCCACCTAGCATAGTTGGTACTGATGTTGAGTCACATCATACAGATAGTGTGGTCTCACATCACAGTAAGAGTATTCCTTCTCACCATAGTAGAAGTGCTGTTTCTGTTAGCCAAGCTGTTAGGGTGCCATCTGTTAGGGCCAGGTCTCCTTCTGTCCATTCTCAGCATACTTCTGTTTCTAGGCATGTAACTCCCACCCACCCTGATGACAGAGTGTTAGAAAGGGAGCTCAATATATTGAGAGTGGAGGAATCCAGGCTGAAGCTCAAGAAGCAACAGCTGGATTTAGATAGGCTGTCCTTAGAAATTGAATGAGAAAGACAGAAAATTGGGTTTGAAACACATGGTGGCAGCAGCAGTATTCCCCATAGTCATCCTGCAAGAGAGCATGATTCCAGGAATCTGCACAAGATAGTTCCCCCTTATAAGGAGGGGGATGACATTAACAAGTGGTTTGCTGCACTTGAGAGGGCCTGTGTTGTACAGGATGTCCCTCAAAGGCAGTGGGCTGCTATCCTATGGCTATCATTTAGTGGAAAGGGTAGGGATAGGCTCCTTACTGTAAAAGAAAGTGATGCCAATAATTTTGCAGTTCTTAAGAATGCACTCCTGGATGGTTATGGCTTAACCATTGAACAGTACAGGATGAAGTTCAGAGAGATCAAAAAGGAGTCTTCACAAGACTGGGTAGACTTTGTTGACCATTCAGTGAAGGCCTTGGAGGGGTGGTTGCATGGCAGTAAAGTTACTGATTATGACAGCCTGTATAACCTAATCCTGAGAGAGTATATACTTAATAATTGTGTGTCTGATTTGTTGCACCAGTACTTGGTGGACTCTGATCTGACCTCTCCCTAAGAATTGGGAAAGAAGGCAGACAAATGGGTCAGAACAAGGGTGAACAGATAAGTTCATACAGGGGGTGACAAAGATGGCAATAAGAAGAAGGATGGTAAGTCTTTTGACAAGGGTGGGGACAAATCTAAAAATGAGTCTTCATCAGGCCCACAAAAACACTCTGGTGGGGGGGGGGTGGGCCCTAATCCTCTTCAAATCAAAACAAAGAAAAGAAACCATGGTGCTATTTATGTTAAATAAAAGGCCATTGGACAACAGATCCCAGTTGTCCAAAGAAAAGCACCAAGCCTCCTACCACTACAACCCCTACTGCTACACCTAGTGTCCCTACTAATAGCAGTGGTGTTGGGAGCAAACCTACTAATAGACAATCCAAGGGAGTAGCTGGGCTCACTATTGGTAACTTAGTTGGGGTTGGTCTGATTAGGGAGACCACAGAGGCTGTGTTAGTCTCTGAGGGGGCTAATGATTTAGCCACCTTAGTTGCTTGTCCCCTTAATATGGATAAGTACGAGCAACTACCCCTAATAAATGGTGTTGAGGTTCAGGCCTACAGGGACACTGGTGCCAGTGTTACAATGGTAATAGAGAAACTGGTCTACCCTGAACAACACCTACTTGGTCACCAGTACCAAGTAACCGATGCTCACAACACACTTAGCCCCCCCATGGCTGTTGTAAATCTCAACTAGGGGGGGGGTTACTGTAGGAAAGTACCATCTTGCCTGGCATGTTACCCCCATTTTTCACTGTATATATGTTGTTTTAGTTGTTTGTGTCACTGGGACCCTGGTAACCCAGGGCCCCAGTGCTCATAAGTGTGGCTGAATGTGTTACCTGTGTAGTGACTAACTGTCTCACTGAGGCTCTGCTAATCAGAACCTCAGTGGTTATGCTCTCTCATTTCTTTCCAAATTGTCACTGACAGGCTAGTGACCATTTTTACCAATTTACATTGGCTTACTGGAACACCCTTATAATTCCCTAGTATATGGTACTGAGGTACCCAGGGTATTGGGGTTCCAGGAGATCCCTATGGGCTGCAGCATTTCTTTTGCCACCCATAGGGAGCTCTGACAATTCTTACACAGGCCTGCCACTGCAGCCTGAGTGAAATAACGTCCACGTTATTTCACAGCCATTTTACACTGCACTTAAGTAACTTATAAGTCACCTATATGTCTAACCTTTACCTGGTAAAGTTTAGGTGCAAAGTTACTTAGTGTGAGGGCACCCTGGCACTAGCCAAGGTGCCCCCACATTGTTCAGAGCCAATTCACTGAACTTTGTGAGTGCGGGGACACCATTACACGGGTGCACTACATATAGGTCACTACCTATATGAAGCTTCACCATGGTAACTCCGAATATGGCCATGTAACATGTCTATGATCATGGAATTGCCCCCTCTATGCCATCCTGGCATTGTTGGTACAATTCCATGATCCCAGTGGTCTGTAGCACAGACCCTGGTACTGCCAGACTGCCCTTCCTGGGGTTTCACTGCAGCTGCTGCTGCTGCCAACCCCTCAGACAGGCAGCTGCCCTCCTGGGGTCCAGCCAGGCCTGGCCCAGGATGGCAGAACAAAGAACTTCCTCTGAGAGAGGGTGTGACACCCTCTCCCTTTGGAAAATGGTGTGAAGGCAGGGGAGGAGTAGCCTCCCCCAGCCTCTGGAAATGCTTTGTTGGGCACAGATGTGCCCAATTCTGCATAAGCCAGTCTACACCGGTTCAGGGACCCCTTAGCCCCTGCTCTGGCGCGAAACTGGACAAAGGAAAGGGGAGTGACCACTCCCCTGACCTGCACCTCCCCTGGGAGGTGTCCAGAGCTCCTCCAGTGTGCTCCAGACCTCTGCCATCTTGGAAACAGAGGTGCTGCTGGCACACTGGACTTCTCTGAGTGGCCAGTGCCACCAGGTGACGTCAGAGACTCCTGCTGATAGGCTCCTTCAGGTGTTAGTAGCCTTTCCTCTCTCCTAGGTAGCCAAACCCTCTTTTCTGGCTATTTAGGGTCTCTGTCTCTGGGGAAACTTTAGATAACGAATGCATGAGCTCAGCCGAGTTCCTCTGCATCTCCCTCTTCACCTTCTGATAAGGAAACGACCGCTGACCGCGCTGGAAGCCTGCAAACCTGCAACATAGTAGCAAAGACGACTACTGCAACTCTGTAACGCTGATCCTGCCGCCTTCTCGACTGTTTTCCTGCTTGTGCAGGCTGTGGGGGTAGCCTGCCTCCTCTCTGCACCAGAAGCTCCGAAGAAATCTCCTGTGGGTCGACGGAATCTTCCCCCTGCAACCGCAGGCACCAAAAAGCTGCATTACCAGTCCCTTGGGTCTCCTCTCAGCACAACGAGCGAGGTCCCTCGAATCCAGTGACGCTGTCCAAGTGACCCCCACAGTCCAGTGACTCTTCAGCCCAAGTTTGGTGGAGGTAAGTCCTTGCCTCACCTCGCTGGGCTGCATTGCTGGGAACCGCGTCTTTGCAGCTACTCCGGCCCCTGTGCAATTCCGGCGGAAATCCTTCATGCACATCCAAGCCTGGGTCCACGGCACTCTAACCTGCATTGCACGACTTTCTAAGTTGGTCTCCGGCGATGTGGGACTCCTTTGTGCAACTTCAGCGAGCACCGTTTCACGCATCATCGAAGTGCCTGTTTCTGGCACTTCTCCGGGTGCTACCTGCTTCAGTGAGGGCTCTTTGTCTTGCTCGACGACCCCTCTCTCTGCAGGTCCAATTTGCGACCTCCTGGTACCTCCTGGGCCCCAGCAGCGTCCAAAAACGCCAAACGCTCGTTTTGCGTGTAGCAAGGCTTGTTGGCGTCCTTTCGGCAGGAAAACACTTCTACACGACTTTCCAAGGCGAGAGGAATCTGCCCACCAAAGGGGAAGTCTCTAGCCCTTTTAGTTCCTGCAGAAACCTCAGCTTCTTCTGTCCAGTCGAAGCTTCTTTGCACCCGCAGCTGGCATTTCCTGGGCATCTGCCCATCTCCGACTTGCTTGTGACTTTTGGACTTAGTCCCCTTGTTCCACAGGTACCCTAGATTGGAAATCCACAGTTGTTGCATTGCTGGTTTGTGTCTTTCCTGCATTATTCCTCTAACACGACTCTTTTGTCCTTAGGGGAACTTTAGTGCACTTTGCACTCACTTTTCAGGGTCTTGGGGAGGGTTATTTTTCTAACTCTCACTATTTTCTAATAGTCCCAGCGACCCTCTACAAGGTCACATAGGTTTGGGGTCCATTCGTGGTTCGCATTCCACTTTTGGAGTATATGGTTTGTGTTGCCCCTATCCCTATGTTTCCCCATTGCATCCTATTGTAACTATACATTGTTTGCACTGTTTTCTAAGACTATACTGCATATTTTTGCTATTGTGTGTATATATCTTGTGTATATTTCCTATCCTCTCACTGAGGGTACACTCTAAGATACTTTGGCATATTGTCATAAAAATAAAGTACCTTTATTTTTAGTATAACTGTGTATTGTGTTTTCTTATGATATTGTGCATATGACACTAAGTGGTACTGTAGTAGCTTCACACGTCTCCTAGTTCAGCCTAAGCTGCTCTGCTAAGCTACCATTATCTATCAGCCTAAGCTGCTAGACACCCTATACACTAATAAGGGATAACTGGGCCTGGTGCAAGGTGCAAGTACCCCTTGGTACTCACTACAAGCCAGTCCAGCCTCCTACAGTTACTGGTCCAAAGAAAGTTGTGGTAGCCTCAGATTTACCTGTAGACTGTCTACTAGGGAATGATTTGGAGACATCAGCTTGGTCAGATGTGGAGTTGGAGGCCCATGCAGCAATGCTGGGCATCCCAGGGCATATTTTTGCTTTAACCAGGGCTCAGGCCAAAAAGCAAAAAGGACAGGGTGTAGGAAAGTACCATCTTGCCTGGCATGTTACCCCCATTTTTCACTGTATATATGTTGTTTTAGTTGTATGTGTCACTGGGACCCTGTTCACCAGGGCCCAAGTGCTCATAAGTGTGCCTGAATGTGTTACCTGTGTAGTGACTAACTGTCTCACTGAGGCTCTGCTAATCAGAACCTCAGTGGTTATGCTCTCTCATTTCTTTCCAAATTGTCACTAACAGGGTAGTGACTAATTTTACCAATTTACATTGGCTTACTGGAACACCCTTATAATTCCCTGGTATATGGTACTGAGGTACCCAGGGTATTGGGGTTCCAGGAGATCCCTATGGGCTGCAGCATTTCTTTTGCCACCCATAGGGAGCTCTGACAATTCTTACACAGGCCTGCCACTGCAGCCTGAGTGAAATAACGTCCACGTTATTTCACAGCCATTTTACACTGCAGTTAAGTAACTTATAAGTCACCTATATGTCTAACCTTTACCTGGTAAAGGTTAGGTGCAAAGTTACTTAGTGTGAGGGCACCCTGGCACTAGCCAAGGTGCTCCCACATTGTTCAGGGCCAATTCCCCGGACTTTGTGAGTGCGGGGACACCATTACACGCGTGCACTACATATAGGTCACTACCTATATGTAGCTTTACAATGGTAACTCCGAATATGGCCATGTAACATGTCTATGATCATGGAATTGCCCCCTCTATGCCATCCTGGCATAGTTGGCACAATCCCATGATCCCAGTGGTCTGTAGCACAGACCCTGGTACTGCCAAACTGCCTTTCCTGGGGTTTCACTGCAGCTGCTGCTGCTGCCAACCCCTCAGACAGGCATCTGCCCTCCTGGGGTCCAGCCAGGCCTGGCCCAGGATGGCAGAACAAAGAACTTCCTCTGAGAGAGGGTGTTACACCCTCTCCCTTTGGAAAATGGTGTGAAGGCAGGGGAGGAGTAGCCTCCCCCAGCCTCTGGAAATGCTTTCTTGGGCACAGATGTGCCCAATTCTGCATAAGCCAGTCTACACCGGTTCAGGGGACCCCTTAGCTCTGCTCTGGCGCGAAACTGGACAAAGGAAAGGGGAGTGACCACTCCCCTGACCTACACCTCCCCTGGGAGGTGTCCAGAGCTCCTCCAGTGTGCTCCAGACCTCTGCCATCTTGGAAACAGAGGTGCTGCTGGCACACTGGACTGCTCTGAGTGGCCAGTGCCACCAGGTGACGTCAGACACTCCTTCTGATAGGCTCCTTCAGGTGTTGCCAGCCTATCCTCTCTCCTAGGTAGCCAAACCCTCTTTTCTGGCTATTTAGGGTCTCTGTCTCTGGGGAAACTTTAGATAACGAATGCAAGAGCTCATCCGAGTGCCTCTGCATCTCTCTCTTCACCTTCTGCCAAGGAATCGACTGCTGACCGCGCTGGAAGCCTGCAAACCTGCAACATAGTAGCAAAGACGACTACTGCAACTCTGTAACGCTGATCCTGCCGCCTTCTCGACTGTTTTCCTGGTGGTGCATGCTGTGGGGGTAGTCTGCCTCCTCTCTGCACTAGAAGCTCAGAAGAAATCTCCCGTGGGTCGACGGAATCTTCCCCCTGCAACCGCAGGCACCAAAAAGCTGCATTACCGGTCCCTTGGGTCTCCTCTCAGCACAACGAGCGAGGTCCCTCGAATCCAGCAACTCTGTCCAAGTGACCCCCACAGTCCAGTGACTCTTCAGTCCAAGTTCGGTGGAGGTAAGTCCTTGCCTCACCTCGCTAGACTGCATTGCTGGGAACCGCGAATTTTGCAGCTTCTCCGGCCCCTGTGCACTTCCGGCGGAAATCCTTTGTGCACAGCCAAGCCTGGGTCCACGGCACTCTAACCTGCATTTCACGACTTTCTAAGTTGGTCTCCGGCGACGTGGGACTCCTTTGTGTAACTTTGGGTGAGCACCGTTTCACGCATCCTCGTAGTACCTGTTTCTAGCACTTCTCCGGGTGCTACCTGCTGCTAAGAGAGCTCCTTGGCTTGCGCGACGTCCCCTCTACCTCCTGGTCCAATTTGCGACCTCCTGGTCCCTCCTGGGCCACAGCAGCATCCAAAAACGATAACCACACGATTTGCAGCTAGCAAGGCTTGTAGGCGATCTTTCGGCGGGAAAACACATCTGCACGACTCTCCACGGAGAGTGGGATCCGTCCACCAAAGAGGAAGTCTCTAGCCCTTTTCGTTCCTGCAGAAACCTCAGCTTCTTCTGTCCAGTAGAAGCTTCTTTGCACCCACAGCTGGCATTTCCTGGGCATATGCCCATCTCCGACTTGCTTGTGACTTCTGGACTTGGTCCCCTTGTTCCACAGGTACCCTAGTTTGTAAATGCATTGTTGTGGCATTGTTGGTTTGTGTCTTTCCTGCATTATTCCTCTAACACGACTTCTTTGTCGTTACGGGAACTTTAGTGCACTTTGCACTCACTTTTCAGGGTCTTGGGGTGGGCTATTTTTCTAACCCTCACCATTTTCTAATAGTCCCAGCGACCATCTACAAGGTCACATAGGTTTGGGGTCCATTTGTGGTTCGCATTCCACTTTTGGAGTATATGGTTTGTGTTGCCCCTATCCCTATGTGTCCCCATTGCATCCTATTGTAACTATACATTGTTTGCACTGTTTTCTAAGACTATACTGCATATTTTTGCTATTGTGTATATATATCTTGTGTATATTTCCTATCCTCTCACTGAGGGTACACTCTGAGATACTTTGGCATATTGTCTTAAAAATAAAGTACCTTTATTTTTAGTATAACTGTGTATTGTGTTTTCTTATGATATTGTGCATATGACACTAAGTGGTACTGTAGTAGCTTCACACGTCTCCTAGTTCAGCCTAAGCTGCTCTGCTAAGCTACCATTATCTATCAGCCTAAGCTGCTAGACACCCTATACACTAATAAGGGATAACTGGGCCTGGTGCAAGGTGCAAGTACCCCTTGGTACTCACTACAAGCCAGTCCAGCCTCCTACATTGGTTGTGCAGCGGTGGGATAAGTGCTTTGAGACTACTTACCACTCTTGTCATTGTACTTTTCATAAGAGAAAAATATACAAAACAAGTTCATTGTATATACACATAGCCAAAAAGTTTTGCATTTCCTCTTTTCACTCTTTTCTAAGTGCTGAAAAGTACTTCTAAACTTTCTAAAAAGTTCTAAAAAGTTTAAAAAGTTTTTTTTCTCTGTCTTTCTAAAAGCTCTGACAAACTTTTTTCTCTTTTTCTATCACTTTAACTCTCTCTAAAAAATGTCTGGCACAGGACAAAATGTTGATCTGTCCAAACTTGCATATGATCACCTTAGCTGGAAAGGAGCAAAGAGTCCCTGCATAGAGAGAGGTTTGAGTGTAGGGAAGAATCCTTCCTTGGAACTGTTACTTAACATGCTTAGAGAACAGGATAAGGCTAGAAGTGCCCCATCTGTAGAAAAAGTAGCTAATGGTTCCCAATCTGATCCAGGGACACCCCCAGGAAAAGATTCAGGAAAGAAACTTCAAAGCCTGCCCATTACTAGACAGTCTAGCATAGTTGGTAATGATGAAGAGCCACACCATACAAATAGTGTTGTCTCACATCATAGCAAAAGCATTTATTCTCACCACAGTGGTACTGATGTTTCTGTTAGCCAAGCTGTTAGGGTGCCCTCTGTAAGGGACAGGTCTCCTTCTGTCCATTCTCACCATACTTCTGTTTCAAGGCATGTCCCTCCCACCCACCCTAATGACAGATTGTTAGAAAGGGAGCTCAATAGATTGAGAGTGGAACAAACCAGACTGAAGCTCAAGAAGCAACAGCTGGATTTGGATAGACAGACTTTAGAAGTAGAGAAGGAGAGACAGAAACTGGGTTTAGAAACCCATGGTGGCAGCAGCAGTATTCCCCATAGTCCTCCTGCAAAAGAGCATGATTCCAGGAATCTGCATAAGATAGTTCCCCCTTATAAGGAGGGGGATGACATTAACAAGTGGTTTGCTGCACTTGAGAGGGCCTGTGTTGTACAGGATGTCCCTCAAAGGCAGTGGGCTGCTATCCTATGGCTATCATTTAGTGGAAATGGTAGAGATAGTCTCCTTACTGTGAAAGAAAGTGATGCCAATAATTTTACAGTTCTTAAGAATGCACTCCTGGATGGTTATGGCTTAACCACTGAACAGTACAGGATAAAGTTCAGAGAGACCAAAAAGGAGTCTTCACAAGACTGGGTTGATTTCATTGACCATTCAGTGAAGGCCTTGGAGGGGTGGTTACATGGCAGTAAAGTTACTGATTATGACAGCCTGTATAACTTGATCCTGAGAGAGCATATTCTTAATAATTGTGTGTCTGATTTGTTGCACCAGTACTTGGTGGACTCTGATCTGACCTCTCCCCAAGAATTGGGAAAGAAGGCAGACAAATGGGTCAGAACAAGGGTAAACAGAAAAGTTCATACAGGGGGTGACAAAGATGGCAACAAAAAGAAGGATGGTAAGTCTTCTGACAAGGGTGGGGACAAATCTAAAAATGAGTCTTCATCAGGCCCACAAAAACACTCTAGTGGGGGTGGTGGGTCCAAATCCTCCTTTAATCAAAACAAAGAAAAGAAACCATGGTGCTATTTATGTAAAGTAAAAGGCCATTGGACAACAGATCCCAGTTGTCCAAAGAAAAGCACCAAGCCTCCTACCACTACAACCCCTACTGCTACCCCTAGTGTCCCTACTAATAGCAGTGGTGGTGGGATCAAACCTACTAATAGCCAATCCAAGGGAGTAGCTGGGCTCACTATTGGTAACTTAGTTGGGGTTGGCCTTGTTAGGGAGGCCACAGAGGCTGTGTTAGTCTCTGAGGGGGCTATTGATTTAGCCACCTTAGTTGCTTGTCCCCTTAATATGGATAAGTACAAGCACCTACCCCTAATAAATGGTGTTGAGGTTCAGGCCTACAGGGACACTGCAGCCAGTGTGACTATGGTCATAGAGGAACTGGTCCACCCTGAACAACACCTACTTGGTAACCAGTATCAAGTAACCAATGCTCACAACAACACACTTAGCCACCCCATGGCTGTTCTTAATCTCAACTGGGGGGGGTTACTGGTCCAAAGAAAGTTGTGGTAGCCACAGATTTGCCTGTAGACTGTCTACTAGGAAATGATTTGGAGACATCAGCTTGGTCAGATGTGGAGTTGGAGGCCCATGCAGCAATGCTGGGCATCCCAGGGCATATTTTTGCTTTAACCAGGGCTCAGGCCAAAAAGCAAAAAGGACAGGGAAGCTTGGATCCTGGAACAATGGACCAAGTGCTCCCTAAAGCTAGGGCTAGTAGAAGCAAACCACTTCCTACTATCCCTCCCTCTACAGTGGATTCTACTTCTGAGGAAGAAGAATTTCCACCCTGTGCAGAACCTACACCAGAGGAGCTGGAAGCAGACACTGCTGAGCTTTTGGGTGAAGGGGGGCCTGCCAGGGAGGAGCTGAGTGTGGCACAGCAAACCTGTCCCACATTAGAGGGTCTAAGACAGCAAGCTGTCAAACAGGCTAATGGGGATGACAGTGACTCTCACAGAGTTTACTGGGAGGACAATCTCTTGTACACTGAAGCAAGGGATCCTAAACCTGGAACTGCCAGGAGATTAGTGATTCCTCAGGAGTACAGAAAGTTCCTCCTAACTCTAGCCCACGACAGTCCCCTAGCTGGACACCTGGGACAAATGAAAACTTGGGACAGACTTGTCCCCTTGTTTCATTGGCCTAGGATGTCTGAGGACACAAAGGAATTTTGTAAGTCCTGTGAAACCTGTCAAGCCAGTGGCAAGACAGGTGGCACTCCAAAGGCACCCCTTATCCCACTTCCTGTGGTTGGGGCTCCCTTTGAAAGGGTAGGGGTTGACATAGTTGGCCCCCTTAACCCTCCTACTGCTTCAGGCAATAGGTTTATCTTGGTGGTAGTGGACCATGCCACAAGATACCCTGAAGCAATTCCTTTAAGGACCACTACAGCACCTGCAGTGGCAAAGGCCCTCCTAGGAATATTTTCTAGGGTGGGCTTCCCAAAGGAAGTAGTATCAGACAGGGGAAGCAATTTCATGTCTGCATACTTAAAGGCTATGTGGAAGGAGTGTGGTGTAACTTACAAGTTCACTACACCCTATCACCCACAAACAAATGGACTGGTGGAGAGATTTAATAAAACTCTCAAAGGCATGATTATGGGTCTCCCTGCAAAACTCCGCAGGAGATGGGATATCCTGTTACCATGCCTCCTTTTTGCCTACAGGGAGGTACCCCAGAAAGGAGTGGGCGTCAGCCCCTTTGAACTCCTCTTTGGTCACCCTGTTAGGGGTCCACTAACACTTGTCAAGGAGGTTTGGGAACAACCTTTAAAAGCTCCAAAGCAAGATATTGTGGATTATGTACTTGGCCTCAGATCAAGGATGGCTGAGTATATGAAAAAGGCCAGTAAAAACTTTCAGGCCAGCCAAGAGCTCCAGAAGCAATGGCATGATCAGAAGGCTGTTTTGGTTCAGTACAAACCAGGGCAGAAAGTGTGGGTCTTGGAGCCTGTGGCCCCAAGAGCACTCCAAGATAAATGGAGTGGACCCCACACAATTGTTGAGAAAAAGGGTGAAGTCACCTATTTAGTTGACTTAGGCACTGCAAGGAGTCCCCTTAGGGTACTCCATGTAAACCGCCTGAAACCCTACTATGACAGGGCTGATCTCACCCTGCTCATGGCAACTGATGAGGGACAGGAAGAAGACAGTGATCCTCTACCTGATCTCTTCTCTTCCACAGAACAAGATGCTCTTGTGGAAGGTGTAGTTTTGGCTGATTGTCTTACTGCTGAGCAGAAAGACCATTGCATAAATCTCCTAGATCAATTCTAAGAACTCTTCTCTACTGTGCCAGGTACCACTTCTTGGTGTGAGCACACTATAGATACTGGAGACAGTTTACCTGTCAAAAATAAGATCTATAGGCAGCTTGACCATGTCAGGGACTGCATAAAGCAAAAGGTGCAGAAAATGTTAGAACTAGGAGTGGTTGAGCACTCTGAAAGTCCATGGGCTTCTCCTGTGGTACTTGTACCAAAACCCCATTCCAAAGATGGAAAGAAGGAAATGCGGTTTTGTGTAGACTATAGAGGTCTCAACCTGGTAACCAAAACTGATGCTCACCCTATACCCAGGGCAGATGAGCTCATAGATACACTGGCATCTGCCAAGTATCTAAGCACTTTTGATTTGACTGCAGGGTATTGGCAGATCAAATTGTCAGAAGATGCTAAACCTAAAACTGCATTTTCAACCATTGGAGGCCATTGCCAATTTACAGTAATGCCTTTTGGTTTGAAAAATGCACCTGCCACTTTTCAAAGGTTGGTGAACACAGTCCTGCAAGGGCTGGAGGCTTTCAGTGCAGCATATTTGGACGATATAGCTGTATTTAGCTCCAGCTGGAATGATCACCTGGTCCACCTATGTAAAGTTTTGGAGGCCCTGCAAAATGCAGGCCTCACTATCAAGGCTTCAAAGTGCCAGATAGGGCAGGGTAAGGTGGCTTATCTGGGACACCTTGTTGGTGGGGAACAGATTGCACCACTGCAGGGAAAAATCCAAACAATTATTGATTGGATTCCCCCTACCACTCAGACTCAGGTGAGAGCCTTCCTAGGCCTCACTGGGTATTACAGGAGGTTCATTAAGAACTATGGCTCCATTGCAGCCCCTCTTAATGACCTCACATCCAAGAAAATGCCTAAAAAGGTATTATGGACAGCAAACTGTCAGAAAGCTTTTGAGGAGCTAAAGCAGGCCATGTGCTCTGCACCTGTCCTGAAAAGCCCTTGTTACTCTAAAAAATTCTATGTCCAAACTAATGCATCTGAATTAGGAGAAGGGGCAGTCCTATCACAACTTAATTCTGAGGGCTAGGATCAACCTGTTGCTTTTATTAGTAGGAGGTTGACCCCTAGAGAAAAGCGTTGGTCTGCCATAGAGAGGGAGGCCTTTGCTGTGGTCTGGGCTCTGAAGAAGTTGAGGCCATACCTGTTTGGCACTCACTTCATTGTTCAGACACACCACAAACCTCTACTTTGGCTAAAACAAATGAAAGGTGAAAATCCTAAATTGTTGAGGTGGTCCATATCCCTAGAGGGAATGGACTATACGGTGGAACATAGACCTGGGAGTAGCCACTCCAATGCAGATGGACTCTCCAGATATTTCCACTTAGACAATGAAGACTCATCAGGTCATGGCTAGTCTTATTGTCCTTCGTTTGGGGGGTGGTTGTGTAGGAAAGTACCATCTTGCCTGGCATGTTACCCCCATTTTTCACTGTATATATGTTGTTTTAGTTGTATGTGTCACTGGGACCCTGTTCACCAGGGCCCCAGTGCTCATAAGTGTGCCTGAATGTGTTACCTGTGAAGTGACTAACTGTCTCACTGAGGCTCTGCTAATCAGAACCTCAGTGGTTATGCTCTCTCATTTCTTTCCAAATTGTCACTAACAGGCTAGTGACTAATTTTACCAATTTACATTGGCTTACTGGAACACCCTTATAATTCCCTAGTATATGGTACTGAGGTACATTAGTCACCGAGGCTCTGCTAATCAGAACCTCAGTGGTTATGCTCTCTCATTTCTTTCCAAATTGTCACTAACAGGCTAGTGACTAATTTCACCAATTTACATTGGCTTACTGGAACACCCTTATAATTCCCTAGTATATGGTACTGAGGTACCCAGGGTATTGGGGTTCCAGGAGATCCCTATGGGCTGCAGCATTTCTTTTGCCACCCATAGGGAGCTCTGACAATTCTTACACAGGCCTGCCACTGCAGCCTGAGTGAAATAACGTCCACGTTATTTCACAGACATTTTACACTGCACTTAAGTAACTTATAAGTCACCTATATGTCTAACCTTTACCTGGTAAAGGTTAGGTGCAAAGTTACTTAGTGTGAGGGCACCCTGGCACTAGCCAAGGTGCCCCCACATTGTTCAGGGCCAATTCCCCGGACTTTGTGAGTGCGGGGACACCATTACACGCGTGCACTACATATAGGTTACTACCTATATGTAGCTTCACAATGGTAACTCCGAATATGGCAATGTAACATGTCTATGATCATGGAATTGCCCCCTCTATGACATCCTGGCATAGTTGGCACAATCCCATGATCCCAGTGATCTGTAACACAGACCCTGGTACTGCCAAACTGCCTTTCCTGGGGTTTCACTGCAGCTGCTGCTGCTGCCAACCCCACAGACAGGCATCTGCCCTCCTGGGGTCCAACCAGGCCTGGCCCAGGATGGCAGAACAAAGAACTTCCTCTGAGAGAGGGTGTTACACCCTCTCCCTTTGGAAAATGGTGTGAAGGCAGGGGAGGAGTAGCCTCCCCCAGCCTCTGGAAATGCTTTCTTGGGCACAGATGTTCCCAATTCTGCATAAGCCAGTCTACACCGGTTCAGGGGACCCCTTAGCCCTGCTGTGGCGCGAAATTGGACAAAGGAAAGGGGAGTGACCACTCCCCTGACCTGCACATCCCCTGGGAGGTGCCCAGAGCTCCTCCAGTGTGCTCCAGACCTCTGCCATCTTGGAAACAGAGGTGCTGCTGGCACACTGGACTGCTCTGAGTGGCCAGTGCCACCAGGTGACGTCAGAGACTGTAGGAGGCTGGACTGGGTTGTAGTGAGTACCAAGGGGTACTTGCACCTTGCACCAGGCCCAGTTATCCCTTATTAGTGTATAGGGTGTCTAGCAGCTTAGGCTGATAGATAATGGTAGCTTAGCAGAGCAGCTTAGGCTGAACTAGGAGACGTGTGAAGCTACTACAGTACCACTTAGTGTCATATGCACAATATCATAAGAAAACACAATACACAGTTATACTAAAAATAAAGGTACTTTATTTTTATGACAATATGCCAAAGTATCTCAGAGTGTACCCTCAGTGAGAGGATAGGAAATATACACAAGATATATATACACAATAGCAAAAATATGCAGTATAGTCTTAGAAAACAGTGCAAACAATCTATAGTTACAATAGGATGCAATGGGGAAACATAGGGATAGGGGCAACACAAACCATATACTCCAAAAGTGGAATGTGAACCACGAATGGACCCCAAACCTATGTGACCTTGTAGAGGGTCGCTGGGACTATTAGAAAATAGTGAGAGTTAGAAAAATAACCCTCCCCAAGACCCTGAAAAGTGAGTGCAAAGTGCACTAAAGTTCCCCTAAGGACAAAATAGTTGTGTTAGAGGAATAATGCAGGAAAGACACAAACCAGCAATGCAACAACTGTGGATTTCCAATCTAGGGTACCTGTGGAACAAGGGGACCAAGTCCAAAAGTCACAAGCACGTCGGAGATGGGCAGATGCCCAGGAAATGCCAGCTGCGGGTGCAAAGAAGCTTCGACTGGACAGAAGAAGCTGAGGTTTCTGCAGGAACAAAAAGGGCTAGAGACTTCCCCTTTGGTGGACGGATCCCTCTCGCCTTGGAAAGTCGTGCAGAAGTATTTTTTTGCCGGAAGGACGCCAACAAGCCTTGCTACACGCAAATCGTGCGTTTGGCGTTTTTGGACGCTGCTGGGGCCCAGGAGGGACCAGGAGGTCGCAATTTGGACCTGCAGAGAGAGGGGACGTCGAGCAAGACAAAGTATCCTCACTGAAGCAGGTAGCACCCGGAGAAGTACCAGAAACAGGCACTACAAGGATGCGTGAAACAGTGCTCGCTGAAGTTGCACAAAGGAGTCCCACGTCGCCGGAGACCAACTTAGAAAGTTGTGCAATGCAGGTTAGAGTGCCGTGGACCCAGGCTTGGCTGTGCACGAAGGATTTCTGCCGGAAGTGCACAGGGGCCGGAGTAGCTTGCAAAGTCGCGGTTCCCAGCAATGCCGCCCAGCGAGGTGAGGCAAGGACTTACCTCCACCAAACTTGGGCTGAAGAGTCACTGGACTGTGGGGGTCACTTGGACAGCGTCGCTGGATTCGAGGGACCTCGCTCATCGTGCGGAGAGGAGACCCAAGGGACAGTTAATGCAGCTTTTTGGTGCCTGCGGTTGCAGGAGGAAGATTCCGTCGACCCACGGGAGGTTTCTTCGAAGCTTCTGGTGCAGAGAGGAGGCAGGCTACCCCCACAGCATGCACAAGCAGGAAAACAGTCGAGAAGGCGGCAGGATCAGCGTTACAGAGTTGCAGTAGTCGTCTTTGCTACTATGTTGCAGGTTTGCAGGCTTCCAGCGCGGTCAGCGGTCGTTTCCTTATCAGAAGGTGAAGAGAGAGATGCAGAGGAACTCGGCTGAGCTCATGCATTCGTTATCTAAAGTTTCCCCAGAGACAGAGACCCTAAATAGCCAGAAAAGAGGGTTTGGCTACCTAGGAGAGAGGAAAGGCTACTAACACCTGAAGGAGCCTATCACAAGGAGTCTCTGACGTCACCTGGTGGCACTGACCACTCAGAGCAGTCCAGTGTGCCAGCAGCACCTCTGTTTCCAAGATGGCAGAGGTCTGGAGCACACTGGAGGAGCTCTGGACACCTCCCAGGGGAGGTGCAGGTCAGGGGAGTGGTCACTCCCCTTTCCTTTGTCCAGTTTCACGCCAGAGCATGGGCTAAGGGGTCCCTGAACCGGTGTAGACTGGCTTATGCAGAATTGGGCACATTTGTGCCCAACAAAGCATTTCCAGAGGCTGGGGGAGGCTACTCCTCCCCTGCCTTCACACCATTTTCCAAAGGGAGAGGGTGTCACACCCTCTCTCAGAGGAAGTTCTTTGTTCTGCCATCCTGGGCCAGGCCTGGCTGGACCCCAGGAGGGCAGCTGCCTGTCTGAGGGGTTGGCAGCAGCAGCAGCTGCAGTGAAACCCCAGGAAGGGCAGTTTGGCAGTACCAGAGTCTGTGCTACAGACCACTGGGATCATGGGATTGTGCCAACTATGCCAGGATGGTATAGAGGGGGCAATTCCATGATCATAGACATGTTACATGGCCATATTCGGAGTTACCATTGTGAAGCTACATATAGGTAGTGACCTATATGTAGTGCACGCGTGTAATGGTGTCCCCGCACTCACAAAGTTCAGGGAATTGGCTCTGAACAATGTGGGGGCACCTTGGCTAGTGCCAGGGTGCCCTCACACTAAGTAACTTTGCACCTAACCTTTACCAGGTAAAGGTTAGACATATAGGTGACTTATAAGTTACTTAAGTGCAGTGTAAAATGGCTGTGAAATAACGTGGACGTTATTTCACTCAGGCTGCAGTGGCAGGCCTGTGTAAGAATTGTCAGAGCTCCCTATGGGTGGCAAAAGAAATGCTGCAGCCCATAGGGATCTCCTGGAACCCCAATACCCTGGGTACCTCAGTACCATATACTAGGGAATTATAAGGGTGTTCCAGTAAGCCAATGTAAATTGGTAAAATTGGTCACTAGCCTGTTAGTGACAATTTGAAAGTAATGAGAGAGCATAACCACTGAGGTTCTGGTTAGCAGAGCCTCAGTGAGACAGTTAGGCACCACACAGGGAACATATACATGCACACCTATGAGCACTGGGGCCCTGTGTGACAGGGTCCCAGTGACACATACATATGGGCCACAAACCTATGAGCACTGTGGTCCTCACTAGCAGGATCCCAGTGACACATAACAACCATACTGAAAACATAGTGTTTTCACTATGAGCACTGAGGCCTGGCTATCAGGATCCCAGTGAGACAGTGAAAACAGTGACAAACACCCTGACATACACTCACAAACAGGCCAAAAGTGGGGGTAACAAGGCTAGAAAGAGGCTACCTTCTCACACAACCCCCCCCAAACGAAGGACAATAGTCTAACCTTGGCCAGTTGAGACTTTATTGTCTAAGTGGTGATAAGTAGAGAGTAGCTCTGCAATAGACTGGTTACTCCCTTTATCATCCACTATATGGTTACTTCCCTGTGGGGATGTAAACCACCCTGTTTGAAGTTTTTTAGCTAAGCAACAATGTGAAGATGTATTTTCAGAGTTTCTATCAGTAAGTTTTAGTTTAGAGCAGTGGGAATTGTCCACTGATCCTATTTGTAGTGATGGAAATGCCAGACAGGGATGCTGTCTCAGAAAAGCCATAGCTGGGCAAAAACTTTGTCCATATGGCTGGAAGAGAGAACAGGGATGCTGTTTCTTTTGGGTTGGAGCAGGGCAGGGATGCTGTCCTATCAGCTCCACACTAGGGCAGGGATGCTGTCCTAAGTGTTGTGAGGCAGTGCAGAGTTTCTGCACTAAAGTTTCTCTGGGAGGGTTGGAGGGATGCTCCATGTTAACTAAAATGGTGCTGTTTTTCTCACCAATGTTAATTATCCCACAGAGAGGTACTTCCACCTCAGGGAGTCCAGCTTTGCCAGCTGATGATTCCCTTGGAACAGGTGCCACCCCAGGAGAGGTTTCTCCCACCACAGGAATAGTATCCTGAATGGTAGGGTGGTTAGGGGATACTGTGATACCCTTTTTACCTGTTGATGGAGAGGGATCCTGAGTTTTCAGGCCTTCTCTCCTTTGCTTTTTCATTTCACTTGAAATGAGAGGGAACAATTCCTCAGGGATGCCCAGCATGGCTGCATGGGCATAAAACTCTACATCAGCCCAACCTGAGGCCTCTAGGTCATTACCTAAGAGACAGTCTACAGGTAAGCTAGGTGATACCACCACCTGCTTAGGGCCAGTAACTCCACCCCAACTAAACTGAATTATAGCTAAGGGAAGAAACTTAGTGGAGTTATGGACATCAATAATCTTATACTGTTGTCCAATGATGTGTTGTTCAGGAGGCACTAGGTTTTCAGTCACCAAAGTGAAACTGACACCTGTGTCCCTGTAGGCCAAGGCCTCAACACCATTTATTGAAACTGTCTGCCTGTACTTATCCATTGTAAGGGGACAAGCAGCCAGTGTGGCAAGGCCAATGTCACTAGGTGTGACAGAAACTGTCTTGGGACTGATTACATCAGTTTCCACTATGGACCCATAAGTGAACCCAACTACACCCTTTGCTTGACTGTTGCCAGCAGTCCCACCACTAGTACCACTACTGCTAGGGGCACTAGAGCTTGATGTATTAGTGGTGGTAGGCTCAGGGGGTTTACCTGGACAGGACTTATCCCCTGGCCTATGGCCTCTATTTTTACACACAAAGCACCAAGGCTTTTTAATGTGTGCAGGTTGGGAAGAAGAGGAAGAATTTGTTTTATCCCCACCCTCTGAAGAGTGTTTAAGATTTGAAGTGGGATCTTTGGTTTTACCCTTATCCCCATGCTTATCTTGAGATTTTTCACCATCTTTCTTCTTATTGCCATCTTTGTCACCCCCTGTATGAACTTTTCTGTTCACCCTTGTTCTGACCCATTTGTCTGCCTTCTTTCCCAATTCTTGGGGAGAGGTCAGATCAGAGTCTACCAGGTACTGGTGCAACAAATCAGACACACAATTATTAAGTATATGCTCTCTCAGGATTGTGTTATACAGGCTTTCATAATCAGTAACTTTACTGCCATGTAACCACCCCTCCAAGGCCTTCACTGAATGGTCAATGAAATCAACCCAGTCTTGTGAAGACTCCTTTTTGGTCTCTCTGAACTTTATCCTGTACTGTTCAGTGGTTAAGTCATAACCATCCAGGAGTGCATTCTTAAGAACTGTAAAATTATTGGCATCATTTTCTTTCACAGTAAGGAGCCTATCCCTACCTTTTCCACTAAATGATAGCCATAGGATAGCAGCCCACTGCCTTTGAGGGACATCCTGTACAACACAGGCCCTCTCAAGTGCAGCAAACCACTTGTTAATGTCATCCCCCTCCTTATAAGGGGGAACTATCTTGTGCAGATTCCTGGAATCATGCTCTTTTGCAGGATGACTATGGGGAATACTGCTGCTGCCACCATGGGTATCTAAACCCAACTTCTGTCTTTCCTTCTCTAATTCTAAAGACTGTCTATCCAAATCCAGCTGTTGCTTTTTAAGCTTCAGTCTGGTTTGTTCCACCCTCAACTTATTGAGTTCCCTCTCTAACATTCTGTCATCAGGGTTGGTGGGGGGGACATTGCTAGAAACAGAGCTATGATGGGAATGAACAGAAGGAGACCTGTCCCTTACAGAAGCCATCTTAACAGCTTGGTTTACAGAAACATTACTACCAGTATGGTGAGAATAAATGCTTTTGCTATGATGTGAGACAACACTATTTGTTTGGTGAGGCTCATCATCATTACCATCTATGCTAGATTGTCTAGTAATGAGCAGGCTAGAAAGTTTCTTTCCTGTATCTTTTCCTGGGGGAGTCCCTGAATCAGATTGGGAACTATTAGGTACTTTTTCAACAGATGGGCCACCTCTGGCCTTATCCTGTTCTCTAAGCATGTTAATTAACAGTTCCAAGGCAGGATTCTTCCCTACACTTAAACCTCTCTCCATACAGAGACTCCTTGCTCTCTTCCAGCTAAGGTTGTCATATGCAAGTTTGGACAGATCAACACTTTGGCCTGTGCCAGACATTTTTTAGAGAGAGTTAAAGTGATAGAGAAAGAGACAAAAGTTTTCAGAACTTTTTGGAAAGACAGAAAAAAACTTTTTAAACTTTTAAGAACTTTTTGAAAGTTTAGGAGTACTTTTCTGCACTTAGAAAAGAGTGAAAAGAGGAAATGCAAAACTTTTTGGCTATGTGTATATACACTGACCTTGTTTTGTATATTTTTCTCTTATGAAAAGTACAATGACAAGAGTGGTAAGTAGTCTCAAGCACTTATCCCACCACTGCACAAACAATGTAGGAGGCTGGACTGGCTTGTAGTGAGTACCAAAGGGTACTTGCACCTTGCACCAGGCCCAGTTATCCCTTATTAGTGTATAGGGTGTCTAGCAGCTTAGGCTGATAGATAATGGTAGCTTAGCAGAGCAGCTTAGGCTGAACTAGGAGACGTGTGAAGCTACTACAGTACCACTTAGTGTCATATGCACAATATCATAAGAAAACACAATACACAGTTATACTAAAAATAAAGGTACTTTATTTTTATGACAATATGCCAAAGTATCTCAGAGTGTACCCTCAGTGAGAGGATAGGAAATATACACAAGATATATATACACAATAGCAAAAATATGCAGTATAGTCTTAGAAAACAGTGCAAACAATGTATAGTTACAATAGGATGCAATGGGGAAACATAGGGATAGGGGCAACACAAACCATATACTCCAAAAGTGGAATGTGAACCACGAATGGACCCCAAACCTATGTGACCTTGTAGAGGGTCGCTGGGACTATTAGAAAATAGTGAGAGTTAGAAAAATAACCCTCCCCAAGACCCTGAAAAGTGAGTGCAAAGTGCACTAAAGTTCCCCTAAGGACAAAATAGTCGTGTTAGAGGAATAATGCAGGAAAGACACAAACCAGCAATGCAACAACTGTGGATTTCCAATCTAGGGTACCTGTGGAACAAGGGGACCAAGTCCAAAAGTCACAAGCACGTCGGAGATGGGCAGATGCCCAGGAAATGCCAGCTGTGGGTGCAAAGAAGCTTCGACTGGACAGAAGAAGCTGAGGTTTCTGCAGGAACGAAAAGGGCTAGAGACTTCCCCTTTGGTGGACCGATCCGTCTCGCCTTGTAGAGTCGTGCAGAAGTGTTTTTCCGCCAGAAGGATGACAACAAGCCTTGCTACACGCAAATCGTGCTTTTGGCGTTTTTGGACGCTGGTGGGGCCCAGGAGGGACCAGGAGGTCGCAAATTAGACCTGCAGAGAGAGGGGACGTCGAGCAAGACAAAGAGCCCTCACTGAAGCAGGTAGCACCCGGAGAAGTGCCAGAAACAGGCACTACGATGATGCGTGAAACGGTGCTCGCCGAAGTTGCACAAAGGAGTCCCACGTCGCCGGAGACCAACTTAGAAAGTCGTGCAATGCAGGTTAGAGTGCCGTGGACCCAGGCTTGGCTGTGCACGAAGGATTTCCGCCGGAAGTGCACAGGGGCCGGAGTAGCTTGCAAAGTCGCGGTTCCAAGCAATGCAGCCCAGCGAGGTGAGGCAAGGACTTACCTCCACCAAACTTGGGCTGAAGAGTCACTGGACTGTGGGGGTCACTTGGACAGTGTCGCTGGATTCGAGGGACCTCGCTCGTCGTGCTGAGAGGAGACCCAAGGGACCGGTAATGCAGCTTTTTGGTGCCTGCGGTTGCAGGGGGAAGATTCCGTCGACCCACGGGAGATTTCTTCGGAGCTTCTGGTGCAGAGAGGAGGCAGGCTACCCCCACAGCATGCACAAGCAGGAAAACAGTCGAGAAGGCGGCAGGATCAGCGTTACAGAGTTGCAGTAGTCGTCTTTGCTACTATGTTGCAGGTTTGCAGGCTTCCAGCGCGGTCAGCAGTCGTTTCCTTATCAGAAGGTGAAGAGAGAGATGCAGAGGAACTCGGCTGAGCTCATGCATTCGTTATCTAAAGTTTCCCCAGAGACAGAGACCCTAAATAGCCAGAAAAGAGGGTTTGGCTACCTAGGAGAGAGGAAAGGCTACTAACACCTGAAGGAGCCTATCACAAGGAGTCTCTGACGTCACCTGGTGGCACTGACCACTCAGAGCAGTCCAGTGTGCCAGCAGCACCTCTGTTTCCAAGATGGCAGAGGTCTGGAGCACACTGGAGGAGCTCTGGACACCTCCCAGGGGAGGTGCAGGTCAGGGGAGTGGTCACTCCCCTTTCCTTTGTCCAGTTTCGCGCCAGAGCAGGGGCTAAGGGGTCCCTGAACCGGTGTAGACTGGCTTATGCAGAATTGGGCACATCTGTGCCCAACAAAGCATTTCCAGAGGCTGGGGGAGGCTACTCCTCCCCTGCCTTCACACCATTTTCCAAAGGGAGAGGGTGTCACACCCTCTCTCAGAGGAAGTTCTTTGTTCTGCCATCCTGGGCCAGGCCTGGCTGGACCCCAGGAGGGCAGCTGCCTGTCTGAGGGGTTGGCAGCAGCAGCAGCTGCAGTGAAACCCTAGGAAGGGCAGTTTGGCAGTACCAGGGTCTGTGCTACAGACCACTGGGATCATGGGATTGTGCCAACTATGCCAGGATTGTATAGAGGGGGCAATTCCATGATCATAGACATGTTACATGGCCATATTCGGAGTTACCATTGTGAAGCTACATATAGGTAGTGACCTATATGTAGTGCACGCGTGTAATGGTATCCCCGCACTCACAAAGTTCAGGGAATTGGCTCTGAACAATGTGGGGGCACCTTGGCTAGTGCCAGGGTGCCCTCACACTAAGTAACTTTGCACCTAACCTTTACCAGGTAAAGGTTAGACATATAGGTGACTTATAAGTTACTTAAGTGCAGTGTAAAATGGCTGTGAAATAACGTGGACGTTATTTCACTCAGGCTGCAGTGGCAGGCCTGTGTAAGAATTGTCAGAGCTCCCTATGGGTGGCAAAAGAAATGCTGCAGCCCATAGGGATCTCCTGGAACCCCAATACCCTGGGTACCTCAGTACCATATACTAGGGAATTATAAGGGTGTTCCAGTAAGCCAATGTAAATTGGTAAAATTGGTCACTAGCCTGTTAGTGACAATTTGAAAGTAATGAGAGAGCATAACCACTGAGGTTCTGGTTAGCAGAGCCTCAGTGAGACAGTTAGGCACCACACAGGGAACATATACATGCACACCTATGAGCACTGGGGCCCTGTGTGACAGGGTCCCAGTGACACATACATATAGGCCACAAACCTATGAGCACTGGGGTCCTGACTAGCAGGATCCCAGTGACACATAACAACCATACTGAAAACATAGTGTTTTCACTATGAGCACTGAGGCCTGGCTATCAGGATCCCAGTGAGACAGTGAAAACAGTGACAAACACCCTGACATACACTCACAAACAGGCCAAAAGTGGGGGTAACAAGGCTAGAAAGAGGCTACCTTCTCACAGAGACTCCTTCTGATAGGCTCCTTCAGGTGTTGCTAGCCTATCCTCTCTCCTAGGTAGCCAAACCCTCTTTTCTGGCTATTTAGGGTCTCTGTCTCTGGGGAAACTTTAGATAACGAATGCAAGAGCTCATCCCAGTTCCACTGCATCTCTCTCTTCACCTTCTGCCAAGGAATCGACTGCTGACCGCGCTGGAAGCCTGCAAACCTGCAACATAGTAGCAAAGACGACTACTGCAACTCTGTAACGCTGATCCTGCCACCTTCTCGACTGTTTTCCTGGTGGTGTATGCTGTGGGGGTAGTCTGCCTCCTCTCTGCACTAGAAGCTCCGAAGAAATCTCCTGTGGGTCGACGGAATCTTCCCCATGCAACCGCAGGCACCAAAAAGCTGCATTACTGGTCCCTTGGGTCTCCTCTCAGCACGACGAGCGAGGTCCCTTGAATCCAGCAACTCTGTCCAAGTGACCCCCACAGTCCAGTGACTCTTCAGTCCAAGTTCGGTGGAGGTAAGTCCTTGCCTCACCTCGCTAGACTGCATTGCTGGGAACGGCGACTTTTGTAGCTACTCCGGCCCCTGTGCACTTCCGGCAGAAATCCTTTGTGCACAGCCAAGCCTGGGTCCACGGCACTCTAACCTGCATTGCATGACTTTCTAAGTTGGTCTCCGGCGACGTGGGACTCCTTTGTGTAACTTCGGGTGAGCACTGTTTCACGCATCATCGTAGTACCTGTTTCTGGCACTTCTCTGGGTGCTACCTACTGCTAAGAGGGTTTCTTGTCTTGCAGGATGTCCCCTCAACCTTCTGGTCCAATTTGCGACATCCTGGTCCCTCCTGGGCCACAGCAGCATCCAAAAATGCTAACCGCATGATTTGCAGCTAGCAAGGCTTGTTGGCGTTCTTTCGGCGGGAAAACACTTCTGCACGACTCCCCATAGCGAGAGGGATCCGTCCATCAAAGGGAAAGTCTCTAGCCCTTTTCGTTCCTGCAGAAACCTCAGCTTTATCTGTCCAGTAGAAGCTTCTTTGCACCCACAGCTGGCATTTCCTGGGCATATGCCCATCTCCGACTTGCTTGTGACTTTTGGACTTGGTCCCCTTGTTCCACAGGTACCCTAGATTGGAAATCCATCGTTGTTGCATTGTTGGTTTGTGTCTTTCCTGCATTATTCCTCTAACACGACTTCTTTTGTCCTTAGGGGAACTTTAGTGCACTTTGCACTCACTTTTCAGGGTCTTGGGGTGGGCTATTTTTCTAACCCTCACTATTTTCTAATAGTCCCAGCAACCCTCTACAAGGTCACATAGGTTTGGGGTCCATTCGTGGTTCGCATTCCACTTTTGGAGTATATGGTTTGTGTTGCCCCTATCCCTATGTGTCCCCATTGCATCCTATTGTAACTATACATTGTTTGCACTGTTTTCGAAGACTATACTGCATATTTTTGGTATTGTGTATATATATCTTGTGTATATTTCCTATCCTCTCACTGAGGGTACACTCTGAGATACTTTGGCATATTGTCATAAAAATAAAGTACCTTTATTTTTAGTATAACTGTGTATTGTGTTTTCTTATGATATTATGCATATGACACTAAGAGGGTCATTCTGACCCTGGCGGCTGGTGGCCGCCAGGGCCACCGACCACGGGAGCACCGCCAACAGGCTGGCGGTGCTCCAACGAGCATTCTGACCGCAGCGGTTCAACCGCGGTCAGAAGCGGAAAGTCAGCGGCCTCCCGCCGACTTTCCGCTGCTCGTGTGAATCCTCCATGGCTGCGGAGCGCGCTCCGCAGCCATGAGGATTCCGACCCCCCCTACCACCATCCTGTTCATGGCGGGAAAGCCGCCATGAACAGGATGGCGGTAGGGGGGGTCGCGGGGCCCCTGTGGGCCCCTGCCGTGCCCATGCGAATGGCATGGGCACGGCAGGGGCCCCCGTAAGAGGGCCCCGCAAAGTATTTCAGTGTCTGCCTTGCAGACACTGAAATACGCGACGGGTGCCACTGCACCCGTCGCACCTTCCCACTCCACCGGCTCGATTACGAGCCGGCATCCTCGTGGGAAGGTCGTTTTCCCCTGGGCTGGCGGGCGGTTTTTCAGCAACCGCCCGCCAGCCCAGGGGAAAACTTGTAATACCCGCCGCGGTCTTTTGACCGCGGCGCGGTATTTCGGAGGGGGGAATTCTGGCGGGCGGCCTCCGCCGCCCGCCAACATTGGAATGACCCCCTAAGTGGTACTGTAGTAGCTTCACACGTCTCCTAGTTCAGCCTAAGCTGCTCTGCTAAGCTACCATTATCTATCAGCCTAAGCTGCTAGACACACTATACACTAATAAGGGATAACTGGGCCTGGTGCAAGGTGCAAGTACCCCTTGGTACTCACTACAAGCCAGTCCAGACTCCTACACAGGGTGACTTGGATCCTGGAACAATGGACCAAGTGCTCCCTAAAGCTAGGGGTAACAAAGGTAAATCAGTACCTTCTATCCCTCCCTCTACAGTGGATTCTACTTCTGAGGAAGAAGAATTTCCACCCTGTGCAGAACCTACACCAGAGGAGCTGGAAGCAGACACTGCTGAGCTTTTGGGTGAAGGGGGACCTGCCAGGGAGGAGCTGAGTGTGGCACAGCATACCTGTCCCACACTAGAGGGTCTAAGGCAGCAAGCTGTCAAACAAGCAAATGGGGATGTCAGTGACTCTCACAGAGTTTACTGGGAGGACATTCTTCTGTACACTGAAGCAAGGGATCCAAAACCTGGAACTGCCAGGAGATTGGTGATTCCTCAGGAGTACAGAAAGTTCCTCCTAACTCTAGCCCACGGCATTCCCTTAGCTGGACATTTGGGGCAAATGAAAACTTGGGACAGGCTTGTTCCCTTGTTTCATTGGCCTAGAATGTCAGAGGACACAAAGGAATTTTGTAAGTCCTGTGAAACCTGTCAAGCCAGTGGCAAGACAGGTGGCACTCCAAAGGCACCCCTTATTCCACTACCTGTGGTTGGGGTTCCCTTTGAAAGGGTAGGGGTTGACATAGTTGGCCCCCTTAACCCTCCTATTGCTTCAGGCAATAGGTTTATCTTGGTGGTAGTGGACCATGCCACCAGATACCCTGAAGCAATTCCTCTAAGGACCACTACAGCTCCTGCAGAGGCAAAGGCCCTCCTGGGAATCTTTTCCAGGGTGGATGTAGGAGGCTGGACTGGCTTGTAGTGAGTACCAAGGGGTACTTGCACCTTGCACCAGGCCCAGTTATCCCTTATTAGTGTATAGGGTGTCTAGCAGCTTTTTGGCTATGTGTATATACACTGACCTTGTTTTGTATATTTTTCTCTTATGAAAAGTACAATGACAAGAGTGGTAAGTAGTCTCAAGCACTTATCCCACCACTGCACAAACAATTTAGGAGGCTGGACTGGCTTGTAGTGAGTACCAAAGGGTACTTGCACCTTGCACCAGGCCCAGTTATCCCTTATTAGTGTATAGGGTGTCTAGCAGCTTAGGCTGATAGATAATGGTAGCTTAGCAGAGCAGCTTAGGCTGAACTAGGAGACGTGTGAAGCTACTACAGTACCACTTAGTGTCATATGCACAATATCATAAGAAAACACAATACACAGTTATACTAAAAATAAAGGTACTTTATTTTTATGACAATATGCCAAAGTATCTTAGAGTGTACCCTCAGTGAGAGGATAGGAAATATACACAAGATATATATACACAATAGCAAAAATATGCAGTATAGTCTTAGAAAACAGTGCAAACAATGAATAGTTACAATAGGATGCAATGGGGAAAAATAGGGATAGGGGCAACACAAACCATATACTCCAAAAGTGGAATGCGAACCACGAATGGACCCCAAACCTATGTGACCTTGTAGAGGGTCGCTGGGACTATTAGACAATAGTGAGAGTTAGCAAAATAACCCTCCCCAAGACCCTGAAAAGTGAGTGCAAAGTGCACTAAAGTTCCCCTAAGGACAAAATAGTCGTGTTAGAGGAATAATGCAGGAAAGACACAAACCAGCAATGCAACAACTGTGGATTTCCAATCTAGGGTACCTGTGGAACAAGGGGACCAAGTCCAAAAGTCACAAGCACGTCGGAGATGGGCAGATGCCCAGGAAATGCCAGCTGCGGGTGCAAAGAAGCTTCGACTGGACAGAAGAAGCTGAGGTTTCTGCAGGAACGAAAAGGGCTAGAGACTTCCCCTTTGGTGGAGGTATCCCTCTCGCCTTGGAGAGTCGTGCAAAAGTATTTTCCCGCCGGAAAGTCGCCAACAAGCCTTGCTACACGCAAATCGTGCGTTTGGCGTTTTTGGACGCTGCTGCGGCCCAGGAAGGACCAGGAGGTAGCAAATTGGACCTGCAGAGAGAGGGGACGTCGAGCAAGACAACGAGCCCTCACTGAAGCAGGTAGCTCCCTGAGAAGTGCCAGAAACAGGCACTACAAGGATGTGTGAAACGGTGCTCGCCGAAGTTGCACAAAGGAGTCCCACGTCGCCGGAGACCAACTTAGAAAGTCGTGCAATGCAGGTTAGAGTGCCGTGGACCCAGGCTTGGCTGTGCACAAAGGATTTCCGCCGGAAGTGCACAGGGGCCGGAGTAGCTGCAAAGTCGCGGTTCCCAGCAATGCAGCCCAGCGAGGTGAGGCAAGGACTTACCTCCACCAAACTTGGGCTGAAGAGTCACTGGACTGTGGGGGTCACTTGGACAGCGTCGCTGGATTCGAGGGACCTCGCTCGTCGTGCTGAGAGGAGACCCAAGGGACCGGTAATGCAGCTTTTTGGTGCCTGCGGTTGCAGGGGGAAGATTCCGTCGACCCACGGGAGATTTCTTCGGAGCTTCTGGTGCAGAGAGGAGGCAGGCTACCCCCACAGCATGCACAAGCAGGAAAACAGTCGAGAAGGCGGCAGGATCAGCGTTACAGAGTTGCAGTAGTCGTCTTTGCTACTATGTTGCAGGTTTGCAGGCTTCCAGCGCGGTCAGCGGTCGTTTCCTTATCAGAAGGTGAAGAGGGAGATGCAGAGCAACTCGGATGAGCTCTTGCATTCGTTATCTAAAGTTTCCCCAGAGACAGAGACCCTAAATAGCCAGAAAAGAGGGTTTGGCTACCTAGGAGAGAGGAAAGGCTACTAACACCTGAAGGAGCCTATCAGCAGGAGTCTCTGACGTCACCTGGTGGCACTGGCCACTCAGAGCAGTCCAGTGTGCCAGCAGCACCTCTGTTTCCAAGATGGCAGAGGTCTGGAGCACACTGGAGGAGCTCTGGACACCTCCCAGGGGAGGTGCAGGTCAGGGGAGTGGTCACTCCCCTTTCCTTTGTCCAGTTTCGCGCCAGAGCAGGGGCTAAGGGGTCCCTGAACCGGTGTAGACTGGCTTATGCAGAATTGGGCACATCTGTGCCCAACAAAGCATTTCCAGAGGCTGGGGGAGGCTACTCCTCCCCTGCCTTCACATTTTTTTCCAAAGGGAGAGGGTGTCACACCCTCTCTCAGAGGAAGTTCTTTGTTCTGCCATCCTGGGCCAGGCCTGGCTGGACCCCAGGAGGGCAGCTGCCTGTCTGAGGGGTTGGCAGCAGCAGCAGCTGCAGTGAAACCCCAGGAAGGGCAGTCTGGCAGTACCAGGGTCTGTGCTACAGACCACTGGGATCATGGAATTGTACCAACAATGCCAGGATGGCATAGAGGGGGCAATTCCATGATCATAGACATGTTACATGGCCATATTCGGAGTTACCATGGTGAAGCTACATATAGGTAGTGACCTATATGTAGTGCACGCGTGTAATGGTGTCCCCGCACTCACAAAGTTCAGTGAATTGGCTCTGAACAATGTGGGGGCACCTTGGCTAGTGCCAGGGTGCCCTCACACTAAGTAACTTTGCACCTAACCTTTACCAGGTAAAGGTTAGACATATAGGTGACTTATAAGTTACTTAAGTGCAGTGTAAAATGGCTGTGAAATAACGTGGACGTTATTTCACTCAGGCTGCAGTGGCAGGCCTGTGTAAGAATTGTCAGAGCTCCCTATGGGTGGCAAAAGAAATGCTGCAGCCCATAGGGATCTCCTGGAACCCCAATACCCTGGGTACCTCAGTACCATATACTAGGGAATTATAAGGGTGTTCCAGTAAGCCAATGTAAATTGGTAAAAATGGTCACTAGCCTGTTAGTGACAATTTGGAAAGAAATGAGAGAGCATAACCACTGAGGTTCTGATTAGCAGAGCCTCAGTGAGACAGTTAGTCACTACACAGGTAACACATTCAGGCACACTTATGAGCACTGGGGCCCTGGGTTACCAGGGTCCCAGTGACACATACAACTAAAACAACATATATACAGTGAAAAATGGGGGTAACATGCCAGGCAAGATGGTACTTTCCTACAGTGGGCTTCCCAAAAGAGGTGGTATCAGACAGGGGAAGCAATTTCATGTCTGCTTACTTAAAGGCCATGTGGAAGGAGTGTGGTGTGACATACAAGTTCACTACACCCTATCATCCACAAACAAATGGACTGGTGGAGAGATTTAACAAAACTCTTAAAGGCATGATTATGGGACTTCCTGAAAAACTCCGCAGGAGATGGGATATCCTTTTACCATGCCTCCTTTTTGCTTACAGGGAGGAACCCCAGAAAGGAGTGGGCTTCAGCCCCTTTGAACTCCTATTTGGTCACCCTGTGAGAGGTCCTCTAACACTTGTTAAGGAGGGTTGGGAACAACCTTTAAAAGCTCCAAAGCAAGACATAGTAGACTATGTACTTGGCCTCAGATCAAGGATGGCTGAGTACATGAAAAAGGCCAGTAAAAACCTTCAGGCCAGCCAAGAGCTCCAGAAGCAATGGCATGACCAGAAGGCTGTTTTGGTTCGGAACCAACCAGGGCAGAAAATGTGGGTCTTGGAGCCTGTGGCCCCAAGATCACTCCAAGATAAATGGAGTGGACCCCACACAATTGTTGAGAAAAAGGGTGAAGTCACCTACTTAGTTGACTTAGGCACTGCCAGGAGTCCCCTTAGGGTGCTCCATGTCAATCGCCTGAAACCCTACTATGACAGGGCTGATCTCACCCTGCTCATGGCAACTGATGAGGGACAGGAAGAAGACAGTGATCCTCTCCCTGATCTCTTCTCTTCCACAGAACAAGATGCTCTAGTGGAAGGTGTTGTACAAGCAGATTGTCTTACTGCTGAGCAGAAAGACCACTGCATAAATCTCCTGGCTCAGTTTTCTGATCTCTTCTCTACTGTGCCAGGTACCACTTCTTGGTGTGAGCACACTATAGATACTGGAGACAGCTTGCCTGTCAAAAGTAAGATCTATAGGCATCCTGACCATGTCAGAGACTGCATAAAGCAAGAGGTGCAGAAAATGCTTGAACTGGGAGTGGTTGAGCACTCTGAAAGTCCATGGGCCTCTCCTGTGGTACTTGTACCAAAACCTCATTCCAAAGATGGGAATAAGGAAATGCTGTTTTGTGTTGACTACAGAGGTCTCAACCAGGTAACCAAAACTGATGCTCACCCTATACCGAGGGCAGATGAGCTCATAGATACACTGGCATCTGCCAAGTATCTAAGCACTTTTGACTTGACTGCAGGGTATTGGCAGATCAAATCATCAGAAGATGCAAAAGCAAAAAATGCATTTTCAACCATTGGAGGCCATTACCAATCCACAGTAATGGCTTTTGGATTGAAAAATGCACCTGCCACTTTTCAAAGGTTGGTGAATACAGTCCTGCAAGGGCTGGAGGCTTTTAGTGCAGCATATCTGGACGATATAGCTGTCTTTAGGTCCAGTTGGGATGATCACCTGGTCCACCTATGGAAAGTTTTGGAGGCCCTGCAAAAGGCAGGCCTCATTATCAAGGTTTCAAAGTGCCAGATAGGGCAGGGGAAGGTGGTTTATCTGGGACACCTGGTTGGTGGAGAACAGATTGCACCACTTCAGGGGAAAATCCAAACTATTATAGATTGGGTTCCCCCTACTACTCAGACTCAGGTGAGAGCCTTTTTAGGCCTCACTGGGTACTATAGGAGGTTCATAAAGAACTATGACTCCATTGCAGCCCCTCTTAATGACCTCACTTCAAAGAAAATGCCTAAGAAGGTATTATGGACAGCAAACTGTCAGAAAGCTTTTGAGGAGCTGAAGCAGGCCATGTGCTCTGCACCTGTCCTGAAAAGCCCTTGTTACTCTAAAAAATTCTATCTCCAAACTGATGCATCTGAATTAGGAGTAGGGGCAGTCCTATCACAACTTAATTCTGAGGGCCAGGATCAACCTGTTGCTTTTATTAGTAGAAGGTTGACCCCTAGAGAAAAGCGTTGGTCTGCAATAGAGAGGGAGGCATTTGCTGTGGTCTGGGCACTGAAGAAGTTGAGGCCATACCTGTTTGGCACTCACTTAATTGTTCAGACAGACAACAAACCTCTACTTTGGCTAAAACAAATGAAAGGTGAAAACCCTAAATTATTGAGGTGGTCCATATCTCTACAGGGGATGGACTATACAGTGGAACATATACCGGGGATTACCCACTCCAATGCAGATGGACTCTCCAGATATTTCCACTTAGACAATGAAGACTCATCAGGTCATGGCTAGTCTTATTGTCCTTTGTTTGGGGGGGGGGGGGTTGTGTAGGAAAGTACCATCTTACCTGGCATGTTACCCCCATATTTCACTGTATATATGTTGTTTTAGTTGTATGTGTCACTGGGACCCTGCCAGCCAGGGCCCCAGTGCTCATAAGTGTGCCTGTATGTGTTATGACTAACTGTCTCACTAAGGCTCTGCTAATCAGAACCTCAGTGGTTATGCTCTCTCATTTCTTTCAAATTGTCACTAACAGGCTAGTGACCAATTTTACCAATTTACATTGGCATACTGGAACACCCTTATAATTCCCTAGTATATGGTACTGAGGTACCCAGGGTATTGGGGTTCCAGGAGATCCCTATGGGCTGCAGCATTTCTTTTGCCACCCATAGGGAGCTCTGACAATTCTTACACAGGCCTGCCACTGCAGCCTCAGTGAAATAACGTCCACGTTATTTCACAGCCATTTTACACTGCACTTAAGTAACTTATAAGTCACCTATATGTCTAACCTTTAGCTGGTAAAGGTTGGGTGCTAAGTTACTTAGTGTGTGGGCACCCTGGCACTTGCCAAGGTGCCCCCACATTGTTCATGGCCAATTCCCCGGACTTTGTGAGTGCGGGGACACCATTACATGCGTGCACTACATATAGGTCACTACCTATGTGTAGCTTCACAATGGTAACTACGAATATGGCCATGTAACATGTCTAAGATCATGGAATTGCCCCCTCTATGCCATCCTGGCATTGTTGGTACAATCCCATGATCCCACGGGTCTGTAGCACAGACCCGGGTACTGCCAAACTGCCTTTTCAGGGGTTTCACTGGTGCTGCTGCCAACCCCTCAGACAGGTTTCTGCCCTCCTGGGGTCCAGCCAGGCTTGGCCCAGGAAGGCAGAACAAAGGACTTCCTCTGAGAGAGGGTGTTACACCCTCTCCCTTTGGAAAATGGTGTGAAGGCAGGGGAGGAGTAGCCTCCCCCAGCCTCTGGAGATGCTTTCATGGGCACACATGGTGCCCATTTCTGCATAAGCCAGTCTGCACCGGTTCAGGGACCCCTCAGCCCTGCTCTGGTGTGAAACTGGACAAAGGAAAGGGGAGTGACTACTCCCCTGACCTGCACCTCCCCTGGGAGGTGCCCAGAGCTCCTCCAGTGTGCTCCAGACCTCTGCCATCTTGGAAACAGAGGTGCTGCTGGCACACTGGACTGCTCTGAGTGGCCAGGGCCAGCAGGTGACGTCAAAGACTCCTTCTGATAGGCTCCTTCAAGTGTTGCTAGCCTATCTTCTCTCCTAAGTAGCCAAACCCTCTTTTCTGGCTATTTAGGGTCTCTGCTTTGGGGATTTCCTTAGATAACGAATGCAAGAGCTCATCCGAGTTCCTCTGCATCTCTCTCTTCACCTTCTGCCAAGGAATCGACTGCTGACCGTGCTGGAAGCCTGCAAAACTGCAACAAAGTAGCGAAAACGACTACTGCAACTCTGTAACGCTGATCCTGCCGCCTTCTCGACTGTTTTCCTGATGGTGCATGCTGTGGGGGTAGTCTGCCTCCTCTCTGCACTAAAAGCTCCGAAGAAATCTCCCGTGGGTCGACGGAATCGTCCCCCTGCAACTGCAGGCACCAAAGAACTGCATCACCGGTCCCCTGGGTCTCCTCTCAGCACGACGAGCGAGGTCCCTTGAATCCAGCAACTCTGTCTAAGTGACTCCCACAGTCCAGTGACTCTTCAGTCCAAGTTTGGTGGAGGTAAGTCCTTCCCTCCCCACGCCAGACTGCATTGCTGGGAAAAGCGTCTTTTGCAGCTACTCCGGCCTCTGTGCACTTCCGGCGGAAATCCTTTGTGCACAGCCAAGCCTGGGTCCACGGCACTCTAACCTGCATTGCACGACCTCCTAAGTTGTCCTCCGGCGGCGTGGGACTCCTTTGTGCAACTTCGGGTGAGCACCATTTCACTCCTCTTTGTAGTGCCTGTTCTGGCACTTCTGCGGGTGCTGCCTGCTTCTGAGAGGGCTTCTCATCCTGCGCCCCCTCTGTCCCCTGACGCAATTGGCGACATCCTGGTCCCTCCTGGGCCACAGCAGCATCCAAAAACCCTAACTATACAATTTGCAGCTAGCAAGGCTTGTTTGTGGTCTTTCTTCAGGAAAATACTTCTGCACAACTCTCCACGGCATGGGAGATCCATCCTCCAAAGGGGAATTCTCTAGCCCCTGTCGTTCCTGCAGAATCCTCAGCTTCTACTGTCCAGTAGCAGCTTCTTTGCACCCACAGCTGGCATTTCCTGGGCATCTGCCCATCTCCGACTTGCTTGTGACTTTTGGACTTGGTCCCCTTGTTCCACAGGTACCCTCGTTTGGAAATCCATCGTTGTTGCACTGCTGGTTTGTGTCTTTCCTGCAGAATTCCCCTATCTCGACTTCTGTGCTCTTTGGGGAACTTTAGTGCACTTTGCACTCACTTTTCAGGGTCTTGGGGTGGGCTATTTTTCTAACCCTCACTGTTTTCGTACAGTCCCAGCGACCCTCTACAAGGTCACATAGGTTTGGGGTCCATTCGTGGTTCGCATTCCACTTTTGGAGTATATGGTTTGTGTTGCCCCTATCCCTATGTGTCCCCATTGCATCCTATTGTAACTATACATTGTTTGCACTGTTTTCTAAGACTATAGTGCATATTTTTGGTATTGTGTACATATATCTTGTGCATATTTGCTATCCTCTTACTGAGGGTACTCACTGAGATACTTTTGGCATATTGTCATAAAAATAAAGTACCTTTATTTTTAGTATATCTGTGTATTGTGTTTTCTTATGATATTGTGCAAGTGACACTAGTGGTACTATAGGAGCTTCACTCGTCTCCTAGTTCAGCCTAAGCTGCTCTGCTAAGCTACCATTATCTATCAGCCTAAGCTGCTAGACACCCTATACACTAATAAGGGATACCTGGGCCTGGTGCAAGGTGTAAGTACCCCTTGGTACTCACTACAAGCCAGTCCAGCCTCCTACAGATGTTCCTCGCGCTAACATGTTGCCAGGGAATGAGACCAGATTTTAATGTTTGTGGTGTTCATCCCACCTGCATAATGAATTTAAACTTGATCTGTCCATGTTGTAGAAATGACATGTCACTTTGTACAATGTCTATTGCAGATGAAATGATGTTGTTTAAAGTGTATATGTGGTCGGACAAGGTGTTAATCCCATTATCTACGATGGCTAATACTTTCTGTAAATATTCCCAATCTATTTGCCTTAACCGGGCAGCAAGTTCTTGTTGGAAACCTTTTCCAAATGTCATTGTAAGTTACATATAAGAAGCACTTTTTATGTTGTCTTCTTGAGACTAACATGAAATCCTGCAAGTCTGTGTTCTTAGACAGGAGACTGAGGTAGTCTTTAACAATATCTAGTAAGGAACTTTTTAACCTTTGCTGGCATAATTTCCCTACACTGTATGTTGTTACTATACCCGAATGTTCTGATGACACGTAGTGAGGGTCTCGTCTAGTCATTCTAAAACTGCCTGTGGAGTTTACGAAATGTGCTTTACAACCATTTGTGTCCACTAGCGACAATAAATTTCCACCAGGATGAGAAAGTGATTTATTAAATGTTCCATTATGGACCCAGCCATCGAGCTGATCTTCAGTTGTGTTAATGTATTTTATAAGAGGCACAGATAGTTCGATGTACAAATTAAATAGTTTGTTTTGAGCCAGTTAATCAGCTTATGTGCTCTTGACAGTCTTGTTGCAGAAGAGGCAGATGAGTCGGTAAAAGAGTTGTAAACGTTGGCAAAATATCCTGAAGCAGTTCATGCAAAAACTGGAGCGGTGTTCGGAAGAGGAGAACTGGCAGAAGTCTCCCTTGGTGGTTCATAGTAAATGATTCTATCCATTTGAGTTAAATATGAGAAGAATTGCTTGTTGTTGTGTATGTTTGGTGTCACAGAAGAAGGTAGCGGTACTAATGAAAGATCATCTTCTATCCTCCCCAAGCTTGGGGAAGTGTCAGCATTGCTGCTCAAAACCTATAGAGGAACATTCTTGTCTGTAGTGAGAGGGAGTCGGTGACTAACCATGACTCCTCTAGGACTGCTGTTAGGATCAGCCACGTGGGGTAACTTGACATTGTCAATGGAGTCAAAGCGTTTTTCTTTAGAGCCAGGCAGCGGTAGTAGAATAACAATTCTGGTATCCTGTATTCCCAAGACTGGAACCAATGCACTATAAATAATACCAAACTCCTTTTTCACAGCAATCTTTTCAAACACTATATCCCCAAATTTTGGAATCCAGCCGGTACTTGTTATTGGTGTATCCCTTATTCCTAAGGAGGCGGTACTGGCAGACGCGTTGTCATCACTGAACTGTTGTAAGTCCTTCAAGATAGTGACACATTCATTTATGTCAAAATGTTGTATCTGGCACCTCTGCACCAGGACCATCAAGATCTGGAGCATACATTTGTGTTCTTGACAGGACTTCATATAAAGTACGCCCTCCCAGGGACCTTCTGTGCAGATTATTAAGTGCTTTCTGGACTCCATACAGGTGATTAAGCTGACTATGACCTGTGCCTAACACTCTCACTGTTTAGGATTGCTTTAAGTCTCGGTTTCTTCACTCCACAACACTATTTCCTTTGGGATGATATGGAGACGAATAGTGAAGTTGGACCCCTAACAAAGTCATGGTGTCCCTGAATGCTCTAGAGGTGAAAGCAGGGCCCTGGTCTGAGTTGAAAGCTGCAAATGCATATGTGCCGATAAAGACTAACAAATCATTAATAACAGTTCGAGAATCAGCTGAGCATTGTGGCCATAGCCATAGAAATCTGGAGCATGAGTTGACAGCGACTAAGATGTATTTGTATTTACTATCAGGTGTTAAGGGACTGAAATGGTTAAGGTACACACATTTCAGAGGTTTGTTGGAAATTAGGAGGGGTGTCTGTGTTGGGCGTTTGACAGTGGACCCTTTTATTTACTGATAGATTGTCGCAGTAAGGGACATAGAGGTTCATTCTGACCCTGGCGGCTGGTGCGCGCCAGGGCCACCGACCACGGGAGCACTGCCAACAGGCTGGCGGTGCTCCAATGAGCATTCTGACCGCGGCGGTTCAGCCGCGGTCAGAAGCGGAAAGTCAACGGTCTCCCGCTGACTTTCCGCTGCTCTTTGGAATCCTCCATGGCTGCGGAGCGCGCTCCGCAGCCATGAGGATTCTGACCCCCCCTACCGCCATCCAGTTCATGGCGGGAAAGCCGCCATGAACAGGATGGCGGTAGGGGGGGTCGCGGGGCCCCTGGGGGCCCCTGCCGTGCCCATGCCAATGGCATGGGCACGGCAGGGGCCCCCGTAAGAGGTCCCCGAAAAGTATTTCAGTGTCTGCCTTGCAGACACTGAAATACGCGACGGGTGCCACTGCACCCGTCGCACCTTCCCACTCCGCCGGCTCGATTACGAGCCGGCATCCTCGTGGGAAGGTCGTTTTCCCCTGGGCTGGCGGGCGGTTTTACTGGAACCGCCCGCCAGCCCAGGGGAAAACTCGTAATACCCGCCGCGGTCTTTTGACCGCGGCGCGGTAATTTGGAGGGCGGGATCCTGGCGGGCGGCCTCCGCCACCCGCCAGGGTCATAATGAGGCCCATAGTCCCTCATTATGACCAATGGGCTGGTGGTGAAGACCGCCACATAATGAGTCTGACGGGTTGGCCTCAGGTGACCCACCACATCCCCGTCTGTACCACCATGGCGGTTGGACGCGCTGGGCAGGCGATCAGCATCTCTGACCCGGCGGTCCAATGAAGACTGCCGGCGGTATTTGGAGCCAGCTTTCCACCACAGTTTCCGCGTCCGTAGCTCCGCCACGAAAACCCTGGCGGAAAGGCTACCGGTGACAGGAAATTTCTTTCCTGACACCGGCAGACGACTCCCCCTCCCCCCTCGTAAGCCCAAAACCCCCCACCCCCTCTCCATACCAGAACCCCCTCAACCCCCACTACCAGAAGAGCGCCACCTTTCTCCACCCCCCTTCCAGTACAGCGCCCCGTCTCCCCCTTCCATCCCCCGCATACACACACAGACACCCACACGCACCCCACATACACTCATTCATGTACCCCACATACACTCATTTACACACCCCACATACACTCATTCACACATCCAGTATACACTTGTTCACCAACACTGACATAAACGCATCCACTCACAGGCATGCATACACGATTACACTCACATGCATCCATACATGCACTAACCTCAACATCCATGCATGCACTCAATTCGACATTCATACACTCACTCACTTTAACATTCATACATGCATTCAACCACACATTCAAAACACTCATACACACACACATACTGTAGGAGGCTGGCACGGCTTATAGTGGGTACCTTCTGGCACTTACACCTTGTGCCAGATCCAGTTATCCCTTATTAGAAGATTAGTAGTGTTCTAGCAGCTTAGGCTGATAGAGGTAGCTATAGCAGAGCAGCTTAGGCTGAACTAGGAGACATGTAAAGCTCCTATTATACCACTTATATCATATAGCACTATATCATAAGAGACACAATACTCAGAGTTACTAAAAATAAAGGTACTTTATTTTAGTGACTGTGAGAAAGTAGCCTCTTTCTAGCCTTGTTACCCCCACTTTTGGCCTGTTTGTGAGTGTATGTCAGGGTGTTTTCACTGTCTCACTGGGATTCTGCTGGCCAGGGCCCAGTGTTCATAGTGAAAATCCTATGTAGTCAGTATGTTTGTTATGTGTCACTGGGACCCTGCTAGCCAGGACCCAGTGCTCATAAGCTTGTGGCCTATATGTATGTGTTCCCTGTGTGATGCCTAACGGTCTCACTGAGGCTCTGCTAACCAGAACCTCAGTGGTTATGCTCTCTCTGCTTTCCAAATTGTCATTAACAGGCTAGTGACCAATTTCACCAATTCACATTGGCTTACTGGAACACCCTTATAATTCCCTAGTATATGGTACTGAGGTACCCAGGGTATTGGGGTTCCAGGAGATCCCTATGGGCTGCACCATTTCTTTTGCCACCCATAGGGAGCTCTGACAATTCTTACACAGGCCTGCCAGTGCAGCCTGAGTGAAATAACGTCCACGTTATTTCACAGCCATTTTACACTGCACTTAAGTAACGTATAAGTCACCTATATGTCTAACTTTCACCTGGTGAAGGTTTCTTAGTGTGTGAGCACCCTGGCACTAGCCAAGGTGCCCCTACATTGTTCAGGGCAAATTCCCCAGACTTTGTGAGTGCGGGGACACCATTACACGCGTGCAACAACATAGGTCACAACCTATGTATAGCGTCACCATGGTAACTCCGAACATGGCCATGTAACATGTCTAAGATCATGGAATTGTAATCCCAATGCCATTCTGGCATTGGTGAGACAATTCTATGATCCCCTGGATTTCTAGCACAGAACCCGGGTACTGCCAAACTGCCTTTCTGGGGTCTCCAGTGCAGCTGCTGCTGCTCCCAACCCTTCAGACAGGTTTCTACCTCCCTGGGGTCCAGGCAGCCCTGGCACAGGAAGGCAGAACAAAGGATTTCCTCAGAGAGAGGGTGTGACACCATCTCCCTTTGGAAATAGGTGTGAAGGCTGGGGAGGAGTAGCCTCCCCCAGCCTCTGGAAATGCTTTGATGGGCACAGATGCTGCCCATCTCTGCATGAGCCAGTCTACACCGGTTCAGGGATCCCCCAGCCCTGCTTTTGCGCGAAACTGGACAAAGGAAAGGGGAGTGACCACTGGGACACACTGGAGGAGCTCTGGGCACCACCCCTTGGGAGGTGCTGGTCAGGGGAGTGGTCACTCCCCTTTCCTTTGTCCAGTTTCGGGCCAGAGCATGGCTGGGGGGGATCCCTGAACCGGTGTAGACTGGCTTATGCAAGGAGGGCACCATCTGTGCCCTCTCAGGCCCTTAACACCTATTTCCAAAGGGAGAGGGTGAACTATGCGTGGGCACCTTTGCTAGTGCAAGGGTGCCCTCACACTTACTAACTTTGCACCTAGCCTTCAGCAAGTGAAGGTTAGACATATAGGTGACTTATAAGTTACTTAAGTGCAGTGAAAATGGCTGTGAAATAGTGTGAGCAGCCTGTGTAAGGGTTTGGCTGAGCTCCCTATGGGTGGCAAAAGAAATTCTGCAGCCCATATGGATCTCCTGGAACCCCAATACCCTGGGTACCTAGGTACCATATACCAGGGAATTATAAGGTTGTTCCAGTGTGCCAATTAGAATTGGTAAAAGTGGTCACTAGCCTACAATGACACATTTAAAGGCAGAGAGAGCATATGCACTGAGGTTCTGATTAGCAGAGCCTCAGTGACACAGTTAGGCACTACACAGATATACACATTCAGGCCACAAACTATGAGAACTGGGGTCCTGGCTAGCAGGATCCCAGTGAGACAGGCAAAAACAAACTGACATACATGTAAAAATGCGGGTAACATGCCAGGCAAGATGGTACTTTCCTACAAAATATATATATATGTGTGTATACAGGTTTTGTAAAAAAAAAAACATTTTTTTATTTAACAGAGGGGGAGATGTAGTGTCTTGCAAGTTTTATGACAGAAATCTTTTAACTCCGAATGGACTCCATAGAAGTGACGTGGTTGTTAGAGTGGAATGCAATGAAAGCTTCAAAGTTACTCACAGAAGAAAAAAGACATGAAATAGTCAGCTCTGTTTGTGGTGTAGTCTCTGGCGGGTAGCCAGGCTAGGGAGGGGTCTACGGTTAGAACTAGCCTGACCCTAAGATGGAAGGAGGCCACAAAGTAGATTTAAGTGGAACTCTTGTTTACCTGAAAAGGGTTACTGACACATTTAGACTGATTCCTAACACACATTAGAATATTACAGCTCAGGTTCTGCGGTCACTCCTTTCTTTCACAACCATGGCTCACATTACAGTATTACAGCTCAGCTTCTGCGGTCACTCCTTCCTCCCACTAGCATTGCTCACATTAGGATATTACAGCTCAGCTTCTGCGGTCACTCCTTCCATCCACACCCAGATCATATTAAGATATTACAGCCAGCCACTAGGTTGCACATTATATCTCACTACGTACAGTCACTGCCTCCACCCATATGGCTCTCACTGGGATATTAATAACCACATGGGGGAAGAGGGAGAAGGAAGTGATCATTGAAAGTCCACTCCACTTCTAGAGGCATATCAACAAATAACTGGAGTGAAACTCAGATAAGTCAGTCTCAAAGAAATGTTTCCACCACAGCGTGGAGAAAATAGTAGGTGACAATACCAGGCGGGCTCCCTTGATGAGTGTGTGACTACAGGGTCTGCCCACCTCCATTGCATCCTATGGAGCCGCAGAGAACCTGCTTTTAAGATCATGAGTTGTTAATCCCCTGCATACAAGAGTACACTATCGTTTTAATGGTAATAGGATGTTGTCCTTACGTTTGGGTTGGGGATCTGTATACCTAGGTCCTAAACTAAGCCACTTGACCCAATTTTGGGGGATGCTGGCTGAAACATGTCGACCATGGAATATTTTAGATATACGGGATGATTAACTCAACGCCTTTTTAACATTGTCTTTTCATTGTTAATCTTACCCTAACTCCTGCAAATAGAAATAAAAGAAGCTGGGAGTTAGAGGTAATTTTATCCACTCTAACCACAGATCCCATCAAGTTTCAGAACTTAGAAATGGTCCCTCCTGGTAGAGGGAAAGCCCACTTCGACAGACTAAGGGGCATATTTATACTCAGTTTGCGCTGAATTAGCGTCATTTTTTTAATGCTAATTCAGTGCAAACTCCATATTTTTGGAGTTAAAGTCGTTTTTTGCCTGCAGAAAACTACCTTGCATCAATAAGATGCATGGTAGGCGTTCCTGGGCAGAAAATGAGTATATGGCCTTAGCGCCATATTTATTTATGCTAAAAGCAAGCACAAGGGGATGGGAGCCTTAAATAATGGCGCTAAGCTTGCTTAGCACCATTATTTAACTCCTGTGTCAGGCAGGCGTTAGGGGACCTGTGTGCCTATTTCCATGGTCAAACACCATGGAAAGAGCCCACAGGTGCCCTCCTTTACCCCAGGGACACCCACACCAGAGGGACAGCGGAGGATGGGGGACCCCATCCCAGGTAAGTCTGGTGAGTGCAGGTGAGTTTTAAAATAATTTTTTGAAAGCGGTATAGGGGGGCCTAACTTAGGTCCCTCTACATGGCACTGGACCCAATGTCCATGCCCAAGGGACATATGTCCCTAGGGCATGGCTATTGTGGTGGTGGGCATGACTCCTGTCTCAACTAAGACAGAAGTCATGTCCTTGGGGTTTTAACGTCAGAAATTACGCTAGTCTGGTTAGAGGCATTTTTTTATGCCTCTGCTCGTATTAGCGTCATCCATTGAGCTAAACCCTCTGTTCCCCCTACACCTCCTGCACCTGGTTAGCGTCTTTTTTTATGACCCTAGCCGGGCCTTACCGCCGGCTACAGTCATACCATAAATTTGACAGCCGGGCGGTGTCTTGGGATGGTGCTAGCCGGTGGTATACTTTTTCACGCAAAACTGCATTAGCTTTGCGTGAAAAAGTATAAATCAGGGCCTAGGTGTTTGAAGTGTGAAGACGATGATGAAGCATGCCACTAGAAAATACTAGTGGGTGAGGGTCTCAATACATTTTTTTTGAGAATTTATAGCCCTACTGACTTATCTGGGTTCCACACTCCTGTAATTTTTTTGATCCTGCTAGGATATGACATTTCAGTTCCTGCACTCACCACCTCCTCACAGCCCCATGACTCAGGTGTTACACCTGAATGCTTGCAATTACCACCTCCTTGTGCAGCCATGGCCTGCAGTAGTGCATTGCAGCTCAACACCTGTAGCCACTGCATCTTCACTCGTGGCTAACACTAGGATATTTACTCTCAGTCTTTGCATGGGGAGGACCAGCCTCTGTCCCAGAATTTGTTTTAGGTGGAGCTACAAGAAAGAGGCTTCACAAGAGTCCACGTAGGTGAGCTAGAGATCACAGGATCCTGTGTTACAGTTGAATTCTTTACTATCTCCACCCACTGAGTTTTCGTCAGTACTTATAGTCGCTATCTATTGACTAAACAGTGTTCTGCCTTTGTTTTTGCACAAACCACTAGATTTTTTCATTATGGTACCGAATGATCTAACCGGAGTCAGACTTCCTTAACATTTTGATTGAATTTGTTTAATTGTGGTCATGTGCTCAGAGACTTCAGAATTTTTATCCAAATGGAAATGCAGTCCTCAGATTAATGAGGCAGTACCCCAGTACACTATCTGCTTCTCTAGGGCAACTTTAAATGGGTCAGCACATAGATGTGACCGTGTTCTTTGCATTGATTGCCGTGTGAACCCCATGCCGTGGCACTATGAAGCTTCAGAAATTCAAAAGTGGACAGCCCAAGATTGAGGTATATTAATAACACCCACTTTATTCCCCTCTCCTTTTTTTGGACTCACCTTCAAGCTACGGAGTGGCCACTAGGCTGAAGAAGTAGCCTTGTGAATGTTTTCTGGTGCTTGAGTTCTTACACTGGCTGCACATGTACATTCATGTAGAGTCATCCATCCTGTACACACATGTGTTTCAAACACTGTAGCTTTGTTGTAGAGATGGTTTAACAAATTTATATTTTACAGAGATTCAAACAAGACCAACATACTCATGAATCGTGTTAAAGGAAAAGAAAGTCTCTACAAAGGCCATTTCAACTTGGTAGCCCCTGATGGTTCTGTGATACCAAACAAGTCTGAAGACAACTCCCTGTACCGTGCTCTAACGATGGCCAAAGGGGTCCAAGCGAACCAGGATCTCACAAAGGAGGCGGCAGATCTCAAGCAGAAGGTTTATAAGGAGGTAATATGACACTAAGCACAGTTAACAGGGGAGATGACACTTCATGGGCTGAGCTGAAATTTGATGAGCCTCTGGGCCTGCCACTCCTTCCAGTGTCATTGTGTGAGTGACTCTCCTTTCAGCATGCTTCTCAACAATACTCCCCTTCGAGTGCCAGTGTGTGAGGGTGCTGAGGACAGAAAGCTTCTCACCCCACCTCCCCACATTCAAACCTGCATGTATCATCTCCTTCAGTCTGATCTTAGTGTGTCAGTGACCCTTATGAGGCACACTCCACGCCTCATCTGTTCCAGCCACACCTGGCTCACTCCTTCTGGTGTCAGTATCTGAGTGAGCCTTGGGAGTCATACTCAGAGCCACAATTCTCACACCGGGCTCACTCCTTCTTATCTAAGTGTGTGAGTCTTCTATTTCCACTGAGCTGCCTTTTTACACCAACTTCGCACACCAACCCAACCCAATAGAACATGCTGCTCTCCTACCCACCACAAACTAAGATGGCCACCTGAGAGAATGGACAACCCTCACAGAAACAGCTGTATACTGAGATTCACGGGAATCATACTGAGATTCACAGGAACTGTAGAGGGAGCATGTACAGCTCTCTTCATGTCTTGTATAATGACATTCACAGGAATCATACTGAGATTCACAGGAACCACATAGGGAGCAGTGCAGCTCTCTTTAAGTCTTTTATACTGAGTTTCAGAGGAACCAAATTGAGATTCACAGGAAGTGTAGAGGGAACAGTGCAGCTATCTTTATCCCTTTTGTACTAAGATTCACATGAAGCAAACTGAGATTCACAAGAACTGTAGAGGGAGCAGTGCAGATCTCTTCAAGTCTTTTATACTGAGATTCACATGAATTATAGTGAGATTCACAGGAAATGTAGAGGGAGCAGTGCAGATCTCTTCGTTTCTTTTATACTAAGATTCACATGAACTGTAGAGAGAGTAGTGCAGCTCTATTCAGCATATCTATACTGAGATCCACAGGAATCATACTGAGGTTCACAGGAACTGTAGAGGGAGCAGTGCAGATCTCTTCAAGTCTTTTATACTGAGATTCACATGAATTATAGTGAGATTCACAGGAACTGTGGAGGGAGCAGTGCAGCTCTCTTCAGGTCTTGTACACTGAGATTCACAGGAACCATATTGAGATTCACAGGAAGTGTAAAGGGAACATTGTAGATATCTTTATGCCTTTTATACTAAGATTCACAGGAAGCAAACTGGGATTCACAAGAACTGTAGAGGGAGCAGAGCAGAGCAGATCTCTTCAAGTCTTTTACACTGAGATTCACAGGAATTATAGTGAGATTCACGGGGTCTGTAGAGGCAGCAGTGCAGCTCTCTTCATTTCTTTTATGCTGAGATTCACAGGAATCATACTGAGAGTCACAGGAACTTTACAGGCAGCAGTGCAGATCTCTTCAAGTCTTTTATACTAAGATTCACATGAACTGTAGGGAGAGTAGTGCAGCTCTACTCAGCATTTCTATACTGAGATCCACAGGAATCATACTGAGGTTCACAGGGACTGCAGAGGGAGCAGTGCAGCTCTCTTCAAGTGCCTTTATACTGAGATTCACAGAATCATATTAAGACTCACAGATACTGTAGAAGGAGCAGAAGCAGGGCAGGTCACTTCATTTCTTTCAAACTGACATTCAGAGGATTGTAGAGGGAGCAGTGTAGCTCTCTTCATGTATTTTATACTGAGATTCACAGGAACCATACTGAGATTCAGGGGAACTGTAGAGGAAGTAGGAGCAGTGCAGCTCTCTTCGTTTCTTTTAAATTGAGATTCACAGAAACTGCACTGAGATTCACAGGAACTCTAGAGGGAGCAGTGCAGCTCTCTTCGTGTCTTTTATGCTGAGTTTCACAGGAACCATACTGAGATTCACTGGAAATGTAGAGGGAGTACTACATTTCTCTTCAAATATTTTATACTGAGATTCACAGGAAACACAAATAGATTCACAGGAACATAGAAGGAGCAGTGCAACTCTTTTCAAGTCTTTTATACTGAGACTCACAAGACCCATACTGAGATTCACAGGAACTGTAGAGGGAGCAGTGTCTTTTATGCTGAGTTTCACAGGAACCATACTGAGATTCACTGGAAATGTAGAGGGAGTACTACATCTCTCTTCAAATATTTTATACTGAGATTCACAAGAAACACAAATAGATTCACAGGAACATAGAAGGAGCAGTGCAACTCTCTTCAAGTCTTTTATACTGAGACTCACAAGACCCATACTGAGATTCACAGGAACTGTAGAGGGAGCAGTGCAGCTCTCTTCGTGTCTTTTATGCTGAGTTTCACAGGAACCATACTGAGATTCACTGGAAATGTGGAGGGAGCACTACAGCTCTCTTCAAATCTTTTATACTGAGAGTCACAGGAACCATACTGAGATTCACAAGAAAGGTAGAGGGAGCAGTGCAGCTCTCTTCAGGTCTTGTATACTGAGATTCACAGAAATCATACTGACATTCACTGGAAGTGAAGAGGAAACAGTGCAGCTCTCTTCAAGTCTTGTATTCCTAGAGTCACAGGAATCATACTGAGATTCACTGGAACTGTAGAGAGAGCGGTGCCGTTCTCTTCAAATCGTTTATACTGAGATTCACAGCAACCACACTGAGATTTACAAGAGTCATACTAAGATTCACAGGAACTGTGGCGGGAGCAGTGCAGCTCTCTTCACGTCTTTTATACTGAGATTCACAAGAACTATACTGAGATTCACAGGAATCATTTTGAGATTCACAGGAACAGTAGATAATGCAGTGCAGCACTCTCCAAGTCTTTTATACTGAGATTCATAGGAACCATACTGAGATTTACAGTAACTGATGAGGAAGCAGTGCACCTCTCTTTGAGTCTTATATACTGAGATTTGGAGGAATTAAAGAATCACAATGAGATTCACAGGGACTGTGGAGCGAGCAGCACAGCTCTCTCAAGTCTTTTATATCAAGATGCACAGGAACTATAGAGGGAGCAGTGCAGCTATTTTAAAGCCCTTTATACTGAGATTCACAGGAACCTTACTGAGATTCACAGGAGTCATACTGAGATTTACAGGAACTGTAGTGGACGTAGTGCAGTTCTCTTCAAGTCTTTTGCACTAAGATTCACAGGAACCATATTGAGATTCATGGGAACTGTAGAAGGAGCAGTGCAGCTCCCTGCAAGTCTTTTGTATTGAGATTCTCATGAACTGTAGAGGAAACAGTGCAGCTTTCTTCTAGTCTTTAATGCTGAGATTCACATGAACGGCAGAGGGAGGAGTTCAGCTCTTCCATGTCGGATGGATGTCTGCAGTCTGGGTTGCGTCGCTGGATTCCACCAGCAAACCTTGGCACACGCACAGCTCGCTGTTAGCGGAAAATGGTGCTGCCCGGGACCAGGAGGGACCTCATGGACTCTACCCAGGAGGGGGAGTCAGAGGGAGCTCTCAGCAACTCAGAGAGCCCACAGAAGACCAGGCAGCACGCACAGGAGTCCCACAGCACGGGCACAAAGAAGGTGCAAAAGGAGGCCCATGCAACACTACTAAAAGTATCCCATGCCGCCACAGAACCACTAAGGAAGCTGTGCGTTGTGGGATAGACTGTTGGGGGCCGGAGCTGCACAGTGCACGAAGAACTTTGTGGAAGGATGCCAACAAGCCTTGACAACTGCAAAACACGTGGTGCATGGGGGTACTGTCTTGCGTGGGAAAGGCAAGCTCTTACCTCCACCAAAGTTGGACAGTTGGACGTCAGGACCATTGGGACCACTTCAGTCCACCATTCATGATGCAGGATCCAGGAAACCCGTCAGGAGAGGGGATCCACGCAGCCAGTCGTCATTGCAGAGAGGTGCCAGCTGAAGCAGGTGAGTGACTCCTTCACTCCAAGGGAGATTCCTTCTTTCTTCTGGTGCAGGCTGAAGACAGGCTCTCCTCTAAGGATGCACAACTGGGAAACAGTTGCAGTTGCTGGTAGGAGCTGAAGATACAATGTTGCAGAAGTCATCTATGCTTTTTTGTTGCAGTTTGTAGAGTTCCTGGAGGGTCCAGATGCAGTTTCTTCGGTGAGAAGGTAAAGTAAAGGATTCAGAGGATTCCTGCTGGAGTCTTGCAATCCATATCTGAAAACCCACCCGAGAGAGACCCTAAATAGCCCTGAAAGGGGGATTGGTCACCTAGACTGTTAAGTACCTATCAGGGGAGGGCTCTGACATCACCTGCTGACACTGGTCACTCAGATGCTCCCAGAGTTCCCTGCCAACATGGAATCCAAGATGGGAAAACCCAGAGACCCTCTGGAGGAGCTCAGAGCACCACCCCTGGGGTGGTGATGGACAGGGGAGTGGCCACTCCCCTTTCCTTTGTCCTGTGTTGCACCAGAGCAGGGACTGGGGGTCCCTGAACCAGTGCAGACTGGATTATGCATGGAGGGCACCAAATGTGCCCTTCAAAGCATTTCCAGTGGCTTGGGGAGGAAAGCCTGTAACACCTATTTCCAAAGGGAGAGGGTGTAGCACCCCTCTCCCAAAATAAATCCTTTGTTCTGCCTTCCTGGGTTTGAGCTGCTCAAGCAACAGGAGGGGAGAAACCTGTCTGAGAGGTGGCAGCAGCTGGGACTGCCTGAAAAACCACAGAAGGGCGGAATGGCAATATTGGGTGTCCTCTAAGGAGCCCCCAGAGTGGAGGGAATCGTACAACCAATGCTTGTAAAAGCATTGGGGTATGATTGCAACATGTTTAATACCTATGTTTGGAGTTACCATTATGTAGCTGGACATAGGTAGTGATCTATGTCCTGTACACGTGTAAAATGGCATCCCCGCACTCACGAAGTCCAGGAAAATGGTACTGGAGGTCGTGGGGGCACCTCTGCTAGTGCAGGGATGCCCTCACTCACAGGTAATCTGCACCCTGCCCTCAGGGCTGGAGGACCTGCCATAGGGGTGACTTATAAGGGACCTGGTGCAGTGTAAATGGCAGTGAAAGGGTGCACGCAGCTCTGCAAGGGCTCCCTGTGAGTGGCAAAAGATATGCTGCAGCCCGTAGGGATCCCCTGGAACCCCAATGCCCTGGGTACCTAAGTACCATATGCTAGGGACTTATAAGGGGGTACCAGTATGCCAATTGTGGGTGAAATATGGGGTTACCAGAATGCAATAACCATAATTTCATGGAGAGAGCATGACTACTGGGGTTCTAATTAGCAGGATCCCAGTAGACATAGTTAAACACACTGACAAACACTCTTGAAGTCTTTTGTACTGAGATTCACAAGAACTGTAGAGAGAGCAGTGCAGCTCTCTGCAAGTTTTTATAATGAGATGCACAAGGATCAGGACAGCTCAGAGAGCTTGTGGGAGCAAGAACAATGAATTCCATCATCACATGTGGCTGAGATTATGAACCTATTATCAGCAGCACAAGCAGGGGATGAGCGGTTAGAGTTTTGTGAGGCAATCTTCAAGTGTTGAGGAACAGTAACAAAAAAAACCTTGCTGGGCCCTGGTTTATTTCTCAGAAGAACTCATTAGCCGGCAAGGTTGTGGATCTGATCCCTCTATGGGTCTGTCTTCTTTTTAGATCTTGCTACAGACAGTTTCAGCTTTCTCTTGGCAGACCCATTGTTTCCAATACACAACATATCTGTAGAGTGGGCTTTGATAGTTTAACTTTCTTGTATAGCTCACGTCTCGTCTGTTAGTCAATGGCTTTCCTCTGTATTCTTTTTATTCTTGCTGCCCACAAATGTTTTGGTCTCATAATATTCTGAATGGATGAATTGTTTTCTTCCACTGAAGACTTGAGGGGACTCTTTTATTATTACATTTTCAGTACTTGATAGGGGTGGATGTTTTTCCTTTTTTCCTCTGCTTTTTCCTCTGCTCCCCACTGTGCTCCCTTTTCACTCCCCTTCTTCACCACTTTCCATTGTTCACCACCTCGCTCAAGATCCCACTCCCCATGTTAATATTTTTTCAATATTTATTTTTTATGGGTACCTGCCAGCTGCTTGGTGCTGCTGGGTCCCTCACATTCATGTTTGTGCTTCACACAAACTTGTTTTCAATTTTTGTTTTTTAATTTACTGTTCTAACATGGCCAGCAGCATTCCTGTAAATACGGCTGAATTTCTCAACAGTGTTCTGGAAATTCAACTCATGGATCCTACCCAGTAAATTATTTAGTTTCCTCCAGATATAAGAGGATGTTCCACTCCCTGAAAACTCTAAATGAGGCTGTAAGTTCCTAATCCTGTGACAGATAATTAGCAGCACAGCCTTCTACACACGCCTGCACCGTGCCCTCATCAGTGGAGTGATGACATTGAATATTTCTCTGGTGTCCGGATTACACACTGTTTGACTCTTGTGTGTGTTTTGTTTCAACTGCTAACAGGTCTCTGAACACCAGGACCAATATGAGCCACTTGTGAAGAGGCAACTGGACTTTGAGAAGCTGTACACCACCCCAGGAAAGTTCACAATCCAGGCATCAGGTGCACCAGCTCCAACCCCGGCTAAAAAATAGTCTTCACCCAAACCTGGCCTTGACTTCAGGTGGGTGATATAAAAAGGTCCTGCCTAGAGTGCTGATTTCTTCAGTGAACAGCCAACCACTATTATTACAGGTTCTTATCAGCGACACGTGGGAATTCAGCTCCTAAATGAATATTGATTTGACTTTAAATGCACTAATTTAAGACCAGTGTTAGTTCATTGTGCTGTAAAATCTGCTAGTTGGCACTTTCAGCCAAAGCTCTGTTTGAGTCACAACCAGGAACCTTCACCCTTGTTGCCTTGATGGTGCTCAGCAGTTGGCATGGGTGATACATAGGCTGCCACGGATGATGTGTAGACACTGATATGGATGCTGTAAAAGGGCTAATTGTTAGAAGGGAATCTAACTCCACAGTGGACAAACATATTACTCTTCAGGGAAGGTTGTCCGCAGCAAATGAACACTCATTAAAGGAAACTTACCAACAGGCACCATTTGTTAAAATATTTTTGTCATCCTCCGTGTGGCATTTTCTTTATATAATTAGTTGTTTATGATATCAAATATGCGATCAATTAAATTCTGATGCCAGCCAGATATCCATCTCACCATTTCACCTGAAATATAAAGATATATATTGCCACCCTCATGTAAAGTTCTCTTTGTTTGTTCTATTTCCCACCAATTTTCAGAGTGTGATAAGTTAATACATGAACCAGTTCACCCCGGTTTGCAGTCGGGATCTCCCAAAAATGGTGATCACCTGCGTATACTTTACAAGCTGTCCTAAAATGTAACCAAGTTCTGAACACATCTTACACGTCTGCCCACTTTCATTGTGGCTCACAACTGGTTGTGTCAACCACATATTCTGCATTTCTTTAGCAGGAACCAAGCAAACTCTTCATCCTCGTTCTTTCCAGCAGGAGATAAAGCATCCAGTCTTCCTATCCACTTTGTCCTTTCTCGTCAGCGGCTTTTAGGGCTGAGCTACAGAGAGCTTTAGATGTACACCTAAGCTTTTGTAATAAGAATAATGATAATAATAGCAATAACAATAATAACAATAATAATAATATCATTGATAATAGTAATTTAAAAATAAAAGGAGCTCTTTGTGTCCCCACTCTTCATCCAGTGCTCTCTGGAGGTGTCACTCTCTGATTCAAACTTCAGTTAGAACACACGTGCATCGGAAGTGGGTCACCCCCTCCACACCCAATCAACCAATTTATTGAATTATTTCTGTATGTCGGTATGTAACTACTTATTTCATTACTAATCTTACATAGTGCATGTGGGCGGTGATGCGTTAGGATAGGTCAGTCAGGGTCTCGTAGTCACCAGTTCAGAAATCAGTCAAGGAAAGGAAGCCATTTAGCATTAGCAATCAGGAGAGGGCGATCTCAGGAGGACGTGCGTTGGGGTGCTCTTAGGAAATTATGGAAGAGGTGCCTTAGCAAACCTTCTCACAAGTGGAGGGTGGAGACTGCATTTCTAACTACTTGAGCAGAGTTTCAGGCTGTGGGGAACATACTGCTTCAATCAGGTCTTATTGCACAGGAAGTTCTAAGTTGGAAACCTCAAGAAATAGAGTGTCCCGACATCTAAGGTCTCATGAGCCCCCGCAATGAAGACTAGATCCACATGGTACGCAGGTCGCTGTTGAGTATCACGTTGTGAGCTAGAGTTTGAGTTGGATTCTAGCCTTGATGGAGAGTCAGTGGACAGTGTGCTCCACTGGAGAGATGCAGCTGAATTTACTAGAGTGGATGTCCAGCCTTGTGATTGCAACACCGCTTTAAGAGGGGCTTCTGGTATATGGTGGACCCCGGACAACCTGGCATTCCTGAAGCTTACTGTGGCCATGGCGAAAGTGTAGGCTCTTTTCAAGTGTGCGGCTCTTTTTAAGTGTTCAAGGACTGAGGTGACAGAGTTTTGTCACATCAACGAGATGGAAGCTTGTAATCTATTCACACCTTGATAATGTGTGGAATACATTGGAGGGTAAAGAGAGAAGTCATGTTGTAGAGGGCGCAACCAAGGCGGTGAAACTGTTTATTTTAGTGTATTCAGGATTGTGGGGTGAAGGTTCTTCTTGAAAGTGGATGGGAGAAGAGGTGTTTGTTATTTAGAGCTCACTAATAGATAAATATAAGACACCCACCCTCGTAGCTGTGCAGGACAGTTTCTCAGGGTGATGATTGCCTGGAGTTTGCACCACAGGAGCCTGGATCAAGCCTTCTAGGACTCAGTTGATGACCTCAGCGTTGGTTGTTATCAAGAGGAAAGACTTAAACCAGGACCTTCAAAAGCCTCGGTGCTGCTTGGGCTCATGAACAGCTCTTGATCAATTGCGTCTAAGGCAGCAGCCAGACATTCTTCACGAACAGATGGACATCCCCTTTGTCCAGTATGTGATGGAGAAGTACGTCACCCAGCACCTTCAGGGTCGCTGTTTTGATGCTGAGACCAGCCGAGATGCCAGACTGATATTCTGGCAATCAGTGTTCTTTGGAGGTGATTGTGTTCAACTAGTTTGTAACAGCTTTTTTTGGCTTTCTCCAAACAGCTTACTTTTGATAGAAGGTAGAGCATACTATGGGACTGATTTAAGAGTGCCTCCTTGCACCGCATTAGTGTTGTTTTTTTGATGCTAGTGTGGCCTGAGGCCAGAATAGCAGCACCATATTTGCAAAGTGGTGCAACCCTTTGCGCTACATTATGCCTGCATCAGGCATAACGTATGCAAAGGGGGCCTTCCCTCGTTAGGGAGGCCGAAAAAATGGAGCAAGGAAATCTAAGGGGCAGATTTAACAGGCCCTAGCGCCACCGGAGTGTCACTTTTTGTGACGCTCCGGTGGCGCTAACTACTGCCCCATGTTTACAGGGAAGTGTAATATGGGCCCTTCCAACGCAGTTTTCTGCATCAGAGGGTCGTGCTATGGGTGTTGCAGTGGGCGTTCCACCACAACACCCATTGCTTTTGATAATGCCTGAGATTTATGAGTTGTCATGAACCTGAGGCAGCGCCAAAAACTAATGCCACCCCACGGGTGGTGTTAGCATGGTAAAACGAGGAGGAATGCTTTTATTTCTTCTCGTTTTCTTTGCTTTTTCAGTGTGTGCTGCATTCTGCAGCACATATAGAAGAAGTAAAATGCCATGGATATTTGTCTATGTGCAGGAAGGTGTCCCTTCCTGCACAAAAAACAATTATTCCAAAATTACGCTTTAGTACTTCTATGTGTGTTGCATAGTTGGCACAATCCCATGATCCCACGGGTCTGTAGCACAGACCCGGGTACTGCCAAACTGCCTTTTGAGGGGTTTCACTGGTGCTGCTGCCAACCCCTCAGACAGGTTTCTGCCCTCCTGGGGTCCAGCCAGGCTTGGCCCAGGAAAGCAGAACAAAGGACTTCCTCAGAGAGAGGGTGTTACTCCCTCTCCCTTTGGAAAAAGGTGTCAGGGCTGGGGAGGAGTAGCCTCCCCCAGCCTCTGGAAATGCTTTGACTGGCACAGATGGTGCCCATCTCTGCATAAGCCAGTCTACACCGGTTCAGGGATCCCCCAGCCCTGCTCTGGCGCGAAACTGTACAAAGGAAAGGGAAGTGACCACTCCCCTGACCTGCACCTCCCCTGGGAGGTGCCCAGAGCTCCTCCAGTGTGCTCCAGACCTCTGCCATCTTGGAAACAGAGGTGCTGCTGGCACACTGGACTGCTCTGAGTGGCCAGTGCCAGCAGGTGACGTCAGAGACTCCTTCTGATAGGCTCCTTCAGGTGCTAGCCTATCCTCTCTCCTAAGTAGCCAAACCTCCTTTTCTGGCTATTTAGGGTCTCCGCTTTGGGGAATTCCTTAGATAATGAATGCAAGAGCTCATCAGAGTTCCTCTGCGTCTCTCTCTTCACCTTCTGCCAAGGAATCGACTGCTGACCACGCTGGAAGCCTGCAAAACTGCAATAAAGTAGCAACGACGACTACTGCGACCTTGTAACACTGATCCTGACGCCTTCTCGACTGTTTTCCTGGTGGTGCATGCTGTGGGGGTAGTCTGACTCCTCTCTGCACTAGAAGCTCCAAAGAAATCTCCCGTGGGTCAACGGAATCTTCCCCCTGCAACCGCAGGCACCAAAGAACTGCATCACCGGTCCTCTGGGTCTCCTCTCAGCACGACGAGCGAAGTCCCTTGAACTCAGCAACTCTGTCCAAGTGACTCCCACAGTCCAGTGACTCTTCAGTCCAAGTTTGGTGGAGGTAAGTCCTTGCCTCCCCAAGCCAGACTGCATTGCTGGGAACCGCGACTTTTGCAGCTACTCCAGCCTCCGTGCACTTCCGGCAGAAATCCTTTGTGCACAGTCCAGCCTGGGTCCACGGCACTCTAACCTGCATTGCACGACCTCCTAAGTTGTCCTCCGGCGGCGTGGGACTCCTTTGTGCAACTTCGGGTGAGCACCATTTCACTCCACTTTGTAGTGCCTGTTCCGGCACTTTTGCGGGTGCTGCTTGCTTCTGAGAGGGTTCCTTGTCTTGCTCGACGCCCCCTCTGTCCCCAGACGCAATTGGCGACATCCTGGTCCCTCCTGGGCCACAGCAGCATCCAAAAACCCTAACTGCACGATTTGCAGCTAGCAAGGCTTGTTGGCAGTCTTTCTTCAGGAAAACACTTCTGCACGACTCTCCACGGCGTGGGGGATCTGTCTTCCAAAGGGGAAGTCTCTAGCCCTTGTCGTTCCTGCAGAACCTTCCGCTTCTACTGTCCAGTAGCAGCTTCTTTGCACCCACAGCTGGCATTTCCTGGGCATCTGCCCATCTCCGACTTGCTTGTGACTTTTGGACTTGGTCCCTTTGTTCCACAGGTACCCTCGACTGGAAATTCATTGTTGTTGCATTGCTGGTTTGTGTCTTTCCTGCAGAATTCCCCTATCACGACTCCTATGTCCTTTGGGGAACTTTAGTGCACTTTGCACTCACTTTTCAGGGTCTTGGGGTGGGCTATTTTTCTAACCCTTACTATTTTCTAATAGTCCCAGCGACAAGGTCACATAGGTTTGGGGTCCATTCGTGGTTCGCATTCCACTTTTGGAGTATATGGTTTGTGTTGCCCCTATCCCTATGTGTCCCCATTGCATCCTATTGTAACTATACATTGTTTGCACTGTTTTCTAATACTATTACTGCATATTTTGGTATTGTGTACATATATCTGGTGTATATTTGCTATCCTCATACTGAGGGTACACTCTGAGATACTTTGGCATATTGTCATAAAAATAAAGTACCTTTATTTTTTGTATATCTGTGTATTGTGTTTTCTTATGATATTGTGCAAGTGACACTAGTGGTACTGTAGGAGCTTCACTCGTCTCCTAGTTCAGCCTAAGCTGCTCTGCTAAGCTACCATTATCTATCAGCCTATGCTGCTAGACACCCTATACACTAATAAGGGATAACCGGGCCTGGTGCAAGGTGCAAGTACCCCTTGGTACTCACTACAAGCCAGTCCAGCCTCCTACACTTCCTACATATAAACAATCACTAATGGCGCTTTGGTACTTCTGTGTGTGCTGCACAATGCAGCACACACAGAAGTGCCAAAGTGTCATGTTCAAATGATTGTTATGACACCTTCCTGCACATAAACAATCATGTCTGGCATTTTGCTTTTTCTATACGTGCGGCAGAATGCAGCACGCATAGAAAAAGCAAAAAATGAGGAGGAATAAAAGTATTCCTCCTTGTTGCGCCTTGTTAACGCCACCCCTGGGGTGGGTTAGATTTTGGCGCTGCTTCAGGCTTACGAAATTTCATAAATCTGAGGAGGCGTCAAAATGCAATGGGTGTTGCTGTGGCACGCCCACAGAAAACACCCATTGCACGCCCCTTCCACGCACAGTGCTGCGTGGGAAGGGACCGTATTTATAAGGTGACGTTAAGCCACAAAAACTGGCTTAACGCCACCATGTAAATACGGCGAGGTCCGGCACTGTGCTTAGAGCCACAGGAACCTCACTAAAAGTGACGCTCCTGTGGCGCTATGGGCCTTTAAATACGGCCCGTTTGTTTTAACAAACGTGAACATTGTGCTGAATTGTTTTTGTTAGGGTGAGATCCTGGAAGTATCTCAAATGATGACTCTTATTAACTCAAGTGACCCATGACCTCTCATGACACGTGTGTTAAATAACTATAGCAGTATGGGCAGCCACTGCTAAGGATAATAATGTGTGGTGCCTTTGAAGACAAGCTCAGGTGTGGCTGTGTCTGCTCATTTCTTTGCAGGAAGAATCCCTTCAAAGTGTGTGGAAAGCATTTCATCCCTCAGAGTGATCTTTTATGAACCCCATAATTTAGTTGCGTTTGTATAAATTGCAGCTGTAGGGAGGCATTGTACGACTCACCAGTAAAGCTCTGCGTCGGAAGGGTGGGGCGATATCACCCTGAATCAGCTTCATGAAATGGCACTGGTCAGTGTTTGTTTATTTTGGGGGGTCTGTCTGGAGCCCCTAAATGATGTCTGACTCTCTCTTGTATTCTGCTCCTGTGTATAATCTCCACCCCATGATCTCACCCTCCTGTCACCCTGAATTACCTGCATCAAATAACAGTGGCCAGTGTTTGTTTATTTTGGGGTGTCTTCCTGGGGCCCCTACGTGATGTCTGAATGTCTCTTGTATTCTGCTTCTGTGTAAAATCTCCACTCCATGATCTCATCCTCCTGTTACCCTGAATTAGCTGCATGAACTGACACTGGTCAGTGTTTGTTTATTTTGGGGTGTCTGCCTGGGGTCCTACAAGATGTCTGGCAGTCTCTTGTATTCTGCTCCTGTGTATAATCTCCTCTCCATGATCTCATCCCCCTGTTTCTATCTCCTTGGCAGACATCGAGCCAGGCCCAGTAAACCACCGAGGACGGAGGCCAGGCGCATCTGCCCAGAATCAATAAATCCTGGATTTCTAAGCCAGCGTCTTCAGTGCCTGTCAGGAGCACTGATGTGTTGATCGTGACTCTGCATGTCATGATTGCCTTGCGGGTTCTATCCGTGCCCTTGTTATTTCAGCTACGCATTTCATGATTATTGTATGTGATTACAAATGTTTGCTCACTGCTGTCCGACTTCTTGTAGAGATTGTTATAACATATGATACAGCTCTGGCAAATTCTTAAAATTCTGCAGAACATTGCAGATCCAGAACCATCAGATTGTTATAGCCAAAAGTCATGAGAAACACCAATCAGACACCGTCCATGGTGAATTTCTCAGCTCCAGAAACCAACAACTAATTCCTTGAGATAATTTCCCCATAGATAGACTTCCATGCTTGCTCACTACCACGAACAAATGACAAATTGCTTCATATCAATGAATATTCATGTTTATCAATAAATATGTATGAGATCGCTTTTGAGTGTCTGTTTGTCTTTTGCTACAAGGGTATGAGTGGCTTGTAAAGTATGAACCAGGCGACGGAGCAACAAAGGAGGGCACTGGGCAGCTGGGTTTAAAGCTTTAGAAGGAGAGGCAGGGAAGAGGCAACAAGGAGATTTGTTTTCTGTAGGGCCTGCACTACTCTCATCATTTCTGACATTTCAGATTATGCTTGATACCGCACATGCCAGAGGAACAATGCAAACACATCAGATTGGCATTTCGAGAAGTGTGGCACAACTTTTCACAAGTTTCCTTTGTTGGAATTATGCACGTATCACACAGGCCTAGTTGTCAGTTCTGTGCTACCTAGGATCAGATGCTATAGATGAGATGAGCAGTCTAGCTGTTCATGAGATGAGCGGTGTAGCTGTGGGTGAGATGAGCGGTGTAGCTGTGGGTGAGATGAGCAGTGTAGCTGTGGGTGAGATGAGCAGTCTAGCTGTGGGTGAGAGGAGCAGTCTAGCTGTGGGTGAGATGAGCAGTCTAGCTGTGGGTGAGATGAGCGGTGTAGCTGTGGATGAGATGAGCAATCTAGCTGTGGATGAGATGAGCAGTCTAGCTGTGGGTGAGAGGAGCAGTCTAGCTGTGGGTGAGATGAGCGGTCTAGCTGTGGATGAGATGAGCAATCTAGCTGTGGATGAGATGATCAGTCTAGCTGTGGGTGAGATGAGTGGTGTAGCTGTGGATGAGATGAGCAGTCTAGCTGTGGGTGAGATGAGTGGTGTAGCTGTGGATGAGATGAGCAGTCTAGCAGTGGATGAGATGAGCAGTGTTGATGAGAGGAGCAATGTAGCAGTGGATGAGATGAGCAGTCTAGCTGTGGGTGAGATGAGCAGTGTTGATGAGAGGAGCAGTGTAGCTGTGGATGAGATAAGCAGTGTTGATGAAAGGAGCAGTGCAGCTGGGGATGAGATGAGCAGTGTAGCTGTGGATGAGATGAGCAGTGTTGATGGGAGGAGCAGTGTAGCTGTGGATGAGATGAGCAGTGTAGCTGTGGGTGAGATGAGCAGTCTAGAGGTGGGTGAGATGAGCGGTGTAGCTTTGGATGAGATGAGCAGTCTAGCTGTGGGTGAGATGAGCGGTGTAGCTGTGGGTGAGATGAGAGGTGCAGCTGTGGATGAGATGAGCAGTGTAGCTGTGGATGAGATGAGCAGTGGAGCTGTGGGTGAGATGAGCTGTGCAGCTATGGATGAGATGAGCAGTGTAGCTGTGGATGAGATGAGCAGTGTAGCTGTGGGTGAGATGAGCAGTCTAGCTGTGGGTGAGATGAGCCGTGCAGCTGTGGATGAGATGAGCAGTGTAGATGTGGATGAGATGAGCAGTGATGTGAGAGGAGTGGTGTAGCTGTGGATGACATGAGCAGTCTAGCTGTGGGTGAGATGAGCGGTGCAGCTGTGGACGAGATGAGCAGTGTAGCTGTGGATGAGATGAACAGTGTAGCTGTGGATGAGATGAGCAGTGTTGATGAGATGAGCAGTGTAGCTGTGGATGAGATGAGCAGTCTAGCTGTGGACGAGATGACCAGTGCAGCTGTGGATGAGATGAGTGGTGTACCTGTGGATGTGATGAGCAGAGTTGATGAGATGAGCGGTGTAGCTGTGGATGAGATGAGCAGTCTAGCTGTTCATGAGATGAGCAGTCTAGCTGTGGATGAGATGAGTGGTGTAGCTGTGGATGAGATGAGCAGTCTAGCTGTGGATGAGATGAGCAGTCTAGCTGTGGATGAGATGAGCTGTGTACTGTGGATGAGATAAGCGCTGTAGCTGTGGGTGAGATGAGCAGTGTAGCTGTGGAGAAGATGAGCAGTCTAGCTGTGGATGAGATGAGCGGTGTAGCTGTTGATGAGATGAGCAGTCTAGCTGTGGGTGAGATGAGCAGTGCAGCTGTGGATGAGATGAGTGGTGTAGCTGTGGATGAGATAAGCAGTGTTGATGAGAGAAGCGGTGTAGCTGTGGATGAGATGAGCAGTCTAGCTCTGGGTAATATGAGCAGTGCAGCTGTGGATGAGATGAGCAGTGTAGCTGTGGATGAGATGAGCAGTGTTGATGAGAGGAGCGGTGTAGCTGTGGATGAGATGAGCAGTCTAGCTGTGGGTGAGATGAGCAGTGCAGCTGTGGACGAGATGAGCAGTGTAGCTGTGGATGAGATAAGCAGTGTTGATGAGATGAGCGGTGTAGCTGTGGATGAGATGAGCAGTCTAGCTGTGGATAAGATGAGCAGTGCAGCTGTGGATGAGATGAGTGGTTGAGTTGTGAATGAGATGAGCAGTCCAGCTGTTCATGAGATGAGCAGTGTAGCTGTGGATGAGATGAGCGGTGTAGCTGTGGGTGAGATGAGCGGTCTAGCTGTGGATGAGATGAGCAGTCTAGCTGTGGATGAGATGAGCAGTGTAGCTGTGGATGAGATGAGAAGTGTTGATGAGAGGAGCGGTGTAGCTGTGGATGAGATGGGCATTCTAGGTGTGGGTGAGATGAGCAGTGCAGCTGTGGACGAGATGAGCAGAGTAGCTGTGGATGAGATGAGCAGTGTTGATGAGATGAGCGGTGTAGCTGTGGATGAGATGAGCAGTCTAGCTGTGGATGAGATGAGCAGTGCAGCTGTGGATGAGATGAGCAGTGTAGCTGTGGATGAGATGAGAACCCCAGCTGTTCATGAGATGAGCAGTCTAGCTGTGGATGAGATGAGCGGTGTAGCTGTGGATGAGATGAGCGGTCTAGCTGTGGATGAGATGAGCAGTCTAGCTGTGGATGAGATGAGCAGTGTAGCTGTGGATGAGATGAGCGGTGTAGCTGTGGGTGAGATGAGCAGTGTAGCTGTGGAGGAGATGAGCAGTCTAGCTGTGGATGAGATGAGCGGTGTAGCTGTGGATGAGATGAGCAGTCTAGATGTGGGTGAGATGAGCTGTTCAGCTGTGGACGAGATGAGCAGTGTAGCTGTGGATGAGATGAGCAGTGTTGATGAGATGAGCGGTGTAGCTGTGGATGAGATGAGCAGTCTAGCTGTGGATGAGATGAGCAGTGCAGCTGTGGATGAGATGAGCAGTGTAGCTGTGGATGAGATGAGCAGTGTTGATGAGAGGAGCGGTGTAGCTGTGGATGAGATGAGCAGTCTAGCTGTGGGTGAGATGAGCAGTGCAGCTGTGGACGAGATGAGCAGTGTAGCTTTGGATGAGATGAGCAGTGTTGATGAGATGAGCGGTGTAGCTGTGGATGAGATGAGCAGTCTAGCTGTGAATGAGATAAGCAGTGCAGCTGTGGATGAGATGAGCGGTGTAGCTGTGGATGAGATAAGCAGTCTAGCTGTGGGTGAGATGAGCCGTGCAGTTGTGGATGAGATGAGCAGTGTAGATGTGGATGAGATGAGCAGTGATGGTGAGAGGAGCGGTGTAGCTGTGGATGAGAAGAGCAGTCTAGCTGTGGGTGAGATGAGCAGTGCAGCTGTGGACGAGATGAGCAGTGTAGCTGTGGATGAGATGAACAGTGTAGCTGTGGATGAGATGAGCAGTGTAGCTGCGGATGAGATGAGCGGTGTAGCTGTGGATGAGATGAGCAGTGTAGCTGTGGATGAGATGAGCAGTGTAGCTGCGGATGAGATGAGCGGTGTAGCTGTGGATGAGATGAGCAGTGTAGCTGTGGATGAGATGAGCAGTGTAGCTGTGGGTGAGATAAGCAGTCTAGCTGTGGGTGAGATGAGCCGTGAAGTTGTGGATGAGATGAGCAGTGTAGATGTGGATGAGATGAGCAGTGATGGTGAGAGGAGCGGTGTAGCTGTGGATGAGAAGAGCAGTCTAGCTGTGGGTGAGATGAGCAGTGCAGCTGTGGACGAGATGAGCAGTGTAGCTGTGGATGAGATGAACAGTGTAGCTGTGGATGAGATGAGCAGTGTTGATGAGATGAGCGGTGTAGCTGTTGATGAGATGAGCAGTCTAGCTGTGGACGAGATGACCAGTGCAGCTGTGGATGAGATGAGTGGTGTACCTGTGGATGTGATGAGCAGAGTTGATGAGATGAGCGGTGTAGCTGTGGATGAGATGAGCAGTCTAGCTGTTCATGAGATGAGCAGTCTAGCTGTGGATGAGATGAGTGGTGTAGCTGTGGATGAGATGAGCAGTCTAGCTGTGGATGAGATGAGCAGTCTAGCTGTGGATGAGATGAGCTGTGTACTGTGGATGAGATAAGCGCTGTAGCTGTGGGTGAGATGAGCAGTGTAGCTGTGGAGAAGATGAGCAGTCTAGCTGTGGATGAGATGAGCGGTGTAGCTGTTGATGAGATGAGCAGTCTAGCTGTGGGTGAGATGAGCAGTGCAGCTGTGGATGAGATGAGTGGTGTAGCTGTGGATGAGATAAGCAGTGTTGATCAGAGAAGCGGTGTAGCTGTGGATGAGATGAGCAGTCTAGCTCTGGGTAATATGAGCAGTGCAGCTGTGGATGAGATGAGCAGTGTAGCTGTGGATGAGATGAGCAGTGTTGATGAGAGGAGCGGTGTAGCTGTGGATGAGATGAGCAGTCTAGCTGTGGGTGAGATGAGCAGTGCAGCTGTGGACGAGATGAGCAGTGTAGCTGTGGATGAGAAAAGCATTGTTGATGAGATGAGCGGTGTAGCTGTGGATGAGATGAGCAGTCTAGCTGTGGATAAGATGAGCAGTGCAGCTGTGGATGAGATGAGTGGTTGAGTTGTGAATGAGATGAGCAGTCCAGCTGTTCATGAGATGAGCAGTGTAGCTGTGGATGAGATGAGCGGTGTAGCTGTGGGTGAGATGAGCGGTCTAGCTTTGGATGAGATGAGCAGTCTAGCTGTGGATGAGATGAGCAGTGTAGCTGTGGATGAGATGAGAAGTGTTGATGAGAGGAGCGGTGTAGCTGTGGATGAGATGGGCATTCTAGCTGTGGGTGAGATGAGCAGTGCAGCTGTGGACGAGATGAGCAGTGTAGCTGTGGATGAGATGAGCAGTGTTGATGAGATGAGCGGTGTAGCTGTGGATGAGATGAGCAGTCTAGCTGTGGATGAGATGAGCAGTGCAGCTGTGGATGAGATGAGCAGTGTAGCTGTGGATGAGATGAGAAGCCCAGCTGTTCATGAGATGAGCAGTCTAGCTGTGGATGAGATGAGCGGTGTAGCTGTGGATGAGATGAGCGGTCTAGCTGTGGATGAGATGAGCAGTCTAGCTGTGGATGAGATGAGCAGTGTAACTGTGGATGAGATGAGCGGTGTAGCTGTGGGTGAGATGAGCAGTGTAGCTGTGGATGAGATGAGCAGTCTAGCTGTGGATGAGATGAGCGGTGTAGCTGTGGATGAGATGAGCAGTCTAGATGTGGGTGAGATGAGCTGTTCAGCTGTGGACGAGATGAGCAGTGTAGCTGTGGATGAGATGAGCAGTGTTGATGAGATGAGAGGTGTAGCTGTGGATGAGATGAGCAGTCTAGCTGTGGATGAGATGAGCAGTGCAGCTGTGGATGAGATGAGCAGTGTAGCTGTGGATGAGATGAGCAGTGTTGATGAGAGGAGCGGTGTAGCTGTGGATGAGATGAGCAGTCTAGCTGTGGGTGAGATGAGCAGTGCAGCTGTGGACGAGATGAGCAGTGTAGCTTTGGATGAGATGAGCAGTGTTGATGAGATGAGCGGTGTAGCTGTGGATGAGATGAGCAGTCTAGCTGTGGATGAGATAAGCAGTGCAGCTGTGGATGAGATGAGCGGTGTAGCTGTGGAAGAGATAAGCAGTCCAGCTGTTCATGAGATGAGCAGTCTAGCTGTGGATGAGATGAGCGGTGTAGCTGTGGATGAGATGAGCGGTGTAGCTGTGGATGAGATGAGCAGTGTAGCTGTGGATGAGATGAGCAGTGTAGCTGTGGGTGAGATAAGCAGTCTAGCTGTGGGTGAGATGAGCCGTGCAGTTGTGGATGAGATGAGCAGTGTAGATGTGGATGAGATGAGCAGTGATGGTGAGAGGAGCGGTGTAGCTGTGGATGAGAAGAGCAGTCTAGCTGTGGGTGAGATGAGCAGTGTAGCTGTGGATGAGATAAGCGCTGTAGCTGTGGGTGAGATGAGCAGTGTAGCTGTGGAGAAGATGAGCAGTCTAGCTGTGGATGAGATGAGCGGTGTAGCTGTTGATGAGATGAGCAGTCTAGCTGTGGGTGAGATGAGCAGTGCAGCTGTGGATGAGATGAGTGGTGTAGCTGTGGATGAGATAAGCAGTGTTGATGAGAGAAGCGGTGTAGCTGTGGATGAGATGAGCAGTCTAGCTCTGGGTAATATGAGCAGTGCAGCTGTGGATGAGATGAGCAGTGTAGCTGTGGATGAGATGAGCAGTGTTGATGAGAGGAGCGGTGTAGCTGTGGATGAGATGAGCAGTCTAGCTGTGGGTGAGCTGAGCAGTGCAGCTGTGGACGAGATGAGCAGTGTAGCTGTGGATGAGATAAGCAGTGTTGATGAGATGAGCGGTGTAGCTGTGGATGAGATGAGCAGTCTAGCTGTGGATAAGATGAGCAGTGCAGCTGTGGATGAGATGAGTGGTTGAGTTGTGAATGAGATGAGCAGTCCAGCTGTTCATGAGATGAGCAGTGTAGCTGTGGATGAGATGGGCGGTGTAGCTGTGGGTGAGATGAGCGGTCTAGCTGTGGATGAGATGAGCAGTCTAGCTGTGGATGAGATGAGCAGTGTAGCTGTGGATGAGATGAGAAGTGTTGATGAGAGGAGCGGTGTAGCTGTGGATGAGATGGGCATTCTAGCTGTGGGTGAGATGAGCAGTGCAGCTGTGGACGAGATGAGCAGTGTAGCTGTGGATGAGATGAGCAGTGTTGATGAGATGAGCGGTGTAGCTGTGGATGAGATGAGCAGTCTAGCTGTGGATGAGATGAGCAGTGCAGCTGTGGATGAGATGAGCAGTGTAGCTGTGGATGAGATGAGAAGCCCAGCTGTTCATGAGATGAGCAGTCTAGCTGTGGATGAGATGAGCGGTGTAGCTGTGGATGAGATGAGCGGTCTAGCTGTGGATGAGATGAGCAGTCTAGCTGTGGATGAGATGAGCAGTGTAGCTGTGGATGAGATGAGCGGTGTAGCTGTGGGTGAGATGAGCAGTGTAGCTGTGGAGGAGATGAGCAGTCTAGCTGTGGATGAGATGAGCGGTGTAGCTGTGGATGAGATGAGCAGTCTAGATGTGGGTGAGATGAGCTGTTCAGCTGTGGACGAGATGAGCAGTGTAGCTGTGGATGAGATGAGCAGTGTTGATGAGATGAGAGGTGTAGCTGTGGATGAGATGAGCAGTCTAGCTGTGGATGAGATGAGCAGTGCAGCTGTGGATGAGATGAGCAGTGTAGCTGTGGATGAGATGAGCAGTGTTGATGAGAGGAGCGGTGTAGCTGTGGATGAGATGAGCAGTCTAGCTGTGGGTGAGATGAGCAGTCTAGCTGTGGACGAGATGAGCAGTGTAGCTGTGGATGAGATGAGCAGTGTTGATGAGAGGAGCGGTGTAGCTGTGGATGAGATGAGCAGTCTAGCTGTGGGTGAGATGAGCAGTCTAGCTGTGGACGAGATGAGCAGTGTAGCTTTGGATGAGATGAGCAGTGTTGATGAGATGAGCGGTGTAGCTGTGGATGAGATGAGCAGTCTAGCTGTGGATGAGATAAGCAGTGCAGCTGTGGATGAGATGAGCGGTGTAGCTGTGGATGAGATGAGCGGTGTAGCTGTGGATGAGATGAGCAGTGTAGCTGTGGATGAGATGAGCAGTGTAGCTGTGGGTGAGATAAGCAGTCTAGCTGTGGGTGAGATGAGCCGTGCAGTTGTGGATGAGATGAGCAGTGTAGATGTGGATGAGATGAGCAGTGATGGTGAGAGGAGCGGTGTAGCTGTGGATGAGAAGAGCAGTCTAGCTGTGGGTGAGATGAGCAGTGCAGCTGTGGACGAGATGAGCAGTGTAGCTGTGGATGAGATGAACAGTGTAGCTGTGGATGAGATGAGCAGTGTTGATGAGATGAGCGGTGTAGCTGTTGATGAGATGAGCAGTCTAGCTGTGGACGAGATGACCAGTGCAGCTGTGGATGAGATGAGTGGTGTACCTGTGGATGTGATGAGCAGAGTTGATGAGATGAGCGGTGTAGCTGTGGATGAGATGAGCAGTCAAGCTGTTCATGAGATGAGCAGTCTAGCTGTGGATAAGATGAGTGGTGTAGCTGTGGATGAGATGAGCAGTCTAGCTGTGGATGAGATGAGCAGTCTAGCTGTGGATGAGATGAGCTGTGTAACTGTGGATGAGATGAGCGGTGTATCTGTGGGTGAGATGAGAAGTGTAGCTGTGGAGGAGATGAGCAGTCTAGCTGTGGATGAGATGAGCGGTGTAGCTGCGGATGAGATGAGCAGTCTATCTGTGGGTGAGATGAGCAGTGCAGCTGTGGATGAGATGAGTGGTGTAGCTGTGGATGAGATGAGCAGTGTTGATGAGAGAAGCGGTGTAGCTGTGGATGAGATGAGCAGTCTAGCTGTGGGTGATATGAGCAGTGCAGCTGTGGATGAGATGAGCAGTGTAGCTGTGGATGAGATGAGCAGTGTCGATGAGAGGAGCGGTGTAGCTGTGGATGAGATGAGCAGTCTAGCTGTGGGTGAGATGAGCAGTGCAGCTGTGGACGAGATGAGCAGTGTAGCTGTGGATGAGATGAGCAGTGTTGATGAGATGAGCGGTGTAGCTGTGGATGAGATGAGAAGTGTTGATGAGAGGAGCGGTGTAGCTGTGGATGAGATGAGCATTCTAGCTGTGGGTGAGATGAGCAGTGCAGCTGTGGACGAGATGAGCAGTGTAGCTGTGGATGAGATGAGCAGTGTTGATGAGATGAGCGGTGTAGCTGTGGATGAGATGAGCAGTCTAGCTATGGATGAGATGAGCAGTGCAGCTGTGGATGAGATGAGCGGTGTAGCTGTGGATGAGATGAGCAGCCCAGCTGTTCACGAGATGAGCAGTCTAGCTGTGGATGAGATTAGCGGTGTAGCTGTGTATGAGATGAGCAGTGTAGCTGTGGATGAGATGAGCGGTGTAGCTGTGGGTGAGATGAGCAGTGTAGCTGTGGAGGAGATGAGCAGTCTAGCTGTGGATGAGATGAGCGATATAGCTGTGGATGAGATGAGCAGTCTAGCTGTGGGTGAGATGAGCTGTGCTGCTGTGGACGAGATGAGCAGTGTAGCTGTGGATGAGATGAGCAGTGTCGATGAGATGAGCTTTGTAGCTGTGGATGAGATGAGCAGTCTAGCTGTGGATGAGATGAGCAGTGCAGCTGTGGATGAGATGAGCAGTGTAGCTGTGGATGAGATGAGCAGTGTTGATGAGAGGAGCGGTGTAGCTCTGGATGAGATGAGCAGTGTAGCTGTGGATGAGATGAGCAGTCTAGCTGTGGGTGAGATGAGCAGTGCATCTGTGGACGAGATGAGCAGTGTAGCTTTGGATGAGATGAGCAGTGTTGATGAGATGAGCGGTGTAGCTGTGGATGAGATGAGCAGTCTAGCTGTGGATGAGATGAGCAGTGCAGCTGTGGATGAGATGAGCGGTGTAGCTGTGGATGAGATGAGCAGTCCAGCTGTTCATCAGATGAGCAGTCTAGCTGTGGATGAGATGAGCGGTGTAGCTGTGGATGAGATGAGCGGTCTAGCTGTGGATGAGATGAGCAGTGTAGCTGTGGATGAGATTAGCAGTGTTGCTGTGGGTGAGATGAGCAGTCTAGCTGTGGGTGAGATGAGCCGTGCAGCTGTGGATGAGATGAGCAGTGTAGATGTGGATGAGATGAGCAGTGATGGTGAGAGGAGCGGTGTAGCTGTGGATGAGATGAGCAGTCTAGCTGTGGGTGATATGAGCAGTGCAGCTGTGGATGAGATGAGCAGTGTAGCTGTGGATGAGATGAACAGTGTACCTGTGGATGAGATGAGCAGTGTTGATGAGATGAGCGGTGTAGCTGTGGATGAGATGAGCAGTGTAGCTGTGGACGAGATGACCAGTGCAGCTGTGGATGAGATGAGTGGTGTACCTGTGGATGTGATGAGCAGAGTTGATGAGATGAGCGGTGTAGCTGTGGATGAGATGAGCAGTCTAGCTGTTCATTAGATGAGCAGTCTAGCTGTGGATGAGATGAGTGTTGGAGCTGTGGATGAGATGAGCAGTCTAGCTGTGGATGAGATGAGCAGTCTAGCTGTGGATGAGATGAGCTGTGTAACTGTGGATGAGATGAGCGGTGTAGTTGTGGGTGAGATGAGCAGTGTAGCTGTGGAGGAGATGAGCAGTCTAGCTGTGGATGAGATGAGCGGTGTAGCTGTGGATGAGATGAGCAGTCTATCTGTGGGTGAGATGAGCAGTGCAGCTGTGGATGAGATGAGTGGTGTAGCTGTGGATGAGATGAGCAGTGTGTAGGAAAGTACCATCTTGCCTGGCATGTTACCCCCATATTTCACTGTATGTATGTTGTTTTAGTTGTATGTGTCACTGGGACCCTGCCAGCCAGGGCCCCAGTGCTCATAAGTGTGCCCTCTGTGTGTTACCTGTGTTATGACTAACTGTCTCACTGAGGCTCTGCTTATCAGAACCTCAGTGGTTATGCTCTCTCATTTCTTTCAAATTGTCACTAACAGGCTATTGACCAATTTCACCAATTTACATTGGCATACTGGAACACCCTTATAATTCCCTAGTATATGGTACTAAGGTACCCAGGGTATTGGGGTACCAGGAGATCCCTATGGGCTCCAGCATTTCTTTTGCCACCCATAGGGAGCTCTGACAGTTCTTACACAGGTCTGCCACTGCAGCCTGAGTGAAATAACATCCACGTTATTTCACAGCCATTTTACACTGCACTTAAGTAATTTATAAGTCACCTATATGTCTAACCTTTACCTGGTAAAGGTTGGGTGCTAAGTTACTTAGTGTGTGGGCACCCTGGAACTAGCCAAGGTGCCACCACATTGTTCAGGGCCAATTCCCCGGACTTTGTGAGTGCGGGGACACCATTACATGCGTGCACTACATATAGGTCACTACCTATGTGTAGCTTCACAATGGTAACTCCGAATATGGCCATGTAACATGTCTATGATCATGGAATTGCCCCCTCTATGCCATCCTGGCATAGTTGGCACAATCCCATGATCCCACAGGTCTGTAGCTCAGACCTGGGTACTGCCAAACTGCCTTTCCAGGGGTTTCACTGCAGCTTCTGCTGCTGCCAACCCCTCAGACAGGTTTCTGTCCTCCTGGGGTCCAGCCACGCTTGGCCCAGGAAGGCAGAACAAAGGACTTCCTCAGAGAGAGGGTGTTACACCCTCTCCCTTTGGAAAATGGTGTGAAGGCAGGGGAGGAGAAGCCTCCCCCAGCCTCTGGAAATGCTTTCATGGGTACAGATGGTGCCCATTTCTGCATAAGCCAGTCTACACCGGTTCAGGGACCCCTCAGCCCTGCTCTGGCGCGAAACTGGTCAAAGGAAAGTGGAGTGACCACTCCCCTGACCTGCACCTCCCCTGGGAGGTGCCCAGAGCTCCTCCAGTGTGCTCGAGACCTCTGCCATCTTGGAAACAGAGGTGCTGCTGGCACACTGGACTGCTCTGAGTGGCCAGGGCCAGCAGGTGACGTCAGAGACTCCTTCTGATAGGCTCCTTCAGGTGTTGCTAGCCTATCCTCTCTCCTAAGTAGCCAAACCCTCTTTTCTGGCTATTTAGGGTCTCTGCTTTGGGGATTTCCTTAGATAACGAATGCAAGAGCTCATCAGAGTTCCTCTGCATCTCTCTCTTCACCTTCTGCCAAGGAATCGACTGCTGACCGCGCTGGAAGCCTGCAAAACTGCAACAAAGTAGCAAAGACGACTACTGCAACTCTGTAACGCTGATCCTGCCTCCTTCTTGACTATTTTCCTGGTGGTGCATGCTGTGGGGGTAGTCTGCCTCCTCTCTGCACTAGAAGCTCCGAAGAAATCTCCCGTGGGTCGACGGAATCGTCCCCCTGCAACCGCAGGCACCAAAGAACTGCATCACCGGTGTAGGAGGCTGGACTGGCTTGTAGTGAGTACCAAGGGGTACTTGCACCTTGCACCAGGCCCAGTTATCCCTTATTAGTGTATAGGGTGTCTAGCAGCTTAGGCTGATAGATAATGGTAGCTTAGCAGAGCAGCTTAGGCTGAACTAGGAGACGTGTGAAGCTACTACAGTACCACTTAGTGTCATATGCACAATATCATAAGAAAACACAATACACAGTTATACTAAAAATAAAGGTACTTTATTTTTATGACAATATGCCAAAGTATCTTAGAGTGTACCCTCAGTAAGAGGATAGGAAATATACACAAGATATATATACACAATAGCAAAAATATGCAGTATAGTCTTAGAAAACAGTGCAAACAATGTATAGTTACAATAGGATGCAATGGGGAAACATAGGGATAGGGGCAACACAAACCATATACTCCAAAAGTGGAATGTGAACCACGAATGGACCCCAAACCTATGTGACCTTGTAGAGGGTCGCTGGGACTATTAGAAAATAGTGAGAGTTAGAAAAATAACCCTCCCCAAGACCCTGAAAAGTGAGTGCAAAGTGCACTAAAGTTCCCCTAAGGACAAAATAGTCGTGTTAGAGGGAGAATGCAAGGAAAACACAAATCAGCAATGCAACAACGATGGATTCCTGTCTGAAGGTACCTGTGGAACAAGGGGACCAAGTCCAAAAGTCACAAGCAGCTCGGAGATGGGCAGATGCCCAAGAAATGCCAGCGGTTGGTGCAAAGAAGCTCTTACTAGGCTGAAGAACTGTGAATACTGCAGGGACGACAAGGGCTAGAGACTTCCCCTTTGGAGGATGGATCCCCCACGCCTTGGAGAGTCGTGCAGAAGTGTTTTCCCGCCGGATGGACGCCAACAAGCCTTGCTACACGCAAATCGTGCGTTTGGCGTTTTTGGACGCTGCTGGGGCCCAGGAGGGACCAGGAGGTCGCAAATTGGACCTGCAGAGAGAGGGGACGTCGAGCAAGACAAGGAGCCCTCACTGAAGCAGGTAGCACCCGGAGAAGTGCCAGAAACAGGCACTACGAGGATGCGTGAAACGGTGCTCGCCGAAGTTGCACAAAGGAGTCCCACGTCGCCGGAGACCAACTTAGAAAGTCGTGCAATGCAGGTTAGAGTGCCGTGGACCCAGGCTTGGCTGTGCACGAAGGATTTCCGCCGGAAGTGCACAGGGGCCGGAGAAGCTTGCAAAGTCGCGGTTCCCAGCAATGCAGCCCAGCGAGGTGAGGCAAGGACTTACCTCCACCAAACTTGGGCTGAAGAGTCACTGGACTGTGGGGGTCACTTGGACGGTGTCGCTGGATTCGAGGGACCTCGCTCGTCGTGCTGAGAGGAGACCCAAGGGACCGGAGATGCAGCTTTTTGGTGCCTGCGGTTGCAGGGGGAAGATTCCGTCGACCCACGGGAGATTTCTTCGGAGCTTCTGGTGCAGAGAGGAGGCAGACTACCCCCACAGCATGCACAAGCAGGAAAACAGTCGAGAAGGCGGCAGGATCAGCGTTACAGAGTTGCAGTAGTCGTCTTTGCTACTATGTTGCAGGTTTGCAGGCTTCCAGCGCGGTCAGCGGTCGATTCCTTATCAGAAGGTGAAGAGGGAGATGCAGAGGAACTCGGCTGAGCTCATGCATTCGTTATCTAAAGTTTCCCCAGAGACAGAGACCCTAAATAGCCAGAAAAGAGGGTTTGGCTACCTAGGAGAGAGGAAAGGCTACTAACACCTGAAGGAGCCTATCACAAGGAGTCTCTGACGTCACCTGGTGGCACTGGCCACTCAGAGCAGTCCAGTGTGCCAGCAGCACCTCTGTTTCCAAGATGGCAGAGGTCTGGAGCACACTGGAGGAGCTCTGGACACCTCCCAGGGGAGGTGCAGGTCAGGGGAGTGGTCACTCCCCTTTCCTTTGTCCAGTTTCGCGCCAGAGCAGGGGCTAAGGGGTCCCTGAACCGGTGTAGACTGGCTTATGCAGAATTGGGCACCTCTGTGCCCAACAAAGCATTTCCAGAGGCTGGGGGAGGCTACTCCTCCCCTGCCTTCACACCATTTTCCAAAGGGAGAGGGTGTCACACCCTCTCTCAGAGGAAGTTCTTTGTTCTGCCATCCTGGGCCAGGCCTGGCTGGACCCCAGGAGGGCAGCTGCCTGTCTGAGGGGTTGGCAGCAGCAGCAGCTGCAGAGAAACCCCAGGAAGGGCAGTCTGGCAGTACCAGGGTCTGTGCTACAGACCACTGGGATCATGGAGTTGTCCCAACAATGCCAGGATGGCATAGAGGGGGCAATTCCATGATCATAGACATGTTACATGGCCATATTCGGAGTTACCATGGTGAAGCTACATATAGGTAGTGACCTATATGTAGTGCACGCGTGTAATGGTGTCCCCGCACTCACAAAGTTCAGTGAATTGGCTCTGAACAATGTGGGGGCACCTTGGCTAGTGCCAGGGTGCCCTCACACTAAGTAACTTTGCACCTAACCTTTACCAGGTAAAGGTTAGACATATAGGTGACTTATAAGTTACTTAAGTGCAGTGTAAAATGGCTGTGAAATAACGTGGACGTTATTTCACTCAGGCTGCAGTGGCAGGCCTGTGTAAGAATTGTCAGAGCTCCCTATGGGTGGCAAAAGAAATGCTGCAGCCCATAGGGATCTCCTGGAACCCCAATACCCTGGGTACCTCAGTACCATATACTAGGGGATTATAAGGGTGTTCCAGTAAGCCAATGTAAATTGGTAAAAATGGTCACTAGCCTGTCAGTGACAATTTGGAAAGAAATGAGAGAGCATAACCACTGAGGTTCTGATTAGCAGAGCCTCAGTGAGACAGTTAGTCACTACACAGGTAACACATACAGGCACACTTATGAGCACTGGGGCCCTGGGTTACCAGGGTCCCAGTGACACATACAACTAAAACAACATATATACAGTGAAAAATGGGGGTAACATGCCAGGTAAGATGGTACTTTCCTACACAACCCCCCCCCAAACGAAGGACAATAAGACTAGCCATTACCTGATGAGTCTTCATTGTCTAAGTGGAAATATCTGGAGAGTCCATCTGCATTGGAGTGGCTACTCCCAGGTCTATGTTCCACTGTATAGTCCATTCCCTGTAGGGATATGGACCACCTCAACAATTTAGGATTTTCACCTTTCATTTGTTTTAGCCAAAGTAGAGGTTTGTGGTCTGTCTGAACAATGAAGTGAGTGCCAAACAGGTATGGCCTCAACTTCTTCAGAGCCCAGACCACAGCAAAGGCCTCCCTCTCAATGGCAGACCAACGCTTTTCTCTAGGGGTCAACCTTCTACTAATAAAAGCAACAGGTTGATCCTGGCCCTCAGAATTAAGTTGTGATAGGACTGCCCCTACTCCTAATTCAGATGCATCAGTTTGGACATAGAATTTTTTAGAGTAACAAGGGCTTTTCAGGACAGGTGCAGAGCACATGGCCTGCTTCAGCTCCTCAAAAGCTTTCTGACAGTTTGCTGTCCATAATACCTTTTTAGGCATTTTCTTGGATGTGAGGTCATTAAGAGGGGCTGCAATGGAGCCATAGTTCTTAATGAACCTCCTGTAATACCCAGTGAGGCCTAGGAAGGCTCTCACCTGAGTCTGAGTGGTAGGGGGAATCCAATCAATAATAGTTTGGATTTTCCCCTGAAGTGGTGCAATCTGTTCCCCACCAACAAGGTGTCCCAGATAAACCACTTTACCCTGCCCTATCTGGCACTTTGAAGCCTTGATAGTGAGGCCTGCCTTTTGCAGGGCCTCCAAAACTTTCCAAAGGTGGACCAGGTGATCATCCCAGCTGGAGCTAAAGACAGCTATATCATCCAAATATGCTGCACTGAAAGCTTCCAGCCCTTGCAGGACTGTGTTCACCAACCTCTGAAAAGTGGCAGGTGCATTTTTCAAACCAAAAGGCATTACAGTAAACTGGTAATGTCCTCCAATGGTAGAAAATGCAGTCTTAGGTTTAGCATCTTCTGACATTTTGATCTGCCAATACCCTGCAGTCAAATCAAAAGTGCTTAGATACTTGGCAGATGCCAGTGTATCTATTAGCTCATCTGCCCTGGGTATAGGGTGAGCATCTGTTTTGGTTACCAAGTTGAGACCTCTATAGTCTACACAAAACCTCATTTCCTTCTTTCCATCTTTAGAATTGGGTTTTGGTACCAGTACCACAGGAGAAGCCCATGGACTGTCAGAGTGCTCAACCACTCCTAGTTCCAACATCTTCTGAACTTCTTGCTTTATGCAGTCCCTGACATGGTCAGGCTGCCTATAGATCTTACTTTTGACAGGTAAACTGTCTCCAGTATCTATAGTGTGCTCACACCAAGAAGTGGTGCCTGGCACAATGGAGAAGAGTTCTGAAAATTGTCCTAGGAGATTTATGCAATTATCTTTCTGCTCAGCAGTAAGACAATCAGCCAAAACTACCCCTTCCACAAGAGCATCTTGTTCTGTGGAAGAGAAGAGATCAGGTAGAGGATCACTGTCTTCTTCCTGTCCCTCATCTGTTGCCATGAGCAGGGTGAGATCAGCCCTGTCATAGTAGGGTTTCAGGCGGTTGACATGGAGCACCCTAAGGGGACTCCTGGCAGTGCCTAAGTCAACCAAGTAGGTGACTTCACCCTTCTTTTCAACAATTGTGTGTGGACCACTCCATTTATCTTGGAGTGCTCTTGGGGCCACAGGCTCCAAGACCCACACTTTCTGCCCTGGTTGGTACTGAACCAAAACAGCCTTCTGATCATGCCATTGCTTCTGGAGCTCTTGGCTGGCCTGAAGGTTTTTACTG